>NC_139217.1:472640737-473240737 GCF_055691185.1 Crinia signifera | reverse complement strand
GCCACCATACCCTCCTACTCACTAGTGGGCTTCACTGCTCTGCCACCATACCCTCCTACTCACTAGTGGGCTTCACTGCTCTGCCACCATACCCTCCTGCTCACTAGTGGGCCTCGCTGTTGTGTCACTGCTCTGCCACCATACCCTCCTCCTTACTAGTGGCCTCACTGTTGTTTTACTGCACTGCCACTATACCCTCCTCCTCACTAGTGGGCCTCACTGTTGTGTCACTGCTCTGCCACCATACCCTCCTCCTCACTAGTGGGCCTCACTGTTGTTTTACTGCACTGCCACTATACCCTCCTCCTCACTAGTGGGCCTCACTGTTGTGTCGCTGCTCTGCCACTATACCCTCCTCCTCACTAGTGGCCTCGCTGTTGTGTCACTGCTCTGCCACCATACCCTCCTCCTCACTACTGGCCTCACTGTTGTGTCGCTGCTCTGCCACCATACCCACCTCCTCACTAGTGGTCCTCACTGTTGTGTCACTGCTCTGCCACCATACCCTCCTGCTCACTACTGGGCTTCACTGTTGTGTTGCTGCTCTGCCCAGGGGCGGATTTAGGGATGAGGGCGCCCCTAGGCACAACAATAATGTTTACTAAGTAGGACAGTTTATAGGGGCAGTATCTGCATGTCCTATCCATTTACACTCTATTTAAGATGGAATACAGTGCAGTACAGTGGATATTTTGCAGTTATTGGTACATTTTGGGCTGACAGTACTATCACAGGCATCCAAGTGCCGCCCCCAAACATGTGCCGCCCCTAGGCACGTGCCTCACGTGCCTAATGGGAAATTCGGCTCTGGCTCTGCCACCATACCCTCCTGCTCACTAGTGGGCTTCACTGTTGTGTCGCTGCTCTGCCACCATACCCTCCTCCTCACTAGTGGTCCTCACTGTTGTGTTGCTGCTCCGCCACCATACCCTCTTCCTCACTAGTGGTCCTGACTGTTGTGTCACTGCTCTGCCACCATACCCTCCTCCTCACTAGTGGCCTCGCTGTTATGTCACTGCTCTGCCACCATAACCTCCTCCTCACTAGTGGCCTCTCTGTTGTGTCACTGCTCGGCCACCATACCCTCCTCCTCACTAGTGGGCTTCACTGTTGTGTTGCTGCTCTGCCAGTATACCCTCCTGCTCACTAGTGGGCTTCACTGTTGTGTCGCTGCTCTGACACCATACCCTCTTCCTCACTAGTGGGCCTCACTGTTGTGTCACTGCTCTGCCACCATACCCTCCTGCTCACTAGTGGGCTTCACTGTTGTGTCACTGCTCTGCTACCATAACCTCCTCCTCACTAATGGCCTCGCTGTTGTGTCACTGCTCTGCCACCATACCCTCCTGCTCACTAGTGGGCTTCACTGTTGTGTTTCTACTCTGCCACCATACCATCCTGCTCACTAGTGGGCTTCACTGTTGTGTCACTGCTCTGCCACCATACCCTCCTCCTCACTAGTGGTCCTCACTGTTGTGTCACTGCTCTGCCACCATACCCTCCTGCTCACTAGTGGTCCTCACTGTTGTGTTGCTGCTCCGCCACCATACCCTCTTCCTCACTAGTGGTCCTGACTGTTGTGTCGCTGCTCTGCCACCATACCCTCCTCCTCACTAGTGGTCCTCACTGTTGTGTCACTGCTCTGCCACCATACCCTCCTGCTCACTAGTGGTCCTCACTGTTGTGTTGCTGCTCCGCCACCATACCCTCTTCCTCACTAGTGGTCCTGACTGTTGTGTCACTGCTCTGCCACCATACCCTCCTCCTCACTAGTGGCCTCGCTGTTATGTCACTGCTCTGCCACCATAACCTCCTCCTCACTAGTGGCCTCTCTGTTGTGTCACTGCTCGGCCACCATACCCTCCTCCTCACTAGTGGGCTTCACTGTTGTGTTGCTGCTCTGCCAGTATACCCTCCTGCTCACTAGTGGGCTTCACTGTTGTGTCGCTGCTCTGACACCATACCCTCTTCCTCACTAGTGGGCCTCACTGTTGTGTCACTGCTCTGCCACCATACCCTCCTGCTCACTAGTGGGCTTCACTGTTGTGTTTCTACTCTGCCACCATACCATCCTGCTCACTAGTGGGCTTCACTGTTGTGTCACTGCTCTGCCACCATACCCTCCTCCTCACTAGTGGTCCTCACTGTTGTGTCACTGCTCTGCCACCATACCCTCCTGCTCACTAGTGGTCCTCACTGTTGTGTTGCTGCTCCGCCACCATACCCTCTTCCTCACTAGTGGTCCTGACTGTTGTGTCACTGCTCTGCCACCATACCCTCCTCCTCACTAGTGGCATCGCTGTTGTGTCACTGCTCTGCTACCATAACCTCCTCCTCACTAATGGCCTCGCTGTTGTGTCACTGCTCTGCCACCATACCCTCCTGCTCACTAGTGGGCTTCACTGTTGTGTCGCTGCTCTGCCACCATACCCTCCTCCTAACTAGTGGGCCTCGCTGTTGTGTCACTGCTCTGCCACCATACCCTCCTCCTCACTAGTGGGCCTCACTGTTGTGTGGCTGCTCTGCCACCATACCCTCCTCCTTACTAGTGGGCCTCACTGTTGTGTCACTGTGCTGCCACCATACCCTCCTGCTCAATAGTGGTCCTCACTTTTGTGTCACTGCTCTGCCACCATACCCTCCTCCTCACTAGTGGGCCTCATTGTTGTGTCGCTGCTCTGCCACCATACCCTCCGCCTCACTAGTGGGCTTCACTGTTGTGTTGCTGCTCTGCCATCAAACCATCCTACTCACTAGTGGGCCTCACTGTTATGTCACTGCTTTGCCACCTTACCCTCCTGCTCACTAGTGGGCCTCGCTGTTGTGTCACTGCTCTGCCACCATACCCTCCTCCTCACTAGTATGCCTCACTGTTGTGTCGCTGCTCTGCCACCATACCCTCCTCCTCACTAGTGGGCCTCATTGTTGTGTCGCTGCTCTGCCACCATACCCTCCGCCTCACTAGTGGTCCTCACTGTTGTGCCACTGCTCTGCCACCATTTCCTCCTCCTCACTAGTGGTCCTCACTGTTGTGTCGCTGCTCTGCCACCATACCCTCCTCCTCAATAGTGGGCCTCACTGTTGTGTCGCTGCTCTGCCACCATACCCTCCTCCTTACTAGTGGGCCTCACTGTTGTGTCACTGTGCTGCCACCATACCCTCCTACTCAATAGTGGTCCTCACTTTTGTGTCACTGCTCTGCCATCCACCTCCTTGTACACCACTCTTATGTCACCTCAGTTTTCTACCTCACTTATAGTTCTCCACCCTTTATCTCACCTTACTATTCAGACTCACTATTATGTCACCTCTCTTTTTGTACCTCACTCTTATGCCCTTTTACTATTCTGTCACGTCACTCACCTACCTCACTCTCGTGTAACTCCCTCTTCTACCTCAGACTTGTTCCTCACTATTCTTCCCCATCATTCTTCTTCAGCTTTGCTCTACTACTAACTGCGGTGTCACATATCCGCCGCCTCTCTCCTCATGCTTGTACTGTGCTACTCTCTCCTCGCGCCTTCTGTCTCATCAATGATCATTACAGCTCCCCTGCTCACACTTACCCCACGTCACGCTTGTACTGTGTCCTCGCGCCTTCTGTCTCATCAATGATCATTACAGCTCCCCTGCTCACACTTACTGCACCTCACGCTTGTACTCTCTCCTCACGCCTTCTGTCTCATCAATGATCATTACGGGTCCCCTGCTCACACTTACCCCACCTCACGCTTGTACTGTGTCACTCTCCTCACGCCTTCTGTCTCATCAATGATCCTTACGGGTCCCCTGTTCACACTTACCCCACCTCACGCTTGTACTGTGTCACTCTCCTCACGCCTTCTGTCTCATCAATGATTATTACGGGTCCCCTGCTCACACTTACCCCACCTCACGCTTGTACTGTGTCACTCTCCTCACGCTTGTACTGTCTCATCAATGATCATTACGGGTCCCCTGTTCACACTTACCCCACCTCACGCTTGTACTCTCTCCTCACGCCTTCTGTCTCATCAATGATCATTACAGGTCCCCTGCTCACACTTCCCCACCTCACGCTTGTACTGTGCCACTCTCTCCTCGCGCCTTCTGTCTCATCAATGATCATTACGGGTCCCCTGCTCACACTTACCCCACCTCACGCTTGTACTGTGTCCTCGCGCCTTCTGTCTCATCAATGATCATTACGGGTCCCCTGCTCACACTTCCCCACCTCACGCTTGTACTGTCTCACTCTCTCCTCACGTCTTCTGTCTCATCAATGATCATTACGGGTCCCCTGCTCACACTTACCCCACCTCACGCTTGTACTGTGTCACTCTCTCCTCACGCCTTCTGTCTCATCAATGATCAATACGCGTCCCCTGCTCACACTTACCCCACCTCACGCTCGTACTGTGTCCTCGTGCCTTCTGTCTCATCAATGATCATTACGGCTCCCCTGCTCACACTTACCACACCTCACGCTCGTACTGTGTCACTCTCTCCTCACGCCTTCTGTCTCATCAATGATCATTACGGGTCCCCTGCTCACACTTACCCCACCTCACGCTTGTACTGTGTCACTCTCTCCTCACGCCTTCTGTCTCATCAATGATCATTATGGGTCCCCTGCTCACACTTACCCCACCTCACGCTTGTACTGTGTCCTTGCGCCTTCTGTCTCATCAATGATCATTACGGGTCCCCTGCTCACACTTACCCCACCTCACGCTTGTACTGTGTCACTCTCTCCTCACCCCTTCTGTCTCATCAATGATCATTATGGGTCCCCTGCTCACACTTACCTCACCTCATGCCTGTACTGTGTCACTCTCTCCTCACGCCTTCTGTCTCATCAATGATCATTACAGGTCCCCTGCTCACACTTACCCCACATCACGCTTGTACTGTGTCACTCTCTCCTCACGCCTTCTGTCTCATCAATGATCATTACGGGTCCCCTGCTCACACTTACCCCACCTCACGCTTGTACAGTGTCCTCGCGCCTTCTGTCTCATCAATGATCATTAAGGCTCCCCTGCTCACACTTACCCAACCTCACGCTCGTACTGTGTCACGCTCTCCTCAC
This sequence comes from Crinia signifera, assembly GCF_055691185.1. Classification (NCBI taxonomy): domain Eukaryota; kingdom Metazoa; phylum Chordata; class Amphibia; order Anura; family Myobatrachidae; genus Crinia; species Crinia signifera. The sequence continues at coordinate 473,235,666 of NC_139217.1, read as the reverse complement.
GCCTTCTGTCTCATCAATGATCATTACGGGTCCCCTGCTCACACTTACCCCACCTCACGCTTGTACTGTGCCATCGCGCCTTCTGTCTCATCAATGATCATTACGGCTCCCCTGCTCACACTTACCCCACCTCACACCTGTACTGTGTCACTCTCTCCTCGCGCCTTCTGTCTCATCAATGATCAATACGCGTCCCCTGCTCACACTTACCCCACCTCACGCTTGTACTGTGCCATCGCGCCTTCTGTCTCATCAATGATCATTACGGCTCCCCTGCTCACACTTACCCCACCTCACACCTGTACTGTGTCACTCTCTCCTCGCGCCTTCTGTCTCATCAATGATCAATACGGGTCCCATGCTCACACTTACCCCACCTCATGCTTGTACTGTGTCACTCTCTCCTCACGCCTTCTGTCTCATCAATGTTCATTACGGGTCCCCTGCTCACACTTACCCCACCTCACGCTTGTACTGTGTCCTCGCGCCTTCTGTCTCATCAATGATCATTACGGCTCCCCTGCTCACACTTACCCCACCTCACACCTGTACTGTGTCACTCTCTCCTCGCGCCTTCTGTCTCATCAATGATCAATACGGGTCCCATGCTCACACTTACCCCACCTCATGCTTGTACTGTGTCACTCTCTCCTCACGCCTTCTGTCTCATCAATGTTCATTACGGGTCCCCTGCTCACACTTACCCCACCTCACACCTGTACTGTGTCACTCTCTCCTCGCGCCTTCTGTCTCATCAATGATCATTACGGCTCCCCTGCTCACACTTACCCCACCTCACACCTGTACTGTGTCACTCTCTCCTCGCGCCTTCTGTCTCATCAATGATCAATACGGGTCCCATGCTCACACTTACCCCACCTCATGCTTGTACTGTGTCACTCTCTCCTCACGCCTTCTGTCTCATCAATGTTCATTACGGGTCCCCTGCTCACACTTACCCCACCTCATGCTTGTACTCTATCACTCTCTCCCCCATCTCTGGTTATTTAACCTCTCGCGTTAGATCCACTTTGTATTTCTCATTTCCACCATCCCTGAAGTCACCACATTGTCTTCCTCCTTCACATTGTGATTGCTGTCCGTCGCTGTGGATGGGGGTACAGCATGCAACCCATGTGGGACCCCAGCCATTAATAGATACCCAATTGATCGACGCCAGATGGTCAGCAGTCAATATATTGAAAGGTCAACATGGGCTTAGGTTGACAGATTCAGAATGTCAGGGTGACACATGCTTTCATGAATTTATAGTTGGTATTAGAGCCAGGGTTCGGCATTTGGGGGGTGTTAAGCTGCGTACACATTAGATGATGTCTCCTGTTCCTGAGGGTCATCAGCAACATCCTGCAGGGCCACAGGGGCTGGGGGTAGCGAGGGTCATGCTTTCACATGCAACATGGTCCCACCATGGCACCGTCACTACCTGCATCAGTGTATGCACTTACAGATGCCAACTCCGCCGCTGGGCACACATCATCTAGTGTGTACCCAGCTATAATGTTTGGCACAGGGGGTTACAAGAACAAAACAAGAACAAAAAAAAATGAATGATCTTTCTGTGTTGGCTATTTAGATGTTGTCCTAATGATGTGCCGGATATATGGTGTGCCGCACTAATACGGGCCTACGTGTATTCCGTGGCCTCCTGTATTGGCTGCCGACCATCTGGTATCGGCCTAGTGACTAACTACATACTGATGCCCGATGCTATATAGCTAACTACAATAGAAATGCTTGGTTTCCACTATGGGTAGAGATTATATTATCTGTCCTGGTGTATCCCCTGGTGTGACTGAGCCAGTCTTCCACCCGTGCGTTTAATCGTCCTTGTAACCGTCTCCTGGAATCTTGCCACATACGGTTTTACCGGTGACCTTCCCAGCAAATCCCATTCACACAGGTTTCATCACTACAGACTTCATCGCCGGCCGCGGAGGACACAGCTGGGAAATGAATGTTCCGCTCCCTAACTCTCCGACAGCCCTGTCAATAAAATCTCGCGTCCACTCCAAGACCAGTTGATCTATTTAATTGAAATTGGGCCAATTCAAACCCTTTTTATTTTGTGAGGTGCAGAAGCGTGACCTGACAGTCTGCCTCTACCCCTGACACTTGCGTGTGTTCCCGGAGATTATTGCGGAATTGTACAATGGAATGAGCCGTCATCACAGCGCTTGTGCGAAGGTTTTCCTCCGTTTCAGCAAACAGAGGATCATTTACAGCCGTCAGCAAATGCCCCGCCATTGTCACGACATTGGGGGTTATTCTGGTTCACTCTTTCTGACAAATTCCTTCTTAGATGGACAAAACCATGTGCACTGCAGGTGGGGCAGATGTAATATGTCCAGAGAGACCCCATATGATACATTGTATGCATTCCATATGCAATACCAATGACTGCCACAGGATCAACCAAACCCTGCGGCGGCCATGGCGCTCTGCTGTGTGGATTGGTTCCGGAGGTAAATCACATACGATATGGCACTTTTTACATGATTTAATAAGATTGAAACAGGGCCATGCCATATAAGTGTACGGCCACCGTAACATTTGCGAGCTACATGCAAAAGCGGACAGAATTTATACTGCACAGAAACAATGAGAGGTGGCAATCCCCTCACTGTGCAATCAAATCACAGAGGGTGGGGGAAGGAGGGACATCATCCAGGGATATTAAAGTGAGCAACATATATAGACTTGGGAGGGGTGTGTGACATCACAGGATATCATTAAGGATTTCCCCCTTAAGCTGACTGTACTCTTTGACGGACGATATACTGTAGGGGTTATTCAGACTGAATCGCTGTGGCACGATTCAGCACAGTCCTGCGATCAGATAGCCGCTGTTCAGAGTGAAACCCCCCCATGCGAGGTTGCGAACAGCTTGCGAAAATGACGAATTTCACTATGTTCAGATGACCAAGAGGCTCGTTTACGACCCACGGGAGTGCGCATAGTTAATGATATAGTGCGTACACATTATATACAATATCGTTATTGTATTATGTGTGTGTGCATAATGTGTGTGTACAGTGCGCACATTACATTTCAGTATAACCACTAAGCTGCCCACCATTTGTTATAGGCAAAAGTAGAAGTTATTTACCCTGCATGCAAATACAATAAGTGCCTTGCACCCCGGGCATTGCAGCGTGGTTTGTCCAAACGTATAGTGAGGCATCACTGGGGCACAGACAGATTGGTCTGACAATACAGTAGCTCAGTGCAGGGGTAACTGATTATACAAGCCACAGATATCTCCATGCTCCATATAGAGGTAGACAAAATAGCCTTCAATCTAACATCCTGCACCTTTCAAAACCCCATGCTGTTCCACTTTCCTGTCTGGGGTGTCGCTCTGTGATTTAGTGTTTCTAGCACAGTCTGGTCTGCATATCAGCACTGAGATACAGACCAGACTGTGCTAGAAGCAATACAGCCAATAAAGAGGAAATTAATGGGTTCTGAAAGGTGCGGAGTGCAATAGAAATACGCCCATCCTGCCGTATATATTCCTCAGCAGAAAGATGGAATCATCATTCCTCATTGGCGATTTGGAAATGAAGCGGCAGGACCAATGGTATCACACAACGTTCCCGCTCCTGCTCTGACGCCGGATAGGAGGCTTTTATTCAAGGTCACGGATTGATGTTCTTGCTTAGATTGAATCCCATCGCCGTTAAAGATCATCCATTTATCATGCTATATTGTGCACATTATTATTGGTGAACATCGATATAAAACTTTACAGCCTGCCTGGATAATGATCTGCAGTGATTAGCTAGCGTCGTCCCATCGTTAGCCACACGGCCGGTGATATGTCACTGTAATCGCACTGTGCTGACTCTTCTGTCTCCATCACCAGAGCGCAGGACACCCCTGGAAGACGGGAGAGTGGGGATAGCTGCGCCAGCTGTGGTCTCCATACATTAGCTGGCATCTGTATGATAAACAGGCTAGGACTTGTAGTTCCACAGCAGGAGGAGGATACATCACAGGGCCAGTGTATATAACACTGGGCTCTCATCCACTGCACAAGTAGTGCAATATAGTATATTGGCCCCAAGAGCTAACATCTATTTTAACATTCAGGGCTGCTCTATGATGGAGCAGGAGGTGGAAGTGCTGAGTACAAAGGTAAATTGCTTCCTCCACATGGGGCTGTGGTTCCCTGTGTGTCACTCCTGGCTGTGTATGGAGACACGTTACCTGGTGTTATCCTGTGTGGGGCTGTGGTTCCCTGTGTGTCACTCCTGGCTGTGTATGGAGACACGTTACCTGGTGTTATCCTGTGTGGGGCTGTGGTTCCCTGTGTGTCACTCCTGGCTGTGTATGGAGACACGTTACCTGGTGTTATCCTGTGTGGGGCTGTGGTTCCCTGTGTGTCATTCCTGGCTGTGTATGGAGACACGTTACCTGGTGTTATCCTGTGTGGGGCTTGTGGTTCCCTGTGTGTCACTCCTGGCTGTGTATGGAGACATGTTACCTGGTGTTACCCTGTGTGGGCTGTGGTTCCCTGTGTGTCACTCCTGGCTGTGTATGGAGACATGTTACCTGGTGTTATCCTGTGTGGGGCTGTGGTTCCCTGTGTGTCACTCCTGGCTGTGTATGGAGACACGTTACCTGGTGTTATCCTGTGTGGGGCTGTGGTTCCCTGTGTGTCACTCCTGGCTGTGTATGGAGACACGTTACCTGGTGTTATCCTGTGTGGGGCTGTGGTTCCCTGTGTGTCACTCCTGGCTGTGTATGGAGACACGTTACCTGGTGTTATCCTGTGTGGGGCTGTGGTTCCCTGTGTGTCATTCCTGGCTGTGTATGGAGACACGTTACCTGGTGTTATCCTGCGTGGGGCTGTGGTTCCCTGTGTGTCACTCCTGGCTGTGTATGGAGACACGTTACCTGGTGTTATCCTGTGTGGGGCTGTGGTTCCCTGTGTGTCACTCCTGGCTGTGTATGGAGACACGTTACCTGGTGTTATCCTGTGTGGGGCTGTGGTTCCCTGTGTGTCACTCCTGGCTGTGTATGGAGACACGTTACCTGGTGTTATCCTGTGTGAGGCTGTGGTTCCCTGTGTGTCACTCCTGGCTGTGTATGGAGACACGTTACCTGGTGTTATCCTGTGTGGGGCTGTGGTTCCCTGTGTGTCACTCCTGGCTGTGTATGGAGACACGTTACCTGGTGTTATCCTGTGTGGGGCTGTGGTTCCCTGTGTGTCACTCCTGGCTGTGTATGGAGACACGTTACCTGGTGTTATCCTGTGTGGGGCTGTGGTTATCCTGTGTGGGGCTGTGGTTCCCTGTGTGTCACTCCTGGCTGTGTATGGAGACACGTTACCTGGTGTTATCCTGTGTGGGGTTGTGGTTCCCTGTGTGTCACTCCTGGCTGTGTATGGAGACACGTTACCTGGTGTTATCCTGTGTGGGGCTGTGGTTCCCTGTGTGTCACTTGTGTGCCTGGAGTGTATCACATCACAGAGTGTCCCCGCACAGCATAGTAACACGATGGAAGGATTAGGTTACATTATAAATTGCCCTCAGATCTGCAGCATCGATAACGTTCCTGACAGACCCATAAATATCCCTCGTTTTATGGATAAAACATCACATTGGGGCGGCGTCCATCCATCCGTCCTGCAGCCTTAAGCTGGCTGACAGCTGCTGCAGCCCTGCGGCCTGGTGATTACTGATCATGGAGCTGGGTCATAGCCGAGGGCAGCAGTGATGCTAGGATCAACAGTATCCAGGTCGACATTGACAAAAGGTTGACACAAGCAAAACGTTGACATGGTAAATGTTGACACATGAGGTTTGCACATGTTGTTTGGGTATCAGTGATGACACCTGAGCACATGGATCCCTAGTTACTGCAGTACATTCGTCTCACGCTTCTGTCCACGTGGCACGTAAAGCATGACATTTGTATGTCATGCTGTTCATGTTTCCACCATTGCCATGTTGACAATACGCGTGTGTCGATCTTTTGACTATGTTGACCTAGTGCATGTTCAACTTTTGATGAATGGCTTTTGGCTATGACCCGGGTACCACCCCCTAAGCGGGACCCTAATCTAGTCTCTGTCGGTCAGGTGTGACTGTCTTACGGACAGATTTACCAAAGGCCGGAACTGCTGATTGTCAGCGGTCTCGTCGATAACAGGCAATATCTGTCCACCTATCCATCTAGGCGATAACGCATTTGTTAGTATTAGTAAGTACTGTGGCCCCTGCCGCTTGTACCACCCTTATACCTGTTCTGCGGTTTCAGATTGGGGATATGTTAGTCATTTAGAAGAAATTAGCTTTGAATTGCGATGTTCTCTATTGGCTGAAGACTTGATATATTCTGTGATTGTTGTCTCTGTATATATAAATTATCCCTTATTGGCAAACCAACTTGGCGGCTGCAATCTGTGAGCTGGGTTACACATGCGCAGATCTGCAGGGGGTGGTGTGGGGGCACAATCAGTGTGTCTATACTGCGAGTGCCAGGCCACCTCCTACTGTGCCACGCCTACTGTTGGTAAATTAGCACCTGATCCGCAGGAAAGTACCTGCAGATATAGATAACAGATCACTTTATTGCTGGATCACTGAGGTTTTGCTGTGATAGTGTCTAGACGACTGTGATGTGTTCTGCTGCTCTGCACTACGCACAATGTATGTTCTAGGTGCTCATTACGTATTTATATTGTATATTATACCCCATGTCCTCCAATCCCAGCCTGCCATACACAGGATCCCATCTCCTATCACAGACCGCCAGGAGTGAGGAGCGTATTTATATTGTATATTATACCCCATGTCCTCCAATCCCAGCCTGCCATACACAGGATCCCATCTCCTATCACAGAGAGCCAGGAGTGAGGAGCGTATTTATATTGTATATTATACCCCATGTCCTCCAATCCCAGCCTGCCATACACAGGATCCCATCTCTCCTATCACAGAGAGCCAGGAGTGAGGAGCGTATTTATATTGTATATTATACCCCATGTCCTCCAATCCCAGCCTGCCATACACAGGATCCCATCTCCTATCACAGACCGCCAGGAGTGAGGAGCATATTTATATTGTATATTATACCCCATGTCCTCCAATCCCAGCCTGCCATACACAGGATCCCATCTCCTATCACAGACCGCCAGGAGTGAGGAGCGTATTTATATTGTATATTATACCCCATGTCCTCCAATCCCAGCCTGCCATACACAGGATCCCATCTCCTATCACAGACCGCCAGGAGTGAGGAGCGTATTTATATTGTATATTATACCCCATGTCCTCCAATCCCAGCCTGCCATACACAGGATCCCATCTCCTATCACAGACCGCCAGGAGTGAGGAGCGTATTTATATTGTATATTATACCCCATGCCCTCCAATCCCAGCCTGCCATACACAGGATCCCATCTCCTATCACAGAGAGCCAGGAGTGAGGAGCGTATTTATATTGTATATTATACCCCATGTCCTCCAATCCCAGCCTGCCATACACAGGATCCCATCTCCTATCACAGACCGCCAGGAGTGAGGATCGTATTTATATTGTATATTATACCCCATGCCCTCCAATCCCAGCCTGCCATACACAGGATCCCATCTCTCCTATCACAGACCGCCAGGAGTGAGGAGCGTATTTATATTGTATATTATACCCCATGTCCTCCAATCCCAGCCTGCCATACACAGGATCCCATCTCTCCTATCACAGACCGCCAGGAGTGAGGAGCGTATTTATATTGTATATTATACCCCATGCCCTCCAATCCCAGCCTGCCATACACAGGATCCCATCTCTCCTATCACAGACCGCCAGGAGTGAGGAGCGTATTTATATTGTATATTATACCCCATGTCCTCCAATCCCAGCCTGCCATACACAGGATCCCATCTCCTATCACAGAGAGCCAGGAGTGAGGAGCGTATTTATATTGTATATTATACCCCATGTCCTCCAATCCCAGCCTGCCATACACAGGATCCCATCTCTCCTATCACAGACCGCCAGGAGTGAGGAGCGTATTTATATTGTATATTATACCCCATGTCCTCCAATCCCAGCCTGCCATACACAGGATCCCATCTCTCCTATCACAGAGAGCCAGGAGTGAGGAGCGTATTTATATTGTATATTATACCCCATGTCCTCCAATCCCAGCCTGCCATACACAGGATCCCATCTCCTATCACAGAGAGCCAGGAGTGAGGAGCGTATTTATATTGTATATTATACCCCATGTCCTCCAATCCCAGCCTGCCATACACAGGATCCCATCTCCTATCACAGACTGCCAGGAGTGAGGAGCGTATTTATATTGTATATTATACCCCATGTCCTCCAATCCCAGCCTGCCATACACAGGATCCCATCTCTCCTATCACAGAGAGCCAGGAGTGAGGAGCGTATTTATATTGTATATTATACCCCATGTCCTCCAATCCCAGCCTGCCATACACAGGATCCCATCTCTCCTATCACAGAGAGCCAGGAGTGAGGAGCGTATTTATATTGTATATTATACCCCATGTCCTCCAATCCCAGCCTGCCATACACAGGATCCCATCTCTCCTATCACAGACCGCCAGGAGTGAGGAGCGTATTTATATTGTATATTATACAGATTTGTGGATCAGTCCATGTCTGTTAGAGCATACAAGGCAGGAGCGGGATCCCGGGACGAGCTTCTTGGGGTGGCTACAATACAGCTGCTGGTGACCCATCTTCTCCGACTCAACATTAGTTTTACTATTGGTCTACATGCATTTGGTGACATGGTCGACCGGTCGATGTGACAATGGTCAACACAGCATATGGTTGACATTAGTTTTACACTTCTTTACCTTGGCGTTTGATTTTTATGTTGGGCACTGTACCATTGCCAAAGGAAGTGAGCCGTGTGAGGAGATGCAGCACACTAAATGGGGGTCCATGTGCTGCAAGATAGAAATTAACACCCCCAAAAACCTAAAAACTTATGTCAACCTTTTCATGGGTTGACTATTTTCATCTACAAATTTTCCTTGTGTTGGCCTTTTGTGGTCAACCAAGACACTGCTGTCCCAATGAACCGAACCAAAACAAATATGCATACACATATACACAACATGCAGATGTATAACACACCTATACCACCACCTTCCCATCACTGGTCTTCATCAGGGAGGGGAGGGTTTATGCCGTGCAGGATCCTTGTGCTTTCCTCACATGGCCAAGTACTTCTCACTTGTAGTTGTGCGATGGATAAATGTCACCTACTGTGACGCAGCCACATCCCATGTCCCTGCGCATCTGCTACCAGTGCCGTCTGGAGGGGCTCATGCTTGGCTGAGTTTCCAGCCCCTGACTCTCCAGGCCCCTGTCACCTCCCAGCCAGGAGACAGCAATGTCACATAAAGCTGTCGCCGTCGGGGAACCTCGTGTTACCCCGCCGCAGTGAGAAATGTCACTTATGGCTCAAGTGTAACACTAAAGTAACATTGCTGACAGTTCAATGATTTCTCATTAACATTGTAAAAACCTTGCCTGCAGAACTCACAATCTAATTGTGGCGTTTGAGCAGGACACCTACATTATTACTAGCAAGGCCCCTGTTCAGTATACCCCCCCCCCCCCCCCCCCCCGCCTCCACCCTCCGCCTCCGTTAATAATCAGTAGAAATTAGCATTGTTCCCTCATTTCCTAAGGAACATTAATTTGACCAACTGTGTGACCCCATTGAGTTATGGGCGCAGTAACGGGTGATATAGACTTCATCCGGCGCCTCTGTCGCATCCCTAAATCTCAGCGTTGGATGTTCGGCAGACAGGACAGCAGCTGGCTATGTAATAAACACAAGGCAGCGCCAGAGATTCATCACGCAGAGAAATGGAACAAATGTGCAGCGGTCCTGTGTGACCTGAGTCCTGCTCACCTGAGGTAGGTATATGGAAGGAACTAGACTATGACATCCCAATAAGGCATTTACCCTGGAGATTTGCAAATGGCCCCGTGTTACTTGTCTGGCACTACAAGGTTAATGTAACAGTCCCGCCACACTATGTAACAGCGTCACCTTAGTATAAGTCACAGGTAACTGTATGCTCCAGGTCTGTAAGTGCTTATCCGGGGACTTAGCAGCAGATGTACTAAGCCGTAGAGAGTGATAAAGGAGGTCATTCTAATTGACTCGGTCCCCGGCGTATTCACACTTGGGGGGGGGCAATGTTTTAGCACTGCGCATATTTGCATGTGCCGGGCTGCTGTGTGAGCGACTTGCCTAGTCACTGTGGCGCTCGCCAAGGGTGGGGCTGGGGTGGAGGTGGGCACAGGGCTTTGCATATGAATGCCCTGCATTTCCTGGGAGTACCCACAAAGAGCTGTGTATCCCCGTGCAAATGCAGATGGGCACCTACCGGCGGGGGGGGGGGGGGGGGGAGGGGGCATCTGACATCATAGGACATCACCTGCCCCGATTCTCTGACCCGGATGCCGCAAGTCTAAGTCAGCCAGACTGATTTGCGAGCAGGGTCTACAGGGAGAGGCAGGGCTACAATTGCATAATTCTGCCAGAGGTCAGGCCCCTGACGCTGGATGAATAAGACACATCGGAATGGGATCATTCGTCAGACTGCATTTAGGTCTACAGTCATTAGGTCGACCCCACTAGGTCGACTGGCAGGAAGGTCGACCTGACTTAAGGTCGACATGGGCCAAGGTCGACATGACTTAAGGTCGAATTTGCATAAAGGTCGACATGAGGAAGGTCGACTGGTCATAAGGTCGACATGGGATTTTCACTGTTTTTTGATCCGAATGTCGACTCAGTCGACATGGACACAGTTGGCAATGAGAATCGGACCCTCGCATCGCTCGCTTCGCTCGCAATGCTTCGGGCACGGTGCCTCGCTGCGCTCGGCACACTATTTTATTCTCCCACCACGCCCTAGTGGATGGTAGGGCATGAAATACCGCCTGTCGGCACATGTCGGCTCAAAAAACAGTGAAAAACCCATGTCGACCTTATGACCAGTCGACCTTCCTCATGTCGACCTTTATGCAAATTTGACCTTCAGTCATGTCGACCTTGGCCCATGTCGACCTTAAGTCAGGTCGACCTTCCTGCCAGTCGACCTAGTGGGGTCGACCTAATGACTGTAGACCTAAGTTCATTCTAATAGATGACCGCATCCCGACACATCTTAAGTAATTAAGCTAATTGTAAACGTCCAATTGCTAAAAAAAAGTGGTAGTGTGGTGCCTTAGTGGATAGTAAGAGGTAGTGCGGTGCCTTGGTGGATAGTAAGAGGAAGTGCGGTGCCTTGGTGGATAATAAGAGGTAGTGTGACGCCTTGGTGGATAGTAAGAGGTGGTGTGACGCCTTGGTGGATAGTAAGAGGTGGTGTGAGGCCTTGGTGGATAGTAAGAGGTAGTGTGATGCCTTGGTGGATAGTAAGAGGTGGTGTGAGGCCTTGGTGGATAGTAAGAGGTGGTGTGGTGCCTTGGTGGATAGTAAGAGGTAGTGTGATGCCTTGGTGGATAGTAAGAGGTAGTGTGACGCCATGGTGGATAGTAAGAGGCAGTGTGACACCATGGTGGATAGTAAGAGGTAGTGTGGTGCCTTGGTGGATAGTAAGAGGTAGTGTGACGCCATGGTGGATAGTAAGAGGCAGTGTGACACCATGGTGGATAGTAAGAGGTAGTGTGACGCCATGGTGGATAGTAAGAGGCAGTGTGACACCATGGTGGATAGTAAGAGGTAGTGTGGTGCCTTGGTGGATAGTAAGAGGTAGTGTGGTGCCTTGGTGGATAGTAAGAGGAAGTGTGATGCCTTGGTGGATAGTAAGAGGTAGTGTGATGCCATGGTGGATAGTAAGAGGCAGTGTGACACCATGGTGGATAGTAAGAGGTAGTGTGGTGCCTTGGTGGATATAGTGTGAGGCCTTGGTGGATAGTAAGAGGTAGTGTGACACCTTGGTGGATAGTAAGAGGTAGTGTGCCGCCTTGGCGGATAGTAAGAGGTAGTGTGACACCTTGGCGGATAGTAAGAGGTAGTGTGTCACATTGGTGGATAGTAAGAGGTAGTGTGAGGCCTTGGTGGATAGTAAGAGGTAGTGTGGTGCCTTGGTGGATAGTAAGAGGTAGTGTGATGCCTTGGTGGATAGTAAGAGGTAGTGTGACGCCATGGTGGATAGTAAGAGGCAGTGTGACACCATGGTGGATAGTAAGAGGTAGTGTGGTGCCTTGGTGGATATAGTGTGAGGCTTTGGTGGATAGTAAGAGGTAGTGTGACACCTTGGTGGATAGTAAGAGGTAGTGTGACGCCTTGGCGGATAGTAAGAGGTAGTGTGACACCTTGGCGGATAGTAAGAGGTAGTGTGTCACATTGGTGGATAGTAAGAGGTAGTGTGACACCTTGGCGGATAGTAAGAGGTAGTGTGACACCTTGGCGGATAGTAAGAGGTAGTGTGTCACATTGGTGGATAGTAAGAGGTAGTGTGACACCTTGGTGGATAGTTAGAGGTAGGGTGACACCTTGGCGGATAGTAAGAGGTAGTGTGGTGCCTTGGTGGATATAGTGTGAGGCCTTGGTGGATAGTAAGAGGTAGTGTGACGCCTTGGCGGATAGTAAGAGGTAGTGTGGTGCCTTGGTGGATAGTAAGAGGTAGTGTGACGCCTTGGTGGATAGTAAGAGGTAGTGTGGTGCCTTGGTGGATAGTAAGAGGTAGTGTGACGCCTTGGTGGATAGTAAGAGGTAGTGTGACGCCTTGGTGGATAGTAAGAGGTAGTGTGACGCCTTGGCGGATAGTAAGAGGTAGTGTGGTGCCTCGGTGGATAGTAAGAGGTAGTGTGACGCCTTGGTGGATAGTAAGAGGTAGTGTGACGCCTTGGCAGATAGTAAGAGGTAGTGTGGTGCCTTGGTGGATATAGTGTGAGGCCTTGGTGGATAGTAAGAGGTAGTGTGACACCTTGGTGGATAGTAAGAGGTAGTGCGACACCTTGGCGGTTAGTAAAATGTAGTGTGACACCTTGGTGGATAGTAAGAGGTAGTGCGACACCTTGGTGGTTAGTAAAATGTAGTGTGACACCTTGGTGGATAGTAAGAGGTAGTGCGACACCTTGGCGGTTAGTAAAATGTAGTATGACGCCTTGGTGGATAGTAAGAGGTAGTGCGACACCTTGGCGGTTAGTAAAATGTAGTGTGACGCCTTGGTGGATAGTAAGAGGTAGTGCGACACCTTGGCGGTTAGTAAAATGTAGTGTGACGCCTTGGTGGATAGTAAGAGGTAGTGCGACACCTTGGCGGTTAGTAAAATGTAGTGTGACGCCTTGGTGGATAGTAAGAGGTACTGTAATACCTTGCCAGCTGGTAAGGTAATGTGTGTGGTGCAGAGTTAGATTTGGTTTTGGATGATACAACAGGAAATGGTGAATCTTGCTGGATAACAGGTTACCACTGTGAATAGATATAATGGGGTGTGTCGGCGTAGCGCTGACACGTCTGCACACACTGTAGATGATGTATATATGGGAAGGTCAGGGCTCATACATAGGTAACGGATAATGGACATGAGTGCTGACAGAGGATCTCCTTACCCGCTAACACTGCATCTAAGGATACAAGGGCTGAGGAAATGCTGACGGGCTGGGACTGGAGCTAATCTGGTGCCGGCTATAGGAACCTGCTGACAGCAAACACGTCCGGTAACTGGAAACCCAACTCTTCACATTGGCCACATTCCTGATTTGTCCTGCGTGGTTCTCCTAATCACATCTGGCAGTGGCTGCGGGGGCGGAATGTGCCCTGGTGCTCACTGTATAGTGTATCGTAGGGATCTGTGGTACTGCTGACTGACCATATGCTCTGTCAATAGTAAGGATATGTGATACTGTATAGTAGGGATCTGTGATGGTGTACCGTAGGGATCTGTGGTCCTGCTGACTGACCATATGCCCTGTGTATACTGTATAGTAGGGATCTGTGGTCCTGCTGACTGACCATATGCCCTGTGTATACTGTATAGTAGGGATCTGTGGTACTGCTGACTGACCATATGCCCTGTGTATACTGTATAGTAGGAATCTGTGGTACTGCTGACTGACCATATGCCCTGTGTATACTGTATAGTAGGGATCTGTGGTCCTGCTGACTCACTATGTGCTCTGTGTATACTGTATAGTAGGGATCTGTGGTACTGCTGACTGACCATATGCTCGGTGTTTGTTATATAGTAGGGATCTGTGGTACTACTGACTGACCATATGCTCTGTCAATAGTAAGGATATGTGATACTGTATAGTAGGGATCTGTGATGGTGTACCGTAGGGATCTGTGGTCCTGCTGACTGACCATATGCCCTGTGTATACTGTATAGTAGGGATCTGTGGTACTGCTGACTGACCATATGCCCTGTGTATACTGTATAGTAGGGATCTGTGGTACTGCTGACTGACCATACGCCCTGTGTATACTGTATAGTAGGGATCTGTGGTCCTGCTGACTGACCATATGCCCTGTGTATACTGTATAGTAGGGATCTGTGGTACTGCTGACTGACCATATGCCCTGTGTATACTGTATAGTAGGGATCTGTGGTCCTGCTGACTGACCATATGCCCTGTGTATACTGTATAGTAGGGATCTGTGGTACTGCTGACTGACCATATGCCCTGTGTATACTGTATAGTAGGGATCTGTGGTCCTGCTGACTGACCATATGCCCTGTGTATACTGTATAGTAGGGATCTGTGGTACTGCTGACTGACCATATGCCCTGTGTATACTGTATAGTAGGGATCTGTGGTCCTGCTGACTGACCATATGCTCTGTCAATAGTAAGGATATGTGATACTGTATAGTAGGGATCTGTGATGGTGTACCGTAGGGATCTGTGGTCCTGCTGACTCACCATATGCCCTGTGTATACTGTATAGTAGGGATCTGTGGTCCTGCTGACTGACCATATGCCCTGTGTATACTGTATAGTAGGGATCTGTGGTACTGCTGACTGACCATATGCTCATTGTATACTGTATAGTAGGGATCTGTGATGATGTACCGTAGGGATCTGTGGTCCTGCTGACTCACTATGTGCTCTGTGTATACTGTATAGTAGGGATCTGTGGTACTGCTGACTGACCATATGCTCGGTGTTTGTTATATAGTAGGGATCTGTGGTACTACTGACTGACCATATGCTCATTGTATACTGTGTAGTAGGGATATATCACTTGTGTAATTAACACCGATTAACAATACTAGTCATTGGGGGGAAATTTATCAACGCTTGGAGAGAGTCAATGTTGCATTGGGTCCTAACTGGCATTTTTTTCAAACACAGGGGCAGGTGTAATAAGAGGGACGCGGGAATGTCCCCGAAAGCCGGGACATTCCCGCGGTAATCGGGACTGTTGGGAGGCATGCTATTGCCTGTAACATGGCGGTCAGGAGCTGATTGGCACTTTATCTCTCTCCAGGCTGTGATAAACCTCCCCCAGGATTACACCTCAGAACAGTGTATTACAATGCACTTGTTACCGTTATATAAATGTACCATTATAGCGGCTGTCACTGGTGTATTACATGGCCTGTGTGCCGTGATCTCGGGATTGGAGGGTGTTCCCCTCCAGTTGAATCCTGTGAGCTGTGCGAGGTCCCATTCATGGCACCGGGGGCCTTATTATTCACTAAGCAGGCCCATCATGCACCTGGCATTCTACACATTCTCGCCGGGCCGGGAATGAGTGACATGTGACGACTTCCAATAATCTGTTGCGTTTGGAGAGGATCTCAATGGGCGCTGCTGGATTAATTCTGTTGTGTCAACGAGGGCAAATCTTCCCTAGTAATTGGCCTCCTGGGGTTCCCTAAAGCATTGGTAATAGAGGCTCTGCATTCCCTGCATGTCAGGGAACAGAACTTCTCCTGGGAACTATCCCCTTCTATATACAGCCATTAATTGTCCACCTGGATGTTGTGGGATCCTGGGCTGGAAGTGTGCTGGGGCCTGCACAAGTGTCTAGGACAATCTCTCCCTTGTGCTGACATCAGACGTCCACTACAGTAAGCAGCGAACCCATTCCGGCATTGACCGATTCTCCCAGGGTCTGTTTCCCGCACTCGTCCGTCTGCCCTGTGGGAAAGTTTGTTTTGTACTTAGAATTGGCTCATTAATGTGATGACAAAAGATCTGAGTCCGTGTTACCCCACTGGTGACTGACGGGTCCTTCACCCTGACCAGGAGTAACGCTGCTCACTGCCAGTCTTTGCCAAGTCTTACCGGACTCACGTTCATGTCGTCCGTTATGTAACTGTGACGCGCGGTAGCCAGGTGGCTTACAGACACTGTCTAGGTAGAGACTTGGTAGTTCAACAGCAAACGGTCGATATTGACAAAATGTTGTCACAAGCAAAAATTTCGTAATAGCAATGGCCAACAAATGCAATGGTCAACATGAGTTTTTCACATTTTTTTCCCTTATTTGCCGTTTGAATTTCCGTGGCCAGAGACTCCGACAAATGGTGGATTTTGAAAGTCTCCACTCAGCGAATATGTACGAAATCTCTTTCCCCGACCTTTCTTTGTGGATGTCAACCAGTTGGATCTTAAGCAGATCGGCAGCCCTGTGACGCTCACAGCACTTTCCGTCGCTGCATTCCTCACAACTGCAGGAAAGTAAGCGCGGCACAGAAGACCACCCACTTGCGGTGGTCCCCTTGTGGCGCAGTAACTTCTACGTTACTCCCACCCTGCTGCTCAGCGTGAAAGAAATAGATAATAACGGAGCATTTATGCCGTCCGCGTGTACAATTAATTCTGCACCTGAGTGGGCTGCGTTGCTGAGCGTTGTAGAAAATGTTGTCAGCCAGTAAGTGTCTGAAGATTGTACGTGATGTGATTCACTACGCTGAAGTTAATAGCCAATTAGATCACTGAGACGGAAAGACTTCGGCGCGGACCTGTTAACAGAGCATTTTAATTATATTTGATCATGAATCGCTGATGGCCTAAGTGAGGCAGGTGAGTGTGGCGCGCCGGTGGGCCGCAGCCTCCTGTAACTGGTGCTCATACAAGCGAAAGAGAAGGACATACCGGCTGCCAGGATCGCTCAGGTGCCACCTGCCATAGATCCCCGGGGGCAGGAAGCCGTATGTCAGATCAGGGCTTATCGCTGGCTGATGTGGAAATAAGCCCCATGCCCCGGCACACTCTGGTTATTATAGGAGCTGGCGCTGTCCGTAGAGCCAGTGACTGTCTGTAGACTGCCGACACCCCGCGCGTCTACATTCTAGTGGTTTATTAACATTTACTTTACAGTTCAGACTCTTATGTGCCCGTCATTAGGTTGACAGTGTCCTCTAGGGTGATAGTCAATAAGTTGAATTTGAAGGTCGACACAAGCAAAAGATCGAAATGGAAACTTTTTCATACTTTAACATCCACATGGTCTATGATTGGGAGCGGTAGTGTCCCAAACGCAGCAGGGAACCACGTCCGACTATTTCACATGTCATCCTTTCTCATGTTGACCATTTGCTTGTGTTAGTGAGGGCTAGGGTAATGCTGATGGTGCGGAGGGTTACGGTCAGCCTGCTGGTGGGGAGGGTTAGGGTCATGCTGCTGGTGGGGAGGGTTAGGGTCATGCTGCTGGTGGGGAGGGTTAGGGTCATGCTGCTGGTGGGGAGGGTTAGGGTCGTGCTGCTGGTGGGGAGGGTTAGGGTCAGGCTGCTGGTGGGGAGGGTTAGGGTCAGCCTGCTGGTGGGGAGGGTTAGGGTCATGCTGCTGGTGGGGAGGGTTAGGGTCATGCTGCTGGTGGGGAGGGTTAGGGTCATGCTGCTGGTGGGGAGGGTTAGGGTCGTGCTGCTGGTGGGGAGGGTTAGGGTCAGGCTGCTGGTGGGGAGGGTTAGGGTCAGGCTGCTGGTGGGGAGGGTTAGGGTCAAGCTGCTGGTGGGGAGGGTTGGGGTCAGGCTGCTGGTGGGGAGGGTTAGGGTCAGGCTGCAGGTGGGGAGGGTTGGGGTCAGCCTGCTGGTGGGGAGGGTTAGGGTCAGGCTGCTGGTGGGGAGGGTTAGGGTCAGGCTGCTGGTGGGGAGGGTTAGGGTCAGGCTGCTGGTTGGGAGGGTTAGGGTCAGGCTGCAGGGGGAGGATGGTTAGGGTCATGCTGCTGGTGGGGAGGGTTAGGGTCATGCTGCTGGTGGGGAGGGTTAGGGTCATGCTGATGGTGCGGAGGGTTACGGTCAGCCTGCTGGTGGGGAGGGTTAGGGTCATGCTGCTGGTGGGGAGGGTTAGGGTCATGCTGCTGGTGGGGAGGGTTGGGGTCAGGCTGCAGGGGGAGGATGGTTAGGGTCAGGCTGCTGGTGGGGAGGGTTAGGATCATGCTGCTGGTGGGGAGGGTTAGGGTCATGCTGCTGGTGCGGAGGGTTACGGTCAGCCTGCTGGTGGGGAGGGTTAGGGTCATGCTGCTGGTGGGGAGGGTTAGGGTCATGCTGCTGGTGGGGAGGGTTAGGGTCAGGCTGCAGGGGGAGGATGGTTAGGGTCAGGCTGCTGGTGGGGAGGGTTAGGGTCAGGCTGCTAGTGGGGAGGGTTAGGGTCAGTCTGCAGGGGGAGGATGGTTAGGGTCTGGCTGCTGGTGGGGAGGGTTGGGGTCAGGCTGCTGGTGGGGAGGGTTGGGGTCAGGTTGCTGGTGGGGAGGGTTATGGTCAGGCTGCTGGTGGGGAGGGTTATGGTCAGGCTGCTGGTGGGGAGGGTTGGGGTCAGGCTGCTGGTGGGGAGGGTTGGGGTCAGGCTGCTGGTGGGGAGGGGGAGGTAATATCTACAGAGATTACCACTGTCAGGACTGAGCTGATACTGAACTTCTTGGGATGCAGGGTTGTCAATCTTCCCTGATTCTCTCATTCTTACTAAACGTTTTTTTTTACGGCAGCTTCATAGGAGCGAACGGTGAATAGCCGGGAGAGACCATAAACTATAAGTCTGGGCTACCAAGGCCATGAAGTGCTCCCATTGTCTAGCTGTTATCAGGATGGGGGCAGGGAGGTAGCAGGAACAGTATAGGGGGAAGGAAAGAGAGAATCAGGTAGTAGGCGCCTCCCCATGGGAGTAGACCCATACTTAAGGAGAGGACAGGTATAGGGGGAGGATCAGAGAGAGCAAGGAGTGCACGCAGTAAGGATTGTCCCACCCACCCACCCTTGGACGAAGAAGGAGCAACATCCAAACAGCATCTAGTTACAGCAGAGATTGTCTTAACAGAGGCGGAAATACTGCGGGCCAGCCAAAGTTTGGCGCCAGGAAACGGAGGCACCCCAGAAGAGGGAGTGCAAGATCCAAGGCCTGTCGTCGAGGGGGGCAATTGGGGGGCCCCGGGCGGGTACAGGTTTCAGTTGCGAGAAGGGCCCCCCTCCCCGGGCGGCTTGATTCTGTTACGTTGGAGGGCTGGTGGACCACAGTGCTATCTTTGCCACCTAAGCGAGTAAGATTATATTTGTAATCTGATTAATAAACGTGACCTTTAATTCGCCAAAATAAATGACTCAGTTTGATTATTCCAGGTGAAGGGAAAAGGGAGGGGCGGTTTCAAGGGTGGGTTTCTTAGTCTGTTAGGGTTAAAAGAATGGCGGGAGCATCAGACGCTCAGAGGTTTAAGGCTTCGCTGCCCCAGTCACACCCTGGAGGGAACGCCCTGGGGCGAGACTGGAATCTGTGTGGGGTGGGCACTATCTTTCTATATGGTGGCACCTGTTACCTCAGGGGTGGGTAATATGCAGCGGGACGCATGATACATGCTTATTGCTCCATATTAACGCTGCAGAACGCAGGCATCAGCGATAGACTTTATATACGGGACACAATTCCTCTCTACACTACGTGAACATGATCTATCGTGTCATTAATTGGTTTATTGGCGCTGTCACGTAAATGGTTGTCCCTAGGCGCACATGCGTCTGACCGATATTGCAGAATATAGAGGCCTTCCTTGGCTCATAATACACACCCTGGATGCGTCAATTGTCCCGAAACACAGCCCAGAGTTCAGCATTCCGCCTCTCTAGAGGCCCCACGCGCGGGAAATATGGAATCCACAGCATCTCCTATACGGGTCCTGTACAGATTGCAGAGCATTCTCTCTGCTGATTGTTATTCCGTAGACGCGCCGGTGTCAGACATAATTGATGGGGTGCTTATTCTAAATCGCCCAGGGAGGCGTTTGAGATGAGAGTGAAGTTTACTAAAAATGAAATTGAATTTTTGGGACTGTAAAGCGGAGTGCTGTTTAGTGGCAGATGTAATGAGAATGGACCCGTCCCCGTCCCAGTGAATGAGAGGCCTGTAAAGCGGCAGACAGCGTTATAATCGTTTATTTATCCGCAGTCCCGGCTGATATACGCAGGTGACCCGCTCACTAGCTGCCGGCAGGACGGGGTGATATACGCAGGTGACACGCTCACTAGCTGCCGGCAGGACGGGGTGATATACGCAGGTGACCCGCTCACTAGCTGCCGGCAGGACGGGGTGATATACGCAGGTGACCCGCTCACTAGCTGCCGGCAGGACGGGGTGATGATAATGCATTGGGGGGGGGGGGGGGTTTAAAAAACAAAAGGGGTAAAAGAAAACAACAAATAAACAAAGTCCGCCTGAACATGATACGTTCTTGTGTCGGTTATTAACCCTGGAGAGCCCATAACATGATTGCAGGATATCAGACGGATCCTGGCCAGTTTGTAGCTCCCGATAATTATCGGCTAGTTGAGGGGACAAACCTAAAATGTGTTGATACAGTGGGGGAAATTTACTAAAGGAAATTTGTAAAAAATAGGTGTATTTGTATCCAGAAATACACTCGTTTTTTACATTTACTATCCCGAAAATACGGCAATTCGTATTGATGTGCTATCAATATGAATTGCCGTATTTTCGGGATAGTAAATGTAAAAAATGAGTGTATTTCTGGATACAAATACACCTATTTTTTTTTTTTCAAATTTCCTTTAGTAAATTTCCCCCAGTATGTTGAGGCCTGCCCGCACAGTGCCATAAACAATGGAATGCGTAAGGTGCTTCCCAAAAAATCCCCCACTTGCCCCCAGCGCTGGACATCAGGGGTGAGGTGTCAAGGGTGTCACTTGCGATTTCTGGCTAATTTTTTTAGTGATAGAAGTGTGTCTTATTTTGGTAAACCCCCCCCCAGCATAACCATCCCTGAGCTCATTGAGCCGGTCCTTTTTTCCCAAATATGGGGGAAAAAGTGAAAAAGAAACCAGCGCTGGGCTATTGGACTGTTCCTGGTTTTAAAAATATGAGACAGAAAAAGATTAGGGGTTCCCCTGTATTTTGGAACCTGCACCAGGCTCTAGCAGCCAGTAGGTTAATGCCACAGTCAGGGGACACTTTTTATACTAGTGGTACTTGTGAATT
This sequence comes from Crinia signifera, assembly GCF_055691185.1. NCBI lineage: Eukaryota > Metazoa > Chordata > Amphibia > Anura > Myobatrachidae > Crinia > Crinia signifera. The sequence continues at coordinate 473,214,253 of NC_139217.1, read as the reverse complement.
ATCCGGGCGCCCGATGTTGAAATTATATGACAGTACATTAAGAATATGATGCGACGCGATGCAACGCGATTTCCCTTGAAATTTCCTTGAAGACAAAATCGCGTTGCATTGTATGCTATTGTATGGTATACAATGCCACGCGACGCGATTTTAACCCATCCTATTGATGAATGATATTGAATGTTCACAACCAGGTTACTATCAACGTGAACCCGAAGCGTGGCGAGCGCAGCGAGCCCGCGAGGTGCGGCGGTACGCGTCCTCCGACCTTTTCATACCCCCACTATCCACGTCGGCGTGGAGTTGAGAATAGAATAGTGTGGCGAGCGCAGCAGACACCTGTGAAGCCCGCGAGGGGACGCGGATAGCTGTGAAGGTGTCGGCGTCCCCTCGCGGGGCTCGCTGCGCTCGCCGCGCTTCGGGCTCGGTGGCTCGCTGCGCTCGCCACACTATTCTATTCTCAACTCCACGCCGACGTGGATAGTGGGGGTATGAAAAAGGTCGGAGGACGCGTATCGCCGCCCCTCGCGGGCTCGCTGCGCTCGCCACGCTTTGGGTTGGCGCCATTAGTGGGGTGGCGTTAACAATGGGGGTGGGATTTCACTTTTGTCACTTTTTGGGGGTTTTGGGCATTTTTTCATTGAAATAAATGTAAAATCGGGTCTCAGGGACCATTTTACATTGATTCCATTGTTAAAATTGGGTCCACTGCCAAAATCGGGTCCTGCTCTCGTCGCGTCGCATCGCATGCCATTTGGTTAACACGCGACGCGATTTTTTGGGACTCGATCAAAAATCGGGCGCCCGGATAATTCACAAGTACCATACTAGTTTGCCTGGCAGTCATATCATCCCCTGGCTGTTTAGCCCTGGATGGGGTCCCTGGGTGAGTGGGTACCCCCCCCCCCCCCACACACACACCAATAGGTTGGTTGTCCAATACCAATTCAGATTATTTATGATCAATTATTTCTGGACAAAGCCAGTGCTATGTTGAGGCCTGCCCGCACAGTGCCATAAACAATGGAATGCGTAAGGTGCTTCCCAAAAAATCCCCCACTTGCCCCCAGCGCTGGACATCAGGGGTGAGGTGTCAAGGGTGTCACTTGCGATTTCTGGCTAATTTTTTTAGTGATAGAAGTGTGTCTTATTTTGGTAAACCCCCCCCCAGCATAACCATCCCTGAGCTCATTGAGCCGGTCCTTTTTTCCCAAATATGGGGGAAAAAGTGAAAAAGAAACCAGCGCTGGGCTATTGGACTGTTCCTGGTTTTAAAAATATGAGACAGAAAAAGATTAGGGGTTCCCCTGTATTTTGGAACCTGCACCAGGCTCTAGCAGCCAGTAGGTTAATGCCACAGTCAGGGGACACTTTTTATACTAGTGGTACTTGTGAATTATCCGGGCGCCCGATGTTGAAATTATATGACAGTACATTAAGAATATGATGCGACGCGATGCAACGCGATTTCCCTTGAAATTTCCTTGAAGACAAAATCGCGTTGCATTGTATGCTATTGTATGGTATACAATGCCACGCGACGCGATTTTAACCCATCCTATTGATGAATGATATTGAATGTTCACAACCAGGTTACTATCAACGTGAACCCGAAGCGTGGCGAGCGCAGCGAGCCCGCGAGGTGCGGCGGTACGCGTCCTCCGACCTTTTCATACCCCCACTATCCACGTCGGCGTGGAGTTGAGAATAGAATAGTGTGGCGAGCGCAGCAGACACCTGTGAAGCCCGCGAGGGGACGCGGATAGCTGTGAAGGTGTCGGCGTCCCCTCGCGGGGCTCGCTGCGCTCGCCACGCTTCGGGCTCGGTGGCTCGCTGCGCTCGCCACACTATTCTATTCTCAACTCCACGCCGACGTGGATAGTGGGGGTATGAAAAAGGTCGGAGGACGCGTATCGCCGCCCCTCGCGGGCTCGCTGCGCTCGCCACGCTTTGGGTTGGCGCCATTAGTGGGGTGGCGTTAACAATGGGGGTGGGATTTCACTTTTGTCACTTTTTGGGGGTTTTGGGCATTTTTTCATTGAAATAAATGTAAAATCGGGTCTCAGGGACCATTTTACATTGATTCCATTGTTAAAATTGGGTCCACTGCCAAAATCGGGTCCTGCTCTCGTCGCGTCGCATCGCATGCCATTTGGTTAACACGCGACGCGATTTTTTGGGACTCGATCAAAAATCGGGCGCCCGGATAATTCACAAGTACCATACTAGTTTGCCTGGCAGTCATATCATCCCCTGGCTGTTTAGCCCTGGATGGGGTCCCTGGGTGAGTGGGTACCCCCCCCCCCCCCCCACACACACACCAATAGGTTGGTTGTCCAATACCAATTCAGATTATTTATGATCAATTATTTCTGGACAAAGCCAGTGCTGGTGGCTGGTGGCTGCCAATCATAAAATGTGTACAATCAGAACGAAATCCTGCCCTTTACCACATAACTGAACCAAAGAAGCACATATAAACACAATCTACTTAATTTGATATATATTTTTGGGGGCCTCGGGGTGCCTTGGAAAAATTCTGAGACTCTGGGGTGCCATGATTAGGGAACCCCTGCCCTACGCTGAGCCAGGTGTATGCTGCATAAAGATTACTACTGTGCTGGCCGCTTCTGATTGGCCACTCACCAACTTTCCCTTCTCTAACCCTTTCTGGAGTAAAGCTGAGGGTGGGCACAAGTCACAGAATGATGGCCCCGCCCCCTGTGACACAATGCTGTGATCAGTATCATTAATGGTTGGTAACCATGTGATAGGTTGACAGCCAATTGGTCAACACCTGAGGCGGAACTGCCAGATCAGGTGCATTGCATCGGGGACCCTGAGGACTAAGGGGATCACGCTGCTGCTCAAACCAGCAAAGACTTATTGGATCGGGGTAGAGGAGGGGGCCCAAATTATGGTTTTTCACCTTCATGGGTCTTTCTTTTTTTTTTTTTTTACTTTTTCATACTTTAGCATCAATGTGGACTCTAATTGGGAATGGGAAAGTGTGCTGAGCGCAGCAAGTCGTCTTCCCCGAAGCACGCGAGCAAAGCGCAGAGATATGGTGCATTCATTGGGGGTCCTATAGGGGGGTGTATATTCCAATGTACCGCAATGGCTATACACATTGATTATAAGTGCATCTGATGCCATACAGAGGGGGATGTGCTCCAGCGGGAGAGACCTGGTGCACACAGTATCGGGCTGCCCTCCGCTCCCTGCCCCAACCCCTTTCCATGTGATTTTGGGCTTGCCTACATTGCATGTGCTTCTGGATGCAGGGAATGTGGATTTCAGTGGATGGTTCTGAAAGGTAACTGAGGGGTTGCTAGGTAGAAGCAGGGGTGTGGTTAGACCTGATGCGAGGGTGTTGCGGTCAGCGGCTGTGTCTGGAGGTGTACCCCCGCTCACACAGTGCGCCATTCTCAGCCGGAGAATCTACACCAGCCATACTGCTTGGTGTGTTCGATGCTGCGGCCTAAAGATGCACCAAGGCGGATTCGCAGTGTGGTAGTATCACTATGCACAAAATCATCCACAGCATTAGCATAAAGACGTGGCAGCTGCATAACGTGCGTCTGCATGGGACTCAGAATCGTTCCCTTTCCATCTGCATGTGACTCAGAATCGCTCTCTTTCCATCTGCATGTGACTCAGAATCAGTCCCTTTCCATCTGCATGTGACTCGGAATCAGTCTCTTTGTGTGCGCATGTGACTCAGAATCAGTCCCTGTGCATGTGACTCAGAAGAAAGTCCCTTTGTACACATGCAAATCAGCCCCTTTGTGTGCGCATGTGACTCCGAATCAGTCCCTTTCCATCTGCATGTGACTCAGAAGAAAGTCCCTTTGTACCACATGCGACTCAGTATCAGTCCCTTTGTGTGTGCATGTGACTCAGAATCGCTCCCTTTCCAGCTGCATGTGACTCTGAATCCGTCCCTTTGTACCGCATGTGACTCAGGACCCTATTCTGGTTAAGGCGGCCGTACGTACGTACGTTCCGTATCAGCGTACGTTTGCCGTACGCGGCCGTTGAGCCAAAGTCCACCCACAAAACAGCCGCATACGTACGGGCACAAACACCGACAAAGGGGAGTGGCGTACAATTGAGCGTATGCCAACGTACACGGACGGATCACCCCTTAGACTCCGACAACTGGCGTTTACGGACGTCTCTCGTCCGTCTTCCCACCGACTTCTTGCGGCTATCTGAGCGTACGCCACCGTGCACGGACGGGTCTCTATTGTTTTCAATGGAAAACTCAGCGTATGTCACCGCTCGTGAGAGTGAGCGTACGTCCGTGCACGCTGGCATACCCTTCACATATATGGCCCTCATAATCTACCCTTTCAACTATGATTAAGACAATTAAAAGAATTATTCTATTTGTTAATCAATTATTGTTTTCTATTACCTCAATTGTCTACCTTAATGAACAGGCTAAAAATAATAAATTTTAACCCTCCTTACATGTAAATATTTTATGTTCTAATGTTGCATTTTTAACACTATCTATGTGTCCCACATTGGTTTTTCTTTTAAATAAAGTTATGTTGGTGTTACAGTGAAAAAGTTGACACATGTCGACTTCTGTGAATTGAGTGTCCTGCTTTTTAAAGTATACAAAACTACTTACTGAATGGGTGTAGATGGTTATAAAATAACTAGCTGGACATATATAAGCAGGTCTTAGAATGAATCTTACCTAAAATGAAACCAACCTTTACATGTAGAGAAGTATAGAAAGATAAGCTTCCAATGTGTTTGAGTGCTGTGTGTGGCTTGCAGGTAGTGAAATAATGGTTTGGACTTAATAGACTGCAGCATTGCTTATTACATTCAGGTGTATGTGTTTGAGTAGTAATCAGCGTTAATTAGCAGACACAGGCGTCCGCTCTCATGCGGTATCTGTAGGGGTGGTCTGAGGTGGCGGTTGGCGTCCGCCTGTTTTGTGTCCGAAATGAACTGAGCTTTCTCCGATCGAGCTGTTGTAGCACCGTACATTTTTGGTGCACACCCCCGTGTACGCCAATGTTTACGCCCAGTTTCCCTCATTATTTTGGCCGCTCCCCTCAACACGCCCCTATGCCGCCCACAGTGACCGTACTCTTGCGGACAGGTTTTTTCGCACGGAAAGACCCGTCCGTGAGCGTTGTGGAGTCGTCGCGCCTGCGCATTGAGGAAGGTACGCATGCGCAGATCAAAAAAAAACCAGGAACGTACGCTTACGGCCCAGCCGCCCGAACCAGAATAACCTCCTCAGAATCAGGCCCTCTACTTCTGCATTTCATGCCCTCCTTCAGCCCCAGAGCCTGAATGCACATGGAATGGCGCAGGCAGAACACAGAGCCTGGAGACGCGCTCATAAGTGACCCCAGACGGATGAGTGCGGACATCCTGGGTATCCGCAGCCCAAGTGATGCATCATCCTGGCAGACAGTCAGACAAGTCAGAGGGAAGGGAAACAATTAGCTTGGCACAGCTTGCAAACAACTTGCCGTCTGCGACAGCAATTTGTCACTGGCGTTGGGAGGTGAAATCACTTGACAGGACTCTCAATAAACCCCCCCGACCTCCGCCGAGACCTTTACTAAAATTGCAATGCTTCCAGGCGTCCTCATTTGTCTGTGACTATGGACAGAAGTCCCTGAATGTCGTGCTGATATTCTGGCTGTTCTATTAACCCCTAATAGCCTGTGGTGTGTGCGGCTGCCTTCTCCTGGGAAATAGAGATGTTCTCTGACCATAGGTCTCAGCAGCTTGATCTGGCCGGAATCTGTCACAATCGTTTTGTGTCCTATGTATCTGTAAGCAGTGATCATACATTGATGTACATACATCGCTGGGGGCTGCAGAGCTGGCCAGGAGGCCTACCGGTTCCTAGGGGGCGGGACTGCAGTCAAAGTAGTTCCAAGATGCTTCTGATTGGATGGTTGAGTCATTGATGGGTATTTAATGACCCTGATGGCGAGCTATGATGGTGAGAAGTGCCGATAGCTCGCTGTCAAGTATTCATCTCCCTCCCCTTCACTCGCCATTTCCACATCGCTGGTTCCCTTTCGCCAGGTGGAAACAACCAATGTGAACGGTGGGGCTCGCCAAAAAGTGCAGCGTTTGCCGCAAATCTCGCCTTTTAAGGGAATCCTTGTCCACCTCTCACGGCGAGGATTCTGGCCAAACATTGAATATGGCGAGGGGGTTTGACGGCGAGGATTGCTTTTTCCCTCCTCACCATAGAAAACCCCATTGCCGCAGCATTGAGTGCCGCCCTATACACCTACAGCTGCTGCATGTAATGTTATTGTTATGTCATAGTGTCTGTTCACACTACTCTGTAATCTCAGTCACAGGTCACCCATTGAGTGCCAGTGAAGTCAATTATTTGAAAATTAATTAAATATTGCCCCAAAAAGCGCAGTCGCTGTGAGCGAAGCTGGAACTGGTATTTTGCACATCTCTCACAGCAATGTTGGCACTCAGAGGGTTAATAACACTGCAAGGGGGCCGTTCTCTCCTGTGCCCTCATTATATGGTGACAATGGGGTGTGACCACATCGCATAGGGGAGTGTCTTTCCATCATGCCTATTACCCATCTACCCCTACTCTGCACAGATGCGTCACAGGCCAACGGTGATCAGACATAGCCCCCTGTCCGAACAACACTGAGCTAATGAATGGCACCAGAATCCAGGCAGTTGTTTCATTGTGTACGAATAGGGTAATGTGACATTAGCTCTTACTGAGCAGCATTGCTGCTTCTCATATTTGGCATTATTGGGCGTATCCATAACTGACCGCCATTTGTAGTATGAGTGTATAAACCCAGAGCTGAGAACAGTGACTTTGACCCTTCCTATAGTCTGTCCAGTTGTTCCAAGAAGCTGGAAAAATCCCAAAAGACCTTCTGGGGCCTCCATCTGGACAGCCTGTAGTAGGTCTTAGGGTCACACGTGACACGTCCGCCTTCCCTCGTGTACCTGGTGGTAACATTGTCCAGGTGGACTCCTGATCATTCCTCATTGTAGACTCATCCACACGTTCCTTCTGCCGCAGCTGCTGGCATTCCGCCTGTTCCGGATATAATAGCAATATGGGGGGGGGGGGGGGGGTGCTGTGGCTTATGCTGTCATTGCAGAACACATGTGACATCACAGAGGTCCCGTCTCCTCCCCCCTTACTGCTGGACAGGACCCTCATTGTGGGAGCTGGGCAGAGGGGGGAGAAGAGTAACCGCTCTCTCTTTGATCAGAGATTTCAATAGCTCAGCTGGAAGTCAGACAACGGGCCATGCAGCTGGGTTCTGAGCCGGCGTCCATGCATTTGCATGACACCCCATGGCGTCTTCTGTGCCACTGGGCCCTGTGCCAGGAGAGGGCTGTAAGGCTATTGCCCCCAGGCTGGTGAATATGTCACATTCTCTGACCACTAGGCCTCATATCCGGGCCTGCAGCTGCTGAGGAACCTCTTAGCAGGCAGCGACTTGTTCGTGGAGTGCAGTCCGTGACTTCATGCAGCTGGGCGCTGATTGACAGCTCCGGTTCCCAAGAGGTTGCTCAGCGGCAGATGACGGATTTCAACTGTGATTTCACTTGTCTTGTCTTTGGGTGGAGAGGCAGGGTTCATGAGTGGCCTGTTCGCAAGAGCTTACAATCTAGGAAGCTGTTCTTGGCATTGCAGTCAGGGGTTAACCCTGCACAGTATCCCGGGTGTGTGCGGCGTGTGAGACGGCGCAGTGACATTTTACAGATCCTTCTCTGTCACAGCAAATAAACAGTGATCTCAGGCTGTGCATGTCAGCGGCATTACTCACCTCATTTACATATGCAAATCACCCCACCATCGCACATGACCTCCCATAAACCCGCTTATTTACTCGCTCTTCTACTGATCAGCATAATACGTTTATGTTTGTGGTTTTTGCCTTTTTCCACGACCGTCCATGTTGCATTGTCTAATCATGAACCCCAAACCCCCATAGGCCGGTTCTGGTTACATTATATACCATCAGGTAACTCACTGTCCTCACCTACAGATGTGTCCTCGTACATCCAGCCTCAGCCTCTAGTCCACTGGTTCCCAAACTGTGTGCCAGGATGTTTGCCAGTGTGCCTCGGATTGGGGGTCCACAACCAAAACATTATTTATGCTCAAAGTGATAGGCAAAATGAATGCTGATGGCTGCCAATCATAAAGGGTATGGACAATCAGAACCACAACTATGTCCCCCCACATAACTGAACCTGAGGTTGACAGTTAAGCACAATTGACTTTATTTATTCATCCATAAGAAACTTTTTGACTAGGGGCGCCTCGGACAATTGCTGATATTCTAGGGCGCCCTGGTCAAGAAAGTTTGGGAATCACTACGTCACAATATGCCAACAGTAATGTGATGCCTGTATACCACCTGTGACTGAGGCTGTTTACGGAGCAGACTGTGCTGAGTGATGTGATGTGTGACACCTGTATACTGCGTGTGACTGAGGCTGTATACGGAGCAGACTGTGCTGAGTGATGTGATATGTGACACCTGTATACCGCGTGTGACTGAGGCTGTATACGGAGCAGACTGCGCTGAGTGATGTGATATGTGACACCTGTATACCGTGTGTGACTGAGGCTGTATACGGAGCAGACTGCGCTGAGTGATGGGATATGTGACACCTGTATACTGTGTGTGACTGAGGCTGTATACGGAGCAGACTGCGCTGAGTGATGGGATATGTGACACCTGTATACCACCTGTGACTGAGGCTGTTTACGGAGCAGACTGCGCTTAGTGATGTGATATGTGACACCTGTATACCGTGTGTGACTGAGGCTGTATACGGAGCAGACTGCGCTGAGTGATGGGATATGTGACACCTGTATACTGTGTATGACTGAGGCTGTATACGGAGCAGACTGCGCTGAGTGATGGGATATGTGACACCTGTATACCACCTGTGACTGAGGCTGTATACGGAGCAGACTGCGCTGAGTGATGTGATATGTGACACCTGTATACTGTGTGTGACTGAGGCTGTATACGGAGCAGACTGCGCTGAGTAATGTGAAATGTGAGATCTGTATACTGCATGTGACTGAGGCTGTATACGGAGCAGACTGCGCTGAGTGATGTGATGCGTGACACCTGTATACTGCGTGTGACTGAGGCTGTATACGGAGCAGACTGCGCTGAGTGATGTGATATGTGACACCTGTATACCGCGTGTGACTGAGGCTGTATATGGAGCAGACTGCGCTGAGTGATGGGATATGTGACACCTGTATACTGTGTGTGACTGAGGCTGTATACGGAGCAGACTGCGCTGAGTGATGTGACACCTGTATACTACGTGTGACTGAGGCTGTATACGGAGCAGACTGCGCTGAGTGATGGGATATGTGACACCTGTATACTGTGTGTGACTGAGGCTGTATACGGAGCAGACTGCGCTGAGTGATGTGACACCTGTATACTACGTGTGACTGAGGCTGTATACGGAGCAGACTGTGCTGAGTGATGTGATATGTGACACCTGTATACTGTGTGTGTGACTGAGGCTGTATATGGAGCAGACTGCGCTGAGTGATGTGATATGTGACACCTGTATACTGCATGTGACCGAGGCTGTATACGGAGCAGACTGCGCTGAGTGATGTGATATGTGACACCTGTATACTGCATGTGACCAAGGCTGTATACGGAGCAGACTGCGCTGAGTGATGTGTGACACCTGTATACCACCTGTGACTGAGGCTGTATACGGAGCAGACTGTGCTGAGTGATGTGATATGTGACACCTGTATACCACCTGTGACTGAGGCTGTATACGGAGCAGACTGCGCTGAGTGATGGGATATGTGACACCTGTATACCACCTGTGACTGAGGCTGTATACGGAGCAGACTGTGCTGAGTGATGTGATATGTGACACCTGTATACCACCTGTGACTGAGGCTGTATACGGAGCAGACTGCGCTGAGTGATGGGATATGTGACACCTGTATACTGCGTGTGACTGAGGCTGTATATGGAGCAGACTGCGCTGAGTGATGTGATATGTGACACCTGTATACTGCATGTGACCAAGGCTGTATACGGAGCAGACTGCGCTGAGTGATGTGTGACACCTGTATACCACCTGTGACTGAGGCTGTATACGGAGCAGACTGTGCTGAGTGATGTGATATGTGACACCTGTATACTGCGTGTGACTGAGGCTGTATACGGAGCAGACTGCGCTGAGTGATGTGATATGTGACACCTGTATACTGTGTGTGACTGAGGCTGTATACAGAGCAGACTGTGCTGAGTGATGTGATATGTGACACCTGTATACTGCGTGTGACTGAGGCTGTATACGGAGCAGACTACTCTGAGTGATGTGATATTTGACACCTGTATACTGCGTGTGACTGAGGCTGTTTGCGGAGCAGACTGCGCTGAGTGATGTGATATGTGACACCTGTATACTGCGTGTGGCTGAGGCTGTATACGGAGCAGACTGCGCTGAGTGATGTGATATGTGACACCTGTATACCACCTGTGACTGAGGCAGTATACGGAGCAGACTATGCTGAGTGATGTGATATGTGACACCTGTATACCGTGTGTGACTGAGGCTGTATACGGAGCAGACTGCGCTGAGTGATGGGATATGTGACACCTGTATACTGCGTGTGACTGAGGCTGTATACGGAGCAGACTGTGCTGAGTGATGTGATATGTGACACCTGTATACTGCATGTGGCTGAGGCTGTATACGGAGCAGACTGCGCTGAGTGATGTGATATGTGACACCTGTATACCACCTGTGACTGAGGCAGTATACGGAGCAGACTGCGCTGAGTGATGTGATATGTGACACCTGTATACCACCTGTGACTGAGGCAGTATACGGAGCAGACTGCGCTGAGTGATGTGATATGTGACACCTGTATACCGTGTGTGACTGAGGCTGTATACGGAGCAGACTGCGCTGAGTGATGTGATATGTGACACCTGTATACTGCGTGTGACTGAGGCTGTATACGGAGCAGACTGTGCTGAGTGATGTGATATGTGACACCTGTATACTGCGTGTGACTGAGGCTGTATACGGAGCAGACTGCGCTGAGTGATGTGATATGTGACACCTGTATACCACCTGTGACTGAGGCAGTATACGGAGCAGACTATGCTGAGTGATGTGATATGTGACACCTGTATACTGCGTGTGGCTGAGGCTGTATACGGAGCAGACTGCGCTGAGTGATGTGATATGTGACACCTGTATACCGTGTGTGACTAAGGCTGTATACGGAGCAGACTGCGCTGAGTGATGGGATATGTGACACCTGTATACTGTGTGTGACTGAGGCTGTATACGGAGCAGACTATGCTGAGTGATGTGATATGTGACACCTGTATACCACCTGTGACTGAGGCTGTATATGGAGCAGACTGCGCTGAGTGATGGGATATGTGACACCTGTATACTGCATGTGACTGAGGCTGTATACAGAGCAGACTGTGCTGAGTGATGTGATATGTGACACCTGTATACTGCGTGTGACTGAGGCTGTATACGGAGCAGACTACTCTGAGTGATGTGATATTTGACACCTGTATACTGCGTGTGACTGAGGCTGTTTGCGGAGCAGACTGCGCTGAGTGATGTGATATGTGACACCTGTATACTGCGTGTGGCTGAGGCTGTATACGGAGCAGACTGCGCTGAGTGATGTGATATGTGACACCTGTATACCACCTGTGACTGAGGCAGTATACGGAGCAGACTATGCTGAGTGATGTGATATGTGACACCTGTATACCGTGTGTGACTGAGGCTGTATACGGAGCAGACTGCGCTGAGTGATGGGATATGTGACACCTGCATACTGCGTGTGACTGAGGCTGTATACGGAGCAGACTGTGCTGAGTGATGTGATATGTGACACCTGTATACTGCATGTGGCTGAGGCTGTATACGGAGCAGACTGCGCTGAGTGATGTGATATGTGACACCTGTATACCACCTGTGACTGAGGCAGTATACGGAGCAGACTGCGCTGAGTGATGTGATATGTGACACCTGTATACCACCTGTGACTGAGGCAGTATACGGAGCAGACTGCGCTGAGTGATGTGATATGTGACACCTGTATACCGTGTGTGACTGAGGCTGTATATGGAGCAGACTGCGCTGAGTGATGTGATATGTGACACCTGTATACTGCGTGTGACTGAGGCTGTATACGGAGCAGACTGTGCTGAGTGATGTGATATGTGACACCTGTATACTGCGTGTGACTGAGGCTGTATACGGAGCAGACTGCGCTGAGTGATGTGATATGTGACACCTGTATACCACCTGTGACTGAGGCAGTATACGGAGCAGACTATGCTGAGTGATGTGATATGTGACACCTGTATACTGCGTGTGGCTGAGGCTGTATACGGAGCAGACTGCGCTGAGTGATGTGATATGTGACACCTGTATACCGTGTGTGACTAAGGCTGTATACGGAGCAGACTGCGCTGAGTGATGGGATATGTGACACCTGTATACTGTGTGTGACTGAGGCTGTATACGGAGCAGACTATGCTGAGTGATGTGATATGTGACACCTGTATACCACCTGTGACTGAGGCTGTATACGGAGCAGACTGCGCTGAGTGATGGGATATGTGACACCTGTATACTGCGTGTGACTGAGGCTGTATACGGAGCAGACTGCGCTGAGTGATGTGATATGTGACACCTGTATACTGCGTGTGACTGAGGCTGTATACAGAGCAGACTGTGCTGAGTGATGTGATATGTGACACCTGTATACCACCTGTGACTGAGGCTGTATATGGAGCAGACTGCGCTGAGTGATGTGATATGTGACACCTGTATACCGTGTGTGACTGAGGCTGTATACGGAGCAGACTGCGCTGAGTGATGGGATATGTGACACCTGTATACTGCGTGTGACTGAGGCTGTAAACGGAGCAGACTGCACTGAGTGATGTGATATGTGACACCTGTATACTGTGTGTGACTGAGGCTGTATACGGAGCAGACTGCGCTGAGTGATGGGATATGTGACACCTGTATACTGCGTGTGACTGTGGCTGTATACGGAGCAGACTGCGCTGAGTGATGGGATATGTGACACCTGTATACTGTGTGTGACTGAGGCTGTATACGGAGCAGACTGCGCTGAGTGATGGGATATGTGACACCTGTATACCGCGTGTGACTGAGGCTGTATACGGAGCAGACTGCGCTGAGTGATGGGATATGTGACACCTGTATACTGCGTGTGACTGAGGCTGTATACGGAGCAGACTGCGCTGAGTGATGTGATATGTGACACCTGTATACTGTGTGTGTGACTGAGGCTGTATACGGAGCAGACTGCGCTGAGTGATGTGACACCTGTATACTGCGTGTGACTGAGGCTGTATACGGAGCAGACTGTGCAGAGTGATGTGATATGTGACACCTGTATACTGCGTGTGCCTGAGGCTGTATACGGAGCAGACTGCGCTGAGTGATGGGATATGTGACACCTGTATACTGTGTGTGTGACTGAGGCTGTATACGGAGCAGCCTGCGCTGAGTGATGTGATATGTGACACCTGTATACTGTGTGTGTGACTGAGGCTGTATACGGAGCAGACTGCACTGAGTGATGTGATATGTGACACCTGTATACCGCGTGTGACTGAGGCTGTATACGGAGCAGACTGTGCTGAGTGATGTGATATGTGACACCTGTATACTGCATGTGACTGAGGCTGTATACGGAGCAGACTGTGCTGAGTAATGTGATGTGTGACACCTGTATACTGCGTGTGACTGAGGCTGTATACGGAGCAGACTGCGCTGAGTGATGGGATATGTGACACCTGTATACTGCGTGTGACTGAGGCTGTATACGGAGCAGACTGCGCTGAGTGATGGGATATGTGACACCTGTATACTGCGTGTGACTGAGGCTGTATACGGAGCAGACTGCGCTGAGTGATGTGATATGTGACATCTGTATACCGCGTGTGACTGAGGCAGTATACGTAGCAGACTGTGCTGAGTGATGTGATATGTGACACCTGTATACCCCGTGTGACTGAGGCTGTATACGGAGCAGACTGTGCTCAGTGATGTGATATGTGACACCTGTATACCGCGTGTGACTGAGGCTGTATACGGAGCAGACTGCGCTGAGTGATGTGATATGTGACACATGTATACCGCGTGTGACTGAGGCAGTATACGGAGCAGACTGCGCTGAGTAATGTGATATGTGACACCTGTATACTGCGTGTGACTGAGGCTGTATACAGAGGCGCTGAGTGATGTGATATGTGACACCTGTATACTGCGTGTGACTGAGGCTGTATACGGAGCAGACTGTGCTGAGTGATGTGATATGTGACACCTGTATACTGCGTGTGACTGAGGCTGTATAAGGAGAAGACTGTGCTGAGTGATGTGATATGTGACACCTGTATACTGCGTGTGACTGAGGCTGTATACGGAGCAGACTGCCCTGAGTGATGTGATATATGACATCTGTATACTGTGTGTGACTGAGGCTGTATACGGAGCAGACTGCGCTGAGTGATGTGATATGTGACACCTGTATACTGCGTGTGACTGAGGCTGTATACGGAGCAGACTGTGCTGAGTAATGTGATGTGTGACACCTGTATACCGTGTGTGACTGAGGCTGTATACAGAGCAGACTGCGCTGAGTGATGGGATATGTGACACCTGTATACTGCGTGTGACTGAGGCAGTATACGGAGCAGACTGCGCTGAGTGATGGGATATGTGACACCTGTATACCACCTGTGACTGAGGCAGTATACGGAGCAGACTGCGCTGAGTGATGTGATATGTGACACCTGTATACTGCGTGTGACTGAGGCTGTATACGGAGCAGACTGCACTGAGTGATGGGATATGTGACACCTGTATACCACCTGTGACTGAGGCTGTATACGGAGCAGACTGCGCTGAGTGATGTGATATGTGACACCTGTATACTGTGTGTGTGACTGAGGCTGTATACGGAGCAGACTGCGCTGAGTGATGGCATTTGTGACACCTGTATACTGCGTGTGACTGAGGCTGTATACGGAGCAGACTGCGCTGAGTGATGTGATATGTGACACCTGTATACTGCGTGTGACTGAGGCTGTATACGGAGCAGACTGCACTGAGTGATGTGTGACACCTGTATACTGCATGTGACTGAGGCTGTATACGGAGCACACTGCGCTGAGTGATGGGATATGTGACACCTGTATACTGCGTGTGACTGAGGCTGTATACGGAGCAGACTGCGCTGAGTGATGTGATATGTGACACCTGTATACTGTGTGTGACTGAGGCTGTATACGGAGCAGACTGCGCTGAGTGATGTGATGTGTGACACCTGTATACTGCGTGTGACTGAGGCTGTATACGGAGCAGACTGCGCTGAGTGATGGGATATGTGACACCTGTATACCGCGTGTGACTGAGGCTGTGTACGGAGCAGACTGTGCTGAGTGATGGGATATGTGACACCTGTATACTGTGTGTGACTGAGGCTGTATACGGAGCAGACTGCGCTGAGTGATGTGATATGTGACACCTGTATACTGTGTGTGACTGATGCTGTATATGGAGCAGACTGCACTGAGTGATGTGATATGTGACACCTGTATACTGTGTGTGACTGAGGCTGTATACAGAGCAGACTGCGCTGAGTGATGTGATATGTGACACCTGTATACTGCGTGTAACTGAGGCTGTATACGGACAGACTGCGCTGAGTGATGTGATATGTGACACCTGTATACTGCGTGTGACTGAGGCTGTATACGGAGCAGACTGCGCTGAATGATGTGATATGTGACACCTGTATACCGCGTGTGACTGAGGCTGTATACGGAGCAGACTGCGCTGAGTGATGTGATATGTGACACCTGTATACTGCGTGTGACTGAGGCTGTATACGGAGCAGACTGCGCTGAATGATGTGATATGTGACACCTGGGTACTTGTGTACTAGCAAGGCACCCATGATATTTGGTCGCACACCATATAATCGCATCGCATGCCATACACCCGATGCGATTTAAAATTGTATAAGCACCCTATAAGATGTTTAATTGTATAAGCACCCTAATGGGGGCTTACAATGTTAAATGCATCCCCACGCCACCCCCAGTATGAACGTGAACCCGAAGCGTGGCAAGCGCAGCGAGCCCGCGAGGGGCGGTGGTACGCTTCCTCCGACCTTTTCATACCCCCACTATCCACGTCGGCGTGGAGTTGATTTTATATAGTGTGACGAGCGCAGCGAGCCACCAAGCCCGAAGCGTGGTGAGGGGACACATATTACTTTACATGTATTCCGCTGTGACGTATGCTGTATACTACACATGGCGTATAGAGACGGACGCTGTGTATCGCTGTGATGTAGGCTGTTTACTGTACATGGCGTATAGAGACGGACGCTGTGTATCGCTGTGACGTATGCTGTATATGTACATGGTGTATAGAGACGGACGCTGTGTATCGCTGTGACGTACGCTGTATATGTACATGGTGTATAGAGACGGACGCTGTGTATCGCTGTGATGTAGGCTGTTTACTGTACATGGCGTATAGAGACGGACGCTGTGTATCGCTGTGACGTATGCTATACATGTACATGGTGTATAGAGACGGACGCTGTGTATCGCTGTGACGTACGCTATACATGGTGTATAGAGACGGACGCTGTGTATCGCTGTGACGTATGCTGTACATGTACATGGTGTATAGAGACGGACGCTGTGTATCGCTGTGATGTAGGCTGTTTACTGTACATGGCGTATAGAGACGGACGCTGTGTATCGCTGTGACGTATGCTATACATGTACATGGTGTATAGAGACGGACGCTGTGTATCGCTGTGACGTACGCTATACATGGTGTATAGAGACGGACGCTGTGTATCGCTGTGACGTATGCTGTTTACTGTACATGGCGTATAGAGACGGACGCTGTGTATCGCTGTGACGTATGCTGTATATGTACATGGCGTATAGAGACGGACGCTGTGTATCGCTGTGACGTATGCTGTATATGTACATTGTGTATAGAGACGGACGCTGTGTATCGCTGTGACGTACGCTGTACATGTACATGGTGTATAGAGACGGATCTGTGTATCGCTGTGACGTATGCTGTATATGTACATTGTGTATAGAGACGGACGCTGTGTATCGCTGTGACGTACGCTATACATGTACATGATGTATAGAGACGGACGCTGTGTATCGCTGTGACGTATGCTGTACATGTACATTGTGTATAGAGACGGACGCTGTGTATCGCTGTGACGTATGCTGTATATGTACATGGTGTATAGAGACGGACGCTGTGTATCGCTGTGACGTATGCTGTATATGTACATGGTGTATAGAGACGGACGCTGTGTATCGCTGTGACGTATGCTGTATATGTACATGGTGTATAGAGACGGACGCTGTGTATCGCTGTGACGTATGCTGTATATGTACATGGTGTATAGAGACGGACGCTGTGTATCGCTGTGACGTATGCTGTATATGTACATGGCGTATAGAGACGGACGCTGTGTATCGCTGTGACGTATGCTGTATATGTACATGGTGTATAGAGACGGACGCTGTGTATCGCTGTGACGTATGCTGTACATGTACATGGTGTATAGAGACGGACGCTGTGTATCGCTGTGACGTATGCTGTATATGTACATGGTGTATAGAGACGGACGCTGTGTATCGCTGTGACGTATGCTGTATATGTACATGGCGTATAGAGACGGACGCTGTGTATCGCTGTGACGTATGCTGTACATGTACATGGTGTATAGAGACGGACGCTGTGTATCGCTGTGACGTATGCTGTACATGTACATGGTGTATAGAGACGGGCGCTGTGTATCGCTGTGACGTGTGCACTATATGTCCATGGTGTATAGAGACGGACGCTGTGTATCGCTGTGACGTATGCTGTATATGTACATGGCGTATAGAGACGGACGCTGTGTATCGCTGTGACGTATGCTGTATATGTACATGGTGTATAGAGACGGACGCTGTGTATCGCTGTGACGTATGCTGTATATGTACATGGTGTATAGAGACGGACGCTGTGTATCGCTGTGACGTATGCTGTACATGTACATGGTGTATAGAGACGGACGCTGTGTATCGCTGTGACGTATGCTGTACATGTACATGGTGTATAGAGACGGACGCTGTGTATCGCTGTGACGTAGGCTGTATATGTACATGGTGTATAGAGACGGACGCTGTGTATCGCTGTGACGTATGCTGTACATGTACATTGTGTATAGAGACGGACGCTGTGTATCGCTGTGACGTATGCTGTATATGTACATTGTGTATAGAGACGAACGCTGTGTATCGCTGTGACGTATGCACTATATGTACATGGTGTATAGAGACGGACGCTGTGTATCGCTGTGACGTATGCTGTATATGTACATGGTGTATAGAGACGGACGCTGTGTATCGATGTGACGTATGCTGTACATGTACATGGTGTATAGAGACGGACGCTGTGTATCGCTGTGACGTATGCTGTATATGTACATGGTGTATAGAGACGGACGCTGTGTATCGCTGTGACGTAAGCTGTACATGTACATTGTGTATAGAGACGAACGCTGTGTATCGCTGTGACGTATGCTGTATATGTACATTGTGTATAGAGACGAACGCTGTGTATCGCTGTGACGTATGCTGTACATGTACATGGTGTATAGAGACGGACGCTGTGTATCGCTGTGACGTATGCTGTATATTTACATGGTGTATAGAGACGGACGCTGTGTATCGCTGTGACGTATGCTATACATGGTGTATAGAGACGGACGCTGTGTATCGCTGTGACGTATGCTGTATATGTACATGGCGTATAGAGACGGACGCTGTGTATCGCTGTGACGTATGCTGTACATGTACATGGTGTATAGAGACGGACGCTGTGTATCGCTGTGACGTATGCTGTACATGTACATGGTGTATAGAGACGGACGCTGTGTATCGCTGTGACGTATGCTGTATATGTACATTGTGTATAGAGACGGACGCTGTGTATCGCTGTGACGTACGCTGTACATGTACAGGGTGTATAGAGACGGACGCTGTGTATCGCTGTGACGTATGCTGTATATGTACATGGTGTATAGAGACGGACGCTGTGTATCGATGTGACGTATGCTGTACATGTACATGGTGTATAGAGACGGACGCTGTGTATCGCTGTGACGTACGCTATACATGGTGTATAGAGACGTACGCTGTGTATCGATGTGACATATGCTGTACATGTACATTGTGTATAGAGACGAACGCTGTGTATCGCTGTGACGTATGCTGTACATGTACATGGTGTATAGAGACGGACGCTGTGTATCGCTGTGACGTATGCTGTATATGTACATGGTGTATAGAGACGGACGCTGTGTATCGATGTGACGTATGCTGTATATGTACATGGTGTATAGAGACGGACGCTGTGTATCGCTGTGACGTATGCTGTTTACTGTACATGGCGTATAGAGACGGACGCTGTGTATCGCTGTGACGTACGCTATACATGTACATGGTGTATAGAGACGGACGCTGTGTATCGCTGTGACGTATGCTGTACATGTACATGGCGTATAGAGACGGACGCTGTGTATCGCTGTGACGTATGCTGTACATGTACATGGCGTATAGAGACGGACGCTGTGTATCGCTGTGACGTACGCTATACATGTACATGGTGTATAGAGACGGACGCTGTGTATCGCTGTGACGTATGCTGTACATGTACATGGTGTATAGAGACGGACGCTGTGTATCGCTGTGACGTAGGCTGTTTACTGTACATGGTGTATAGAGACGGACGCTGTGTATCGCTGTGACGTATGCTGTACATGTACATGGTGTATAGAGACGGACGCTGTGTATCGCTGTGACGTACGCTATACATGGTGTATAGAGACGGACGCTGTGTATCGATGTGACATATGCTGTACATGTACATTGTGTATAGAGACGGACGCTGTGTATCGCTGTGACGTATGCTGTACATGTACATTGTGTATAGAGACGGACGCTGTGTATCGCTGTGACGTATGCTATACATGGTGTATAGAGACGGACGCTGTGTATCGATGTGACGTATGCTGTACATGTACATGGTGTATAGAGACGGACGCTGTGTATCGCTGTGACGTATGCTGTATATGTACATGGCGTATAGAGACGGACGCTGTGTATCGCTGTGACGTAGGCTGTATACTGTACATGGCGTATAGAGACGGACGCTGTGTATCGCTGTGACGTATGCTGTACATGTACATTGTGTATAGAGACGAACGCTGTGTATCGCTGTGACGTATGCTGTACATGTACATGGTGTATAGAGACAGACGCTGTGTATCGCTGTGACGTACGCTATACATGGTGTATAGAGACGGACGCTGTGTATCGATGTGACGTATGCTGTACATGTACATGGTGTATAGAGACGGACGCTGTGTATCGCTGTGACGTATGCTGTACATGTACATGGTGTATAGAGACGGACGCTGTGTATCGCTGTGACGTACGCTGTACATGGTGTATAGAGACGGACGCTGTGTATCGCTGTGACGTATGCTGTACATGTACATGGTGTATAGAGACGGACGCTGTGTATCGATGTGACATATGCTGTACATGTACATTGTGTATAGAGACGGACGCTGTGTATCGCTGTGACGTATGCTGTACATGTACATGGTGTATAGAGACGGACGCTGTGTATCGCTGTGACGTATGCTGTACATGTACATGGTGTATAGAGACGGACGCTGTGTATCGATGTGACGTACGCTATACATGGTGTATAGAGACGGACGCTGTGTATCGCTGTGACGTACGCTATACATGGTGTATAGAGACGGACGCTGTGTATCGCTGTGACGTATGCTGTATATGTACATGGCGTATAGAGACGGATGCTGTGTATCGCTGCGACGTATGCTGTACATGTACATTGTGTATAGAGACGGACGCTGTGTATCGCTGTGACGTATGCTATACATGGTGTATAGAGACGGACGCTGTGTATCGCTGTGACGTAGGCTGTATATATACATGGTGTATAGAGACGGATCTGTGTATCGCTGTGACGTATGCTGTATATGTACATGGCGTATAGAGACGGACGCTGTGTATCGCTGTGACGTATGCTGTACATGTACATGGTGTATAGAGACGGACGCTGTGTATCGCTGTGACGTATGCTGTATATGTACATGGTGTATAGAGACGGACGCTGTGTATCGCTGTGACGTAGGCTGTATACTACACATGGCGTATAGAGACGGACGCTGTGTACCGCTGTGATGTAGGCTGTTTACTGTACATGGCGTATAGAGACGGACGCTGTGTATCGCTGTGACGTTTGCTGTATATGTACATTGTGTATAGAGACGGACGCTGTGTATCGCTGTGACGTATGCTGTACATGTACATGGTGTATAGAGACGGACGCTGTGTATCGCTGTGACGTATGCTGTATATGTACATGGTGTATAGAGACGGACGCTGTGTATCGCTGTGACGTATGCTGTATATGTACATGGCGTATAGAGACGGATCTGTGTATCGCTGTGACGTATGCTGTATATGTACATGGCGTATAGAGACGGACGCTGTGTATCGCTGTGACGTAGGCTGTATACTGTACATGGCGTATTGAGACGGACGCTGTGTATCGCTGTGACGTAGGCTGTATACTGAACATGGCGTATAGAGACGGACGCTGTGTATTGCTGTGACGTAGGCTGTTTACTGTACATGGCGTATTGAGACGGACGCTGTGTATCGCTGTGACGTAGGCTGTTTACTGTACATGGCGTATTGAGACGGACGCTGTTTATCTCTGTGATGTATGCTGTTTACTGTACATGGCGTCTAGAGACGGACGCTGTGTTTCGCTGTGACGTATGCTGTATATGTACATGGCGTATAGAGACGGACGCTGTGTATCGCTGTGACGTATGCTGTATATGTACATGGTGTATAGAGACGGACGCTGTGTATCGCTGTGACGTAGGCTGTTTACTGTACATGGCGTATAGAGACGGATGCTGTGTATCGCTGTGACGTATGCTGTATATGTACATGGCGTATAGAGACGGACGCTGTGTATCGCTGTGACGTATGCTGTATATGTACATGGTGTATAGAGACGGACGCTGTGTATCGCTGTGACGTAGGCTGTTTACTGTACTTTGTGTATAGAGACGGACGCTGTGTATCGCTGTGACGTATGCTGTATATGTACATTGTGTATAGAGACGGACGCTGTGTATCGCTGTGACGTAGGCTGTATACTACACATGGTGTATAGAGACGGACGCTGTGTATCGCTGTGACGTAGGCTGTATACTACACATGGCGTATAGAGACGGACGCTGTGTATCGCTGTGACGTATGCTGTTTACTGTACATGGCGTCTAGAGACGGACGCTGTGTTTCGCTGTGACGTATGCTGTATATGTACATGGCGTATAGAGACGGACGCTGTGTATCGCTGTGACGTATGCTGTATATGTACATGGTGTATAGAGACGGACGCTGTGTATCGCTGTGACGTATGCTGTATATGTACATTGTGTATAGAGACGGATGCTGTGTATCGCTGTGACGTATGCTGTATACTACACATGGCGTATAGAGACGGACGCTGTGTATCGCTGTGACGTAGTCTGTATATTGTACATGGCGTATAGAGACGGACGCTGCTTATCGCTGTGACGTATGCTGTACATGGCATATTGAGACGGATGCTGTGTATCGCTGTGACGTAGGCTGTATATTGTACATGGTGTATAGAGACGGACGCTGTGTATCGCTGTGACGTATGCTGTATACTACACATGGTGTATAGAGACGGACGCTGTGTATCGCTGTGACGTAGGCTGTTTACTGTACATGGCGTATAGAGACGGACGCTGTGTATCGCTGTGACGTATGCTGTACATGTACATGGTGTATAGAGACGGACGCTGTGTATCGCTGTGACGTAGGCTGTATATGTACTTTGTGTATAGAGACGGACGCTGTGTATCGCTGTGACGTATGCTGTATATGTACATTGTGTATAGAGACGGACGCTGTGTATCGCTGTGACGTAGGCTGTATACTACACATGGTGTATAGAGACGGACGCTGTGTATCGCTGTGACGTAGGCTGTATACTACACATGGCGTATAGAGACGGACGCTGTGTATCGCTGTGACGTATGCTGTACATGTACATTGTGTATAGAGACGGACGCTGTGTATCGCTGTGACGTATGCTGTATATGTACATGGTGTATAAAGACGGACGCTGTGTATCGCTGTGACGTATGCTGTATATGTACATTGTGTATAGAGACGGACGCTGTGTATCGCTGTGACGTATGCTGTATATGTACATGGCGTATAGAGACGGACGCTGTGTATCGCTGTGACGTATGCTGTATATGTACATGGCGTATAGAGACGGACGCTGTGTATCGCTGTGACGTATGCTGTATATGTACATGGTGTATAGAGACGGACGCTGTGTATCGCTGTGACGTAGGCTGTATATGTACATTGTGTATAGAGACGGACGCTGTGTATCGCTGTGACGTATGCTGTACATGTACATGGTGTATAGAGACGGACGCTGTGTATCGCTGTGACGTATGCTGTATATGTACATGGTGTATAGAGACGGACGCTGTGTATCGCTGTGACGTATGCTGTATATGTACTTTGTGTATAGAGACGGACGCTGTGTATCGCTGTGACGTATGCTGTATATGTACATTGTGTATAGAGACGGACGCTGTGTATCGCTGTGACATATGCTATACATGTACATTGTGTATAGAGACGGACGCTGTGTATCGCTGTGACGTAGGCTGTATACTACACATGGTGTATAGAGACGGACGCTGTGTATCGCTGTGACATATGCTATACATGTACATTGTGTATAGAGACGGACGCTGTGTATCGCTGTGACGTACGCTGTGTATGTACATGGTGTATAGAGACGGACGCTGTGTATCGCTGTGACGTATGCTGTATATGTACATGGTGTATAGAGACGGACGCTGTGTATCGCTGTGACGTATGCTGTATATGTACATGGCGTATAGAGACGGACGCTGTGTATCGCTGTGACGTATGCTGTATATGTACATGGTGTATAGAGACGGACGCTGTGTATCGCTGTGACGTATGCTGTATATGTACTTTGTGTATAGAGACGGACGCTGTGTATCGCTGTGACGTATGCTGTATATGTACATTGTGTATAGAGACGGACGCTGTGTATCGCTGTGACGTACGCTGTACATGTACATGGCGTATAGAGACGGACGCTGTGTATCGCTGTGACGTATGCTGTATATGTACATTGTGTATAGAGACGGACGCTGTGTATCGCTGTGACGTATGCTGTATATGTACATGTTGTATAGAGACGGACGCTGTGTATCGCTGTGACGTATGCTGTACATGTACATGGCGTATAGAGACGGACGCTGTGTATCGCTGTGACGTATGCTGTATATGTACATGGTGTATAGAGACGGACGCTGTGTATCGCTGTGACGTACGCTATACATGTACATGGTGTATAGAGACGGATGCTGTGTATCGCTGTGACGTACGCTATACATGTACATGGTGTATAGAGACGGACGCTGTGTATCGCTGTGACGTAGGCTGTACATGTACATGGTGTATAGAGACGGACGCTGTGTATCGCTGTGACGTATGCTGTATAAGTACATTGTGTATAGAGACGGACGCTGTGTATCGCTGTGACGTATGCTGTACATGTACATGGTGTATAGAGACGGACGCTGTGTATCGCTGTGACGTATGCTGTATATGTACATGGTGTATAGAGACGGACGCTGTGTATCGCTGTGACGTATGCTGTATATGTACATTGTGTATAGAGACGGACGCTGTGTATCGCTGTGACGTATGCTGTATATGTACATTGTGTATAGAGACGGACGCTGTGTATCGCTGTGACGTATGCTGTATATGTACATGGTGTATAGAGACGGACGCTGTGTATCGCTGTGACGTATGCTGTATATGTACATTGTGTATAGAGACGGACGCTGTGTATCGCTGTGACGTATGCTGTATATGTACATTGTGTATAGAGACGGACGCTGTGTATCGCTGTGACGTACGCTGTACATGTACATGGCGTATAGAGACGGACGCTGTGTATCACTGTGACGTAGGCTGTATACTACACATGGTGTATAGAGACGGACGCTGTGTATCGCTGTGACGTGTGCACTATATGTACATGGTGTATAGAGACGGACGCTGTGTATCGCTGTGACGTACGCTGTATATGTACATGGTGTATAGAGACGGACGCTGTGTATCGCTGTGACGTATGCTGTATATGTACATGGTGTATAGAGACGGACGCTGTGTATCGCTGTGACGTACGCTGTACATGTACATGGTGTATAGAGACGGACGCTGTGTATCGCTGTGACGTATGCTGTATATGTACATGGTGTATAGAGACGGACGCTGTGTATCGCTGTGACGTATGCTGTACATGTACATGGCGTATAGAGACGGACGCTGTGTATCGCTGTGACGTATGCTGTATATGTACTTTGTGTATAGAGACGGACGCTGTGTATCGCTGTGACGTATGCTGTATATGTACATGGTGTATAGAGACGGACGCTGTGTATCGCTGTGACGTATGCTGTACATGTACATGGTGTATAGAGACGGACGCTGTGTATCGCTGTGACGTATGCTGTATATTTACATGGTGTATAGAGACGGACGCTGTGTATCGCTGTGACGTACGCTATACATGTACATGTTGTATAGAGACGGACGCTGTGTATCGCTGTGACGTATGCTGTATATATACATGGTGTATAGAGACGGACGCTGTGCATCGCTGTGACGTACGCTGTACATGTACATGGTGTATAGAGACGGACGCTGTGTATCGCTGTGACGTATGCTGTACATGTACATGGTGTATAGAGACGGACGCTGTGTATCGCTGTGACGTATGCTGTATATGTACATTGTGTATAGAGACGGACGCTGTGTATCGCTGTGACGTAGGCTGTATACTACACATGGTGTATAGAGACGGACGCTGTGTATCGCTGTGACGTGTGCACTATATGTACATGGTGTATAGAGACGGACGCTGTGTATCGCTGTGACGTACGCTATACATGTACATGGTGTATAGAGACGGACGCTGTGTATCGCTGTGACGTGTGCACTATATGTACATGGTGTATAGAGACGGACGCTGTGTATCGCTGTGACGTACGCTGTACATGTACATGGTGTATAGAGACGGACGCTGTGTATCGCTGTGACGTATGCTGTACATGTACATGGTGTATAGAGACGGACGCTGTGTATCGCTGTGACGTATGCTGTATATGTACATTGTGTATAGAGACGGACGCTGTGTATCGCTGTGACGTATGCTGTATATGTACATGGTGTATAGAGACGGATGCTGTGTATCGCTGTGACGTACGCTGTACATGTACATGGCGTATAGAGACGGACGCTGTGTATCGCTGTGACGTACGCTGTACATGGTGTATAGAGACGGACGCTGTGTATCGCTGTGACGTATGCTGTATACTACACATGGTGTATAGAGACGGACGCTGTGTATCGCTGTGACGTGTGCACTATATGTACATGGTGTATAGAGACGGACGCTGTGTATCGCTGTGACGTATGCTATACATGTACATGGTGTATAGAGACGGACGCTGTGTATCGCTGTGACGTAGGCTGTATATGTACATGGTGTATAGAGACGGACGCTGTGTATCGCTGTGATGTACGCTGTACATGGTGTATACAGACGGACGCTGTGTATCGCTGTGACGTAGGCTGTATATGTACATGGTGTATAGAGATGGACGCTGTGTATCGCTGTGACGTATGCTGTATACTACACATGGTGTATAGAGACGGACGCTGTGTATCGCTGTGACGTATGCTGTATATGTACATGGTGTATAGAGACGGACGCTGTGTATCGCTGTGACGTACGCTGTACATGTACATGGTGTATAGAGACGGACGCTGTGTATCGCTGTGACGTATGCTGTATATGTACATGGTGTATAGAGACGGACGCTGTGTATCGCTGTGACGTATGCTGTACATGTACATGGCGTATAGAGACGGACGCTGTGTATCGCTGTGACGTATGCTGTATATGTACTTTGTGTATAGAGACGGACGCTGTGTATCGCTGTGACGTATGCTGTATATGTACATGGTGTATAGAGACGGACGCTGTGTATCGCTGTGACGTATGCTGTACATGTACATGGTGTATAGAGACGGACGCTGTGTATCGCTGTGACGTATGCTGTATATATACATGGTGTATAGAGACGGACGCTGTGTATCGCTGTGACGTACGCTATACATGTACATGTTGTATAGAGACGGACGCTGTGTATCGCTGTGACGTATGCTGTATATATACATGGTGTATAGAGACGGACGCTGTGCATCGCTGTGACGTACGCTGTACATGTACATGGTGTATAGAGACGGACGCTGTGTATCGCTGTGACGTATGCTGTACATGTACATGGTGTATAGAGACGGACGCTGTGTATCGCTGTGACGTATGCTGTATATGTACATTGTGTATAGAGACGGACGCTGTGTATCGCTGTGACGTAGGCTGTATACTACACATGGTGTATAGAGACGGACGCTGTGTATCGCTGTGACGTGTGCACTATATGTACATGGTGTATAGAGACGGACGCTGTGTATCGCTGTGACGTACGCTATACATGTACATGGTGTATAGAGACGGACGCTGTGTATCGCTGTGACGTGTGCACTATATGTACATGGTGTATAGAGACGGACGCTGTGTATCGCTGTGACGTACGCTGTACATGTACATGGTGTATAGAGACGGACGCTGTGTATCGCTGTGACGTATGCTGTACATGTACATGGTGTATAGAGACGGACGCTGTGTATCGCTGTGACGTATGCTGTATATGTACATTGTGTATAGAGACGGACGCTGTGTATCGCTGTGACGTATGCTGTATATGTACATGGTGTATAGAGACGGATGCTGTGTATCGCTGTGACGTACGCTGTACATGTACATGGCGTATAGAGACGGACGCTGTGTATCGCTGTGACGTACGCTGTACATGGTGTATAGAGACGGACGCTGTGTATCGCTGTGACGTATGCTGTATACTACACATGGTGTATAGAGACGGACGCTGTGTATCGCTGTGACGTGTGCACTATATGTACATGGTGTATAGAGACGGACGCTGTGTATCGCTGTGACGTATGCTATACATGTACATGGTGTATAGAGACGGACGCTGTGTATCGCTGTGACGTAGGCTGTATATGTACATGGTGTATAGAGACGGACGCTGTGTATCGCTGTGACGTAGGCTGTATATGTACATGGTGTATAGAGACGGACGCTGTGTATCGCTGTGACGTATGCTGTACATGTACATGGTGTATAGAGACGGACGCTGTGTATCGCTGTGACGTATGCTGTATATATACATGGTGTATAGAGACGGACGCTGTGTATCGCTGTGACGTACGCTATACATGTACATGTTGTATAGAGACGGACGCTGTGTATCGCTGTGACGTATGCTGTATATATACATGGTGTATAGAGACGGACGCTGTGCATCGCTGTGACGTACGCTGTACATGTACATGGTGTATAGAGACGGACGCTGTGTATCGCTGTGACGTATGCTGTACATGTACATGGTGTATAGAGACGGACGCTGTGTATCGCTGTGACGTATGCTGTATATGTACATTGTGTATAGAGACGGACGCTGTGTATCGCTGTGACGTAGGCTGTATACTACACATGGTGTATAGAGACGGACGCTGTGTATCGCTGTGACGTGTGCACTATATGTACATGGTGTATAGAGACGGACGCTGTGTATCGCTGTGACGTACGCTATACATGTACATGGTGTATAGAGACGGACGCTGTGTATCGCTGTGACGTGTGCACTATATGTACATGGTGTATAGAGACGGACGCTGTGTATCGCTGTGACGTACGCTGTACATGTACATGGTGTATAGAGACGGACGCTGTGTATCGCTGTGACGTATGCTGTACATGTACATGGTGTATAGAGACGGACGCTGTGTATCGCTGTGACGTATGCTGTATATGTACATTGTGTATAGAGACGGACGCTGTGTATCGCTGTGACGTATGCTGTATATGTACATGGTGTATAGAGACGGATGCTGTGTATCGCTGTGACGTACGCTGTACATGTACATGGCGTATAGAGACGGACGCTGTGTATCGCTGTGACGTACGCTGTACATGGTGTATAGAGACGGACGCTGTGTATCGCTGTGACGTATGCTGTATACTACACATGGTGTATAGAGACGGACGCTGTGTATCGCTGTGACGTGTGCACTATATGTACATGGTGTATAGAGACGGACGCTGTGTATCGCTGTGACGTATGCTATACATGTACATGGTGTATAGAGACGGACGCTGTGTATCGCTGTGACGTAGGCTGTATATGTACATGGTGTATAGAGACGGACGCTGTGTATCGCTGTGATGTACGCTGTACATGGTGTATACAGACGGACGCTGTGTATCGCTGTGACGTAGGCTGTATATGTACATGGTGTATAGAGATGGACGCTGTGTATCGCTGTGACGTATGCTGTATACTACACATGGCGTATAGAGACGGACGCTGTGTATCGCTGTGACGTATGCTGTATATGTACATGGTGTATAGAGACGGACGCTGTGTATCGCTGTGACGTGTGCTGTATATGTACATGGCGTATAGAGACGGACGCTGTGTATCGCTGTGACGTATGCTGTACATGGCATATTGAGACAGATGCTGTGTATCGCTGTGACGTAGGCTGTATATTGTACATGGCGTATACAGACGGACGCTGTGTATCGCTGTGACGTAGGCTGTATATGTACATGGTGTATAGAGACGGACGCTGTGTATCGCTGTGACGTATGCTGTATACTACACATGGCGTATAGAGACGGACGCTGTGTATCGCTGTGACGTATGCTGTATATGTACATGGTGTATAGAGACGGACGCTGTGTATCGCTGTGACGTGTGCTGTATATGTACATGGCGTATAGAGACGGACGCTGTGTATCGCTGTGACGTATGCTGTACATGGCATATTGAGACAGATGCTGTGTATCGCTGTGACGTAGGCTGTATATTGTACATGGCGTATAGAGACGGACGCTGTGTATCGCTGTGACGTGTGCACTATATGTACACACAGCAGTGTATTGTACACTCCCCAGTGTTCAGTCTATGCATAGTCTGTAACGTCTTCCCACACCTCGTACCTCAGCCCTCGCCGCAGTGTAACGTGATGTAATACGCCTCGTGGGAAATCACTGTAGGAAAACAACAAATAACGTATAAATCTGTTTTATATTTTATTATTTTCCTCATACACATTGATATTGTTACACTGTAAACTGTTTCATGTAAAAAATAATAAAAGCGAATGTAGCGTAAAGTGAATGACTGGAAATGGCGACTTGTGAATCTCATTCCACCTATTGTCGCCTATTAACAGTCTGCCATTACAGGAGATCATCGTATCCTACATTACCTTTTATAATGGTAGTTATGAGAAATTGCTTTCCCTTCGCTCGGGTAATGCGTTACCTGCAGCCGCCTCAGCCCATAACGCTGAGACGGGCACCAGACTGTAATATAAGCGTAATGTGTTCAGCAATAGTTATGCATATAAGGACATCTACTGTATAATAACTATACTCGGATGTAAAATGTCTGCAAAAATAGAAAAAATTGCAATACTGCATTTTAGTTTCCGTTAGATAACGAATTGATCAACTTTTTAAATATTCATTTCCCTCATTCGTCCCTGATTTCCTCAATTTCCCTCATTCGTCAACCCTGTCCCATTCTGTCTGCTTGGCCGAGAAATCGCAGAGGGGATTCAGTGTCCCACCTGAAGCGGGACGAGAAGGGGCCATGGCCGCTAGCTGCGGCTGGGAAGAGGTGAGCTGCAGCCGGGAGCTCGTCAATTCCTGGCCGTTCTCTGCTTGTGGTCGGGCTCGTTCTGCCGAGGGGTGTGGTATGGGGCTCCAACAGTTGGGATCCCTACAGTCATTAGTCCGACGTCGGGATCCCGACTGGCCGTACTCAGACAGCATGGCGAGCGCAAAAAAGCCCCTTGCGGGCACGGGCTACGCGAGCCACCTATTCTATTCTCCCTTATGGGGGTCATGTACCCCCATGAGGGAAAATAGCGGGTGGCCGTTGGGCACCCGGCTGTCAGCGTTTTGACAGTCGAGATCCCAACGTCGGGTAAATGACTGTCGGGATCCCGACTGTCGGAAACGAGTACGGCACCCCTGCCGATATCCCCTGTTCAATGATTTAGGGAAAGACAGCATTGAATAGGGCCCCACAGCCATCTCCCCCATTGGGAGATAGCTGCGGGAGATTGAATCCCCCCCTTAATGAGAAGCCAAGATAATTTGCACCAAAGTTCCAAGAAAATAGTGGGATGAAGTTAGGGGAGGTGTCCCAGTGCTTCCCTAACCCTTAGTCTGAGGGTGTCTGGGTTAATTTACCAAAAATAGATGACAACAAATATGGGACCAGATTGAGATAAAGGGGGGTACTCAATCCTCTCCACTATTTCCAACAGGGGAAATAGCCCTGGGCGCCTATTCAATGCTCTCTTTTCTGAGATGAGGCAGATCGACAGAGCTGTCAGCCCCATTTTCCCGAGAACGACCATGAATTGTCGCGATCATGGCCGGATCTCGACAATCCACGGCCATTTACACGGACACGCCCCCCTTCCACCGGCACAAGCATCAGGATTGAATCCCGTCTGGCTATTTGCAGTCAACCAAAACGAAAACAGGGTCATGGCTGTTGGGACGTAACGATAGTCGTCACCAGGGATTGGATACCCCCCAAAGACGCAAATGTGTTTTTTTTTGTTACAGCTGAGTGATTTTCGGTGCATTGCGTATGTGTCCTGGTGGTCTTGCAACAGTTGTATCACTTTGCTTAAGGGGTTAATATATACCGAGAATGCAGATGGCTATTGGGCACAGTAGTGTTGATCATTCCTATGGAAGATTCCTGTTCCAGGCTATATTATTATAATGTTATTATTGCGATAGCATTATACCCGTGGCATACATGTGGTCTTTTAGGACTGCGAGTAGACAAGGGAATGAAGGGAATGCTTGAGTAAACAGGAAAGTCTTAAGTATTGTTTATGCAAAGCTTTCCTGTACTTCATTATTCCTGTACTGTATTACATTCATTCTGTCTGTTAAGTGCCTATTGGAGGAAGAGCGCTATATAAATAAACGTGTTATTATTGCGTGTTGTCTATAGAACGCTGTGGGCTTCTCTGTATATTTTTAAAGAAAGGGATTGAAAAAATCCCTCTTTTTTTTTCTCTCTGTAGATTGCATTTATGGGGCATAAACCCAGAAGTCTATACAACATCCCGATATAAGGTTGTCCTGGCAAGTAGGCGATCCTGCGTACCGGCGGCTATATGAAATGCTGGTATGCAGGGAGCTGAGGGGGAGAGTATCGCCATTGTCGCCGTCATTGCTGCATCTCCCCATATTCCGTGCAGTGAGTGATAAATCTGGAACTCCGAGCACAGACCCAGCTACACGCATGGAAACAGACCTTCCGATGGTTACACTCAGGGACTGGTGGGGAAGTTTTATTACGTGTTGTGGGAGATGACATTGAGACCTTACTATCTGGTGTTCTAACAATCTTCCTCCATAAAATATGCCTCGCGGATCCTCTCATGCATTGCTTGGGGAAGCGTTCTGAGCGTTTGCCCACCGAGGATGCTGCCGTGATTGACGTGTCCTACAGCCGCGGTTCCCACTCAGGCTAATATACGCAGATATGCCAGGAATCTGCGAGAGGCGGCGCCCACCCCCCCTTTATAGGGAAAGGTCTGATCCTAAGCAGAGTTCTAATATCCCTCTAATGTATCCATTGCGGAGACCACTTCCAGATGGCGGGGAACAGGTTAAGCAGATGTACAGGGAATAGTTTAGCCCTCATAATTTAATATGTATCACGCCGGGGCCCGGCTCACTCCCAGGCATATTTGTATTTCCCTGGAAGGTTGTGGAAGAGATGGTTCCCATCTGCCTCGCAGCCATTTAATACTTATAAGGACATGATAAATGGCTTCCATGGATTGTTTTCATTTAAGAAGCACACAGGCCGGGTTCAATATGTGCCTCTCGCTCCTCCTGCTTTGATGTGATGGGAATGGGCCCTCTCCCGGAATTCCATACTCTGTACGAGGGGTGTCGCCCTGCGGCGGGAAGACGGAGGAGGCGAGGGAGTTGGTAGGACTGTTCCCCTGACCTTTACCCCCACACGGTCATATACTATCCAGCATGTACCATAAATTATTGCCTTTCACACATGTAACTCCTACCCCGCAACCCCCACCCTTCACACATCATCCTCAGGTTGTCCAAGGGCCGTGATTTATACTGCGCCGGTTCTGCGGTTCTCAGGTACATAACAATAGAGACATTAACCCGCCTGCAGAACGTACTCGCCACCGTGACTTCATCCAACGCCGTCATCCTGGCCATAGCGTAACCCAACACACCGTCAGCTGTAGAGGGAACATGTTGCGGGCCATTAAGCTCCCCTGGTCTTATGTTGGGTAGATGATTCTGTTCTAGCAGATTGTGACACAGAAGAGCGATGTGTGTGATCAGCGCAGAGGGAATCTTATTAATCATCACGCCAGCAGTCTGCAGATGTACTGAGGGGCCGAGAGGTGTCGTCCCTGGATGATATCTGTCACCTCCGAGAGCAGACACACATTTCCCTCTACAGTGTGTGCATCGTATAATTATCTCTCTCAGAAGCCATCTCACTAAAACTTAGTATTAGCCAGGTAGCCCCTAACTGCCATGTTACAGGGTGTGTTTGAAAAATGACAGTATCTTATTGTTTTCTGCTTTATTTATTTACAGTGTCTTATATAGCGCAGCAGATTCCGTTACAGCGTCTTATATAGCGCAGCAGATTCCGTTACAGTGTCTTATATAGCGCAGCAGATTCCGTTACAGCGTCTTATATAGCGCAGCAGATTCCGTTACAGTGTCTTATATAGCGCAGCAGATTCCATTACATTGACTTATATAGCACAGCAGATTCCGTTACAATGTCTTATATAGCGCAGCAGATTCCGTTACAGTGTCTTATATAGCGCAGCAGATTCCGTTACAGCGTCTTATATAGCGCAGCAGATTCCGTTACAGTGTCTTATATAGCGCAGCAGATTCCGTTACAGTGTCTTATATAGCGCAGCAGATTCCGTTACAGTGACTTATATAGCACAGCAGATTCCATTACAGTGACTTATATAGCACAGCAGATTCCGTTACAGTGTCTTATATAGCGCAGCAGATTCCGTTACAGTGTCTTATATAGCGCAGCAGATTCCGTTACAGTGTCTTATATAGCGCAGCAGATTCCGTTACAGTGACTTATATAGCGCAGCAGATTCCGTCACCGTGTCTTATATAGCGCAGCAGATTCCGTTACAGTGTCTTATATAGTGCAGCAGATTCCGTTACAGCGTCTTATATAGCGCAGCAGATTCAGTTACAGTGTGTTATATAGTGCAGCAGATTCCGTTACAGCGTCTTATATAGCGCAGCAGATTCAGTTACAGTGTCTTATATAGCGCAGCAGATTCCGTTACAGCGTCTTATATAGCGCAGCAGATTCCGTTACAGCGTCTTATATAGCGCAGCAGATTCCGTTACTGTGTCTTATATAGCGCAGCAGATTCCGTTACAGTGTCTTATATAGCGCAGTAGATTCTGTTACAGCATCTTATATAGCGCAGCAGATTCCGTTACAGTGTCTTATATAGCGCAGCAGATTCTGTTACAGTGTCTTATATAGGGCAGCAGATTCCGGTACAGTGTCTTATATAGCGCAGCAGATTCCATTACACTGTCTTATATAGCGCAGCAGATTCCGTTACAGTGTCTTATATAGAGCAGCAGATTCCGTTACAGCGTCTTATATAGCGCAGCAGATTCCGTTACAGCGTCTTGTATAACGCAGCAGATTCTGATACAGCGTCTTATATAGCGCAGCAGATTACGTTACAGTGTCTTATATAGCTCAGCAGATTCCGTTACAGTGTCTTATATAGCACAGCAGATTCCGCTACAGGGCCTTATATAGCGCAGCAGATTCCGTTACAGTGTCTTATATAGCGCAGCAGATTACGTTACAGTGTCTTATAAAGCGCAGCAGATTACGTTACAGTGTCTTATATAGCGCAGCAGATTCCGTTACAGCGTCCTATATAGCGCAGCAGATTCCGTTACAGCGTCTTATATAGCGCAGCAGATTCCGTTGCGCTTTACAATAGTAGACAGTGATAAGACAAACTGGGTAACAACAGACAGACTTGGAGGTAGGAGGGCCCTGCTGCAAGCTTACAATCTATAGGGATATAGGGGCGAAACACAAGGACAGGCACCAGTAATAGCATAGCAGTCCCACCAAGTTACAAGTCCAGAAGGGAAGCTATATAATACATAAATGCCTCAGAGGGTTATCCATGTAATTTACCTAGCTCTACGGCCCTCACAAATGCATCACTATTATCAATGAATAGCGAAGCGCTGTCATATTACCGGTGCCCCCTTTTTGCGAAGCCAGAAGGCTGTCATCTTTTTGGTCGCAAGTGTTTGCGTTGTCTGTATCCCTCCCTCACTGCCCTGCAAATGGCGAGTTTCCGTCCCTGGACATCCCTTGGACTGCCGTCGCATTTTTCGAGACCGCATTTTACATGTGCCACTCACATGTGCAGATTGCTGGAAATCGAAATGAGTCATTTTCCAAAAATAGCGCAGCAGATTCTGTTACAGCTTCTTATATAGCGCAGCAGATTCTGTTACAGCGTCTTATATAGCGCAGCAGATTCTGTTACAGCGTCTTATATAGCGCAACAGATTCCGTTACAGCGTCTTATATAGCGGAACAGATTCCGTTACAGTGTCTTATATAGCGCAGCAGATTCCGTTACAGAGTCTTATATAGCGCAGCAGATTCTGTTACAGGGTCTTATATAGCGCAGCAGATTCCGTTACAGCATCTTATATAGCGCAACAGATTCCGTTACAGCATCTTATATAGCGCAACAGATTCCGTTACAGCGTCTTATATAGCGGAACAGATTCCGTTACAGCGTCTTATATAGCGCAACAGATTCCATTACAGTGTCTTATATAGCGCGGCAGATACCGTTACAGCGTCTTATATAGCGCAGCAGATTCAGTTACAGCGTCTTATATAGCGCAGCAGATTCCGTTACAGCGTCTTATATAGCGCAACAGATTCCGTTACAGCGTCTTATATAGCGCAACAGATTCCATTACAGTGTCTTATATAGTGCAGCAGATTCCGTTACAGCGTCTTATATAGTGCAGCAGATTCCGTTACAGTGTCTTATATAGCGCAGCAGATTCCGTTACAGGGGGGTATTCAATGCCGCAGCGAGCGGCCGGCGAGGGGGTTAAACAGCGAGGATTGCTGAAAACCAGCGATCCTCGCTGTTTAACCCCCGCGCCGGCCGCTCGCTCTATTCAACGTTCTGGGGAAATCCTTACCCGCACAGGACGGCGAGAATTCCCCAAAATAGCGAGACCCGCGGTTGGTGCAGAAAACTCGCAGTTTTTAGCCGCGGGTCTCGCTGCTTCTGGAGCCGCATCCGCCAATTCCCCCTCGCTCAAAAAACGGAGCGAGGGGGAATTGGCGGATGCGGAGGCTGTGTTGAATGCTGTCAGGGTGAGTGGTGACAGCGAGCAGGAAGCCCTGCTCGCTGTCACCACTCGCAAACAGCATTGAATACCTGCCACAGTGTCTTATATAGCACAGCAGATTCTGTTACAGTGTCTTATATAGAGCAGCAGATTCCATTACAGCTTCTTATATAGCGCAGCAGATTCTGTTACAGTGTCTTATATAGCGCAGCAGATTCCGTTACAGTGTCTTATATAGCGCAGCAGATTCCGCTACAGTGTCTTATATAGCGCAGCAGATTCCGTTACAGTGTCTTATATAGCGCAGCAGATTCTGTTACAGTGTCTTATATAGCACAGCAGATTCCGTTACAGGGTCTTATATAGCGCAGCAGATACCGTTACAGGGTCTTATATAGCGCAGCAGATTCTGTTACAGCGTCTTATATAGTGCAGCAGATTCCGTTACAGCATCTTATATAGCGCAGCTGATTCCGTTACAGTGTCTTATATAGCGCAGCAGATTCCATTACAGCGTCTTATATTGCGCAGCAGATTCCGTTACAGCGTCCTATATAGCGCAGCAGATTCCGTTACAGCGCCTTATATAGTGCAGCAGATTCCGTTACAGCTTCTTATATAGCGCAGCAGATTCCGTTACAGTGTCTTATATAGCGCAGCAGATTCCGTTACAGCGTCTTATATAGCGCTGCAGATTCCGTTACAGCGTCTTATATAGCGCAGCAGATTCCGTTACAGGGTCTTATATAGCGCAGCAGATACCATTACAGGGTCTTATATAGCGCAGCAGATTCCGTTACAGCGTCTTATATAGCGCAGCAGATTCCGTTACAGTGTCTTATATAGCGCAGCAGATTCCGTTACAGTGTCATATAGCGCAGCAGATTCCGTTACAGCGTCTTATATAGCGCAGCGGATTCCGTTACAGTGTCTTATATAGCGCAGCAGATTCCGTTACAGCGTCTTATATAGCGCAGCAGATTCCGTTACAGCGTCTTATATAGCGCAGCAGATTCCGTTACAGTGTCTTATATAGCGCAGCAGATTCCGTTACAGTGTCTTATATAGCGCAGCAGATTCCGTTACAGCTTCTTATATAGCGCAGCAGATTCCGTTGCGCTTTACAATTGGAAACAACAGTGATTATACAAACTGGGTAGATACAAACCGACATGGAGGTGAATGAAGCCTATATCTATTAGGAACAGAAAAACTATACATTTGGATGGTAGGAAATATGTGTCCTACTGATTTCACTGCAGTTATCCTCCAGCCTGGTACAGTTGATAGCATGTGATTAATGAACCAGAGCAGCTGTGAAGAGACTGGAAAGCTGACCGGTGACTGGGGTGTACATCTCTGGTAGTCAGTGACAGAGCCATGACCATGTTACTGTGTCTGCTGTTATCCTGACACAATAAGGCAGTAGTGGAGAAGTCCAGAGGCAGTGTGTACTTCCGCTACACAACTTCTTTATCACAATGTATTGATGAGAGATACGTGACTTTTTCTGCACACACATGGTGATATTATAAGTGGGAGAAGCCACTAAACTTAGTGCGGCAATGTGGAATTTTCTGCATCTCCAATGCCCCACGCAAAGCCTCCCCCAATGACAGCACAGAGCCTCACTCTGGCCCTTATTCTGGTTGGTGCGGATATATCCGCGTGCGTTCGGGCCGCCGATGTTTTGTGTCTGCGCATGTGCAGAGGCGTCTCTGCGCATGTGCGAGCGGGGCGTACGGCCAAGTCCCGCATGATATGTGAACACTCCGAACAGGGGGTGGAGAGGGGCGTGAAGGGCTATTTGGGCTCATTGCCATATGCATACGCCCCGCGTTTCATGGGAGTTCCCATGCAAATGCTGGGCGTACGTATGGTAATGCGGCCGTGACGCACGTGTAGGGGGAGGACATATGACATCGCCGGATGTCAGCTGCCCGCCCAGATCCCTGCTTTTGCACGGAAAAATGTCCATGTGGTCTGAGGTTGCGGGAGCTGGTGGAGCACTCGGTCCTGCATTCGATGGTCTGCGACCATCGAATGATGGGGGAGGTTCCCTGAGATGGAGGAGGCGTATTCCATGAAAAATACACGTGCGGTCCGTTCGGCCAGCTTCTTACCGCGTACGGACGGAGTTGGCGATCCGTATGGAAGGCGGGGTTTCGCACGCACGGTCCTGGCCGCATAATCGGATCCGGCCGCACCGACCAGAATAAGGCCCTCTGTTCTGATTAAGGGCTTTGTTCAGTTTTGGCCAACCTCTACTACTTTTTCTATCACTTGCATTTTGCCACAAGTTCTCAAAGGAACCTAAGATACAAAATCAGTCCTCCTGTTTGTAGGCTGCCTGTAGGATGGATACAAGAGGTGGAGATTTTATGGAAGCCTATACCACAGGTCTACCCTGGGAGCTTTGGGTGTAGATAAATAGTAAGAGTTTACCAAAAGTGTTGGGAGTCCTCTGACAACTCCCACCAGCACTGCCATGCTCCTCATTTACCTCCAGCACTGCCATGCTCCTCATTTACCTCCAGCACTGCCACGCTCCTCATTTACCTCCAGCACTGCCACACTCCTCTTCTACTTCCAGCACTGCCACACTCCTCTTCTACCTCCAGCACTGCCACGCTCCTCTTCTACCTCCAACATTGCCACTCTCCTCTTCTTCTACCTCCAGCACTGCCACTCCCTTCTTCTTCTACCTCCAGCACTGCCACGCTCCTCTTCTACCTCCAGCACTGCCACACTCCTCATTTACCTCTAGCACTGCCACACTCCTCTTCTTCTACCTCCAGCACTGGCACACTCCTCTTCTTCTACCTCCAGCACTGCCACACTCCTATTCTACCTCCAGCATCATACTCCTCTTCTTCTACCTCCAGCATTGCCACTCTCCTCTTCTTCTACCTCCAGCACTGCCACTCTCCTCTTCTACCTCCAACATTGCCACTCTCCTCTTCTTCTACCTCCAGCACTGCCACTCCCTTCTTCTTCTACCTCCAGCACTGCCACTCTGTTCTTCTTCTACCTCCAGCACTGCCACACTCCTCTTCTTCTACCTCCAGCACTGCCACTGTCCTCCTTTTCTACCTCCAGCACTGCCACTCTCCTCTTCTTCTACCTCCAGCACTGCCACTCTCCTCTTCTTCTACCTCCAGCACTGCCACTCTCCTCTTCTTCTACCTCCAGCACTGCCACTCTCCTCTTCTTCTACCTCCAGCACTGCCACTCTCCTCTTCTTCTACCTCCAGCACTGCCACTCTCCTCTTCTTCTACCTCCAGCACTGCCACTCTCCTCTTCTTCTACCTCCAGCACTGCCACTCTCTTCTTATTCTACCTCCAGCACTGCCACTCTCTTATTCTTCTACCTCCAGCACTGCCACTCTCCTCTTCTTCTACCTCCAGCACTGCCACGCTCCTCTTCTTCTACCTCCAGCACTGCCACTCTCCTCTTCTTCTACCTCCAGCACTGCCACTCTCCTCTTCTTCTACCTCCAGCACTGCCACTCTCCTCTTCTTCTACCTCTAGCACTGCCACTCTCTTCTTCTTCTACCTCCAGCACTGCCACTCTCTTCTTCTTCTACCTCCAGCACTGCCACTCTCTTCTTCTTCTACCTCCAGCACTGCCACTCTCTTCTTCTACCTCCAGCACTGCCACTCTCCTCTTCTTCTACCTCCAGCACTGCCACGCTCCTCTTCTTCTACCTCCAGCATTGCCACTCTCCTCTTCTTCTACCTCCAGCACTGCCACTCTCCTCTTCTTCTACCTCCAGCATTGCCACTCTCCTCTTCTTCTACCTCCAGCACTGCCACTCTCCTCTTCTTCTACCTCCAGCACTGCCACTCTCTTCTTCTTCTATCTCCACCACTGCCACTCTCCTCTTCTTCTACCTCCAGCACTGCCACTCTCTTCTTCTTCTACCTCCAGCACTGCCACTCTCCTCTTCTTCTACCTCCAGCACTGCCACGCTCCTCTTCTTCTACCTCCAGCACTGCCACGCTCCTCTTCTACCTCCAGCACTGCCACGCTCCTCTTCTTCTACCTCCAGCACTGCCACTCTCCTCTTCTTCTACCTCCAGCACTGCCACGCTCCTCTTCTTCTACCTCCAGCACTGCCACGCTCCTCTTCTTCTACCTCCAGCACTGCCACGCTCCTCTTCTACCTCCAGCACCGCCACGCTCCTCTTCTACCTGCAGCACTGCCACGCTCCTCTTCTTCTACCTCCAGCACTGCCACGCTCCTCCTCTACCTGCAGCACTGCCACGCTCCTCTTCTACCTCCAGCACTGCCAAGCTCCTCTTCTTCTACCGCCAGCACTGCCACGCTCCTCTTCTACCTCCAGCACTGCCACTCTCCTCTTCTTCTACCTCCAGCACTGCCTATCTCCTCTTCTTCTACCTCCAGCACTGCCACGCTCCTCTTCTTCTACCTCCAGCATTGCCACGCTCCTCTTCTTCTACGTCCATCACTGCCACACTCTTCTTCTACTTCCAGCAATTATTGTCCACCCACACGAGACGGAGAGTTCATTTCTGGACTAAGGTGAATGTTTGTGAACCCGTCAAATGGTTCGGTATTCTGGGCTTGGACTAAATAATCTGGATTAATATTATTAAACGATGGAATCCCAGCCAAGCATCTTATTACTCTCCTCCAGCGTAGAGAAGCTTGGTCCGGGTTCCTCTACAACCCTATGCAATTTACCCAAATCTGTTCTCAACTACATCTCTTGTGTCCTAAGAAACAGGAATATCAATGAACGGAGTGGACATCTGTGTGTGTAGTTTTCTAGATGAACACTCCAGCGGATGCTCTACTATGGAGACGTCCGTCATTACATCCATCTCTCGCCAACTGGCTTCTGCAAAGGCGTCCATCTGGGCGCAGAAGTGTAATGATTGACAGCCAGCGAGCAGCGCTATTGGCAGACGTGGGATGACTGGAATGGCATTTTCATTACTTCTGATTGGGACTAATGAACAATCCCAGCTACACCCACTTGCGTTCCCCCAACCCTGACAAATATCTAATATAACAGCCATAAATATATCTTCCCCCGATAGAGCACTCAGCCGCTGCGGGCCAGAAACCATTGACCGCTTGCCGTAAAACTCTGTATTTCACGCCAACGTCCTGGTATAAGAATTCTATCAGCTTTTCTGAAGGGATTTAGGAACCAGGTGTGGGAACAAACAAGCAATCACATGTCAGGGGTTACTGCGTACTCACACTCTGGCGTCCACACATATATTGTGTATCATTTATGCATTGCCAGATGTTTCATATCACACAACAAAACACACTGTGTCAGCAGATGCATTGATACAAACCATTAATGGCAGCAAACGGTTTGCAGAGCAGAGGTTGGTGACGTCACCGGGTTCATGCTCAGTGTGTTATGGGCATAAGAGGGGAAAATGTTGTTTTTAATAATATGATGAAATGATAAATACTTGTAGGAGGGTCTGTAGGGTGAGTGCGGAGCTAGCGGAGCTGCACATGCGCCGGGCGCTGCAGTATAGGAAGGGTAGACCCATACAGGATTTATACTGGGATATGGGGCCTAATTCAGCTTGGATCAATAACCTGCCGGTGCAGATGACTGCAACTAGATAACCGCCGCCCACATAGAAAGAGGAACTGCCCCATGCAAATCCGCTATCCACCCACAGATCCATACTCAATTCGGGGAACAGTGAAAGGATTTTTCAGGCCTTAAAGTACTGGTCGTTGCAGTGCGTCTTACCCTCTTCTACCCAAGGTCCTCTGGGCCGATGGGGGGGCACAGAATCCTGCCGCGGCCTTGTCCTGTGCCAGAGGCCACAGCTGCGTCATAGCCGGGGGCCGCAGCATCGCCGGGGCCACCTCCTGCGCCGGGGGCCTCCTCCGTCCTCCCAACCTCACCACCTGCTGCTCTCTCTGGAGATCCTTCTCGCCCCTTCTCTTCTTCTCCGGGGGGGACCGGGAATGGGGGCTCCGGGGAATGGGACCCAGGAGCTCCACGAGTGTGCGTCCATCCCTGGCCCCCACCGTAAGTCAGTGCTTGCACCAGCACAACATAGTGTTGGTGCAGGCATTGTGGAGGTACCAGCTGAGGCAGCCGTCTTGGGCACTCTGAGTAGGATTACCCTGGGTGGAATGGCTTACCCCTAGAAGAAATGACACAAAATGAAGTGATTGCTATGTACAGTAAGGTCCCAATTAGACAGCCAAGTCCATGCATTTCTCATCCCATCCATAAGTGCACCAGATGAGGCAGCCATGTTGGTGGCACTACGAAGGTTACACTGTGGGAGGTGAGCTATATAAGGACCCAATGCAGATATGCTGGGTGCTGGTGTACGATCTACCCTGTATGGTAACATCCACGTGACATACATCCGCAGAGGAACCATCCGAGACAACTAGCTGGGGGTCACTGCGAAGGTCACTGCTGGCAGGTTGTGCAATCTATGGAGGTACACATTACAGGAATAGCACATGGGGGGGGGGGCAGTATTATACTGTTGGAGGGGGGAACACA
Organism: Crinia signifera; assembly: GCF_055691185.1. NCBI lineage: Eukaryota > Metazoa > Chordata > Amphibia > Anura > Myobatrachidae > Crinia > Crinia signifera. Next base: position 473,170,736 of record NC_139217.1, on the reverse strand, counting down.
TGATAAAAATCACTATTTTGATAAAATCATAAATGTCTTGTCTCATGGGAGCAGAACGGGAGGGTGTGAGAATGGGGGGCGCACATTCAAGTACATTGGAGTGTTGCTGTGTAGACTGGCCCTGGTACTTTCCCCCCACGGTTGCATGCTCACCATGGGGAGTAGTTCTGGGAACTGTCCTGTTGTTCTCATACATAGGGATGTTATGCCTGGTCCAGGTGTTCTCATACTTAGGGATGCTGGGCCTCGTCCATGTGCTCTCATACGTAGAGATAGTGGGCCTGGTCAGGTGCTCTCATACGTAGGGATGGTGGGCCTGGTCAGGGTGCTCTCATACGTAGGGATGGTGGGCGTGGTCAGGGTGCTCTCATACGTAGGGATGGTGGGCCTGGCCCGGGTGTTCTCATACGTAGGAATGGTGGGCCTGGCCCGGGTGTTCTCATACGTAGGGATGGTGGGCCTGGTCCGGGTGCTCTCATACGTAGGGATGGTGGGCCTGGTCCGGGTGCTCTCATACGTAGGGATGGTGGGCCTGGTCCGGGTGCTTTCATACGTAGAGATGGTGGGCCTGGTTCGGGGTGCTCTCATACGTAGGGATGGTGGGCCTTGCCCGGGTGCTCTCATACGTAGGGATGGTGGGCCTGGCCCGGGTGTTCTCATATATAGGGATGGTGGGCCTGTTCCAGGTGTTCTCATATGTAGGGTTGGTGGGCCTGGTCCAGGTGTTCTCATGCGTAGGGATGGTGGGCCCGGGTGTTCACATGCGCAGCGATGGTGGGCCTGGTCAAGGTGCTCTCATACGTAGGGATGGTGGGCCTGGACCAGGTGTTCTCATACATAGGGATGGTGGGCCTGGCCCGGGTGTTCTCATATGTAGGGATGGTGGGCCTGGACCAGGTGTTCTCATGCGTATGGATGGTGGGCCTGGTCAAGTTGCTCTCATACGTAGGGATGGTGGGCCTGGTCCAGGTCTTCTCATACTTAGGGATGGTGAGCCTGGTCCAGGTCTTCTCATACTTAGGGATGGTGGGCCTGGTCCAGGTGTTCTCATATGTAGGGATGGTGGGCCTGGTCCAGGTCTTCTTATGCGTAGGGATGATGGGCCTGGTCAAGGTGCTCTCATATGTAGGGATGGTGGGCCTGGTCCAGGTGCTCTCAAACATAGGGGTGGTGGGCCTCATCCACGTGCTCTCATACGTAGCGATGGTGGCCCTGGTCCAGGTTTTCTCATAAGTAAGGATGGTAGGCCTGGTCCAGGTGTTCGCATGGCAGAGGCATGATGCTGAGGTTATAATGCCGTCCTTCTGTAGTAATGTTGGTTGGTTGGTTGTTTGCCTTCGGTTTAACGCTGGTATGTTGCTATTGATTTTAAAATGGTCCTTTACCACAGACACTAGACCCCTAGCTTCCTGAAGGACTATAGTCCAGACCTACGTATAGATTAACAGTAGACTTCCTTTTTATACCAAAGAGTGGATGGTCACTTACCATCAAATTATATTTCCTCCATGTGACCAAATGCTTGCATGGTAGTGGTGGTGGTGGAGGTTCGCTTGGTGGGGCAGTCTTTACCTGCTCATCACTAGGCGACAAATATACACAGCCTAGTCTGAATCAGGCCCAGTGTGCAGTTTTGCAGCCTAGTATGGAACAAGGCCGATATTAGCCAGAACCGCTTTGCAGACTGCGCTCGCTTCTGTGTGCTGAAGACATAGTATTGTAGTCAGTCCCCTCCGGTACGGCAGCGGCACGCACATTACATCTCATTAATCACACTGTAGTCTTTGTAGTTCCCCCAGTCTTGCCGGAGACTGAGGAAACTTTATGGAAAGTTGTCAAAGAGCGTTCTCTGCCCCAGAGAAAATAGCTGCAGGAGAGATGCCTCTATTATTTATCAGGGGCGTATCGGGGAGACTGCGCCGCTCAGAGCGACCGCTTTCTAGTAACGCTATCCGGGGAATACCTGCAGGAAACATGTATGTACAGAATAAATGGTGAAATGACCCTGATAAAGCTACGACTGCTCTAGAAGGAATATTACACCCATAGAACAACCGTTATCTGCGCACCACCCCGCAATGACCTGAGTGCAGTGCCCCCACAAAGCAGCCAGAGGGCCGCACACTGTCCGCTGTGCTCTGAATAATTGAAGCTCTTCCTAGCAGAGTCCTTGGCGTGTCTGCTGAGACTGACACTGCCGTTAGGAAGCTCATCTCCTTGTCCTCCTCTCTCATCTCAAGGTAACGTGTCAGATCACCCAGCTGTCAGGGGCCCAGGGGTCGTTTGTTGTCAGCATTCAAAACCTGTTAGAGCAGCGCTACGCTGTGAGAGCTGTCACTGGCAACAGCGCTGTGACGAGTACTGATGGCAAGGCGGTGTAACCATGAGTTTGCGGTGACACAAGGGTTTGTAACTGAGGATGCCATCAGAAATTGTGGATACGGTCTTTAATTTGACATGCATTGGGTAGACACAAGACATACTGTAGGTTGAGAGGGTTGGAGCATTGACACAAGCATTAAGTCAACAATATCCATCTGCGAAAGGGACATGTGTGTAACTGAATCAGCCCCTGTGCTGGTGCCTCATACTACTCAATGTACGTCAGACATTTCCTACAGTGTTATCACCCTGCTGTGCCAGCAACTTAGCTTTTGTGCCCTTGTGTGAGTGCGCATAACAGTGAGAACGCTGTGGCAAATTCTCATCCATTAACACATGTCTCTTCTTCCTTCCAGACCCTCCGCGGGAGCCTGTGCTGGTGTGTCGCTCCAACAATTACCCAGCATCCTTCTACTGCAGCTGGCACGTCCAGAGCCCGACCTACATCCCCAACAACTTCAACATCACCATCATGTAAGTAGGGGCTGAGCGGCCGTCGTCATGCTGTTATATAGATATGTATGGTGTGTCGGTGTATGTGGTTGGTGGAGATAAGATGGTAATGACGGTGTCTTTGGCTGTATTTACAGGCATGACTCCAAGCAGCTCTTCTGTGAGAAGGACCAATTCCCCAAAAACCGCTGTCACGTTAAGTACAGCCGCCTCTTCTCCACACAGAAATACAAAGTGACCCTCGTGGTCACCAATGCGCTGGGGAAGAACTCCACGTCCATCAGCTTTGATGAATTCTCAATAGGTAAATATAATATCAATAATATCTGTTCTACATGGCCTGGAATGATGGTGTGGTCTGTGCTGATAAGGGTTATAGACACCTATGACATCACTGAGGCATGGACCTGTCATCATAGGCGAATCTAAGGGGTGGTCAGGGGGTGCACCGGACCACCAATTAGACTGCCTGTACCTTTAAGTGTAAATTTACACTGTCTCTGCCCGGATTTCGCATAAAATATTTGTCTGCAGGACCCGGGGGGGCTGTGCGCATGCCCGACTGCATGCTGCTCCTCCCATGGTCCTTTGCGGAGCGTGGGTCCCATGACGCCGGGCGGCGCCGGCTCCCGCCGTTACTTCCTCCTCCTGCATGTGATGTGCTGCTGCGGCGGGGCTAGCGTGCACACGTGTGTTTGTGTGGCGCAGTATCCCAGCCATTGTAAGACTGCTCCCCGGCTCGGCTCCTGGTCCTAGTCTCTGACAGTGCTGATAAGTGCAGCAGTGAGAGTGACAGACTCACTGCTGCAGACAGTGCTGCCCGGCTGTGACTTATATTCTTGCCCAGCGCCTTGCCCAGGCCAGCCCAGCAATGGCTTTTATTTTAAAAAAAAAAGGCTGTAATCTTTCCCAGTGCCCTACAGGCCCTGTAGGGCACTGGGCAGGGCACTGGGAAAGATTACAGCCTTTTTTTCTTTCAATAAACGCCATTGCTGGGCTGGGCTGGCCTGGCACTGGGCATGGGCCGTGTCCAGCAACGGCTTTTATTAAAAAAAAAAACGCTGTAATCTTTCTCTGTAGGGCACTGTAACATTACATACTTTTTACTGTGGGCATTGAAGAAAGAACGTAATCTGCACTACTGTGCGGTGTGAATGTGCCTTGGGACTATTCTGTGACCATGCCCCTTCTCAATGAAGCAACACCTTTTTATTTCTCTTTCTGGCACAGGGCACCATAATGTCAAGTTACGGCAATGTACTTGAATAATATCTAATGCCAGTGGAATTTTACTCCTTTACATAAACGAGGCCACACCCCTTTTTTAGGCCACGCTCCGTAAATTTTTTCGCAAATTCATTATCTCCAGTCTAGGACCACCCATTAGCATATGTCTGGATTTGCCTATGCCTGTCATGTCACTGGGAACCAGTAACATCACTAAGGCATGGGCCTATCATATCACTGGGAGCCAATTACATCATTGAGGCATGGTCCTACCAACTCACTGGGAACCAGTAACATCACTGAGGCATGGGCCTATCATATCACTAGGAGCCAATTACATCATTGAGGCATGGTCCTGCCAACTCACTGGGAACCAGTGACATCACTGAGGCATGGGCCTATCATATCACTGGGAGCCAATTACATCATTGAGGCATGGTCCTACCAACTCACTGGGAACCAGTGACATCACTGAGGCATGGGCCTATCATATCACTGGGAGCCAATTACATCATTGAGGCATGGTCCTACCAACTCACTGGGAACCAGTGACATCACTGAGGCATGGGCCTATCATATCACTGGGAGCCAATTACATCATTGAGGTATGGGCCTGCTAACTCACTGGGAACCAGTGACATCACTGAGGCATGGGCCTGTCATGTCACTGGTAACCAGTGACATCATTGAGGTATGAGCCTACCAACACACTGGGAACCAGTGACATCACTGAGGCACCCGCCAATCAACTCAATAACAGTAACCCGGTATATGCGGCAGTAGTGCCAGCCATACATAGCGCAGTGTGTGTGATACATCAGACATATACAGTGATCACAGTAACCCGGTATATGTGGCAGTAGTGCCAGCCATACATAGTGCAGTGTGTGTAATACATCAGACATATACAGTGATCACAGTAACCTGGTATATGCTGCAGTAGTGCCAGCCATACATAGTGCAGTGTGTGTAATACATCAGACATATACAGAGATCACAGTAACCCGGTATATGCGGCAGTAGTGCCAGCCATACATAGTGCAGTGTGTGTAATACATCAGACATATACAGAGATCACAGTAACCTGGTATATGCGGCAGTAGTGCCAGCCATACATAGTGCAGTGTGTGTAATACATCAGACCTATACAGCGATCACAGTAACCCGGTATATGCGGCAGTAGTGCCAGCCATACATAGTGCAGTGTGTAATACATCAGACCTATACAGTGATCACAGTAACCCGGTATATGCGGCAGTAGTGCCAGCCATACATAGTGCAGTGTGTGTGTGATACATCAGACATATACATGATCACAGTAACCCAGTATATGTGGTAGTAGTGCCAGCCATACATAGTGCAGTGTGTGTAATACATCAGACATATACAGTGATCACAGTAACCCGGTATATGCAGCAGTAGTGCCAGCCATACATAGTGCTGTGTGTAATACATCAGACATATACAGAGATCACAGTAACCCGGTATATGCGGCAGTAGTGCCAGCCATACATAGTGCAGTGTGTGTAATACATCAGACATATACAGAGATCACAGTAACCTGGTATATGCGGCAGTAGTGCCAGCCATACATAGTGCAGTGTGTGTAATACATCAGACATATACAGTGATCACAGTAACCCGGTATATGCGGCAGTAGTGCCAGCCATACATAGCGCGGTGTGTGTAATACATCAGACATATACAGAGATCACAGTAACCTGGTATATGCGGCAGTAGTGCCAGCCATACATAGTGCAGTGTGTAATACATCAGACATATACAGTGATCACAGTAACCCGGTATATGCGGCAGTAGTGCCAGCCATACACAGTGCCGTGTGTGTAATACATCAGACATATACAGTGATCACAGTAACCTGGTATATGCGGCAGTAGTGCCAGCCATACACAGTGCTGTGTGTGTAATACATCAGACATATACAGTGATCACAGTAACCCGGTATATGCGGCAGTAGTGCCAGCCATACATAGTGCAGTGTGTGTAATACATCACACATATACAGGATCACAGTAACCCGGTATATGCCGCAGTAGTGCCAGCCATACATAGTGCAGTGTGTGTAATACATCAAACATATACAGCGATCACAGTAACCCGGTATACAGTATGTGGCAGTAGTGCCAGCCATACATAGTGCAGTGTGTAATACATCAGACATATACAGTGATCACAGTAACCCGGTATATGCGGCAGTAGTGCCAGCCATACATAGCAGTGTGTGTAATACATCAGACATATACAGTGATCACAGTCACCCGGTATATGCGGCAGTAGTGCCAGCCGTACATATTGCAGTGTGTGTAATACATCAGACATATACAGAGATCACAGTAACCTGGTATATGCGGCAGTAGTGCCAGCCATACATAGTGCAGTGTGTGTAATACATCAGACATATACAGCGATCACAGTAACCCGGTATATTCGGCAGTAGTGCCAGCCATACATAGCGCAGTGTTTGTAATACATCATACATATACAGTGATCACAGTAACCCAGTATATGTGGCAGTAGTGCCAGCTATAAATAGTGCAGTGTGTGTAATACATCAGACATATACAGCGATCACAGTAACCCAGTATATGTGGTAGTAGTGCCAGCCATACATAGTGCAGTGTGTGTAATACATCAGACATATACAGTGATCACAGTAACCCGGTATATGCCGCAGTAGTGCCAGCCATACATAGTGCAGTGCGTGTAATACATCAGACATATACAGCGATCACAGTAACCCAGTATATGCAGAAGTAGTGCCAGCCATACATAGTGCAGTGTGTGTAATACATCAGACATATACGTGATCACAGTAACCCGGTATATGCCGCAGTAGTGCCAGCCATACATAGTGCAGTGTGTGTAATACATCAGACATATACAGTGATCACAATAACCTGGTATATGCGGCAGTAGTGCCAGCCATACATAGTGCAGTGTGTGTAATACATCAGACATATACAGTGATCACAGTAACCCGGTATATACGGCAGTAGTGCCAGCCATACATAGTGCAGTGTGCGTTATACATCAGACATATACAGCGATCACAGTAACCTGGTATATGCGGCAGTAGTGCCAGCCATACATAGTGCAGTGTGCGTAATACATCAGACATATACAGTGATCACAGTAACCCGGTATATGCGGCAGTAGTGCCAGCCATACATAGTGCAGTGTGCGTAATACATCAGACATATACAGTGATCACAGTAACCCGGTATATGCGGCAGTAGTGCCAGCCATACATAGTGCAGTGTGTAATACATCAGACATATACAGCGATCACAGTAACCCGGTATATGCGGCAGTAGTGCCAGCCATACATAGTGCAGTGTGTAATACATCAGACATATACAGTGATCACAGTAACCCGGTATATGAGTCAGTAGTGCCAGCCATACATAGTGCAGTGTGTGTAATACATCAGACATATACAGTGATCACAGTAACCCGGTATATACGGCAGTAGTGCCAGCCATACATAGTGCAGTGTGTGTAATACATCAGACATATACAGCGATCACAGTAACCCGGTATATGCGGCAGTAGTGCCAGCCATACATAGTGCAGTGTGTGTAATACATCAGACATATACAAAGATCACAGTAACCTGGTATATGCGGCAGTAGTGCCAGCCATACATAGTGCAGTGTGTAATACATCAGACATATACAGTGATCACAGTAACCCGGTATATGCAGCAGTAGTGCCAGCCATACATAGTGCAGTGTGTGTAATACATCAGACATATACAGTGATCACAGTAACCCGGTATATGCGGCAGTAGTGCCAGCCGTACATAGTGCAGTGTGTGTAATACATCAGACATATACAGTGATCACAGTAACCCAGTATATGCGGCAGTAGTGCCAGCCATACATAGTGCAGTGTGTGTAATACATCAGACATATACAGTGATCACAGTAACCCAGTATATGTGGCAGTAGTGCCAGCCATACATAGTGCAGTGTGTGTAATACATCAGACACATACAGTGATCACAGTAACCCGGTATATGCGGCAGTAGTGCCAGCCATACATAGTGCAGTGTGTGTAATACATCAGACATATACAGTGATCACAGTAACCCGGTATATGCGGCAGTAGTGCCAGCCATACATAGCGCAGTGTGTGTAATACATCAGACATATACAGTGATCACAGTAACCCGGTATATGCGGCAGTAGTGCCAGCCGTACATAGTGCAGTGTGTGTAATACATCAGACATATACAGTGATCACAGTAACCCGGTATATGCGGCAGTAGTGCCAGCCATACACAGTGCAGTGTGTGTAATACATCAGACATATACAGTGATCACAGTAACCTGGTATATGTGGCAGTAGTGCAGCCATACATAGCGCAGTGTGTGTAATACATCAGACATATACAGCGATCACAGTATCCCGGTATATGCGGCAGTAGTGCCAGCCATACATAGTGCAGTGTGTAATACATCAGACATATACAGCGATCACAGTAACCCGGTATATGCGGCAGTAGTGCCAGCCATACATAGTGCAGTGTGTGTAATACATCAGACATATACAGTGATCACAGTAACCCGGTATATGCGGCAGTAGTGCCAGCCATACATAGTGCAGTGTGTGTAATACATCAGACATATACAGTGATCACAGTAACCTGGTATATGCGGCAGTAGTGCCAGCCATACATAGTGCAGTGTGTAATACATCAGACATATACAGTGATCACAGTATCCTGGTATATGCGGCAGTAGTGCCAGCCATACACAGTGCAGTGTGTGTAATACATCAGACATATACAGTGATCACAGTAACCCGGTATATGCGGCAGTAATGCCAGCCGTACATAGTGCAGTGTGTGTAATACATCAGACATATACAGTGATCACAGTAACCCGGTATATGCGGCAGTAGTGCCAGCCATACATAGTGCAGTGTGTAATACATCAGACATATACAGTGATCACAGTAACCTGGTATATGCGGCAGTAGTGCCAGCCATACACAGTGCAGTGTGTGTAATACATCAGACAAATACAGTGATCACAGTAACCTGGTATATGCGGCAGTAGTGCCAGCCATACACAGTGCAGTGTGTGTATTACATCAGACATATACAGTGATCACAGTAACCTGGTATATGCGGCAGTAGTGCCAGCCATACATAGTGCAGTGTGTGTAATACATCAGACATATACAGTGATCACAGTAACCCGGTATATGCGGCAGTAGTGCCAGCCGTACATAGTGCAGTGTGTGTAATACATCAGACATATACAGTGATTACAGTAACCTGGTATATGCGGCAGTAGTGCCAGCCATACATAGTGCAGTGTGTGTAATACATCAGACATATACAGTGATCACAGTAACCTGGTATATGCGGCAGTAGTGCCAGCCATACATAGTGCAGTGTGTGTAATACATCAGACATATACAGTGATCACAGTAACCCGGTATATGCGGCAGTAGTGCCAGCCAAACATAGTGCAGTGTGTGTAATACATCAGACATATACAGTGATCACAGTAACCCGGTATATGCGGCAGTAGTGCAGCCATATATAGCGCAGTGTGTGTAATACATCAGACATATACAGCGATCACAGTATCCCGGTATATGCGGCAGTAGTGCCAGCCATACATAGTGCAGTGTGTAATACATCAGACATATACAGCGATCACAGTAACCCGGTATATGCGGCAGTAGTGCCAGCCATACATAGTGCAGTGTGTGTAATACATCAGACATATACAGTGATCACAGTAACCCGGTATATGCGGCAGTAGTGCCAGCCATACATAGTGCAGTGTGTGTAATACATCAGACATATACAGTGATCACAGTAACCTGGTATATGCGGCAGTAGTGCCAGCCATACATAGTGCAGTGTGTAATACATCAGACATATACAGTGATCACAGTATCCTGGTATATGCGGCAGTAGTGCCAGCCATACACAGTGCAGTGTGTGTAATACATCAGACATATACAGTGATCACAGTAACCTGGTATATGCGGCAGTAGTGCCAGCCGTACATAGCACAGTGTGTGTAATACATCAGACATATACAGTGATCACAGTAACCCGGTATATGCGGCAGTAGTGCCAGCCGTACATAGTGCAGTGTGTGTAATACATCAGACATATACAGTGATTACAGTAACCTGGTATATGCGGCAGTAGTGCCAGCCATACATAGTGCAGTGTGTGTAATACATCAGACATATACAGTGATCACAGTAACCTGGTATATGCGGCAGTAGTGCCAGCCATACATAGTGCAGTGTGTGTAATACATCAGACATATACAGTGATCACAGTAACCCGGTATATGCGGCAGTAGTGCCAGCCATACATAGTGCAGTGTGTGTAATACATCAGACATATACAGTGATCACAGTAACCCGGTATATGCGGCAGTAGTGCCAGCCATACATAGCGCAGTGTGTGTAATACATCAGACATATACAGTGATCACAGTAACCCGGTATATGCGGCAGTAGTGCCAGCCGTACATAGTGCAATGTGTGTAATACATCAGACATATACAGTGATCACAGTAACCCGGTATATACGGCAGTAGTGCCAGCCATACATAGTGCAGTCTGTGTAATACATCAGACATATACAGTGATCACAGTAACCCGGTATATGCGGCAGTAGTGCCAGCCATACATGGTGCAGTGTGTGTAATACATCAGACATATACAGTGATCACAGTAACCTGGTATATACGGCAGTAGTGCCAGCCATACACAGTGCAGTGTGTGTAATACATCAGACATATACAGTGATCACAGTAACCAGGTATATGCGGCAGTAGTGCCAGCCATACATAGTGCAGTGTGCGTAATACATCAGACATATACAGTGATCACAGTAACCCGGTATATGCGGCAGTAGTGCCAGCCATACATAGTGCAGTGTGTGTAATACATCAGACATATACAGTGATCACAGTAACCTGGTATATACGGCAGTAGTGCCAGCCATACATAGTGCAGTGTGTGTAATACATCAGACATATACAGTGATCACAGTAACCCGGTATATGCGGCAGTAGTGCCAGCCATACATAGTGCAGTGTGTAATACATCAGACATATACAGTGATCACAGTAACCTGGTATATGAGTCAGTAGTGCCAGCCGTACATAGTGCAGTGTGTGTAATACATCAGACATATACAGTGATCACAGTAACCCGGTATATGAGTCAGTAGTGCCAGCCATACATAGCGCAGTGGGTAATACATCAGACATATACAGCGATCACAGTAACCCGGTATATGCGGCAGTAGTGCCAGCCATACATAGTGCAGTGTGTGTAATACATCAGACATATACAGTGATCACAGTAACCTGGTATATACGGCAGTAGTGCCAGCCATACATAGTGCAGTGTGTGTAATACATCAGACATATACAGTGGTCACAGTAGCCCGGTATATGTGGCAGTAGTGCCAGCCATACACAGTGCAGTGTGTGTAATACATCAGACATATACAGTGATCACAGTAACCCGGTATATGCGGCAGTAGTGCCAGCCATACATAGTGCAGTGTGCGTAATACATCAGACATATACAGTGATCACAGTAACCTGGTATATACGGCAGTAGTGCCAGCCATACATAGTGCAGTGTGTGTAATACATCAGACATATACAGCGATCACAGTAACCCGGTATATGCGACAGTAGTGCCAGCCATACATAGTGCAGTGTGTGTAATACATCAGACATATACAGTGATCACAGTACCCCGGTATATGCGGCAGTAGTGCCAGCCATACATAGTGCAGTGTGTGTAATACATCAGACATATACAGTGATCACAGTAACCCGGTATATGCGGCAGTAGTGCCAGCCATACATAGTGCAGTGTGTGTAATACATCAGACATATACAGTGATCACAGTAACCCGGTATATGCGGCAGTAGTGCGCAGCCATACATAGCGCAGTGTGTGTAATACATCAGACATATACAGTGATCACAGTAACCCGGTATATGCGGCAGTAGTGCCAGCCGTACATAGTGCAATGTGTGTAATACATCAGACATATACAGCGATCACCGTAACCCGGTATATGCGGCAGTAGTGCCAGCCATACATAGTGCAGTGTGTAATACATCAGACATATACAGGATCACAGTAACCCGGTATATGTGGCAGTAGTGCCAGCCATACATAGTGCAGTGTGTGTAATACATCACACATATACAGTGATCACAGTAACCCGGTATATGCGGCAGTAGTGCCAGCCATACATAGTGCAGTGTGTGTAATACATCAGACATATACAGTGATCACAGTAACCTGGTATATGCGGCAGTAGTGCCAGCCATACATAGTGCAGTGTGTGTAATACATCAGACATATACAGTGATCACAGTAACCCGGTATATACGGCAGTAGTGCCAGCCATACATAGTGCAGTGTGTGTAATACATCAGACATATACAGTGATCACAGTAACCTGGTATATACGGCAGTAGTGCCAGCCATACACAGTGCAGTGTGTGTAATACATCAGACATATACAGTGATCACAGTAACCTGGTATATACGGCAGTAGTGCCAGCCATACATAGTGCAGTGTGTGTAATACATCAGACATACTGTATACAGTGATCACAGTACCCCGGTATATGCGGCAGTAGTGCCAGCCATACATAGTGCAGTGTGTAATACATCAGACATATACAGTGATCACAGTAACCTGGTATATGAGTCAGTAGTGCCAGCCGTACATAGTGCAGTGTGTGTAATACATCAGACATATACAGTGATCACAGTAACCCGGTATATGAGTCAGTAGTGCCAGCCATACATAGCGCAGTGTGTAATACATCAGACATATACAGCGATCACAGTAACCCGGTATATGCGGCAGTAGTGCCAGCCATACATAGTGCAGTGTGTGTAATACATCAGACATATACAGTGATCACAGTAACCTGGTATATACGGCAGTAGTGCCAGCCATACATAGTGCAGTGTGTGTAATACATCAGACATATACAGTGGTCACAGTAGCCCGGTATATGTGGCAGTAGTGCCAGCCATACACAGTGCAGTGTGTGTAATACATCAGACATATACAGTGATCACAGTAACCTGGTATATGCGGCAGTAGTGCCAGCCATACATAGTGCAGTGTGTAATACATCAGACATATACAGTGATCACAGTAACCCGGTATATACGGCAGTAGTGCCAGCCATACATAGTGCAGTGTGTGTAATACATCAGACATATACAGTGATCACAGTACCCCGGTATATGCGGCAGTAGTGCCAGCCATACATAGTGCAGTGTGTAATACATCAGACATATACAGTTATCACAGTAACCCGGTATATGCGGCAGTAGTGCCAGCCATACATAGTGCAGTGTGTGTGTAATACATCAGACATACAGTGATCACAGTAACCCGTTATATGTGGCAGTAGTGCCAGCCATACATAGTGCAGTGTGTGTAATACATCAGACATATACAGCGATCACAGTAACCTGGTATATGCGGCAGTAGTGCCAGCCGTACATAGCGCAGTGTGCGTAATACATCAGACATATACAGCGATCACAGTAACCTGGTATATGCGGCAGTAGTGCCAGTCATACATAGTGCAGTGTGTGTAATACATCAGACATATACAGCGATCACAGTAACCTGGTATATGCGGCAGTAGTGCCAGCCATACATAGTGCAGTGTGCGTAATACATCAGACATATACAGTGATCACAGTAACCCGGTATATGCGGCAGTAGTGCCAGCCATACATAGCGCAGTGTGCGTAATACATCAGACATATACAGAGATCACAGTAACCCGGTATATGCGGCAGTAGTGCCAGCCATACATAGTGCGGTGTGTGTAATACATCAGACATATACAGTGATCACAGTAACCCGGTATATGCAGCAGTAGTGCCAGCCATACATAGTGCAGTGTGTGTAATACATCAGACATATACAGCGATCACAGTAACCTGGTATATGCGGCAGTAGTGCCAGCCGTACATAGCGCAGTGTGCGTAATACATCAGACATATACAGTGATCACAGTAACCCGATATATGCGGCAGTAGTGCCAGCCATACATAGTGCAGTGTGCGTAATACATCAGACACCCTGCACTATGTTGCCCATGCATTGTTCTGATAAGGCAGTGAGGTGTAATCTGCCCAATAGCAGGCAGCACAGAGCCAGGGACGTGACATCACCGTCAGCAGCTGGAGCTTCACAGGGAGCAGAGATCAAGCGCAGACTTGAGAAAAACAAAGTGGGATGAAAGTGAGGAGCGACGGAGGGAGCGCAGGAGAATGAGACCCATTCCAAAGCCATCACGATGTCAGACGCCTCATCCTGAGATTCCGGCCATATTTTTAATTGTGTTGGCTTCTGGTCCTTCTGGCAGTGCGCACGTTGCTGGGCGCCAATAAAACTAATTAAATTGGAAAGACATGGAAACAGCAGAACATTTGGTTGTGGCTGTGAAAGTGCTGAGGCTTTGTGGCTCTCCGACTCTCCGACGTTCTGGATCTCATTCTCCCTCTTCTATGTCTCCTGGAGATCCGAGACGCCGTATTAACCTGTTCCTGGCTGACTCCCGGCTGTTATATGTAACCATTAGGCCTGTAGTGTAGCTGCCTATGGCAATGCAGGGGTTATTGTCTACCAGCAACACTTCTCTATTCATCCACGTGATAGGGACACAACAATCCTGCCAGGGGGACTCAATGTCAGCAAGTGCCCTTCCCGTGGTGTACAGGAGTGCGGCTGTGCTAGAACTGGGGGACACAACAATCCTGCCAGGGGGACTCAATGTCAGCAAGTCCCTTCCCGGGGTGTACAGGGGTGCGGCTGTGCTAGAACTGGGGGACATAACAATCCTGCCAGGGGGACTCAATGCCAGCAAGTGCCCTTCCCGTGGTGTACAGGGTGCGGCAGTGCTAGAACTGGGGGACACAACAATCCTGCCAGGGGGACTCAATGTCAGCAAGTGCCCTTCCCGTGGTGTACAGGGGTGCGGCTGTGCTAGAACTGGGGGACATAACAATCCTGCCAGGGGGACTCAATGTCAGTAAGTGCCCTTCCCGTGGTGTACAGGGGTGCGGCTGTGCTAGAACTCGGGGACATAACAATCCTGCCAGGGGGACTCAATGTCAGCAAGTCCCTTCCCGGGGTGTACAGGGGTGCGGCTGTGCTAGAACTGGGGGACATAACAATCCTGCCAGGGGGACTCAATGTCAGTAAGTACCCTTCCCGTGGTGTACAGGGGTGCGGCTGTGCTAGAACTCGGGGACATAACAATCCTGCCAGGGGGACTCAATGTCAGCAAGTGCCCTTCCCGTGGTGTACAGGGGTGCGGCTGTGCTAGGACTTGGGGACACAACAATCCTGCCAGGGGGACTCAATGTCAGTAAGTGCCCTTCCCGTGGTGTACAGGGGTGCGGCTGTGCTAGGACTTGGGGACACAACAATACTGCCAGGGGGACTCAATGTCAGTAAGTGCCCATCCCATGGTGTACAGGGGTGCGGCTGTGCTAGAACTGGGGGACACAACAATCCTGCCAGGGGGACTCAATGTCAGTAAGTGCCCTTCCCGTGGTGTACAGGAGTGCGGCTGTGCTAGAACTGGGGGACATAACAATCCTGCCAGGGGGACTCAATGTCAGCAAGTCCCTTCCCGTGGTGTACAGGGGTGCGGCTGTGCTAGAACTGGGGGACATAACAATCCTGCCAGGGGGACTCAATGCCAGCAAGTCCCTTCCCGTGGTGTACAGGGGTGCGGCTGTGCTAGAACTGGGGGACACAACAATCCTGCCAGGGGGACTCAATGTCAGTAAGTGCCCTTCCCGTGGTGTACAGGAGTGCGGCTGTGCTAGAACTGGGGGACATAACAATCCTGCCAGGGGGACTCAATGTCAGCAAGTGCCCTTCCCGTGGTGTACAGGGGTGCGGCTGTGCTAGAACTGGGGGACAGAACAATCCTGCCAGGGGGACTCAATGTCAGCAAGTGCCCTTCCCGTGGTGTACAGGGGTGCGGCTGTGCTAGAACTGGGGGACATAACAATCCTGCCAGGGGGACTCAATGTCAGCAAGTGCCCTTCCCGTGGTGTACAGGGGTGCGGCTGTGCTAGGACTTGGGGACACAACAATCCTGCCAGGGGGACTCAATGTCAGTAAGTGCCCTTCCCGTGGTGTACAGGGGTGCGGCTGTGCTAGGACTTGGGGACACAACAATACTGCCAGGGGGACTCAATGTCAGTAAGTGCCCATCCCATGGTGTACAGGGGTGCGGCTGTGCTAGAACTGGGGGACAAAACAATCCTGCCAGGGGGACTCAATGTCAGTAAGTGCCCTTCCCGTGGTGTACAGGAGTGCGGCTGTGCTAGAACTGGGGGACATAACAATCCTGCCAGGGGGACTCAATGTCAGCAAGTCCCTTCCCGTGGTGTACAGGGGTGCGGCTGTGCTAGAACTGGGGGACATAACAATCCTGCCAGGGGGACTCAATGCCAGCAAGTCCCTTCCCGTGGTGTACAGGGGTGCGGCTGTGCTAGAACTGGGGGACACAACAATCCTGCCAGGGGGACTCAATGTCAGTAAGTGCCCTTCCCGTGGTGTACAGGAGTGCGGCTGTGCTAGAACTGGGGGACATAACAATCCTGCCAGGGGGACTCAATGTCAGCAAGTGCCCTTCCCGTGGTGTACAGGGGTGCGGCTGTGCTAGAACTGGGGGACAGAACAATCCTGCCAGGGGGACTCAATGTCAGCAAGTGCCCTTCCCGTGGTGTACAGGGGTGCGGCTGTGCTAGAACTGGGGGACACAACAATCCTGCCAGGGGGACTCAATGTCAGCAAGTCCCTTCCCGTGGTGTACAGGGGTGCGGCTGTGCTAGAACTGGGGGACATAACAATCCTGCCAGGGGGACTCAATGTCAGCAAGTGCCCTTCCCGTAGTGTACAGGGGTGCGGCTGTGCTAGAACTGGGGGACATAACAATCCTGCCAGGGGGACTCAATGTCAGCAAGTCCCTTCCCGGGGTGTACAGGGGTGCGGCTGTGCTAGAACTGGGGGACATAACAATCCTGCCAGGGGGACTCAATGTCAGCAAGTCCCTTCCCGGGGTGTACAGGGGTGCGGCTGTGCTAGAACTGGGGGACACAACAATCCTGACAGGGGGACTCAATGTCAGCAAGTGCCCTTTCCCTGGTGTACAGGGGTGCGGCTGTGCTAGAACTGGGGGACACAACAATCCTGCCAGGGGGACTCAATGCCAGCAAGTGCCCTTCCCGTGGTGTACAGGGGTGCGGCTGTGCTAGAACTGGGGGACACAACAATACTGCCAGGGGGACTCAATGTCAGTAAGTGCCCATCCCATGGTGTACAGGGGTGCGGCTGTGCTAGAACTGGGGGACACAACAATCCTGCCAGGGGGACTCAATGTCAGTAAGTGCCCTTCCCGTGGTGTACAGGAGTGCGGCTGTGCTAGAACTGGGGGACATAACAATCCTGCCAGGGGGACTCAATGTCAGCAAGTCCCTTCCCGTGGTGTACAGGGGTGCGGCTGTGCTAGAACTGGGGGACATAACAATCCTGCCAGGGGGACTCAATGCCAGCAAGTGCCCTTCCCGTGGTGTACAGGGGTGCGGCTGTGCTAGAACTGGGGGACAGAACAATCCTGCCAGGGGGACTCAATGTCAGCAAGTGCCCTTCCCGTGGTGTACAGGGGTGCGGCTGTGCTAGAACTGGGGGACACAACAATCCTGCCAGGGGGGCTCAATGTCAGCAAGTCCCTTCCCGTGGTGTACAGGGGTGCGGCTGTGCTAGAACTGGGGGACATAACAATCCTGCCAGGGGAACTCAATGTCAGCAAGTGCCCTTCCCGTAGTGTACAGGGGTGCGGCTGTGCTAGAACTGGGGGACATAACAATCCTGCCAGGGGGACTCAATGTCAGCAAGTCCCTTCCCGGGGTGTACAGGGGTGCGGCTGTGCTAGAACTGGGGGACATAACAATCCTGCCAGGGGGACTCAATGTCAGCAAGTCCCTTCCCAGGGTGTACAGGGGTGCGGCTGTGCTAGAACTGGGGGACACAACAATCCTGACAGGGGGACTCAATGTCAGCAAGTGCCCTTTCCCTGGTGTACAGGGGTGCGGCTGTGCTAGAACTGGGGGACACAACAATCCTGCCAGGGGGACTCAATGTCAGTAAGTGCCCTTTCCCTGGTGTACAGGGGTGCGGCTGTGCTAGAACTGGGGGACATAACAATCCTGCCAGGGGGACTCAATGTCAGCAAGTCCCTTCCCGGGGTGTACAGGGGTGCGGCTGTGCTAGAACTGGGGGACATAACAATCCTGCCAGGGGGACTCAATGTCAGCAAGTCCCTTCCCGGGGTGTACAGGGGTGCGGCTGTGCTAGAACTGGGGGACATAACAATCCTGCCAGGGGGACTCAATGTCAGCAAGTCCCTTCCCGGGGTGTACAGGGGTGCGGCTGTGCTAGAACTGGGGGACATAACAATCCTGCCAGGGGGACTCAATGTCAGCAAGTGCCCTTCCCGTGGTGTACAGGGGTGCGGCTGTGCTAGAACTGGGGGACATAACAATCCTGCCAGGTGGACTCAATGTCAGCAAGTGCCCTTCACGGGGTGTACAGGGCTGCGGCTGTGCTAGAACTGGGGGACACAACAATCCTGCCAGGGGGACTCAATGTCAGTAAGTGCCCTTCCCGGGGTGTACAGGGGTGCGGCTGTGCTAGAACTGGGGGACACAACAATCCTGCCAGGGGGACTCAATGTCAGCAAGTGCCCTTCCCGTAATGTACAGGGGTGCGGCTGTGCTAGAACTGGGGGACATAACAATCCTGCCAGGGGGACTCAATGTCAGCAAGTGCCCTTCCCGTAGTGTACAGGGGTGCGGCTGTGCTAGAACTGGGGGACACAACAATCCTGCCAGGGGGACTCAATGTCAGCAAGTCCCTTCCCGGGGTGTACAGGGGTGCTGCTGTGCTAGGACTTGGGGACACAACAATCCTGCCAGGGGGACTCAATGTCAGTATGTGCCCTTCCCGTGGTGTCAGCGCCTGTCTGTGTGCATACCTCCAAACAGTCCCGATTTTAGCGGGACAGTCCAGATTATCAGGGCATGTCCCGCTGTCCCTCCCGCAGCCGGCAGTGTCCCGCGGTGAGGGGGGGCTGTTGGGAGTCCCCCCTGTCGGCTGCTAAGCAGCGGGGGAATAAACGCTGTGCGCATGCGCACAGCATCTATTCCCGCAGCCAGGGGGCTGGGGGCATGGCTAGAGGCTCACAGAGCCTCTGGGTCATGCCCCTATAGCGGCAAAATGGGGGCGTGGTCTTGCGGGAGAGATGCGAGTATAGGCCACGCCCCCTAAATTAGGCCACGGCCCGAAAATTTCGGCACGCCTTAGGCGCGCATCAACTACGTCCCGCCTGCTCATGCGTCAAAGTTGGGAGATATGAGTGTGTGCGTGTACATGTGGTAGGGAACATAGGTTGTAAACTCCACTGGGGCAGGGACAGCGCTGTGGAATATGTGTGCGCTATATAATAACTGGTAATAATATTCTCTGTACAGCGCTGCAGAATATGTGTGCACTATATAATAACTGGTAATAATATTCTCTGTACAGTGCTGCATTATATGTGTGCGTTACGTATATAAATAACTGGTAATAATATTCTCTGTACAGCGCTGCGGAATATGTGTGCGCTATATAATAACTGGTAATAATAGTCTGTACAGTGCTGCGGAATATGTGTGCACTATATAATAACTGGTAATAATATCCTCTGTACAGTGCTGCAGAATATGTGTGCGCTATAGAATAACTGGTAATAATAGTCTCTGTACAGCGCTGCGGAATATGTGTGCGCTATATAATATAACTGGTAATAATATTCTCTGTACAGCGCTGCGGAATATGTGTGCGCTATATAATAACTGTTAATAATATTCTCTGTACAGCGCTGCGGAATATGTGTGCGCTATATAAATAACTGGTAATAATAGTCTCTGTACAGCACCACGGAATATGTGTGCGCTATATAATAACTGGTAATAATATTCTCTGTACAGCGCTGCGGAATATGTGTGTGCTATATTAATAACTGGTAATAATAGTCTCTGTACAGCACCACGGAATATGTGTGCGCTATATAATAACTGGTAATAATAGTCTCTGTACAGTGCTGCGGAATATGTGTGTGCTATATAATAACTGGTAATAATATTCTCTGTACAGCGCTGCGTAATATGTGTGCGCTATATAATAACTGGTAATAATATTCTCTGTACAGCGCTGCGGAATATGTGTGCACTATATAATAACTGGTAATAATATTCTCTGTACAGCGCTGTGGAATATGTGTGCGCTATATAAATAACTGGTAATAATAGTCTCTGTACAGCACCACGGAATATGTGTGCGCTATATAAATAACTGGTAATAATAGTCTCTGTACAGCACCACGGAATATGTGTGCGCTATATAAATAGCTGGTAATAATAGTCTCTGTACAGCGCTGCAGAATACGTTTGCGCTATATAATAACTGGTAATAATAGTCTCTGTACAGCGCTGCGGAATATGTGTGCGCTATATAATCACTGGTAATAATATTCTCTGTACAGCGCTGCGGAATATGTGTGCGCTATATAAATAACTGGTAATAATAGTCTCTGTACAGCACCACGGAATATGTGTGCGCTATATAAATAACTGGTAATAATAGTCTCTGTACAGCGCTGCGGAATATGTGTGCGCTATATAATAACTGGTAATAATAGTCTCTGTACAGCGCTGCGGAATATGTGTGCGCTTTATAATAACTGGTAATAATAGTTTCTGTACAGCGCTGTGGAATATGTGTGCGCTATATAATAACTGGTAATAATATTCTTTGTACAGCGCTGCGGAATATGTGTGCGCTATATAAATAACTGGTAATAATAGTCTCCGTACAGCGCTGCGGAATATGTGTGCGCTATATAATAACTGGTAATAATAGTCTCTGTACAGCGCTGTGGAATATGTGTGCGCTATATAAATAACTGGTAATAATATTCTCTGTACAGCGCTGCGGAATATGTGTGCGCTATATAAATAACTGGTAATAATAGTCTCTGTACAGTGCTGCGGAATATGTGTGCGCTATATAATAACAGGTAATAATAGTGTCTGTACATCGCTGTGGAATATGTGTACGCTATATAATAACTGGTAATAATAGTCTCTGTACAGCGCTGTGGAATATGTGTGCGCTATATAATAACTGGTAATAATAGTCTCTGTACAGCACCACGGAATATGTGTGCGCTATATAAATAACTGGTAATAATAGTCTCTATACAGCGCTGCGGAGTATGTGTGCGCTATATAATAACTGGTAATAATCTCTGTACAGCGCTGCGGAATATGTGTGCACTATATAAATAACTGGTAATAATAGTCTCTGTACAGCGCTGCGGAATATGTGTGCGCTATATAATAACTGGTAATAATAGTCTCTGTACAGCACCACGGAATATGTGTGCTCTATATAATAACTGGTAATAATATTCTCTGTACAGCGCTGCGGAATATATGTGCGCTATATAATATAACTGGTAATAATAGTCTCTGTACAGTGCTGCGGAATATGTGTGCGCTATATAATATAACTGGTAATAATATTCTCTGTACAGCGCTGCGGAATATGTGTGCGCTATATAATAACTGTTAATAATATTCTCTGTACAGCGCTGCGGAATATGTGTGCGCTATATAAATAACTGGTAATAATAGTCTCTGTACAGCACCACGGAATATGTGTGCGCTATATAATAACTGGTAATAATATTCTCTGTACAGCGCTGCGGAATATGTGTGTGCTATATTAATAACTGGTAATAATAGTCTCTGTACAGCACCACGGAATATGTGTGCGCTATATAATAACTGGTAATAATAGTCTCTGTACAGTGCTGCGGAATATGTGTGTGCTATATAATAACTGGTAATAATATTCTCTGTACAGCGCTGCGTAATATGTGTGCGCTATATAATAACTGGTAATAATATTCTCTGTACAGCGCTGCGGAATATGTGTGCACTATATAATAACTGGTAATAATATTCTCTGTACAGCGCTGTGGAATATGTGTGCGCTATATAAATAACTGGTAATAATAGTCTCTGTACAGCACCACGGAATATGTGTGCGCTATATAAATAACTGGTAATAATAGTCTCTGTACAGCACCACGGAATATGTGTGCGCTATATAAATAACTGGTAATAATAGTCTCTGTACAGCGCTGCAGAATACGTTTGCGCTATATAATAACTGGTAATAATAGTCTCTGTACAGCGCTGCGGAATATGTGTGCGCTATATAATCACTGGTAATAATATTCTCTGTACAGCGCTGCGGAATATGTGTGCGCTATATAAATAACTGGTAATAATAGTCTCTGTACAGCACCACGGAATATGTGTGCGCTATATAAATAACTGGTAATAATAGTCTCTGTACAGCGCTGCGGAATATGTGTGCGCTATATAATAACTGGTAATAATAGTCTCTGTACAGTGCTGCGGAATATGTGTGCGCTTTATAATAACTGGTAATAATAGTTTCTGTACAGCGCTGTGGAATATGTGTGCGCTATATAATAACTGGTTATAATATTCTTTGTACAGCGCTGCGGAATATGTGTGCGCTATATAAATAACTGGTAATAATAGTCTCCGTACAGCGCTGCGGAATATGTGTGCGCTATATAATAACTGGTAATAATAGTCTCTGTACAGCGCTGTGGAATATGTGTGCGCTATATAAATAACTGGTAATAATATTCTCTGTACAGCGCTGCAGAATATGTGTGCGCTATATAAATAACTGGTAATAATAGTCTCTGTACAGTGCTGCGGAATATGTGTGCGCTATATAATAACAGGTAATAATAGTGTCTGTACATCGCTGTGGAATATGTGTGCGCTATATAATAACTGGTAATAATAGTCTCTGTACAGCGCTGTGGAATATGTGTGCGCTATATAATAACTGGTAATAATAGTCTCTGTACAGCACCACGGAATATGTGTGCGCTATATAAATAACTGGTAATAATAGTCTCTGTACAGCGCTGCGGAGTATGTGTGCGCTATATAATAACTGGTAATAATCTCTGTACAGCGCTGCGGAATATGTGTGCACTATATAAATAACTGGTAATAATAGTCTCTGTACAGCGCTGCGGAATATGTGTGCGCTATATAATAACTGGTAATAATAGTCTCTGTACAGCACCACGGAATATGTGTGCTCTATATAATAACTGGTAATAATATTCTCTGTACAGCGCTGCGGAATATATGTGCGCTATATAATATAACTGGTAATAATAGTCTCTGTACAGTGCTGCGGAATATGTGTGCGCTATATAATATAACTGGTAATAATAGTCTCTGTACAGCGCTGCGGAATATGTGTGCGCTATATAAATAACTGGTAATAATAGTCTCTGTACAGCGCTGTGGTATATGTGTGCGCTATATAATAACTGGTAATAATAGTCTCTGTACAGCACCACGGAATATGTGTGCGCTATATAAATAACTGGTGATAATAGTCTCTGTACAGCGCTGCGGAATATGTGTGCGCTATATAATAACTGGTAATAGTCTCTGTACAGCGCTGCGGAATATGTGTGTGCTATATAATAACTGGTAATAATAGTCTCTGTACAGTGCTGCGGAATATGTGTGCGCTATATAATAACTGGTAATAATAGTCTCTGTACAGCGCTGCGGAATATGTGTGCGCTATATAAATAACTGGTAATAATAGTCTCTGTACAGCGCTGCGGAATATGTGTGCGCTATATAAATAACTGGTAATTTTATTCTCTGTACAGTGCTGCGGAATATGTGTGCGCTATATAATATAACTGGTAATAATAGTCTCTGTACAGCGCTGCGGAATATGTGTGCGCTATATAAATAACTTGTAATAATAGTCTCTGTACAGCGCTGCGGAATATGTGTGCGCTATATAATAACTGGTAATAATAGTCTCTGTACAGCGCTGTGGAATATGTGTGCGCTATATAATATAACTGGTAATAATAGTCTCTGTACATCGCTGCGGAATATGTGTGCGCTATATAATAACTGGTAATAGTCTCTGTACATCGCTGCGGAATATGTGTGCGCTATATAAATAACTGGTAATAATAGTCTCTGTACAGCGCTGCGGAATATGTGTGTGCTATATAATAACTGGTAATAATATTCTCTGTACAGCGCTGCGGAATATGTGTGTGCTATATAATTACTGGTAATAATATTCTCTGTACAGCGCTGCGGAATATGTGTGCGCTATATAATAACTGGTAATAATAGTCTCTGTACAGCGCTGCGGAATATGTGTGCGCTATATAATAACTGGTAATAATAGTCTCTGTACATCGCTGCGGAATATGTGTGCGCCATATAATAGCTGGTAATAATAGTCTCTGTACAGCGCTGCGGAATATGTGTGCGCTATATAATAACTGGTAATAATAGTCTCTGTACATCGCTGCGGAATATGTGTGCACAATATAATAACTGGTAATAATAGTCTCTCTACATCGCTGCGGAATATGTGTGCGATATATAATAACTGGTAATAATAGTCTCTGTACAGCCCTGTGGAATATGTGTGCGCTATATAATAACTGGAAATAATAGTCTCTGTACAGTGCTGCAGAATATGTGTGCGCAATATAAATAACTGGTAATAATAGTCTCTGTACAGCGCTGCGGAATATGTGTGCGCTATATAAATAACTGGTAATAATAGTCTCTGTACAGTGCTGCAGAATATGTGTGCGCTATATAATAACTGGTAATAATAGTCTCTGTACAGCGCTGTGGAATATGTGTGCACTATATAATAACTGGTAATAATAGTCTCTGTACAGCGCTGTGGAATATGTGTGCGCTATATAAAAACTGGTAATAATATGCTCTGTACAGCGCTGCGGAATATGTGTGCACTATATAATAACTGGTAATAATATTCTCTGTACATCGCTGCGGAATATGTGTGCGCTATATAATAACTGGTAATAATAGTCTCTGTACAGCGCTGCGGAATATGTGTGCGCTATATAATAACTGGTAATAATATTCTCTGTACAGCGATGCGGAATATGTGTGCACTATATAAATAACTGGTAATAATATTCTCTGTACAGCGCTGTGGAATATGTGTGCGCTATATAATATAACTGGTAATAATAGTCTCTGTACAGCGCTGCGGAATATGTGTGCGCTATATAATAACTGGTAATAATAGTCTCTGTACAGCGCTGCGGAATATGTGTGCGCTATATAATAACTGGTAATAATATTCTCTGTACAGCGATGCGGAATATGTGTGCACTATATAAACAACTGGTAATAATATTCTCTGTACAGCGCTGTGGAATATGTGTGTGCTATATAAATAACTGGTAATAATAGTCTCTGTACAGTGCTGCGGAATATGTGTGCACTATATAATAACTGGTAATAATAGTCTCTGTACAGCGCTGCAGAATATGTGTGCGCTATATAATAACTGGTAATAATATTCTCTGTACAGCGCTGCGGAATATGTGCGCGCTATATAATAACTGATAATAATACTCTCTGTACAGCGCTGTGGAATATGTGTGCGCTATATAATAACTGGTAATAATACTCTCTGTACAGTGCTGTGGAATATGTGTGCGCTATATAATAACTGGTAATAATATTCCCTGTACAGCGCTGCGGAATATGTGTGCACTATATAATAACAGGTAATAATATTCTCTGTACAGCGTTGCGGAATATGTGGGCGCTATATAATAACTGGTATTAATAGTCTCTGTACAGCGTTGCGGAATATGTGTGCGCTATATAATATAACTGGTAATAATAGTCTCTGTACAGCGCTGTGGAATATGTGTGCGCTATATAATAACTGATAATAATACTCTCTGTACAGCGCTGTGGAATATGTGAGCACTATATAATAACTGGTAATAATAGTCTCTGTACAGCGCTGCGGAATATGTGTGCGCTATACAAATAACTGGTAATAATATTCTCTGTACAGCGCTGTGGAATATGTGTGCGCTATATAATAACTGATAATAATAATCTCTGTACAGCGCTGTGGAATATGTGTGCGCTATATAATAACTGGTAATAATAATCTCTGTACAGCACTGTGGAATATGTGTGCGCTATATAATAACTGGTAATAATAGTCTCTGTACAGCGCTGTGGAATATGTGTGCGCTATATAATAACTGGTAATAATAGTCTCTGTACAGCGCTGTGGAATATGTGTGCGCTATATAATAACTAGTAATAATAGTCTCTGTACAGCGCTGCGGAATATGTGTGCGCTATATAAATAACTGGTAATAATATGTCTGTACAGCGCTGCGGAATATGTGTGCGCTATATAATAACTAGTAATAGTATTCGGTACTTGTGAGTTATCCGGGCGTCCGATTTTTAAATCGGGTCGGATCGGGACATCGCATCGCATGCGACCATCGGATGCGATGCGATGCGATGCGATGACCCGATTTTTCCATAGGAATCAATGTTAAAATGGACTGAGTCCATTTTAACATGGAATTCAATGGGAAAAAGGGGTCCTTTTCATACCCCTACTATCCAAGTGGGCATGGAGTTGGATATAAACCTGTGGCGAGCGTAGCGAGCCACCGAGCCCGAAGCGTGGCGAGCGTAGCGAGCCCCGCGAGGGGACACGGAATACGGTCCCCTCGCGGGGCTCGCTTCGCTCGCCACGCTTCGGGCTCGGTGGCTCGCTACGCTCGCCACAGGTTTATATCCAACTCCATGCCCACTTGGATAGTAGGGGTATGAAAAGGACCCCTTTTTCCATAGGAATCATTTTAACATTGATTCCTATGGAAAAATCGGGTCATCGCATCCGATGATCGCATGCGATGCGATGCGATATCCCATCGCATCGCATCTGATTGTATGCCTTAACTTAAGGCATACAATCAAAAAATCGGACGCCCGGATAACTCACAAGTACCTAATATTCTCTGTACAGCGCTGTGGAATATGTGTGCGCTATATAATAACTGGTAATAATAGTCTCTGTACAGCGCTGCGGAATATGTGTGCGCTATATAATAACTGGTAATAATAGTCTCTGTACAGCGCTGCGGAATATGTGTGCGCTATATAAATAACTGGTAATAATAGTCTCTGTACAGCGCTGCGGAATATGTGTGCGCTATGGCACTGTGGTACTTTTATGTTAGTTGGATGCCCACTAAGCTATTTGCTTAGTGGGCTATTCTGCGTAGGAGCATCGCATGGGCCATTTTAAGGGCCGTGCGATGCGATGCGATTTTCCTATGTAATTTATACACTGCTCTCTTAGCCCCGGGGGATCGCATCGCATGCAATTTTATAGGGTGTACGATGCCATGACATTAGGTATACAATAATAGCATTGTATGACATACAATGAGGTTTTAGGCACCCCCCCACACACACACACACACACTATCCACGCCACCCTGAAGCGTGGCGAGCGGCGGTGGAACGCGCCCTCAGACCTTTTCATACCCCCACTATCCACGTCGGCGTGGAGTTGATTTTATATATAACCTCATTATATATCATACAATGCTATTATTGTATACATAATGTCATGGCATTGTACACCCTATAAAATCGCATTTGCGATCGCATGCGATTTTGCGGGAGATGCGATGCGATCCCCCGGGGCTAAGAGAGCAGTGAATAAATTACATAGGAAAATCACATCGCATCGCATGCCCCTTAAATAGGCCCATGCGATGCGATGCGATTTTCCTAAGTTACCGTACGTATGCTAATTAGGTGCCCAACTAACATATAAGTACCGAAACTGTTCATAAATAAATAAATGATTTTTATTAAGGAAGCCTGTGTGTTATATACAGTACTGTACCTGTATGTGTGTGTTATATACAGTACTGTACCTGTATGTGTGTGTGTTATATACAGTACTGTACCTGTATGTGTGTGTTATATACAGTACTGTACCTGTATGTGTGTGTTATATACAGTACTGTACCTGTATGTGTGTTATATACAGTACTGTACCTGTATGTATGTGTGTGTGTTATATACAGTACTGTACCTGTATGTGTGTGTTATATACAGTACTGTACCTGTATGTGTGTGTGTTATATACAGTACTGTACCTGTATGTGTGTGTGTTATATACAGTACTGTACCTGTATGTGTGTGTGTTATATACAGTACTGTACCTGTATGTGTGTGTGTTATATACAGTACTGTACCTGTATGTGTGTGTGTGTGTTATATACAGTACTGTACCTGTATGTGTGTGTGTGTGTTATATACAGTACTGTACCTGTGTGTGTGTGTGTGTGTGTGTTATATACAGTACTGTACCTGTATGTGTGTGTGTTATATACAGTACTGTACCTGTATGTGTGTGTGTTATATACAGTACTGTACCTGTATGTGTGTTGAACGCATTGTCCTGATTGGTTCAGGTGGTGCTTCTCTACCTGTTACTCACCTGGGGCAGAGCTTACATCAGTGTTTTTCAACCACTGTGCCGTGGCACACTAGTGTGCCTTGAGCTGTTCTCAAGTGTGCCCCCAAATGTAGAGATGCCCAAACTAGTTTACAGCCACCACCAGTTCAATTGTTATTTACTGGTCTCTTATTTTCCTGTAAAGGGCCAATGTATTTTATTTTTGTTACCTGTGGGGACCAGTGTGATTGCTTTTTATATGGGGGCCAATAGGTTTTTTTTTTAACCTGTGGGGGCCAATGTGTTGCCTTGTATGGATCTCATGCTGTGCCTTGGCAATTTGAAAATCTTATTTAGTGTGCCGCAAGGTAAAAAGGTTGAAAATCACTGGCTTACATGGTCAGCTACACAGATAGGGCCAGTGATTCGCCCCAGGCATACCTGACAATCCTGGCCTGCACCATACCTTATCCTGTAGCTGTGTGTCCTAAAGCGTGGGGCAAATACTAGTTTAGCGACGCCAACTAGGATCATACAATGGGCCTGATTCAGACCCAATCAGATGTGGCCGAATTTGGCCACGTTTCCGATGTTGGGGGTCTGCGCATGTGCAGCCGCCTCCAGCGAATATCACACTCGCCAAGGCGTTTGCACGGTCAGTGGCGGGCGGGCTGGGGTAGGGGAACACCCCACATTTTATTAGCGCCCCCATAAAAACGCTGGGCGTCCCCTGGGAACGCAGGCGCGGTGATGCCTGCTCGTGGCTGGCGGGTGGCTTACATCACATGACGTCAGCGCCCGCCACGAATTCGGAGATCAGTGGCCATCTGAAGAGTATTGACTGACTGCTCAGACCGAAGGCTGCAGAAATCATTCGATGGTCAGCGACCATCGATTGATTTCTACTCCGTTTGGCCGCATGCGACGGAACGTGTAAGTGGGGCCGCTGATAGCGCCGCCGTACCCTGGTATAAAAAATGGGGCGTGGTCAACTGGAGGGGGAGTGGCCCCCCATCTCCACATGGCTGCATACAAATACAGGGATTGACTCAGCAGGAGGGGGGTGGGGGCGAGCGTTTTGGCAGATGGCGTTTACCTATTCGCTCGGCTGCGAGAATACGGAACCTAGCGATCAGGTCGGAATCAGGCCCACTATAAGTCACTGTTTTTCTTCATATATGAAGCTATAATCCTGTAATAGGCACCCCCTAATTTATGTCCCCCTTCCTATTGCTAAGCATGGGGGATTCTCTCACTCAGGATATACATGCGGATGCACAAATCATCCTCTGTCACTGACTCCTTTATACACCATCCAAGCGCTGATATTATTTATTATCTCACACACATCCAGATGAGGCAATGTCACAACATGGGGGAGACATGAATGGGAGATTGAGCGCTGAGCCCATTCCTATCTGTCATACCCTCCTAATGGGAACCATATGATGGACAGGGAGAGACAAGCCGCTGGTGCCCCGTGTGGTCATAGCTGGTAGTGCACCATCTATAATCCTGCACATTTACCATGATCGTTTGAATAACTGTTTTGTAGATTTACCATAAATGCATTTTCTTTGTATTTGTCTTTCCCTAAATGATACATAGTAACATTCAGCAACAACCTGTGGGTGTGTTACAGAGGTTATCGCAGTCCTGGGATCATAATATTAATGTCAGACATCGGACGCCTTCATTCATTTCACGCTAAATTGTACCGGGGCCGAGTTTTCCTGTCTCTGATGAAACCATCGGATGAAATAGATTTTAAATGCAGAAAATAATACATCCACGTGAGCCGGTAACTAGCTGTTATATAAATGGCTGCGCTAGAGACACCGGCAGAGGAAACGTCTCTTCAGTAGCTAAACGTTCATGCTGCACTGCAGGTGGGGCAGATGTAACATGCGCAGAGAGAGATACATTTGGGTGAGGTGTGTTCAAACTGAAATCTAAAGGCGCCAGTATTTACCCTGCACAGAAACAATGTAACCCACCCACACCTAAAGCACCGTATACACTGGGTGTATATGAGTGATATAACTCTCATGGGTCCTTAATGACCCCTATGTCACCTGCCGACATTAATAGGTTGTATACATGTGCCAATGCCTGCGCCCCATCAGTCCCCGCACGCCGTGTGTGTAATCCCCATATAACGACTCTGATGCTTATTCTCCCTACAGTGAAGCCGGACCCCCCGGAGAACGTACTGGTGAAACCGGTCCGTAAGAACCCCCGGAGGCTGGAAGTCACCTGGCAGACCCCCTCCACCTGGCCAGACCCAGAGGCTTTCCCGCTCAAGTTCTTCTTGAGGTATCGCCCGCTAATCCTTGACCAATGGCAGCATGTGAGTACAGCACCGTCGTCTGTGTTTCTCTGGGTATCCCGTCGTTAGGTCGACATGGTCAAAAGGTCGACACAATCAACGGTCGACATACGTTTTTCATATATTTTTTTAAAACGACTTGATTATACTTTATTATCCGTGTGGGCGTAGTGTGCCAAGCGCATCGATGGTCTGTGCCGACATGTGTCAGCACAGAAACAAAACCCTGAAAATATCATGTCGACCTATTGATTGTGTCAACATTCTGGCCATGTCGACACTTTTCCTGTGTCGACCTTTTGTCTGTTGACCTAGACCCTCGTTCTAATAATCCATAACCGTTTCTCTGTCAACTGTGGAAAGCGTTAAAGCTGATGCCCCTATTATCCCTTGGCTGATGCCCCCTATTACCCCTTGGCTGATGCCCCCTATTACCCCTTGGCTGATGCCCACTATTACCCCTTGGCTGATGCCCCCTATTACCCCTTGGCTGATGCCCCCTATTACCCCTTGGCTGATGTCCCCTATTATCCCTTGGCTGATGCCCTCTATTACTCCTTGGCTGATGCCCCCTATTACCCCTTGGCTGATGTCCCCTATTACCCCTTGGCTGATGCCCCCTATTACCTCTTGGCTGATGCCCCCTATTACCCCTTGGCTGATGTCCCCTATTACCCCTTGGCTGATGCCCACTATTACCCCTTGGCTGATGCCCCCTATTACCCCTTGGCTGATGTCCCCTATTACCCCTTGGCTGATGTCCCCTATTACCCCTTGGCTGATGCCCCCTATTACCCCTTGGCTGATGCCCCCTATTACCCCTTGGCTGATGCCCCCTATTACCCCTTGGCTGATGCCCCCTATTACCCCTTGGCTGATGCCCCCTATTACCCCTTGGCTGATGCCCCCTATTACCCCATGGCTGATGCCCCCTATTACCCCTTGGCTGATGCCCCCTATTACCCCTTGGCTGATGCCCCCTATTACCCCTTGGCTGATGCCCCTATTACCCCTTGGCTGATGCCCCTATTACCCCTTGGCTGATGCCCCCTATTACCCCTTGGCTGATGCCCCCTATTATCCCTTGGCTGATGCCCCCTATTACCCCTTGGCTGATGCCCCCTAGTACCCCTTGGTGGAAGCCCCCTATTACCCCTTGGCTGATGCCCCCTATTACCCCTTGGCTGATGCCCCCTATTACCCCTTGGCTGATGCCCCCTATTACCCCTTGGCTGATGCCCCTATTACCCCTTGGCTGATGGCCACTATTACTCCTTGGCTGATGGCCACTGTTACCCCTTGGCTGATGCCCCCTATTACCCCTTGGCTGATGCCCCCTATTATCCCTTGGCTGATGCCCACTATTACCCCTTGGCTGATGGCTACTATTACCCCTTGGCTGATGCCCCCTATTACCCCTTGGCTGATGCCCCCTATTACCCCTTGGCTGATGCCCCCTATTACCCCTTGGCTGATGCCACCTATTACCCCTTGGCTGATGCCACCTATTACTCCTTGGCTGATGCCCACTATTACCCCTTGGCTGATGCCCCCTATTACCCCTTGGCTGATGCCCACTATTACCCCTTGGCTGATGCCACCTATTACCCCTTGGCTGATGCCCACTATTACCCCTTGGCTGATGCCCCCTATTACCCCTTGGCTGATGCCCCTATGACTCCTTGGCGGAAGCCCCCTCACCCTCCGCAGAAGGACGTAGCCCCGCTTTGTGCCGCCATTGTATGGATTGTAGCCGGACATAGCTGATATATGTAGACATTCTCTGTAATTAGTAATGTGATGGGGAATTGTCTGTGGTTTGTTTTTACTATATGACACTAATAAGCATATAATGACCAAGCAGTAATGTCCTTTATTCAGCGGTTCAGCTTATAGAACCGCCCTGTACCATGGCTGACCCTGACCATGTTCACAATTCAGGCGCAGATATGAAGACTTGGTGACAATGACAATGGTATGACCGCTATATAGGGCTGGTGTGATATTGTGACATCTGTAACGGGGGATTGCGGAAATGCTGGAGGTGACAGAGGAAGGAGGTGGGGCTATGCAAACGAGGGGCTGATTCTGAGATAGTAGTAGTGCAAGAACAGCAAGTCATCTTGTCTAGGGATGGCCATTGACCACCGATGAGTCATAATCAATGTTTTTGGCTGATGCTTTTGCCATTGATGGGGAGAACCCGATGTTTCCCCTCCATCGATGGCATAGCCTAACTGAATGGTTCCCAGGACACGGATCATAGCTCTCCCCCTGACACCTCTGAAGCCTTGTCTGCATATTCTGATCGCCCACAGTAAAGGAACAGTGGTGACCACCAGTTGGTGAAACCAGCGATGGTCATCCATTGCATAATTGGAAAACATCAATATTGCCATCGATGGTTACCACACCGATGGCCATCCCTAATTTTTTGCTAAATAACACCATGCTGTGCTGCAGGGGGCAGATGTAACATGCGCAGAGAGTCAGGTGTAGGATGGGCATGTCCCAGCTCAGAGCTACATGTAGAAGCGGCCAGTAACTAGGCCTCTGGGTAACACCGTGCTGCGCTGCAGGGGGCAGATGTAATATGTGCAGAGAGTCAGGTGTAGGATGGGCGTTTCCCAGCTCAGAGCTACAGTACATGGCAGTGCAGGATAAAAGCTGTCCAGCGTGTGTGGGCTACATGCAGAAGCAGCCAGCGTTTACCCTGCATGCAAATGAATAAATGCATGAACCCTCCCTCCAGTGCAGTGTGGGTATTTCTGGTGCAAAGTTTTTTTTTTTTTTTTACTTTGCTCCCATCTCAGTCTTTTGCCCGATAATAAAATGCCCCTTTGCCCTTATTCCACCGCCTGTAAGTGTGAGAATGGCGTTCATCTGGATAGACGCCTTCCTGCGCTGGTGCTCCGCGCTGTTACACGCATTGTCCCGTGTCTGCAGCTAACACATGTACTGTGTCTCTCTGTAACATGTTGGTGATTACACATATATAAAGTATGCGGCGTATTAGCAGATTGGACACGTGAAACATCTGGCAGCCCTGGACTCAGCGTTCGCAGTGTGAGCCCCCTCAGATGCGGCTCTCGCTCTCTCTCTACCTCTTCATTACGCTGCCTGCACTATATTAATGCTCTCCGCTGCGTGAAGAGTGAAACCTGAGATAAGTACTTGGGTCCGAGAAGTGTAATTTCATAATATGCTGCCAGTGAAGCGATTAAAAAAATCCATTAAGTAAAAGTTATACGATGAACCTTCTGTTCCGCTGCCACAGGAATATTCCGCAGAATCTTTCTGATTAATCCCATTATTGCAGCACACATATAGTGCGGGGTGATTGCACGTCCCGCTGCAGAAGTGGGGGAGTCTCCTCTCTAAATACTGTAAGCGATATGGTGCGAGGTCCAGATTTATGACAGTTTAACATCTTGGTAAATTCTTCCAGTCGCTGTGTAATACAAAACAGATGAGACTGACTGTCCGGGATAGTATTAGCATGGTAACGTCAGAAACAGAGTCAGGCGATTTGTGGCGTGCCAGCTTTTGTGGAACTGCAAATACCAGCATGTCCTGTGTCCCAGAGCAGGGGAACTTGTGTCATTACATCTCTAATGGAACCGTAATCCAGGTAATGCTGGCACCTGTAGTTCAGTAGCTGGGGGAATGTCACAGGTTACTTGATCACAGCAAAAATCTGATTGGATCATTTGTATTTCCTTGGCGTATAGAATTATATTTCTGTAGATCTTACAGTGTTTGGAATAAAAACTGCAGCCTACAAACAATGTAGGCAGATAGTATATACACTAGCCCAATATGAGATTCTTGCTTATCGCTTCCCTAACGAGCCAGTGACATCACTGAGAGTGCAGCCTATCCAGTCACTAGGAGCCAGTGACATCACTGAGACTGCAGCCTATCCAATCACTAGGAGCCAGTGACATCCCTGAGAGTGCAGCCTGTCCAGTCACTAGGAGCCAGTGACATCACTGAGAGTGCAGCCTATCCAGTCACTAGGAGCCAGTGACATCACTGAGACCGGCCTAGCCAATCACTAGGAGCCAGTGACATCACTGAGATGGCAGCCTATCCAGTCACTAGGAGCCAGTGACATCACTGAGACGGCAGCCTATCCAGTCACTAGCAGCCAGTGACATCACTGAGATGGCAGCCTATCCAGTCACTAGGAGCCAGAGGCTTTAAGATCTACAGTATGGCTGTACTAAGTCGCCTCCCAGTTCTTCTTGTGTTTGTTTTTCCTGTCTGTGTCTGGACGTTACCTAGTTTGGGTTTGGTGTAACAGAAGATCAGGTGAAAACTTACAATCTAAATGCAAAGTTATATTTATATTTTGTTGTGGTCCACTCACCCTTGTGACCAAGGGCGTAACTACCATAGGTACAGGGGGTGCGGCTGCTATGGGGCCCACATGTATCTAGTTACGCTACTGCTTGTGACTACTACCACAAGGACAGATTACACCTCATGTAGTATATTGTTGGTTTGTTGTGTTCTAGTCCACCCTTTTTTGAACATTAGAGATTTTCTTTAAACCTGTAATATGCAAATTTTATTAAAATAATCAGCTAGCCTGGATTGAATGGGAATTTCCCTTTCTGTTTCTGTATTGTAGAATAATTGATATTATTGTCACGGTATCTCGTTATGTGATTGGAATAAGGGATGTCGCTGTCAGCTGACACAGGAGTTACTTCCATGTGTTATACTGACATTTCCCAGGCTCCTCCTGGGACTTTGGGGACAAATCACTTCTGCGTTTGGTGCAGTTGTGTCGGCATCCGAGAATCCCTCCAGTGTCGTATTACATAACACGGATCAGTAACAGGGGACCAGCGCATGATCCGTGCACCTAGAGCCCCAGCCTGGATCCTCAAGGTCATGCCAATGACCCTGGGGCAGGTTTCCAGCCTTATCATGGCTTAATAAGGAAGTAAGAGCATCATCCTGGCAGATAGTGCGGGCACATCTGGGCAGAGCCGGGTAATATCCTGATCTCCGTCCCTGGCACTCTGCCATGGCACACTCTAATTATTAGGCTGTTCCCAAGGACCTCTAGGACCTGACTGAAAGCTCCGTGCACTTAATTCAGCAATGTCAATTAGGACAGGCAGTGCAGAGGAAGTCAGGAGATGAGGGCACAGCTTACGGAAATTAATATGCAGTATTCATGGGCTGCTATCGATCCGAAATGCATTACCCCTCTCTGCAGGCTGCGCTGTTTTACCTCTAATGCCTGATTCAGCACCTGCAGGAGACAGGGCGCACGTGAGAGGCTGGGGAAGGTCGCAGCCAGAACAATGTCTCCTGTATAATAAGCCCAGCGTCTGGCACATTAATAGCCCTTCGCCAAGAGTATACGCTGATATATATCCTCCGGCGTTACCAAGTGTTACACATCTGAGGCTAAAGGTGTCTTGTAACCTTAAATATTCCTTACAGGGTCATGGTGTGTTACACTGTTCTTACCAGGACTCTGTATGAATCCTCCTATCAGCATATTGTACATGATGTCATTAGGTGTGGGGAGAGATGAAGGACCCCCCAATCTGCCTGTCACATGACAACAGCTGGTACCGTATCATCTCCCTGCAGTCCCCTGTATCTTCCTGGGTGTAGTATGTTATCTCATCAGGAACGTTAGAACAGGGGCCCTGATTCAGAGGTGTTAGCAAATGCAAAATCTTTCTTAAATGGACCAAACCATGTGCACTGCAGGTGGGGCAGATGCAACATGTGCAGAGTGACCTGGGTAACACTATGTGTACTGCAGGTGGGGCAGATGCAACATGTGCAGAGAGACCTGGGTAACACCATGCTGCACTGCAGGTGGGGCAGATGCAACATGTGCAGAGAGACCTGGGTAACACCATGCTGCTCTGCAGGTGGGGCAGATGCAACATGTGCAGAGAGACCAGGGTAACACCATGCTGCACTGCAGGTGGGCCAGATGCAACATGTGCAGAGACCTGGGTTACACCATGCTGCACTGCAGGTGGGGCAGATGCAACATGTGCAGAGAGACCTGGGTAACACCATGCTGCTCTGCAGGTGGGGCAGATGCAACATGTGCAGAGAGACCAGGGTAACACCATGCTGCACTGCAGGTGGGCCAGATGCAACATGTGCAGAGACCTGGGTTACACCATGCTGCACTGCAGGT
This sequence comes from Crinia signifera, assembly GCF_055691185.1. Classification (NCBI taxonomy): domain Eukaryota; kingdom Metazoa; phylum Chordata; class Amphibia; order Anura; family Myobatrachidae; genus Crinia; species Crinia signifera. The sequence goes on along the minus strand of NC_139217.1, from coordinate 473,133,572 downwards.
GGGGCAGATGCAACATGTGCAGAGAGACCTGGGTAACACCATGCTGCACTGCAGGTGGGGCAGATGCAACATGTGCAGAGAGACCTGGGTAACACCATGCTGCTCTGCAGGTGGGGCAGATGCAACATGTGCAGAGAGACCTGGGTAACACCATGCTGCACTGCAGGTGGGGCAGATGCAACATGTGCAGAGAGACCTGGGTAACACCATGCTGCACTGCAGGTGGGGCAGATGCAACATGTGCAGAGAGACCTGGGTAACACCATGCTGCTCTGCAGGTGGGGCAGATGCAACATGTGCAGAGAGACCAGGGTAACACCATGCTGCACTGCAGGTGGGCCAGATGCAACATGTGCAGAGACCTGGGTTACACCGTGCTGCATTGCAGATGGGGCAGATGAAACGTGCAGAGAGACCTGGGTAACACCATGCTGCACTGCAGGTGGGGCAGATGCAACATGTGCAGAGAGACCTGGGTAACACCATGCTGCTCTGCAGGTGGGGCAGATGCAACATGTGCAGAGAGACCTGGGTAACACCATGCTGCTCTGCAGGTGGGGCAGATGTAACATGTGCAGAGAGAGTTAGATTTGGGTGGGGTGTGTTCAAACTGAAATCCAAATTGCAGTGTAAAGCAGTCAGTATTTACCCTGCACAGAAACAAAATAACTGCCCCAAATCTAACGCTCTCTCTGCACATGTTACATCTGCCCCACCTGCAGTGCAGCACGGTGTTACCCAGGTCTCTCTGCACATGTTGCATCTGCCCCACCTGCAGTGCACATGGTTTGGTCCATTTGTTAAAAAATGTGCCCTGCGATCAGGTCTGAATAACCCCCTGGTAACAGATTCATGTCTCCGCTCCTGAAGGACGAGGCGCCGGTCTCTCACGCTCTCCCCGCTGTGCGTCCACCCTTATAATTCCTCCTTCACGGCGCTGATTAATCCCTGATACTCTGTAAATATTTACCTACCAAATATAGCAATTTGCTTAATAGACTTTGATGCAGGTAATTGGCCGGCAGCAAATCAGCCCGGCCGCCTCACCGGGAAGGGGGGGGGAGTTGGCCGGATTACTAAGGCCTCCCGTGAGTGTGACACTAGGCCTGATTCTGATTGACATTCTCCCTGCGTGTTTGCACAGGGGGGCGATGTTCAGCGACTGCGCTTAATCTTTTGTGCAGCCGCTTGTTGCCAACGGGCACGTGGATCATTCACCGGCCCGTTTGCACTTAGCGGGCGTCGGGTGGCGGCAAAGAGTCACTCCCATGGGAATGCCGAGTTTCATGAAAATACGCCCATGATGCGGGTGCCGGGAGCAGGTGTGGATGTCAGCTGCCCTCCGGGTCCATGTACAGTGAAGCCGCCGATCTGAGACTCCTCTCTGGTGTCTTAAGGTGCCCATACACTAGTAAGATTTATCTTCAGATCTGGCTGGTTGGAACATAAACATGGTTATGGATGAGTGACAGTTTGTCAGTTTTCCAGCATTTCCAAGCAAATGGTCAACTGTCATTTGCTCTCATCCATAACCAGGTTTTTGTTCCAACCAGCCAGATCTGCAGATAAATCTGCATGTGTATGGCCACCTTCAGATCTGCGATCGCTGTAGAAATCATTCGATGGTTGGTGTGCGAGGGGGGCGGATGGCCGTGCAGGCGGCGTTAAGATGACCCAAATCACCCCCATTATCTCATTATACTGTGCGTAGGGTTATTATAGCCCCTTCTGACACCAGGCCGGCCAGTGAATCCCACTATATTCCTATCTGTCTCATCGTCTCCTTCCTGCAGGGTCACTGACTGTAAGTGAAAGGGGTTTTTATTAAGCCACAATGTTCTTTGTATTATGTACAGTTCCCTGGTTTACAGCGGGTGCTAAACATAAAGTGTAAACACACAGAAACATCTATTAACCAGGGTGATGATGAGTGTGGGGATAAAGGGATAATTACTGTGTGGGAAGAGCTCCCTCTAGTGGACGACGTGGGTAAATCACTATAAGTGTGATGTCATCTCAGTCGTCGCTGAACATAAGAAGCAGACAGAAGGGTGTAAAGCCTTAATGCACATGTACTTTTGTGACGTTACACAACAACTTTTATAGGGAAATGCGTGGACTTGTAGGTCATGGTGGTGAGACGCGCGTTTATATCACACGGCGGGGAGCGGTTGGGTGTATTGTGGTGGGTGTTAATCACTTTGGGGTTACTGTTATAATTGGCTTTAATGACGACACAAAGTGTCAGTGGTTGTACAGGCAGATTACAGTAGAACACACGAATCATATATATGTTCAGACAGTGGAGGAAAAAACCCATTGTATAGGGTGAGATTGTCTAACAATAGAATAGAGTGTCTGACTGCAGTTCCACAGACGAAGGGTTCGAATCCTGGGTATGTGAGCATATTAAAATGTAATAAAAGACAGTATAACTGAATAACAAAGAGCGCTCAAGCTAAGTTGATGAATGGGGGGGGGAGACAGGCGCAGTCCGCAGATGTCGGCTTTATAGCAGAAGGAAGCTAAAAGTGAAAGTAATTAAAGCAGATCATTAACTAGTGCCAGCATTGCCTCCTTGGTCGACCGTTTGCTTGTGTCAACCTAATGACCATGTTGACCTAATGCACGTCAACCCTTTTGATGTGTCGACCTTTTGACTGTCAACTGAGACACAACTGAGACACTATAAACCCAACAACCCATACCTGTGGAACGCTCCTGTCTCCCACTGCGGCAATCTCACACAGCTTCCAGGAGATGGCTACGTACATGGGTAGTAGCCTTGGTGGCCATCTTGGTACAGGGTATGAAGCTTCCCTGGAGGATTAGCAATGTTTTCTCCATCAGGATCCACAGAGCTATAGGTAGGAGGGAGCAGCCCTGTATACAGGCCGGCAGGAGTCATCCTTCCGGCTGCGGCGATCCCAGGAAGCCCCCACTGTTGTCCCTAAAGATGAACAATTCCGGCTGTGTGCTGTCTTTGGTGCAGGTGGCCAATCCCACTGCTACTTTATCTCTCTCTCCAAGCCTTAGTACATAGAGCACTTAGTACATATGCCTACGTGTCTCTCTGTGAGGAGCCTTTCACAACTATCTGCCAGTGTTCCGGCTGATTTCCACAGCGTACCTTGGGCCTCATTCAGGTTGGTTCCGTAAGCTGCGACCATCACATTTCACGGAGCGCCTGAGACGTCGCTGATTCCCCTCAGTAACATGTGAGGGGTTGTGTAACGTGAACACGTCCTCGCGCCTGCCTCCGCTGCAGAAGAAGTCATTCGATGGTCACCGATTTCTCCCGCCTTCACAAATACAAATCATTGGAAACTGACTATTGTTTGGGTGCGCCTGGACGAAGATGAGCAGTAGCCATGGAAACGCCCAGCATGTTCATGGGGACGCCCCAAAAATGCTGGGTGTCCCCATGGGTGAGCCCCATACCTGCACCGTCCGGCCCACCCCAATGCCAGTGTACGGCTCGGCGACTATGCAAGTCCCGAAGCAATTCACAAAAGGGAACGCATAATAGACAATGCAGCCCCCAAAACATCGGGATGGGGATGAACTCGTAGAATCCCCCGTGAGGGAAATCCCTAAATCCTGCGAGTACAGCCATTTCCTCAGGATCTCCCTTCGATAAATGGCCCCTAATCGCTTCAACTTGTCGCAGGTGAATCAGTGCAACTCCGCGGCGCGTCCAATTACCCGCTACAGTACAATACGGAGCGCGGCACAGTCACTCCGCGCCTCCATTATTCATCACCGTCTGCTGTTCTCGGCTGTTTTATTCCGACTTTTTGGAGTATTAACAGTAATCTCCGCGGATATTGCTTTCATCATGGAGGTCTTATGGCGGCTTATACATCGCCTGGCGTCCATTGTATTATTAGGCCCAATGAAAGGTATCATTGCGCCTACAAAGGATCCAATTTCTTCCCAGACAGAGGCAGCATGAAAGATTCTCCTTATCGCACCACTTATCTGTGACCTGCGTATGGCAGCACTCCGGGGTGCCCACAGGAATAATATTCCTCTTATTACAATAGGTCTGCATTTATATCCCGCTTACCCGCTAGTTAGATGGAGAGATGATGTGAGGTTCTTACAGCAGGTGCAGAGAAGACTGTTAACCTGTTGTGCGCCGGCTGGGAAAAGACGGGACATATGGCTGCATATTATATGATTAAACCTCTGATATACAGGGGGGTCACAGGGGGTAACATCCCATGTGAAACAGAACTCCCATCTTAGTACATCTCGCCCATTATATCCAGCTCTGTAGCGGGAAGCCTCCAACTCTCCAGCCAGTGTCTCCGCCACCTATGGTGATGTCGCAGCCTGGGGCAACGCCAGCATCTAGAACAAGACGTTGCAAGGACAGAATTACACGCCTGCAACATTTATGAGTTCCTGTCGGGTCCCTTTTCCTTCTCCCGAGTAGTATTCAGGGTTCTCATGTGCGAATAGACTGCACCCGACATACTGTATGTAATTGCAGCCAGGCGAAAATAAACTCTTATTTAATTTCTATTGCTACATTGTAATAATATTGTTCTACATAATTAATAAGAAAATTATATTATGACTAATTCTGCAGTTAAGTATAAATATCCATGTATAATGCAGCAGCCAGTGTGGTCTGTGCGGAACGGAACAGCGGGAATACAGGAAATAGGATCTGTGCGGAACAGCGGGAATACAGGGAACAGGATCTGTGCGGGATAGCGGGAATACAGGGAACAGGCTCTGTGCGGAACAGCGGGAATACAGGGAACGGGCTCTGTGCGGAACAGCGGGAATACAGGAAATAGGATCTGTGCGGGATAGCGGGAATACAGGGAACAGGCTCTGTGCGGAACAGCGGGAATACAGGGAACGGGCTCTGTGCGGAACAGCGGGAATACAGGGAACGGGCTCTGTGCGGAACAGCGGGAATACAGGAAATAGGATCTGTGCGGGATAGCGGGAATACAGGGAACAGGCTCTGTGCGGAACAGCGGGAATACAGGGAACGGGCTCTGTGCGGAACAGCGGGAATACAGGAAATAGGATCTGTGCGGGATAGCGGGAATACAGGGAACAGGCTCTGTGCAGAACAGTGGGAATACAGGGAACAGGCTCTGTGCGGAACAGCGGGAATACAGGGAACGGGCTCTGTGCGGAACAGCGGGAATACAGGGAACAGGCTCTGTGCAGAACAGTGGGAATACAGGGAACAGGCTCTGTGCGGAACAGCGGGAATACAGGGAACGGGCTCTGTGCGGAACAGCGGGAATACAGGGAACGGGCTCTGTGCCGGATAGCGGGAATACAGGGAACAGGCTCTGTGCGGAACAGCGGGAATACAGGGAACGGGCTCTGTGCGGAACAGCGGGAATACAGGGAACTGGCTCTGTGCCGGATAGCGGAAAATTCAGGGAACAGGATCTGTGCCGGATAGTGGGAATACAGGGAACAGGATCTGTGTGGGAATACAGGGAACGGGCTCTGTGCCGGATAGTGGGAATACAGGGAACAGGATCTGTGCCGGATATCGGGAATACATGGAACAGGATCTGTGCCGGATAGTGGGAATACAGGGAACGGGCTCCGTGCGGAATACAGGGAACCTGCTCTGTGTGGAATACAGGGAACCAGCTCTCTCCGGAATAGCGGGAATACAGGGAACGGGATCTGTACGGGATAGCAGGAATACAGGGAACGGTCTCTGTGCCGGATAGCGGGAATACAGAGAACGGGCTCTGTGTAGAATGTGCGGAATAGCTGGAATACGGGGAACCGACTCTGTGTGGAATAGCTGGAATACAGGGAACCGGCTCTTTGCGGAATAGCTGGAATACAGGGAACCGTCTCTGTGCGGATTCAGCACATTTTCTAAGTGATCTGACTAGACTGCTTAGAAAATGACCCTACTTTGCTCCGTGTGTGAGGGCCATAGCAACGCGTGGCCCGTGCGATTAAGATCATGCATGAAGGATAAAGTTAGTCAGAATGCCAGTCAGGGTCCAGTGTTATCACCGGAGGAGAACAGGGTCCGGTGTTATCACCGGAGGAGAACAGGGTCCGGTGTTATCACCGGAGGAGAACAGGGTCCGGTGTTATCACCGGAGGAGAACAGGGTCCGGTGTTATCACCGGAGGAGAACAGGGTCCGGTGTTATCACCGGAGGAGAACAGGGTCCGGTGTTATCACCGGAGGAGAACAGGGTCCGGTGTTATCACCGGAGGAGAACAGGGTCCGGTGTTATCACCGGAGGAGAACAGGGTCCGGTGTTATCACCGGAGGAGAACAGGGTCCGGTGTTATCACCGGAGGAGAACAGGGTCCGGTGTTATCACCGGAGGAGAACAGGGTCCGGTGTTATCACCGGAGGAGAACAGGGTCCGGTGTTATCACGGGAGGAGAACAGGGTCCGGTGTTATCACCGGAGGAGAACAGGGTCCGGTGTTATCACCGGAGGAGAACAGGGTCCGGTGTTATCACCGGAGGAGAACAGGGTCCGGTGTTATCATCGGAGGAGAACACTAGCCCTGACAGATCGCTCAGCACAGCCACCCCGTGTGTAGGCCCCATAACAGTATCTAATAACTCTAGGGGGAAATTTACTAAGAATACGAATACGACTCCTGCCGATACAAATTATATACGGTCGCCAAATGCAAATATGAGCTGGCAGCCTGCACAGATCAATCAGATCTGTGCAGGCTGCAGTGTGAAAATAAAATAGTCCTGGGTAAGTGGGGTCCCCCCTCCAGAATTGACCTACCCAGGCCTCGCTCAGACTGTCTGTCGCACAGTTGTGGAACGGTCAGAGTTATGTACAGACTGCACACACTGGACATACAGTATCATTAGATTACAGGGTATGAATTCTGTCTATAATAAATAATAATAACAGTTTTATTGTCATCGCAATAAAAAAATTGAACAACAACGAAATTACAGTACGAAACATAGAAAGACAACAATTAACGATCTTGGTTAAAATCAATAATTGCTAAAGGAAAGAAACTGTTTCTCATACGTGTAGTTCGTAGCTTAGGAAGCCTTAACCTTTTCATTGATGGTAAAAATGAGAACATATGGTAATAAGGATGGTGGGGATCAAGCATAATACTATCTCTCTTACGCCGGCAGTTCTTAACAAAGATCTCTTCAGTAGAGGGCAGCTCACAGCCTATAATAGCTGCTGCAGAATGGATCACCCTGTCCAGTTTAATCAGGTCTTTTTTTGTGCTGTTACCAAACCATACCACAATGCAGTATGAAATAATACTTTCAATAACTCCTCTATAGAACCTAATCAGATTTAATTGAGAAAACCCAGCCACTTTGAGCTTCCTCAAAAAAAACAGACGTTGGTGAACCTTCTTAACCATTAAGTAAGTATTGGCAGACCAAGTAAGGTTTTGAGAGATAGTTACTCCCAATAGTTTAAAATCTGTAACCCTCTCTACTACCAAATTATTGATCTGGAGAGGCATCAATTCCGTCTTCCTACCTCGCCTAAAATCAATAATAATTTATTTTGTCTTAGTCAGGTTTAATAGTAAATTATTTTCAGTACTCCACCTAACTAAAACATCAACTTCCTCTCTATAGGCGCTCTCATCTCCATCTTTGATAAGACCTACCACTGTAGTATCGTCCGCAAATTTTATAATAAAATTAGTATCCGCCTGCGGATAACAGTCATAAGTAAAAAGGGAAAATAAAAGTGGACTCAAGACGCACCCTTGTGGCGTACCTGTGCTAATTTGAATAGGGGAAGATGTATATTCGCCAATTTTTATTTGTTGGGATCTATTAATCAGGAAATCTAAAATCCAGTTGCATAGTGCCGCTGAAAACCCCTAGTCCCCTAGTCTGAAAACCCCTAAGTCTATGAAGTTTATTAATCAGAATGTTTGGGAGAATAGTATTGAACGCCGAGCTATAATCTATGAACAGCAACCTGACATAGGCATTGGATTTGTCTAGATGGGATAACGAAGAATGAATTACCGACAACACGGCATCCTCTGTGGATCTCTTTGATTTATAGGCAAATTGATTATTATCAAACCCTACTGGCAAAAAACTCTTCATGCGTGTCAATATCAGCCTCTCAAAACATGTCCTGATAAGGGGAGTCAACGCTATTGGGCGATAATCATTCAAACTTTCTATTTTTGTTTTCTTGAGTATGGGGATCACTAGAGTAGATTTAAATGCTTCTGGGACAATGCTAGACATTAAAGAAAAATTAAAAATGACCGTGAAAATCATAGCTAGCTCCCCGGCACAACCTTTCAGAACCCTCCCGGGATACCATCCGGGCCGGTTGCTTTACTAGAGTTTACCCCTAACAAACCCAACCTAACCTCATGTTCGGAAAGAACAATAACTTGGTCATCCTCTGACGGAGGAAGTTTATAAGCAATGGTCTTATTTTCCCTGTCAAACCGGGCATAGAATTGACTTAGGTCATCTGCTAAAGATTCCTCCTGCCCCTCCTGCCCTACATTGCTACCTTTGTAGTTGGTGAGATACTGAATACCCCTCCACATACTTCTAGAATCATAGTCCTTGCTAAACTGACATTCGATTTTATCAGAATATTCCTTTTTTGCCTTCCTTATCCCCTTTTTTAATAAAATTATTGGTAGTCTATACTCCGATATATCCCCTCCTTTAAAGGCCCGATCCCTATACGCTATTATGTGCATATTCCACGCTCCTGGCTCTGGGGGCCACGTGGTTAGTGATAAGAGATCCTGGATGTATCCTCTGGCAGCTGATGTCCCAGCCTGTCCATTTACTGCTCCCCTGGATCCGGATTGTGAGTGTGATAAAAGATTTCCATCAGGGCAGTGAACCTGAAGCTTGCTCCCTGCCAAGAGCTACACATGGATGCCACATGCGTGCAGGGGGGAGCGGAAAGGCAGCTCTGTGATGACAGGGACATTAGTGTCAGCAGACAGAACCTTCTCTTAGGGTGATGTCACCTTCCTCCCGCTACGCACTCACTTCCTACAAAGACATCTGACACAGAGGGGTCAGATCCCAGGGCCAGCAGCAGAGGAGTGATGTGGGATCAGCAGCACCATGTGTGTAATGAGTACGGCCAGCAGTACTGTATATATAGGGGGCAACAGGACTGTATATAGAGGGGACGGCAGGACTCTGTATATAGAGGGGTCAGATCCCGGGCCAGCAGCAGAGGAGTGATGTGGGCTCTGCAGCACCGTGTGTATAATGAGTATGGCCAGCAGTACTGTATATAGAGGGGGCAACAGGACTGTATATAGAGGGGACGGCAGGACTGTATATAGAGGGGTCAGATCCCGGGCCAGCAGCAGAGAAGTGATGTGGGATCAGCAGCACCATGTGTGTAATGAGTACGGCCAGCAGTACTGTATATAGAGGGGGCAACAGGACTGTATATAGAGGGGACGGCAGGACTGTATATAGAGGGGTCAGATCCCGGGCCAGCAGCAGAGGAGTGATGTGGGCTCAGCAGCACCGTGTGTATAATGAGTATGGCCAGCAGTACTGTATATATAGGGGGCAGCAGGGCTATATATAGAGGGGACAGCAGGACTGTATATAGAGGGGTCAGATCCCGTGCCAGCAGCAGAGGAGTGATGTGGGCTCAGCAGCACTGTGTGTGTAATGAGTACGGCCAGCAGTACTGTATATAGAGGGGGCAGCAGGGCTATATATAGAGGGGATAGCAGGACTGTATATAGAGGGGTCAGATCCTGGGCCAGCAGTAGAGTAGTGATGTGGGCTCAGCAGCACCGTGTGTATAATGAGTATGGCCAGCAGTACTGTACTGTATATAGAGGGGGCAGCAGGACTGTATATAGAGGGGACGACAGGACTGTATATAAAGGGGTCAGATCCCGGGCCAGCAGCAGAGGAGTGATGTGGGCTCAGCAGCACCGTGTGTATAATGAGTATGGCCAGCAGTACTGTATATAGAGGGGGCAGCAGGACTGTATATAGAGGGGACGGCAGTACTATATATAGAGGGGTCAGATCCCAGGGCCAGCAGCAGAGGAGTGATGTGGGCTCAGCAGCACCGTGTGTGTAATGAGTATGGCTAGCAGTACTGTATATAGAGGGGGGAACAGGACTGTATATAGAGGGGATGGCAGGACTGTATATAGAGGGGTCAGATCCCGGGCCAGCAGCAGAGGAGTGATGTGGGCTCAGCAGCACTGTGTGTATAAAGAGTATGGCCAGCAGTACTGTACTGTATATAGAGGGGGCAGCAGGACTGTATATAGAGGGGATGGCAGGACTGTATATAGAGGGGTCAGATCCCGGGCCAGCAGCAGAGGAGTGATGTGGGCTCAGCAGCACCGTGTGTATAATGAGTATAGCCAGCAGTACTGTATATAGAGGGGGCAGCAGGGCTATATATAGAGGTGATGGCAGTACTGTATATAGAGGGGTCAGATCCCGGGCCAGCAGCAGAGGAGTGATGTGGGCTCAGCAGCACGGTGTGTATAATGAGTATGGCCAGCAGTACTGTATATAGAGGGGGGCAGCAGGGTTATATATAGAGGGGACGGCAGGACTGTATATAGAGGGGTCAGATCCCGGGCCAGCAGCAGAGGAGTGATGTGGGCTCAGCAGCATGGTGTGTGTAATGAGTACAGCCAGCAGTACTGTATATAGAGGGGGCAGCAGGGCTATATATAGAGGGGATGGCAGGACTGTATATAGAGGGTACGGCAGGACTTTATATAGAGGGGTCAGATCCCAGGCCAGCAGCAGAGGAGTGATGTGGGCTCAGCAGCACTGTGTGTATAATGAGTATGGCCAGCAGTACTGTATATATAGGGGGCAGGAGGGCTATATATAGAGGGGTCAGATCCCGGGCCAGCATCAGAGGAGTGATGTGGGCTTAGCAGCACCGTGTGTATAATGAGTATGGCCAGCAGTACTGTATATAGAGGGGGCAGCAGGGCTATATATAGAGGGGACAGCAGGACTGTATATAGAGGGGTCAGATCCCGGGCCAGCAGCAGAGGAGTGATGTGGGCTCAGCAGCATAGTGTGTGTAAATGAGTACAGCCAGCAGTACTGTATATAGAGGGGGGCAGCAGAACTGTATAAAGAGGCGCCAGATCCCGGGGGCCATCAGTAGAGGACTGATTTGGGGTCAGCAGCACCGTGTGTATAATGAGTACGCCCAGCAGTACTGAATATAGAGGGGGAGGCAGGACTGTATATAGAGGGGGCGACAGGACTGTATATAGAGGGGGCGGCAGTACTGTATATAGAGGGGGCAGCAGGACTGTATATAGAGGGGGCGCCAGGACTGTATATAGAGGGGGCAGCAGTACTGTATATAGAGGGGGCGGCAGTACTGTATATAGAGGGGGTAGAAGTACTGTATATAGAGGGAGCGACAGGAATGTATATAGTGGAGTTAGCAGGACTGCATATAGAGCAGAAAGCAGTACTATATATAGAGGGGCAGCAGGACTGTATATAGAGGGGGCAGCTGGACTGTATATATATATATATATATATATATATATATATTGAGGTATTGGAGTCGGCACTCTTAGTTATATCCGTGGGTAATACCCCTGGTGCCTCTCTGCGTGTGCAAGCACACGATATACACGGTGGAGCAGTTGATGGCACTCGGAGGATTTTTCAAAAGGAACACGGGACACGTATAGTGTAGCAACGTTTCGGTTTTTTAACTTGACAAAGGTTATTAAAAAAACGAAACGTCGAAAAATCCTCCGAGTGCCATCAACTGTTCCTCCGTATATATATATATATGTATATATATTCCAGTGGCTTGTGCCACTAGTGTTAGTGCCTAGTCCCTCTCACTCGCCAGCTGCCCACCCTGAGGGTGACAAGGGGGCTGAGCATACGGAGTGGCATCATACACAGCCCAAATAATAAGCTATAATTAGTGACAGACACTCGGGCAGAGCAATTAGTTTGGACGTCTAATTGTACTTGGCAAGCGATGTAACTGGGTGCTGGAAACGTGTGCGACCCATCAAATCACTGTCTCCCCCTCTCTTCTTCTCATTTGCATTTCATTAGTGATTAGTAATCCTTTCTATTCAACATGAGACAATAGGAAACACCTGTCCTGCAAATGGTATTATGGAGGCACGGAACGCATAATAATCCTTATCATTAGTTCCTGCTCTACACACTACTGTCCCTCATACGTGTACTGTATGCAGTATGGCAGCTGTCCTACACAGATGGAGAGTTTATTACATACAATTCCGTAGCTCAGAACATTGTACTGTACAGCCATTCGCAGCTGTAATACACACAGTGCCCCCTCATTACTGTCAGTGTCCCGGCTGTACCTGTACCCAGCACTCACCTCTGTGACGCACGCTGTCCCCTCATTACTGTCAGTGTCCCGGCTGTACCTGTACCCAGCACTCTCCTGTGTAACACACGCTGTCCCCTCATCAGTGTCCCGGCTGTACCTGTACCCAGCACTCACCTGTGTAACACACGCTGTCCCCTCATCAGTGTCCCGGCTGTACCTGTACCCAGCACTCACCTGTGTGACACACGCTGTCCCCTCATCAATGTCCCGGCTGTACCCAGCACTCACCTGTGTGACACACGCTGTCCCCTCATCAGTGTCCCGGCTGTACCCAGCACTCACCTGTGTGACACACGCTGTTCCCTCATCAGTGTCTCGGCTGTACCTGTACCCAGCACTGTCCTGTGTGATGCATGCTGTCCCCTCATTACTGTCAGTGTCCCGGCTGTACCTGTACCCAGCACTCACCTGTGTGACACACGCTGTCCCTTCATCAGTGTCCCGGCTGTACCTGTACCCAGCACTCTCCTGTGTAACACACGCTGTCCCCTCATCAGTGTCCCGGCTGTACCTGTACCCAGCACTCACCTGTGTAACACGCTGTCCCCTCATCAGTGTCCTGGCTGTACCTGTACCCAGCACTCACCTGTGTGACACACGCTGTCCCCTCATCAGTGTCCCGGCTGTACCTGTACCCAGCACTCACCTGTGTGACACACGCTGTCCCCTCATCAGTGTCCCGGCTGTACCTGTACCCAGCATTCACCTGTGTGACACACGCTGTCCCCTCATTACTGTCAGTGTCCCGGCTGTACCTGTACCCAGCACTCACCTGTGTGACACACGCTGTCCCCCTCATCAGTGTCCCGGCTGTACCTCTACCCAGCACTCACCTGTGTGACACACGCTGTCCCCTCATCAGTGTCCCGGCTGTACCTGTACCCAGCACTCACCTGCGTGACACACGCTGTCCCCTCATCAGTGTCCGAGCTGTACCTGTACCCAGCACTCACCTGTGTAACACCTGCTGTCCTCTCATCAGTGTCCCGGCTGTACCTGTACCCAGCACTCACCTGTGTAACAAACGCTGTCCCCTCATCAGTGTCCCGGCTGTACCTGTACCCAGCACTCTCCTGTGTGACACACGCTGTCCCCTCATTACTGTCAGTGTCCCGGCTGTACCTGTACCCAGCACTCACCTGTGTAACACCTGCTGTCCCCTCATCAGTGTCTCGGCTGTACCTGTACCTAGCACTCACCTGTGTAACACACGCTGTCCCCTCATCAGTGTCCCGGCTGTACCTGTACCCAGCACTCTCCTGTGTGACACACGCTGTCCCCTCATTACTGTCAGTGTCCCGGCTGTACCTGTACCCAGCACTCACCTGTGTAACACCTGCTGTCCCCTCATCAGTGTCCTGGCTGTACCTGTACCTAGCACTCACCTGTGTAACACACGCTGTCCCCTCATCAGTGTCCCGGCTGTACCTGTACCCAGCACTCACCTGTGTAACACCTGCTGTCCCCTCATCAGTGTCCCGGCTGTACCTGTACCCAGCACTCACCTGTGTAACACACGCTGTCCCCTCATCAGTGTCCCGGCTGTACCTGTACCCAGCACTCACCTGTGTAACACACGCTGTCCCCTCATCAGTGTCCCGGCTGTACCTGTACCCAGCACTCACCTGTGTAACACACGCTGTCCCCTCATCAGTGTCCTGGCTGTACCTGTACCTAGCACTCACCTGTGTAACACACGCTGTCCCCTCATCAGTGTCCCGGCTGTACCTGTACCCAGCACTCACCTGTGTAACACACGCTGTCCCCTCATCAGTGTCCCGGCTGTACCTATACCCAGCACTCACCTGTGTGACACACAGTGTCCCCTCATCAGTGTCCCGGCTGTACTAGTAAAGGATACACAGTAATGTAAAGCAATATATGCGGGGTGTGGTATGGCAATCCAACAATCGGGATACCGAGGGTCAGCCAGTTATCCGGCACTGATATAATCCAGGCAGTAACGTGTTATTTACTTGCTGCTGTTATCCAGTAATGTGAGCTTATGTCGCCATCTACAGGAGGCTGAGGATACTGCACATTATAATTCTTGTCATTGTAATACCCTTATTAATTTTCACTTTCTAATTAATTACAAACTAACAATCTCTGGCAATGTGTCAGGAGATGAGGGGCTGTGCATAAAAATCTGCGTCCAATTATCATTTTATTCTGGAGCAAATTGGCTCTCAGCAAACATTGGCCCTTATTCTGGTTCACTCGCAAAAGTAAATTCCTTCTCAAATGGAAAAAAACATGATCTACTGCAGGTGGGCAGATGTAACATGTGCAGAGAGAGTTAGATTTGGGTGAGTATTTTGTTTCTGTGCAGAGAAAATACTTTGGTACTTGTGTATTTTGGCGGCGCTTGATTTCAGCATCGTGCGATGAACGCATCGCATGCCATGTACCCGATGGCATGCGATTCGATTTTGACCCCCAATGCGATGAAAAATCGTATAAGCACCCTAATGGGTGCTTACAATGTTAAATGCACCCCCACGCCACCCCCCCACCCCCCCCCCCCCCCCCACACACACACACTATAAACGTGAACCCGAAGCTCGGCGAGCGCAGGGAGCCCGCGAGGGGCGGCGGTACGCGTCCTACGACCTTTTCATACCCCCACTATCCACGTCGGCGTGGAGTTGAGAATAGAAAGTGCGGCGAGCGCAGCGAGCCACCGAGCCCGAAGCGTGGCGAGCGCAGCGAGGGGACGCGAATACCTGTGAAGCCCGCCAGGGGGCGCGGATACCTGTGAATGTATCCGCGTCCCCTCGCAGGGCTCGCTGCGCTCGCCACGCTTCGGGCTCGGTGGCTCACTGCGCTCGCCACACTTTATATTCTCAGCTCCACGCCGACGTGGATAGTGGGGGGTATAACAAGGTCGTAGGGCGCGTACCGCTGCTCCTCGCGGGCTCGCTGCGCTCGCCACGCTTCGGGTTCACGTGTATAGTGGGGGGGGGGTGCATTTAACATTGTAAGCTTTTGCGAGTGAACCCGAATACGGGCCATTATGTTTTCGGGGAACATTACATAATATATCTCTAACCTCCATGATGAGATGGCAGCGACCAGTGTGCAGTGTGATTCCCCCGATGCTATATAGCGTTATACACAGGTAATACTCTAGTGCCCCCATATTATATCACATATTATATATGACCAGTGTGCAGATGTGATTCCCCCGATGCTATATAGCGTTATACACAGGTAATACTCTAGTGCCCCCATATTATATCACACTATATACAGGCAGCGACCAGTGTGTAGATGTGATTCCCCCCATGTTATACAGCATTATACACAGGTAATACTCTAGTGCCCCCATATTATATCACACTATATACAGGCAGCGACCAGTGTGCAGATGTGATTCCCCTCATGTTATATAGCATTATACACAGGTAATACTCTAGTGCCCCCATATTATATCACACTATATACAGGCAGCGACCAGTGTGCAGATGTGATTCCCCCCATGTTATATAGCATTATACACAGGTAATACTCTAGTGCCCCCATAATATATCACACTATATACAGGCAGCGACCAGTGTGCAGATGTGATTCCCCCCATGTTATATAGCATTATACACAGGTAATACTCTAGTGCCCCCATAGTATATCACACTATATACAGGCAGCGACCAGTGTGTAGATGTGATTCCCCCCATGTTATATAGCATTATACACAGGTAATACTCTAGTGCCCCCATATTATATCACACTATATACAGGCAGCGACCAGTGTGCAGATGTGATTCCCCCCATGTTATATAGTGTTATACACAGGTAATACTCTAGTGCCCCCATATTATATCACACTATATACAGGCAGCGACCAGTGTGTAGATGTGATTCCCCCCATGCTATATAGCGTTATACACAGGTAATACTCTAGTGCCCCCATATTATATCACACTATATACAGGCAGCGACCAGTGTGCAGATGTGATTCCCCCCATGTTATATAGTGTTATACACAGGTAATACTCTAGTGCCCCCATATTATATCACACTATATACAGGCAGCGACCAGTGTGCAGATGTGATTCCCCCCATGTTATATAGCGTTATACACAGGTAATACTCTAGCGTCCCCTTATTATATAACACTATATACAGGCAGCGACCAGTGTGCAGATGTGATTCCCCCCATGTTATATAGCGTTATACACAATGTAATACTCTAGTGCCCCCATATTATATCACACTATGTACAGGCAGCGACCAGTGTGCAGATGTGATTCCCCCCATGTTATATGGCGTTATACACAGGTAATACTCTAGTGCCCCCATATTATATCACACTATATACAGGCAGCGACCAGTGTGCAGATGTGATTCCCCCCATGTTATATAGCGTTATACACAGGTAATACTCTAGCGTCCCCTTATTATATCACACTATATACAGGCAGCGACCAGTGTGCAGATGTGATTCCCCCCATGTTATATAGCGTTATACACAATGTAATACTCTAGTGCCCCCATATTATATCACACTATGTACAGGCAGCGACCAGTGTGCAGATGTGATTCCCCTCATGTTATATAGCGTTATACACAGGTAATACTCTAGTGCCCCCATATTATATCACACTATATACAAGCAGCGACCAGTGTGCAGATGTGATTCCCCCCATGTTATATTGCGTTATACACAGGTAATACTCTAGTGCCCCCATATTATATCACACTATATACAGGCAGCGACCAGTGTGTAGATGTGATTCCCCCCATGTTATACAGCGTTATACACAGGTAATACTCTAGTGCCCCCATATTATATCACACTATATACAGGCAGCCACCAGTGTGCAGATGTGATTCCCCTCATGTTATATAGCATTATACACAGGTAATACTCTAGTGCCCCCATATTATATCACACTATATACAGGCAGCGACCAGTGTGCAGATGTGATTCCCCCCATGTTATATAGCATTATACACAGGTAATACTCTAGTGCCCCCATATTATATCACACTATATACAGGCAGCGACCAGTGTGTAGATGTGATTCCCCCCATGTTATATAGCGTTATACACAGGTAATACTCTAGTGCCCCCATATTATATCACACTATATACAGGCAGCGACCAGTGTGCAGATGTGATTCCCCCCATGTTATATAGCGTTATACACAGGTAATACTCTAGTGCCCCCATATTATATCACACTATATACAGGCAGTGACCAGTGTGCAGATGTGATTCCCCCCATGTTATATAGCGTTATACACAGGTAATACTCTAGTGCCCCCATATTATATCACACTATATACAGGCAGCGACCAGTGTGCAGATGTGATTCCCCCCATGATATGTAGCATTATACACAGGTAATACTCTAGTGCCCCCATATTATATCACACTATATCCAGGCAGCGACAAGTGTGCAGATGTGATTCCCCCCATGTTATATAGCGTTATACACAGGTAATACTCTAGTGCCCCCATAATATATCACACTATATACAGGCAGCGACCAGTGTGCAGATGTGATTCCCCCCATGATATGTAGCATTATACACAGGTAATACTCTAGTGCCCCCATATTATATCACACTATATACAGGCAGTGACCAGTGTGCAGATGTGATTCCCCCCATGTTATATAGCGTTATACACAGGTAATACTCTAGTGCCCCCATATTATATCACACTATATACAGGCAGTGACCAGTGTGCAGATGTGATTCCCCCCATGTTATATAGCGTTATACACAGGTAATACTCTAGTGCCCCCATATTATATCACACTATGAGCAGGGATCTAAGTGCCAGTGTCGTTCTCTCCATCCTGCTGTTGGTAAGTGTTGCAGCCTTTACAGTGCATGCCATGTTTTCCATGTACATGGCAGGGGATACTGATTAGCCCGGATGCTGGTTGGTGCATTGGGGTATGTGCACAGAGCTAGTACCCTGCAGGGACAGTAAGACACCAGCTCTGATTGCTGTAGTGCATCTATCCGATGACAGCACATAAGTGATTGGCTGCTGAGGTTATGGTATGAGTACTATCAACCTGGGTGAGAGGGGAGCGGGGGCATCGCCCCGAATCCTGGGAAAGGTGGAACATAACCTGGATCATAACGGATAACTGCTCTGAGCCGAGTCCCCCGGCTACACATCTGGTGACCTCCGTCTCCATCACACTCCTCTTACCACGGGGGACCTGGGCTGCCTTTAAACCTGATATCCTGCTGGCTGGTGCTGTCAGCTGGATGCAGCCATTATGGCTTTGAATGGAAGCAGAGGGATTCCTGACAGCTATTATGTATCAGTCACCTGAGCCGGGGCTGCGGATATAACCCAGCTCCGTCTGTTCTGTGTCAGAGGAAGAGTGCTGAGCGGAGGGGTGGGGGGACCCGCATCCTGCAGCCGCCATCACTCTATCCCTCAATCCCGGCTCTCCACATAAAACCGTCACCGCTGTCTCCTCTTCTCGCTCCTACAGCTTTCTCCATTCACATTGGCTTTGTACAGCTGACCTTACCTTTATGGTCTTCCTCCGGTCATTAAAGAGTGTCTGAGGCTGCTAGGGCGGAGGCACAAGGACAATATCATTTGTTTGGGTCCCCTGATGAGTATAGGGTCGCCCCCATATTGGGAACACCTGTAATACATTTGTATTCAATTTCTTCTATTAATGACACCCCGGGGCGCTGCTCCCCAAATGCATCCCCAAAGCTGCAAATCACGTTCCGTGGGGTAAATCCTTTTCTGCGGCAACAAGCGCCTAATTTTGGCCTTTGAAATTGGCGCAAGGTGGTGGCAAAAGTTTGATCCCAGTATGTGCGAGAACCCGGTCTTGTGTAGCAAATCAGCTTTTGGGCTGAGCGTTTCTGGAATGGGGGCTGTTCCAGGCTATTGGCATGGTAACGCCCGCCCTTCCCCCTCGCACCTACTTTGTTGGAGAAGGAAGTATCGGGGTGTCAGCCGATTATCTCAGTGCCCAGCAGATGCATTGTAATGTAGGAGATATATACTAGCGACGACACATCGCCAATATCTCGGAGTTTGAGGCACAGACCAGTTTGTAACCTGCAGATTTTTAGGGAACAAATGGTCAGGTTGCTGTACAATGAAGCAATGGAGTGGCACAACATTGCTGTAGGCAGAGCTTAGCCTCCTGCACGATACAGATGACCGTCGTCTCTCCTTCACCCTGATCACCGCTTCTCATGCTGAAGTTCAAGATTTTGCCCATGCAGCACCCCTTCAGTGGAACATGCTCCCCCGCTCCCTAAGACTCTCCCCGACCTTGGAAAGCTTCAGACGGGCACTGACAAGCCACATATTCATCAAAGCGTACCCTTCTACTGCATAACCCAATCCTGAGGCTGGTCCTCCGACCCCTGCCTCTGCCTGCTTGCACCTCATGTCATCTGTCTGTCACAGCGCAGGGCCCTCTTCCCTCTTGTTGTCAAAGCCTTCTTCTCACTTAGGGGCCCATTAATCAAACCATATATGCTGCTAAATCCCGAAAACACACGTTTTCGGGGTTTAGCCGCAAATATTAAGTATCCCCTAAATGTATCATAGGGGGACCCTCCCTGCAGTGCCGCCGGCCGCATCCCCCATAGGTTTCTATGGGGGATGCGAAGCTGCCCGATGTATCAACATTGGGCAGCCCTACTTCGCACCCCAGCTTCGCCTATGGCTACGCTTCGCACTGCCCGAGCAGGGTAGTGCGGTAAGAGGGGTCGGCGGGGGTCAGCGCATAACCGCGCATGCGCTGACCTCCCGGCTTCCGGGTTCGGGCTTCGCAGGGACGGGCTCCTTTCGGAGCCCTGTCCCTGTGCCCTTAAAATTGATACATTGCCCCGATATGACGCATTTTACAATGCGATCCTGGGCGGTAATATTCCACCCAGATCGCATTGTAAATGCGATCATGATAAATGTGCCTAAAAGGCTCATCTCTTATCTATGGGGTCCAGCCCCTAGTAGAACAGTGATTACTCCCTCGCTAATTAGTGTGTGTTGTATCTTTGTTACCTGCACTCGATTTTTGTTATTTACTTACTGTAATGTTAAGTTCTGTTTCCCTGTACTGTTCTGTTGTATGCCCTCTGTATGGCGCTGCGAAACACTTGTAGCGCCTTATAAATAAAATAGAATAATAATAATAATAGTGTTCTAGGCTAATAAATGACCCTCTAAGTATAATCAGCCTATACCATTTAGTGTTCATTGTAGCACCCTTCGCACAGTCTGTCTGTATCTCAGTGCTGGGATACAGACCAGAGTGTTGTAGAAGCACCAGAGCAGATAAAGGAACTAGTCGTGACCGGTGCAGGTAAATACTAATATTGCTCTATAACGCCGGCATCTTGTCTCCGTGAACAGGTAGAGCTATCCGACGGGACGTCCCACACTATCACTGACGCCTATGCTGGCAAAGAGTACATCATCCAGGTAGCAGCCAAAGACTGTGAGATCGGCACGTGGAGTGACTGGAGTGTGGCCGTGCATGCCACGCCGTGGACAGAAGAACCCAAATACATTACGACAGAAGCCCAAAAGACAGGTGAGCGTGTCTAATGGTTACTGCGCACGGGGCGGGGTTTCCATTCCTGAGTCAGAAACATTCCTGCGCGTGTGCGTCCACACATTTGTGTTGCAGACTAACGTGGAGTGGGCATTTCTGGCCGGTGACTGGGTGGCGAGTAAACACATGTTTGGTATGGCTGCATCGGATGCGGGTTCTGTTGGACTGGTGACTTCTGGTTACGGCCACAGCATGGATGCAGGACGCAGGGGTACTGCGGACAGAATGCTTGGTATGGCTGCATCGGATGCGGGTTCTGTTGGACTGGTGACTTCTGGTTACGGCTGCAGCATGGATGCAGGACACAGGGGTACTGCGGACAGAATGCTTGGTATGGCCGCATCGGATGCGGGTTCTGTTGGACTGGTGACTTCTGGTTACGGCCGCAGCATGGATGCAGGACGCAGGGGTACTGCGGACAGAATGCTTGGTATGGCTGCATCGGATGCGGGTTCTGTTGGACTGGTGACTTCTGGTTACGGCCGCAGCATGGATGCAGGACGCAGGGGTACTGCGGACAGAATGCTTGGTATGGCTGCATCGGATGCGGGTTCTGTTGGACTGGTGACTTCTGGTTACGGCCGCAGCATGGATGCAGGACGCAGGGGTACTGCGGACAGAATGCTTGGTATGGCTGCATCGGATGCAGGTTCTGTTGGACTGGTGACTTCTGGTTACGGGCGCAGCATGGATGCAGGACGCAGGGGTACTGCGGACAGAATGCTTGGTATGGCTGCATCGGATGTGGGTTCTGTTGGACTGGTGACTTCTGGTTACGGCTGCAGCATGGATGCAGGACGCAGGGGTACTGCGGACAGAATGCTTGGTATGGCTGCATCGGATGCGGGTTCTGTTGGACTGGTGACTTCTGGTTACGGCTGCAGCATGGATGCAGGACGCAGGGGTACTGCGGACAGAATGCTTGGTGTGGCTGCATCGGATGCGGGTTCTGTTGGACTGGTGACTTCTGGTTACGGCTGCAGCATGGATGCAGAACGCAGGGGTACTGCGGACAGAATGCTTGGTATGGCTGCATCGGATGCGGGTTCTGTTGGACTGGTGACTTCTGGTTACGGCTGCAGCATGGATGCAGGACGCAGGGGTACTGCGGACAGAATGCTTGGTGTGGCTGCATCGGATGCGGGTTCTGTTGGACTGGTGACTTCTGGTTACGGCCGCAGCATGGATGCAGGACGCAGGGGTACTGCGGACAGAATGCTTGGTATGGCTGCTTTGGATGCGGGTTCTGTTGGACTGGTGACTTCTGGTTACGGCCGCAGCATGGATGCAGGACGCAGGGGTACTGTGGACAGAATGCTTGGTATGGCTGCATCGGATGCAGGTTCTGTTGGACTGGTGACTTCTGGTTACGGCTGCAGCATGGATGCAGGACGCAGGGGTACTGCGGACAGAATGCTTGGTATGGCTGCATCGGATGCGGGTTCTGTTGGACTGGTGACTTCTGGTTACGGCCGCAGCATGGATGCAGGACGCAGGGGTACTGCGGAGAGAATGCTTGGTATGGCTGCATCGGATGCGGGTTCTGTTGGACTGGTGACTTCTGGTTACGGCTGCAGCATGGATGCAGGACGCAGGGGTACTGCGGACAGAATGCTTGGTATGGCTGCATCGTATGCGGGTTCTGTTGGACTGGTGACTTCTGGTTACGGCCGCAGCATGGATGCAGGACGCAGGGGTACTGCGGACAGAATGCTTGGTATGGCTGCATCGGATGCGGGTTCTGTTGGACTGGTGACTTCTGGTTACGGCTGCAGCATGGATGCAGGACGCAGGGTTACTGCGGACAGAATGCTTGGTATGGCTGTATTGGATGCGGGTTCTTTTAGACTGGTTACTTCTGGTTACGGCTGCAGCATGGATGCAGGACGCAGGGGTACTGCGGACAGAATGTTTGGTATGGCTGCATCGGATGCGGGTTCTGTTGGACTGGTGACTTCTGGTTACGGCCGCAGCATGGATGCAGGACGCAGGGGTACTGCGGACAGAATGCTTGGTATGGCTGCATCGGATGCGGGTTCTGTTGGACTGGTGACTTCTGGTTACGGCCGCAGCATGGATGCAGGACGCAGGGGTACTGCGGACAGAATGCTTGGTATGGCTGCATCGGATGCGGGTTCTGTTGGACTCGTGACTTCTGGTTACGGCCGCAGCATGGATGCAGGACGCAGGGGTACTGCGGACAGAATGCTTGGTATGGCTGCATCGGATGCGGGTTCTGTTGGACTGGTGACTTCTGGTTACGGCTGGAGCATGGATGCAGGACGCAGGGGTACTGCGGACAGAATGCTTGGTATGGCTGCATCGGATGCGGGTTCTGATGGACTGGTGACTTCTGGTTACGCCCGCAGCATGGATGCAGGACGCAGGAGTACTGCGGACAGAATGCTTGGTATGGCTGCATCGGATGCGGGTTCTGTTGGACTGGTGACTTCTGGTTACGGCCGCAGCATGGATGCAGGACGCAGGGGTACTGCGGACAGAATGCTTGGTATGGCTGCATCGTATGCGGGTTCTGTTGGACTGGTGACTTCTGGTTACGGGCGCAGCCTGGATGCAGGACGCAGGGGTACTGCAGACAGAATGCTTGGTATGGCTGCATCGGATGCGGGTTCTGTTGGACTGGTGACTTCTGGTTACGGCTGCAGCATGGATGCAGGACGCAGGGGTGCTGCGGACAGAATGCTTGGTATGGATGCATCGGATGCGGGTTCTGTTGGACTGGTGACTTCTGGTTACGGCCGCAGCATGGATGCAGGACGCAGGGGTACTGCGGACAGAATGCTTGGTATGACTGCATCGGATGCGGGTTCTGTTGGACTGGTGACTTCTGGTTACGGCTGCAGCATGGATGCAGGACGCAGGGGTGCTGCGGACAGAATGCTTGGTATGGCTGCATCGGATGCGGGTTCTGTTGGACTGGTGACTTCTGGTTACAGCTGCAGCATGGATGCAGGACGCAGGGGTACTGCGGACAGAATGCTTGGTATGGCTGCATCGGATGCGGGTTCTGTTGGACTGGTGACTTCTGGTTACGGCCGCAGCATGGATGCAGGACGCAGGGGTACTGCGGACAGAATGCTTGGTATGGCTGCATCGGATGCGGGTTCTGTTGGACTGGTGACTTCTGGTTACGGCCGCAGCATGGATGCAGGACGCAGGGGTACTGCGGACAGAATGCTTGGTATGGCTGCATCGGATGCGGGTTTTGTTGGACTGGTGACTTATGGTTACGGCTGCAGCATGGATGCAGGACGCAGGGGTACTGCGGACAGAATGCTTGGTATGGCTGCATCGGATGCGGATTCTGTTGGACTGGTGACTTCTGGTTACGGCCGCAGCATGGATGCAGGACGCAGGGGTACTGCGGACAGAATGCTTGGTATGGCTGCATCGGATGCGGGTTCTGTTGGACTGGTGACTTCTGGTTACGGCCGCAGCATGGATGCAGGACACAGGGGTACTGCGGACAGAATGCTTGGTATGGCTGCATCGGATGCGGGTTCTGTTGGAGTGGTGACTTCTGGTTACAGCCGCAGCATGGATGCAGGACGCAGGGGTACTGCGGACAGAATGCTTGGTATGGCTGCATCGGATGCGGGTTCTGTTGGACTGGTGACTTCTGGTTACGGCCGCAGCATGGATGCAGGACGCAGGGGTACTGCGGACAGAATGCTTGGTATGGCTGCATCGGATGCGGGTTCTGTTGGACTGGTGACTTCTGGTTACGGCTGCAGCATGGATGCAGGACGCAGGGGTACTGCGGACAGAATGCTTGGTATTGCTGCATCGGATGCGGGTTCTGTTGGACTGGTGACTTCTGGTTACGGCCGCAGCATAGATGCAGGACGCAGGGGTGCTGCGGACAGAATGCTTGGTATGGCTGCATCGGATGCGGGTTCTGTTGGACTGGTGACTTCTGGTTACGGCCGCAGCATGGATGCAGGACGCAGGGGTACTGCGGACAGAATGCTTGGTATGGCTGCATCGGATGCGGGTTCTGTTGGACTGGTGACTTCTGGTTACGGCTGCAGCATGGATGCAGGACGCAGGGGTACTGCGGAGAGAATGCTTGGTATGGCTGCATCGGATGCGGGGTCTGTTGGACTGGTGACTTCTGGTTACGGCCGCAGCATGGATGCAGGACGCAGGGGTACTGCGGACAGAATGCTTGGTATGGCTGCATCGGATGCGGGTTCTGTTGGACTGGTTACTTCTGGTTACGGCCGCAGCATGGATGCAGGACGCAGGGGTACTGCGGACAGAATGCTTGGTATGGCTGCATCGGATGCGGGTTCTGTTGGACTGGTGACTTCTGGTTACAGCCGCAGCATGGATGCAGGACGCAGGGGTACTGCGGACAGAATGCTTGGTATGGCTGCATCGGATGCGGATTCTGTTGGACTGGTGACTTCTGGTTACGGCCGCAGCATGGATGCAGGACGCAGGGGTACTGCGGACAGAATGCTTGGTATGGCTGCATCGGATGCGGGTTCTGTTGGACTGGTGATTTCTGGTTACGGCCGCAGCATGGATGCAGGACACAGGGGTACTGCGGAGAGAATGCTTGGTATGGCTGCATCGGATGCGGGTTCTGTTGGACTGGTGACTTCTGGTTACGGCTGCAGCATGGATGCAGGACGCAGGGGTACTGCAGACAGAATGCTTGGTATGGCTGCATCGGATGCGGGTTCTGTTGGACTGGTTACGGCCGCAGCATGGATGCAGGACGCAGGGGTACTGCGGACAGAATGCTTGGTATGGCTGCATCGGATGCGGGTTCTGTTGGACTGGTGACTTCTGGTTACGGCTGCAGCACGGATGCAGGACGCAGGGGTACTGCGGACAGAATGCTTGGTATGGCTGCATCGGATGCGGGTTCTGTTGGACTGGTGACTTCTGGTTACGGCTGCAGCATGGATGCAGGACGCAGGGGTACTGCGGACAGAATGCTTGGTATGGCTGCATCGGATGCGGGTTCTGTTGGACTGGTGACTTCTGGTTACGGCTGCAGCATGGATGCAGGACGCAGGTGTACTGTGGACAGAATGCTTGGTATGGCTGCATCGGATGCGGGTTCTGTTGGACTGGTGACTTCTGGTTACGGCCGCAGCATGGATGCAGGACGCAGGGGTACTGCGGAGAAAATGCTTGGTATGGCTGCATCGGATGCGGGGTCTGTTGGACTGGTGACTTCTGGTTACGGCCGCAGCATGGATGCAGGACGCAGGGGTACTGCGGACAGAATGCTTGGTATGGCTGCATCGGATGCGGGTTCTGTTGGACTGGTGACTTCTGGTTACGGACGCAGCATAGATGCAGGACGCAGGGGTACTGCGGACAGAATGCTTGGTATGGCTGCATCGGATGCGGATTCTGTTGGACTGGTGACTTCTGGTTACGGCCGCAGCATGGATGCAGGACGCAGGGGTACTGCGGACAGAATGCTTGGTATGGCTGCATCGGATGCGGGTTCTGTTGGACTGGTGACTTCTGGTTACGGCCGCGGCATGGATGCAGGACACAGGGGTACTGCGGACAGAATGCTTGGTATGGCTGCATCGGATGCGGGTTCTGTTGGACTGGTGACTTCTGGTTACGGCCGCAGCATGGATGCAGGACGCAGGGGTGCTGCGGACAGAATGCTTGGTATGGCTGCATCGGATGCGGGTTCTGTTAGACTGGTGACTTCTGGTTACAGCCGCAGCATGGATGCAGGACGCAGGGGTACTGCGGACAGAATGCTTGGTATGGCTGCATCGGATGCGGGTTCTGTTGGACTGGTGACTTCTGGTTACGGCCGCAGCATGGATGCAGGACGCAGGGGTACTGCGGACAGAATGCTTGGTATGGCTGCATCGGATGCGGGTTCTGTTGGACTGGTGACTTCTGGTTACGGCTGCAGCATGGATGCAGGACGCAGGGGTACTGCGGACAGAATGCTTGGTATGGCTGCATCGGATGCGGGTTCTGTTGGACTGGTGACTTCTGGTTACGGCCGCAGCATGGATGCAGGACGCAGGGGTACTGCGGACAGAATGCTTGGTATGGCTGCATCGGATGCGGGTTCTGTTGGACTGGTGACTTCTGGTTACGGCCGCAGCATGGATGCAGGACGCAGGGGTACTGCGGACAGAATGCTTGGTATGGCTGCATCGGATGCGGGTTCTGTTGGACTGGTTACTTCTGGTTACGGCTGCAGCATGGATGCAGGACGCAGGGGTACTGCGGACAGAATGCTTGGTATGGCTGCATCGGATGCGGATTCTGTTGGACT
The DNA here is from genome assembly GCF_055691185.1 of Crinia signifera. Taxonomy (NCBI): domain Eukaryota; kingdom Metazoa; phylum Chordata; class Amphibia; order Anura; family Myobatrachidae; genus Crinia; species Crinia signifera. The sequence continues at coordinate 473,106,341 of NC_139217.1, read as the reverse complement.
GGTGACTTCTGGTTACAGCCGCAGCATGGATGCAGGACGCAGGGGTACTGCGGACAGAATGCTTGGTATGGCTGCATCGGATGCGGGTTCTGTTGGACTGGTGACTTCTGGTTACGGCCGCGGCATGGATGCAGGACACAGGGGTACTGCGGACAGAATGCTTGGTATGGCTGCATCGGATGCGGGTTCTGTTGGACTGGTGACTTCTGGTTACGGCCGCAGCATGGATGCAGGACGCAGGGGTGCTGCGGACAGAATGCTTGGTATGGCTGCATCGGATGCGGGTTCTGTTAGACTGGTGACTTCTGGTTACGGCCGCAGCATGGATGCAGGACGCAGGGGTACTGCGGACAGAATGCTTGGTATGGCTGCATCGGATGCGGGTTCTGTTGGACTGGTGACTTCTGGTTACGGCTGCAGCATGGATGCAGGACGCAGGGGTACTGCGGACAGAATGCTTGGTATGGCTGCATCGGATGCGGGTTCTGTTAGACTGGTGACTTCTGGTTACGGCTGCAGCATGGATGCAGGACGCAGGGGTACTGCGGACAGAATGCTTGGTATGGCTGCATCGGATGCGGGTTCTGTTGGACTGGTGACTTCTGGTTACGGCTGCAGCATGGATGCAGGACGCAGGGGTACTGCGGACAGAATGCTTGGTATGGCTGCATCGGATGCGGGTTCTGTTGGACTGGTGACTTCTGGTTACGGCCGCGGCATGGATGCAGGACACAGGGGTACTGCGGACAGAATGCTTGGTATGGCTGCATCGGATGCGGGTTCTGTTGGACTGGTGACTTCTGGTTACGGCCGCAGCATGGATGCAGGACGCAGGGGTACTGCGGACAGAATGCTTGTTATGGCTGCATCGGATGCGGGTTCTGTTGGACTGGTGACTTCTGGTTACGGCTGCAGCATGGATGCAGGACGCAGGGGTACTGCGGACAGAATGCTTGGTATGGCTGCATCAGATGCGGGTTCTGTTGGACTGGTGACTTCTGGTTACGGCCGCGGCATGGATGCAGGACACAGGGGTACTACGGACAGAATGCTTGGTATGGCTGCATCGGATGCGGGTTCTGTTGGACTGGTGACTTCTGGTTACGGCCGCAGCATGGATGCAGGACGCAGGGGTACTGCGGACAGAATGCTTGGTATGGCTGCATCGGATGCGGGTTCTGTTGGACTGGTGACTTCTGGTTACGGCCGCAGCATGGATGCAGGACGCAGGGGTACTGCGGACAGAATGCTTGGTATGGCTGCATCGGATGCGGGTTCTGTTGGACTGGTGACTTCTGGTTACGGCCGCAGCATGGATGCAGGACGCAGGGGTGCTGCGGACAGAATGCTTGGTATGGCTGCATCGGATGCGGGTTCTGTTAGACTGGTGACTTCTGGTTACGGCCGCAGCATGGATGCAGGACGCAGGGGTACTGCGGACAGAATGCTTGGTATGGCTGCATCGGATGCGGGTTCTGTTGGACTGGTGACTTCTGGTTACGGCCGCAGCATGGATGCAGGACGCAGGGGTACTGCGGACAGAATGCTTGGTATGGCTGCATCGGATGCGGGTTCTGTTGGACTGGTGACTTCTGGTTACGGCCGCAGCATGGATGCAGGACGCAGGGGTACTGCGGACAGAATGCTTGGTATGGCTGCATCCGATGCGGGTTCTGTTGGACTGGTGACTTCTGGTTACGGCTGCAGCATGGATGCAGGACGCAGGGGTACTGCGGACAGAATGCTTGGTATGGCTGCATCGGATGCGGGTTCTGTTGGACTGGTGACTTCTGGTTACGGCCGCAGCATGGATGCAGGACGCAGGGGTAGTGCGGACAGAATGCTTGGTATGGCTGCATCGGATGCGGGTTCTGTTGGACTGGTGACTTCTGGTTACGGCCGCAGCATGGATGCAGGACGCAGGGTTACTGCGGACAGAATGCTTGGTATGGCTGCATCGGATGCGGGTTCTGTTGGACTGGTGACTTCTGGTTACGGCCGCAGCATGGATGCAGGACGCAGGGGTACTGCGGACAGAATGCTTGGTATGGCTGCATTGGATGCTGGTTCTGATGGACTGGTGACTTCTGGTTACGGCTGCAGCATGAATGCAGGACGCAGGGGTACTGCGGACAGAATGCTTGGTATGGCTGCATCGGATGCGGGTTCTGTTGGACTGGTGACTTCTGGTTTCGGCTGCAGCATGGATGCAGGACGCAGGGGTACTGCGGACAGAATGCTTGGTATGGCTGCATCAGATGCGGGTTCTGTTGGACTGGTGACTTCTGGTTTCGGCTGCAGCATGGATGCAGGACGCAGGGGTACTGCGGACAGAATGCTTGGTATGGCTGCATCGGATGCAGGTTCTGTTGGACTGGTGACTTCTGGTTACGGGCGCAGCATGGATGCAGGATGCAGGGGTACTGCGGACAGAATGCTTGGTATGGCTTCATCTGATGCGGGTTCTGTTGGACTGGTGACTTCTGGTTACGGCCGCAGCATGGATGCAGGACGCAGGGGTACTGTGGACAGAATGCTTGGTATGGCTGCATCGGATGCGGGTTCTGTTGGACTGGTGACTTCTGGTTACAGCTGCAGCATGGATGCAGGACGCAGGGGTACTGCGGACAGAATGCTTGGTATGGCTGCATCGGATGCGGGTTCTGTTGGACTGGTGACTTCTGGTTACGGCCGCAGCATGGATGCAGGACGCAGGGGTACTGCGGACAGAATGCTTGGTATGGCTGCATCGTATGCGGGTTCTGTTGGACCGGTGACTTCTGGTTACGGCCGCAGCATGGATGCAGGACACAGGGGTACTGCTGACAGAATGCTTGGTATGGCTGCATCAGATGCGGGTTCTGTTGGACTGGTGACTTCTGGTTACGGCTGCAGCATGGATGCAGGACGCAGGGGTACTGCGGACAGAATGCTTGGTATGGCTGCATCGGATGCGGGGTCTGTTGGACTGGTGACTTCTGGTTACGGCCGCAGCATGGATGCAGGACACAGGGGTACTGCGGACAGAATGCTTGGTATGGCTGCATCGGATGCGGGTTCTGTTGGACTGGTGACTTCTGGTTACGGCCGCAGCATGGATGCAGGACGCAGGGGTACTGCGGACAGAATGCTTGGTATGGCTACATCGGATGCGGGTTCTGTTGGACTGGTGACTTCTGGTTACGGCTGCAGCATGGATGCAGGACGCAGGGGTACTGCAGACAGAATGCTTTGTATGGCTGCATCGGATGCGGGTTCTGTTGGACTGGTGACTTCTGGTTACGGCCGCAGCATGGATGCAGGACGCAGGGGTACTGCGGACAGAATGCTTGGTATGGCTGCATCGGATGCGGGTTCTGTTGGACTGGTGACTTCTGGTTACGGCTGCAGCATGGATGCAGGACGCAGGGGTACTGCGGACAGAATGCTTGGTATGGCTGCATCGGATGCGGGTTCTGTTGGACTGGTGACTTCTGGTTACGTCCGCAGCATGGATGCAGGACGCAGGGGTACTGCGGACAGAATGCTTGGTATGGCTGCATCGGATGCGGGTTCTGTTGGACTGGTGACTTCTGGTTACGGCTGCAGCATGGATGCAGAACGCAGGGGTACTGCGGACAGAATGCTTGAAAATGAACAGATGCGCACTAGGAGGACAGGATACACACACACACATACATACATACACACACATATATATATATATACATACACACACACAGTCTTGTCAGCACTGTGATCATGCACCATGTTATATGTGCAGGCGGGCAGCCATGTAGGAACACATGTAACACGCCACACTCTATGTTATATGTGCAGGCAGGCAGCCATGTAGGAACACATGTAACACGCCACACTCTATGTTATATGTGCATGCGGGCAGCCATGTAGGAACACATGTAACACGCCAGACTCTGTTATATGTGCAGGCAGGCAGCCATGTAGGAACACGTGTTACACGCCAGACTCTGCATGAGCAGACATGATGTTATGCTGCACACACAGAACAGATGGTGAATGTCACTGGTACATGACCGTGGTGCGTTCCTGTCCTACATTCGTCCTCCCCAGAGGCCTCTGTGCGTTCTCTGCTGGTGTCTCATACATATTATGTATTATATTGTCATTATTAGCCCCATGTGTACAGCATGGCCCTGTCCTGTCTGCACGCCAGGATATAAGTGCAGCCGCTATCTGGGGGAGGGGCCGCTGACCTCCCAGTCTGTGTATTAAATACTGATTATATCCTAATGAGCAAATAATGAAGCCCCTGGCATTCTGCAGTCACATTAACCCTCTCGTGGCATACGTCTGAGGCTGCAGCTCCCCCGTGTGCTGAGACCTATATCACAGTGACATATAACCCCTGAGGCTTCCCCTTGGGGTGCAGACTGCTCAGTGGTACCGATAGCTTGCAGCACCCCCCGCTGTTAAGTTATGGAACTGCTAGACCTCAGCTAAAATAAAATGCCTGTAGTTTAGCTAATTGTTTGGTACCTCAGTTCAAGGGTGGTACTCTCAGCTTCATTAGCAGAATAAATAAATGAGTCTCTACAAGCTTGGCAATGTGTATACTATTCACCCTGTGGTGTATCTGTGCTGTAGTACCTGTGACCCAACAGCACTGCACTGGCTGTAGCCAATTATTGCCTTAGAACTGTCACAAAACTAGGTAGATAGTGTAACCAATCAGAGCATTGGAACCGTCACAGGACTGGACCAACTTGTAGCCAATCAGAGCATTATAGAACCGTCACAGGACTGGACCAACTTGTAGCCAATCAGAGCATTATAGAACCGTCACAGGAGTGGACCAACTTGTAGCCAATCATAGCACTATAGAACCGTCACAGGACTGGACCAACTTGTAGCCAATCAGAGCACTATAGAACGTCACAGGACTGGACCAACTTGTAGCCAATCAGAGCATTATAGAACCGTTACAGGACTGGACCAACTTGTAGCCAATCAGAGCATTATAGAACTGTCACGGGACTGGACCAACTTGTAGCCAATCAGAGCATTATAGAACCGTCACAGGAGTGGACCAACTTGTAGCCAATCAGAGCATTATAGAACCGTCACAGGACTGGACCAACTTGTAGCCAATCAGAGCATTATAGAACCGTCACAGGACTGGACCAACTTGTAGCCAATCAGAGCATTATAGAACTGTCACGGGACTGGACCAACTTGTAGCCAATCAGAGCATTATAGAACTTTTACAATACTGGACAAACTTGTAGCCAATCAGATCATTATAAAACCGTCACAGGACTAGACCAACTTTTAGCCAATCAGAGCATTAGAACCCTCACAGCCCTAGTGAAGCCAATCAGAACAATGCAATACTCACAACATAACATATAAGTGTGACAAATGGATTAGATAGGAGTAGATACATGTGACATATACAGGGTAAGTATCTCTGATATCACCTAAGAGGAAATTGTCAGTTTCCTAAATGGATTTGCAATTCCAAGCGTGTATCCAGCGTCCCTCCTCCGGCGCTCTCCTGGCTCGCCCGCGTGGTTGGAGTGTATGGGGAACTGGCTGGGAGGAAGTATAACAAGCCATATATCATAATTATCATCAGCGCAGCACTATAATTGACTCAAGGGCCATTGGGGAGAATCGTGCTATTTAGAGCAGAATGTGAATTACGGTCCCTGGGATGTAAATAACTGGGTTTGGAATATGAATTATGCTGCACAGAATGGGCTTAGTGAGCTCTAGAACATGAATGACTGGATTTGGAAAGCAAAGTCTCTCTGTAGAACCGAAGACTGATGTCATTTGCAATGCAAATTGTAGCAGTGTACTTTATAAGAGGGGGATTTATACAGTGTGTACTGGCTGCGGCGAGCGGATTTACTATGTGTAGTAGCAGAGCGTGTGTCCAGGTACAGTCACTGGGGCTCTGTGCCGACCCTCGTTATCATCTGTCTGTTCCATAAACCCCAAGCTAATTACTGCGATTGTTACATTGTGCTGACTGCTGCAGGGATGATAATATACACTGTGTGTGTGTGTGTGTGTGTGTGTGTGTGTGTGTGTATGTATATATATATGTATAATCGTTACTCTATGGAATTATAATGGATTTGATTAAAATGTATTCCAACTAATCAACACAAAGTGCACAGTAATGTGCCAATAAAGATTTAGCTACACCCCAGGTAACCAGCTTCCTCACACATCACATATATAGTGTATTGGGGAACACCTGTGTGCAGGTACGGTGTCACATGACTGCAGCACACACACACACCTGTCTCTGCACGGCTCCTCAGGTAACCAGCTTCCTCACACATCACATATATAGTGTATTGGGGGACACCTGTGTGCAGGTACGGTGTCACATGACTGCAGCACACACACACACACCTGTCTCTGCACGGCTCCCCAGATAACCAGCTTCTTCACACATCACATATATAGTGTATTGGGGGACACCTGTGTACAGGTATGGTGTCACATGACTGGAGCACACACACAGCTGTCTCTGCACGGCTCCTCAGGTAACCAGCTTCCTCACACATCACATACTGTATATAGTGTATTGGGGGACACCTGTGTGCAGGTACAGTGTCACATGACTGCAGCACACACACCTGTCTCTGCACGGTTCCCCAGGTAACCAGCTTCCTCACACATCACATATATAGTGTATTGGGGGGCACCTGTGTACAGGTACGGTGTCACATGACTGCAGCACACACACCTGTCTCTGCACAGCTCCCCAGGTAACCAGCTTCCTCACACATCACATATATAGTGTATTGGGGGACACCTGTGTACAAGTACGGTGTCACATGACTGCAGCACACACACCTGTCTCTGCACGGCTCCTCAGGTAACCAGCTTCCTCACACATCACATATATAGTGTATTGGGGGACACCTGTGTACAGGTACGGTGTCACATGACTGCAGCACACACACACACCTGTCTCTGCACGGCTCCCCAGGTAACCAGCTTCCTCACACATCACATATATAGTGTATTGGGGGACACCTGTGTACAGGTACGGTGTCACATGACTGCAGCACACACACCTGTCTCTGCACGGCTCCTCAGGTAACCAGCTTCCTCACACATCACATATATAGTGTATTGGGGGACACCTGTGTGCAGGTACGGTGTCATGTGACTGCAGCACGCACACACCTGTCTCTGCACGGCTCCCCAGGTAACCAGCGTCCTCACACATCACATATATAGTGTATTGGGGGACACCTGTGTACAGGTACGGTGTCACATGACTGCAGCACACACACCTGTCTCTGCACGGCTCCTCAGGTAACCAGCTTCCTCACACATCACATATATAGTGTATTGGGGGACACCTGTGTGCAGGTACGGTGTCACATGACTGCAGCACACACACACACCTGTCTCTGCACAGCTCCCCAGGTAACCAGCTTCCTCACACATCACATATACAGTGTATTGGGGGACACCTGTGTACAGGTACGGTGTCACATGACTGCAGCACACACACCTGTCTCTGCACGGCTCCTCAGGTAACCAGCTTCCTCACACATCACATATATAGTGTATTGGGGGACACCTGTGTACAGGTACGGTGTCACATGACTGCAGCACACACACACACCTGTCTCTGCACGGCTCCCCAGGTAACCAGCTTCCTCACACATCACATATATAGTGTATTGGGGGACACCTGTGTACAGGTACGGTGTCACATGACTGCAGCACACACACCTGTCTCTGCACGGCTCCTCAGGTAACCAGCTTCCTCACACATCACATATATAGTGTATTGGGGGACACCTGTGTGCAGGTACGGTGTCATGTGACTGCAGCACGCACACACCTGTCTCTGCACGGCTCCCCAGGTAACCAGCGTCCTCACACATCACATATATAGTGTATTGGGGGACACCTGTGTACAGGTACGGTGTCACATGACTGCAGCACACACACCTGTCTCTGCACGGCTCCTCAGGTAACCAGCTTCCTCACACATCACATATATAGTGTATTGGGGGACACCTGTGTGCAGGTACGGTGTCACATGACTGCAGCACACACACACACCTGTCTCTGCACAGCTCCCCAGGTAACCAGCTTCCTCACACATCACATATACAGTGTATTGGGGGACACCTGTGTACAGGTACGGTGTCACATGACTGCAGCACACACACACCCCCCTGTCTCTGTGCACCTCTGTGGGTAGTTATGCCCAGCACAGACTGAGGGCAGGAGAATTTTCCCAACTAGAGGCTAATGACATGTATGAGGTATAGCAGAGGTGGACCATCGGCTGATGTACAGTACTATATATACAGTAATGATACTATATATGGGCCGCACATTGAGTTACACAATAATATAACATATAATCTCTTTTTTCTTCTAGAAACCACAACAACAATCACAACTACAACCACAACAACTTACGTAGCGCCGCTGTCCACCACCGTGTGGGAGCCAAAGTCTGTGGTTGGGTCGTCGGGGGTCCGGCTGTCCTGGTTCTCCGTATGGTCAATGGTTCCACTTGGGATATTGCTCATGTGGTAAGGAGCAGAGGTGCCTGTGTAATCTGCCATCATTTCACATGCCCTGGGCTGGTGGGGCAAATACCGGGGTCACACTGTATATTATGCTGGTGGGGTAGGTACCAGGGTCACACCGCCTATAACAGATTCCGGCGTAATGCAGGGGGACACTTCAGCGTAATGCAAGGGGACGCTACAGCGTAATGCAGAGGTACACTACAGCGTAATGCAGGGGTACACTACAGCGTAATGCAGGGGGACACTACAGCGTAATGCAGGGGGACACTACAGCGTAATGCAGGGGTAAACTACAGCGTAATGCAGGGGGACACTACAGCGTAATGCAGGGGTACACTACAGCGTAATGCAGGGGTACACTACAGCGTAATGCAGGGGTACACTACAGCGTAATGCAGGGGTACGCTACAGCGTAATGCAGGGGTACAATACAGGGTAATGCAGGGGGCGCTACAGCGTAATGCAGGGGGACACTACAGGGTAATGCAGGGGGACACTACAGCGTAATGCAGGGGTACACTACAGCGTAATGCAGGGGTACACTACAGCGTAATGCAGGGGTACACTACAGCGTAATGCAGGGGTACGCTACAGCGTAATGCAGGGGTACGCTACAGCGTAATGCAGGGGTACACTACAGCGTAATGCAGGGGGACACTTCAGCGTAATGCAAGGGGATGCTACAGCGTAATGCAGGGGTACACTACAGCGTAATGCAGGGGTACACTACAGCGTAATGCAGGGGTACGCTACAGCGTAATGCAGGGGGACACTACAGCGTAATGCAGGGGTAAACTACAGTGTAATGCAGGGGTACACTACAGCATAATGGGTACTTGTGTAGTTTCACGACGCCAGCATGGCGCCGTGCGTCTGAGTCCCCTTGCGGGCTCGGTGGCTCGCTACGCTCATCACGCTATCTAAAACTATAGTGGGGGTATGAACTATCCATGTTGGCATGGAGTTAAGTTAGTTTATTTGGTAGTTATGTATTATCTGGGCTCCCATGTTAAATGCACCCCATTTTTTCATACCCCTACTATCCAACTACGCATGGAGTTGATTTTATATAGTGTGGCGAGCGCAGCGTGTCCCGCGAGGGGACGCGGTCTCATAAGAAAAGCGGGAGCCCAGATATTACATAAGTACAGTTTATTTTAGATAGTTTGTGGCGAGCGTAGAACCCGGAAGTAGTCAGATGCTGGCGCCGTGAAACTACACAAATACTGCGTAATGCAGGGGGACGCTACAGTGTAATGCAGAGGGACACTACAGGGTAATGCAAGGGGGACACTACAGGCTAATGCAGGGGACACTACAGGGTAATGCAGGGAACCGCTACAGCGTAATGCAGGGAGACACTACAGGGAAATGCAGGGGGACACTACAGGGTAATGCAGGGGGACACAGCGTAATGCAGGGGGACACTACAGGGTAACGCAGGGGAAACTACAGCCTAATCTAGGGGGACATTACAGCGTAATACAGGGGGACACTACAGCGTAATGCAGTAATGCACTACAGGGTAATGCAGGGGGACACTACAGGGTAATGCAGGGGGACACTACAGCGTAATGCAGGGGGACACTACAGCGTAATGCAGGAAGACACTACAGAGTAATGCAGGGGGACACTACAGCGTAATGCAGGGGTACACTACAGCGTAATGCAGGAGGACACTACAGGGTAATGCAGGGGGACACTACAGCATAATGCAGGAGGACACTACAGGGTAATGCAGGGGGACACTACAGCGTAATGCAGGGGTACACTACAGCGTAATGCAGGGGGACACTACAGCGTAATGCAGGGGGACACTACAGCGTAATGCAGGGGGCGCTACAGCGTAATGCAGGGGTACACTACAGCGTAATGCAGGGGGACACTACAGCGTAATGCAGGGAGACACTACAGGGGGACTCTACAGGGTAATGCAGGGAGACACTACAGGGTAATGCAAGGGGGACACTACAGGGTAATGCAGGGGACACTACAGGGTAATGCAGGGAGACGATACAGCGTAATGCAGGGAGACACTACAGGGGGACTCTACAGGGTAATGCAGGGAGACACTACAGGGTAATGCAAGGGGGACTCTACAGGGTAATGCAGGGGGACACTACAGGGTAATGCAAGGGGGACACTACAGAGTAATGCAGGGGACACTACAGGGTAATGCAGGGAGACGATACAGCGTAATGCAGGGAGACACTACAGGGTAATGCAAGGGGGACACTACAGGGTAATGCAAGGGGGACGCTACAGGGTAATGCAGGGGGACACTACAGCGTAATGCAGGGAGACACTACAGGGTAATGCAGGGAGACGCTACAGCGTAATGCAGGGAGACACTACAGGGTAACACAGGGAGACACTACAGGGTAACGCAGGGGGACACTACAGCGTAATGCAGGGGGACACTACAGCGTAATGCCCTTAGGTGTTGGGGACTGTCACTTGGCGAGGGCCCCTAGGAGGTGAGGACTGTCACTTTGCGAGTGCCCTTAGGTGGTGAGGATTGCCACTTGGCGAGTGCCGCTAGGTGGTGAGGACTGTCACTTTGCGAGTGCCCCTAGGTGGTGAGAACTGTCACTTTATAGAGTGCCCTTAGGTGGTGTGGACTGTCATTTTGCGAGTGCCCCTAGGTGGTGAGGACTGTCACTTGGCGAGTGCCCTTAGGTGTTGGGGACTGTCACTTGGCGAGTGCCCCTAGGAAGTGATGACTGTCACTTGGCGAGTGCCCTTAGGTGGTGGGGACTGTCACTTGGCGAGGGCCCCTAGGTGGTGAGGACTGTTACTTTGAGAGTGCCCCTAGGTGGCTAGGTGGTGAGGACTGTCACTTGGCGAGTGCCCCTAGGTGGTGAGGACTGTCACTTTGCGAGTGCCCCTAGGAGGTGAGGACTGTCACTTGGCTAGTGCCATTAGGTGGTGAGGACTGTCACTTTGCGAGTGCCCCTAGGTGGTGAGGACTGTCACTTTGCGAGTGCCCCTAGGTGGCTAGGTGGTGAGGACTGTCACTTGGCGAGTGCCCCTAGGTGGTGAGGACTGTCACTTTGCGAGTGCCCCTAGGTGGTGAGGACTGTCACTTTGCGAGTGCCCCTAGGTGGTGAGGACTGTCACTTTGCGAGTGCCCCTAGGTGGTGAGGACTGTCACTTTGCGAGTGCCCCTAGGTGAGGACTGTCACTTGGCGAGTGCCCCTAGGTGGTGAGGACTGTCACTTTGCGAGTGCCCCTAGGTGGTGAGGACTGTCACTTTGCGAGTGCCCCTAGGTGGTGAGGACTGTCACTTGGCGAGTGCCCCTAGGTGGTGAGGACTGACACTTGGCGAGTGCCATTAGGTGGTGAGGACTGTCACTTGGCGAGTGCCATTAGGTGGTGAGGACTGTCACTTGGCGTGTGCCCCTAGGTGGTGAGGACTGTCACTTGGTGAGTGCCCTTAGGTGGTGAGGACTGTCACTTGGCGCGTGCCCCTAGGTGGTGAGGACTGTCACTTGGCGCGTGCCCCTAGGTGGTGAGGACTGTCACTTTGTGAGTGCCCCTAGGTGGTGAGGACTGTCACTTTGTGAGTGCCCCTAGGTGGTGAGGACTGTCACTTGGTGCGTGCCCCTAGGTGGTGAGGACTGTCACTTGGCGAGTGCCCTTAGGTGGTGAGGACTGTCACTTGGCGAGTGCCCCTAGGTGGTGAGGACTGTCACTTGGCGCGTGCCCCTAGGTGGTGAGGACTGTCACTTGGCGAGTGCCCCTAGGAGGTGAGGACTATCACTTGGCGAGTGCCCCTAGGTGGTGAGGACTGTCGCTTGGCGAGTGCCCTTAGGAGGTTGGGACTGTCACTTGGCGCGTGCCCTTAGGAGGTGGGGACTGTCACTTGGTGCGTGCCCTTAGGAGGTGAGGACTGTCACTTGGTGAGTGCCCCTAGGTGGTGAGGACTGTCACTTGGTGAGTGCCCCTAGGTGGTGAGGACTGTCACTTGGTGAGTGCCCCTAGGTGGTGAGGACTGTCACTTGGCGAGTGCCCTTAGGAGGTGGGGACTGTCACTTGGCGAGTACCCTTAGGAGGTGGGGACTGTCACTTGGCGCGTGCCCCTAGGTGGTGAGGACTGTCACTTGGCGTGTGCCCCTAGGTGGTGAGGACTGTCACTTGGCGCATGCCCTTAGAAGGTGGGGACTGTCACTTGGCGAGTGCCCCTAGGTGGTGAGGACTGTCACTTGGCGAGTGCCCCTAGGGGTTGAGGACTGTCACTTGGCGCATGCCCTTAGAAGGTGAGGACTGTCACTTGGATGTACTCACGTCATCTCTCTTTTCCTTGCAGATTCCTTCGTCGCATTCCCACATAAAGTATTTCAATATTTTTCTCTATTTTGCACATGTTACAGAGGATACAACTTATTTCATTTTATCTTCATTGGTTATATTATTTTTCTTTTGGAATGGACAAATCCAACTAAAAATGGTGCGTTGCCATGGCCGCCGACAGTTACAAAAAAAAAAATGAAAAAAAAATCTTATAAAAAAAAATAATAATAAAAATGGATACAATATATGAAGCGAAGAACACACCATCAAACCAAACTGTACAGTAATAATACAACTTGGATGTGTGGGAAATAAAAAAAAAAGTCTGCCAAAACTAAAACAAGGAATGCTTTATTGAAAGCGAACCAAATTTACAGAACGCACAGCATAATCATGGGGGATGGACAAACTCACTTTGCTATATTTGGAGACTTTCTGGATGATGGGATGCTAAGATCGTCATAGGATCATACAGCTATACCGCCATGCCAAAGACAACTCTCGTTTCTTTCCCACAATGCTGTGCTTCCCGACACACAGCGGTACCAAGGCCACCAACCATGGAGCTAACCCTCTGGCGTATTCTGAGCCACCGATCAGTATCACTCAATCCTGTTTAATGTTCCTTCATCTGTACACACCTTTCCTTTTTCGCGCTTTCCCCCGTTGCATTTACTTTGCCAAATGAGCAGACTGTGTGCGCCGTAATCCTCACCGCGTTTGCACTGTTGGTTAAAACTTTTAGGAAATTTCTCCTTACTTTCTAATTTGATACCACAAACAAGAGAGTTGACTTATTGGACCGAAATGGCGTTTTGCCGCCAAAGGACCGGTTGGAGTTTGGGGTGGACGGAAATGCCGTGGCTCTGCTCATGGCACCCTGGGTGGATGAACATTTTTATTATGAACACTGTACAGTCAGCCCAATTCACCTGGAATCTTTTCATACATTTCTCAAACTTTTTTCCAAAGTCATGGTGTCCTGTGACCTAATGCTGCGCTGGCCTCACATCCGTGCGGGGTATCCACCGTTCTCTCTGTGTTCCCGGTGATTCCCACCTGCGCTCTCCTTATAGAAGACTTGTGAATTCTTATAAAATTGGAAGGGAACGTTGAATATTTCTCTCTGCAGTTCTGGGAATTGGCTGTAAAGTGTTATTGAGCATTGTACATGTCACATGTCACTGCGGGGACGGTCTGAGTGACAAATCACACAACCACATAAAAGGTGCGTTCTGTAGCGTGTAGCAACAAGGTAACATCGTAGGCATCCTCTAGTCTCCGGGATCAGGTGACCGAAACCTCACACTCCAGTGTATCACATTATGGGCCCGGCGAATGCGTTTCCAGCCGTGTACACGGGGAAATACATCCGCGATCACTCACCATAGAATGGATTCCACCCTGTTTAGCGCTGATGACGTCAGTGGTCCCCTCCTCCCAATGGTCGCGGAACGCCTGCATTTTCAGGGGCACTCCCAGAATAGACTGCATTCCGCCCGAAAGCAGTGGCAGGGGTGTCAATCAAAGAGAAAGCAATATAGGGTCAGCACCAAGGTGTTGCCCCCCAAGAGCGCTTGCTCTGAATTGCTTGCTTATTTGAGCAGCTGCTAGAGTGGGGGAGGGTCAGTCCCCACAGTGAAGGTAACCAGAAGGAAAGGCCGCGCTCGTACTTAATAATGAGTGAATCAAATTGTAAAAAGTAATAAGTATATTTAATATTAAAAATTAATATTCATAGGACACGTTAAAGATCGCATATAGCTGCATAAAGTATCTTACATAAATGTACAACACTGTATAAATAACATACAAATAAAGTAATTGTCGGTATAACCAGATCTCACGTGGGGAGGTGAACCCCAAATCGGGGTAAAGGTGTAACCTGCACTGTCCACAATGTCGTAGTCCCAAGTAACTGGAGACAAATGTACGGCAGTTTGTAGTCCTGTATGTCCCCCGAGGGCGCGGCTGATGTTGGAAGCCTACCTTCAACCTTGTGGCAATTTGTATCCAATAAAGCAGGAAATAAGCCGGAGACTTCCAATAGTGGGGGGACCCCGGGGTAAGAATAAGCAGGTGATAAAGCTGGCGTTAGTCCAGGGAAACGCGTTGGTGGCGCTGTCTTGTTCCAGATCCAGGGAGACCATTGGAATACTCACCTGCTTATTCTTCTGACCACGGGGTCCCCCCACTATTGGAAGTCTCCGGCTTATTTCCTGCTTTATTGGATACAATTGCCACGAGGTTGAAGGTAGGCTTCCAACACCAGCCGCTCCCTCGGGGGACATACAGGATTACAAACTGCCGTACATTTGTCTCCATTTACTTGGGACTACGACATTGTGGACAGTGCAGGTTACACCTTTACCCCGATTTGGGGTTCACCTCCCCACGTGAGATCTGGTTATACAGACAATTACTTTATTTGTATGTTTTTTATACAGTGTTGTACATTTATGTAAGATACTTTATGCAGCTATATGCGATCTTTAGTGTCCTATGAATATTCATTTTTAATATTAAATATACTTATTACTTTTTACAATTTGATTCACTCATTATTATTTATTTTTCTGTGTTTTTGCGGGGTGTCAATCACCCGGTGTGCAGACAGTGAAGGCTAGCCTTCGGGTGGTCCGTTCATACAGAGGGCGTGCGCACATCATACCGGCTATCTAATAATCGGCGTGCGCACAGCAAGGTGGTGTTAATTGTATCAACCAATCAGATTGTTGCTTTCATTGTTGTCATAGTACATAAGGAAAGTGACACAATCTCATTGGCTGATGCAGTACACAGATAATTTTTATTTCATGTGCAAAGAGGTCCCAACTGCTACTTTATCTCTCCCTGGAGATGTGCGCCAAGTGCAAGTACTGACACTAACACGTGTGACTGCAGGGGAGACGGACATACTGGAGTGTCAGATACAGGTCTCTAGTTACTAAGCCTGGGTGAGAGATAAAATAGCAGCCAGCCAGCTGATAACTGCCATTTTTTTCAAACACGGCCTTAATATGACAGGATCTAGTTGGTTGGTACTTTATCTCCACCCAAGACTTAGAACATTAACTCCGTCGTAAAAATGGGCATTGTATGGGAGCCATGTTTTCCTCACCTCGTGCCTCACATTGTAGTTAATATCCACACCCTGTGCCTCACAATGGTTTCCGATAATGGGAACGTGAGGTACGAGGTGTGTCCCCTATATTGTACACTTAGGGCTGCCATTACTATAGTGAGAGTTTTCAGAAGTGCAGATGTTGCCTATAGCAACCAAACATATTCTACTTATCATTTATGAAGCACCTTCTGGAAGATCATTGGTTGCTCTAAGCAACGTGTCCTGCACTTTAGTAAATGAGCGCTGACTCCAGAGCGATGCCTAGCACGGACATATTGCTGCCGCGCTGTGCAGAAAACACAGACGCACACACACCCCCACCCCCCCCCCCCCCAACACATGTGTGCAGACTTGTGGGACAGTGCGTGCGCTTGTGGAACAGTGCCACGCCCCATTTTCGGTGCTGTGGGGGCATGCTCAGCTCCGTGAGCTGCCAGCTATGATCCCAGCCCCTCTGGCTGCAGGAATAAACGCTGTGCGTATTCACGAATGACAGGGGGGGGGCTCCCAACTGCCCCTCCCCCACCACGGCGGGACACTGCCGGCCCCGGGAGGGACGCAGGAACGTCCCAAAAAAAGGGACGTACCCGCGATAAGCGGGACAGTTGGGAGGTATGCAGACGTTGGCTTCTCTCCAACATTGTGTTGCCATACCTTGAATGATGTCATATCCTGTCCCAATGGTGTCACATATCCCACATTGATAGTACATGCCCCCCAGCCATTGCATTGCAAGATGATGGGATATCACTGTGAGAATATAATTGGATTCTGGGTAAGGGAATGCAAAAAACGAAACTGTACTGGATGCGATCTTAATAGCATCACTATAGAAACTAGGTAAAGTGGTACAAAAAATAATTATTTGGACATTAATTCCTTAATATTGACATTAGGGAAATACAAAATGGTAATAAACTGATGCTGATATTCCCATGACTTTGTGCAATACTGTCCATTCTGCATTTATTGGTCTGTATCTGATTGGCTCTTGGTCTCACAGGTGTAAATGTTTCTGGAATAATTCTGCTTGATGTACGCTGTGTAAGAGGGGTTCCCCTGACTGACGCATCCTCTGAGCGACCTATGGGGCCTTTCAGCATCTAAAGGGGAAAAATATGCCCAAAAATGTTTACATTAGTAATTAAGATGCTTATGTACTTAGCCTTGAGGGGAGATAAAGGGCCTTATTTAACATGGATCCCGCTGGGGTCCGATGGTGAGGCTCTGTGTAAGCATTTGGGCACATATACCCATGTGCAGGGCCGCTGTGCGAATGCCTTTGGCGACTATCACAGTCGATGAGGTGTTTGCACAGGGGGGAGAGGGGGGGCGGACAGGGAGCTGGTGCTTGGTTATGCCCAACATTTCTGGGTGTGCCCACAAAAACAGTGGGTGCTCCCGGAAATACGCTGGGCCGCATGCAAATGCGGCCATTCGGTCGGCAAAATGGGTGGGCGTTCGTTTGCCCAGCGGGTGGCGTCTAACCACTCAACAATAAGCAGCAAATGTACGCTGCTTACTGAGCAAAGCTGAATGACCCCCAAAGTGCAAAGAGATAAAGTACCAGCTGACCAGCTCCTAACTGCCATTTTACAGGCCCAGTATGTGATATGACAGTTAGGGGCTGGTGGGTTGGTGCTTTACCTAAAGAGATAAAGCACCAACCAACCAGCGTCTAACTGCCTATTTCTCTCCAAGGCTTAGTACATAGATCCCTAAAGTTTTTGTCAATGATGCGGTTTTTACAGACTGTAAAACTGTGCAGGATTTTCCATCTGTCTACAAATATTCCCAGTTCCCAGTCCTGTGAGCTGCCGGAACATCCATCTGTCCTAGTCCCTCAGGGAAAGTCCTACTTGCTAACACTTATGTGCACCAACATCCGTAATGTACCAATTTCTTCTACTCTACCACCTATCGTTAGGATTAAATTCATGATACATGGAGGTACGCGGATCTGCCCGTATTATCTGTGCCACTATTGTGTGTCTGGACGGGTGTAATACCTGTATATTACTCACCGTGCAAAGTGAGCCACCAAGTGCACCAGCTCAGAGGTGCTGGAACAAGTTGGTCTTTCTGTAGGGAGGAAAGGGCTGTGAGCACCCCACAAACCATGTCCTTTACACCACCTGTCATTGCAGGTGGGGCTAAGATTAGACGCATTTTCCGCGTCAGCAAGAAACCCCCACATCTACCTGTCAGGAAATGAGCTGGCACGTGCCACCAACTTGGTTGGCAAATCCCTGCGCTAACTCTTATAACGGAGCCCGTGTGACAGAAGTCGGCACAACGCAGAATGTGTAACTGAGATTTTGCACTTTTATGAATGAGCCTTAATTTGCTATGGGGCCCACGATTATCTAGGTACGCCTCTGTGTCTGTGGGAAATTCTCCCAGAATATAAAGACTGTGGGCATCAATATTGCCGGCTTTTAT
This sequence comes from Crinia signifera, assembly GCF_055691185.1. Classification (NCBI taxonomy): domain Eukaryota; kingdom Metazoa; phylum Chordata; class Amphibia; order Anura; family Myobatrachidae; genus Crinia; species Crinia signifera. The sequence continues at coordinate 473,087,933 of NC_139217.1, read as the reverse complement.
ATGGTACAGCATATACGGCCCAGCGCAGGACTGTGTCATATCTAAGGGCTGTAATATAAATACTGTACATAAGGAACCATGGAATTCTCATACAAAGACTATTGTGCTAGTGTCACTTCTGACCACAGGGCGAAATAGCGTTCAGAATCTTATAGGATTGATTTATCCTTCTCAACCAATAAAATAGCAGCTTTCATCAGCCAATTGTTGTCAGATTACTGACCGCTTATTTCTGATTGGTTGATATATTTTAAAGCTCCATTTTCTTAAATACGCCCCAATATTTGCAAGAATGGACCATTGTCCAATAACCAGTTGTCAAGGTACGTTAACGTACATGTTGTCATGGTGACAATGCACAATTCCAGTGGTGACATTTGCAAGTCTTTATATAATGGAGATATCATGGACGGCACATCAGCGTTATCCTAACTTTTATTTTACTGTGACTTGTTTTCTATATCCAGTCCCGGCGTCTGTATTGGGAATCCCGGCTTCTGTAATGTTTCATTCATTATGAACTGACGATGCAGAAAAAGGAATGTAGCAGCAGCATCGAGGACGGGCCCTGATACCCCCCTCCTACCCCCCTCATCCTCCCGGACACGCGTTTTGTAAAATGGCTCTTACTCCTTTGCAGATTCAGTATTTAATACCGTTCGTCCTAGTATTAAAAAAATAAAATGTAAAGGAAAAAAAAAATCAACGACACAGAGATGATGTTGACGCTGTATTTGAATTTTTTATAGATGTATATAAACGGAGAGGTTGTTCATTAAATGTGATCATTTCATGACCTAGAGAGTGAGTTTTCTTCTTTGTCTTTTTTTTTTTATTAAGTTATGAAAACTGATACAACTCAGAAAACCATCAATCCCATGTCGACCTGGGAAAAGTGTCGACAAAAGCAACAGGTCAACACAGAAAGGATCAACATTAGTTTTTCAAGTTTTTATTGTGTTAATCAGATTTGAGCACGTGTGCCCCCAATTAGTGATCTGCTTCCCCTGGCATGGCTCCCTAAGCTCGTCCCACTTCCAGCCTGGTGGCACACTACGCGATCACCATCACCGTTCACAATCAGAGTCCACGTGGATGGTATGCCACAATTCGTGAAAAAAGTATGTCTAACTTTTCAGGTTACATACAGATAGTGGTAGATGCTCACTGAGTAATGTTAGTAACCAATCTAGAACACTACATGATAATAGAATTCAGAGATATTGGTTACATATACCTGCGCAGGTGTATGCTATGCCCCCACGCCGCGTCAAGGCTTCTCTGTATATTGGGGGTCCCTAGCGCTATATCTAGGTGCAGGGTGCGGCACCCCAAAAACTATCATGAGCTAGGAGGCCCAGTGCGGCATGCCAGTGAGATACTATAGTGTTAATAATTAGTGATAGGAAGCCGAAGCTATACATAAAGAGAGAGATAAATTTAATGTAATTAAAATAAGAGCGAGAGAGTGTTAGTGAGGGGAAAGTGTTAATAGAATGTAAGGGCATGCCGCACTAAAGCCACCCACCCAGCCCAACCAGTCCAGGAGCACCACACCCCACACCACTGTTACCCTAAATTGGGTCTACAATTAGTCAGCAAGGAGCTACATGATAATGGCTCCTTACTTTATATATCTGAACTAAGAGCTACCTACCTTGGAGCAACCCCAGACTACTCCATGTGGCATATCAGGACCTGCATCTCTGCCTCTCACAACATACATACAGATAGTGGTAGATGCTCAAATTTGTTCAGTAATATTACTCAGGTGCATGAGGGAGGGGTTAATACTGAGTAAGTAACAAGACATTGGTTCCCCCGGCACACTGAGTAGTATTAGTAACCAATCTTGAACACTACATGATAATAGAATTCAGAGATATAGGTTACATATACCTGCACAGGTGTATGCTATGCCCCCAAGCTGTCGTCAAGGCTTCTCTGTATATTGGGGGTCCCAAGCGCTATATCTAGGTGCAGGGTGCGGCACCCCCAAAAACTATCATGAGCTAGGAAGCCCAGTGCGGCATGCCAGTGTTATACTAAGTGTTAATAATTAGTGATAGGAAGCCGAAGCTATATAAAAAGAGAGAGAAAAAATTCAAAATATCATATCAGGATGCACCTGCAGGTCCTTAGGTATAGTACTCCCATGTACTCCAATTCCTCCATGTACTCGGTCACCTCCAGGTACTCAGCCTCCAACAGGTACTCAGACTGCAACTGGTACGCAGTCACCTCCAGGTACTCAGACTCCTCAGCCTCCAATAGGTACTCAGACTGCAACTGGTACTCAGTCACCTCCAGGTACTCGGTCACCTCCAGGTACTCAGCCTCCAACAGGTACTCAGACTGCAACTGGTACTCAGTCACCTCCAGGTACTCAGACTCCTCAGGTACTCAGCCTCCAATAGGTACTCAGACTGCAACTGATACTCAGTCACCTCCAGGTACTCAGACTCCTCAGGTACTCAGCCTCCAATAGGTATTCAGACTGCAACTGGTACTCAGTCACCTCCAGGTACTCAGACTCCTCAGGTACTCAGCCTCCAATAGGTACTCAGACTGCAACTGGTACGCAGTCACCTCCAGGTACTCAGACTCCAATAGGGACTCAGACTGCAACTGGTACTCAGTCACCTCCAGGTACTCAGACTCCTCCAGGTACTCAGCCTCCAATAGGTACTCAGACTGCAACTGGTACGCAGTCACCTCCAGGTACTCAGACTCCTCCAGGTACTCTGTCAGCTCCAGGTAGTCAGTCACTTCCATGTACTCAGATTCCTCAAGGTACTCAGTCACTTTCAGGTACTCAGTCACCTCCAGGTACTCAGACTTTTCACTGTACAAGAAACCTGTGAGCTACTGTACATCCATGTCCAAGCAACAACTTGCAGAATATCAGCAGGACAAGGAATACGGATCCACAGACACAACAGCGAAGGTCGGGCTATTATACGAGACAGGATATTTGAATCACAAAAGAGAGACTGGATGACAATAGCTGAGATGACATTGTAACAAAACTCTCTTGGTGGTAAATGGCATACATTCCAAACTGGAGTCCCGCAAGGTTCAATATTGGGACCCACCTTGTTTAATATATTCATTAATGATATAGGAAGTGACATAGTGAGTAAAATTGCAATATTTGCAGACGACATTAAGCTGAGTAAGGAAATGAACTCAGGAGAGGATGTGGAAACACTACAAAGTGACTTAAATAAACTGGAAAGGTGGAAAATGCAGTTTAAAGTTGAAAAATGTAAAGTAATTCATTATGGGAACGAAAAAGAACAAGCTACTTATAGGCTAAATGGAGTTATTATAAATGCTGTAGAGAAGGACTTGGGGGTCATCATAGATGATAAATTGGATAATAGTGCACACTGCTCAAGTGTGGCAGCAAAAGCAAACCGGACACTGGCATGCATTAAAAGGGGCATGGATTCAAGGGATGCCAATGTGATAGTGCCTCTTTACAAGGCATTGGTGAGACCACACTTGAAATATTGTGTTCAGTTCTGGGCACCGCACCTTAAAAAGGACATAAATGAATTGGAACAGGTACAGAGAAGAGCAACTAAGCTAGTAACAGGTCTGGAATCACTAGAATACAAAGATAGGTTATACCAGACTGAATATGTTATCACTGGAGAAACGGAGGCTGAGATGTGATATGATTAGTATGTTAACATACAGGATTGGGAGTCATATGGAACTGGTCACTAACAGACCTATACTTAGGACACGCGGGCATGTACTGAGGCTCGAGGAAAATAAATGCCTTACTGAATTAAGAAGAGGATTCTTCACCATTAGAGCAGTAACATTCTGGAACTTATTGCCGGTGGGGTGATTACAGCAACTACTGTTAATGAATTTATGTCAAAACTGGATACATTTCTGGCCACTAAGGGAATCCTGCAGATATGACTTACTCGGGTGCCAGATTGGTGCCCGACAGCCGGGATTCCAACAGTCACTACACCGACGTCGGAATCCTGACTGTTAAAATCCAGACATTCGGGTTCCCAATGGCCACCGACTATTCTCCCTAGTGGGGGTCCATGACCCCCTTAGAGGGAGAATAGAATAGGTGGCGAGTGTAGCGAGCCACTGTGCCCGCAGCGAGGAGAGCCCGCAAGGGGATTCATTGTGCTTCCCCCACTGTCTGAGTCTGGGCAGTCAGGATCCCGACTGTTGGGCTCCTATACCACACCTGACTTACTCAAGTCAGTAGTTACAAGTTGGATAGGTTGAACTCAATGGACTAACATCATTCAGCCTTAATTACTATGGGCCTTATTCTAGTTCACTCTTTCTGACAAAATCCTTCTTAGATGGACAAAACCATGTGCACTGCAGGTGGGGCAGATGTAAAATGTGCAGAGAGAATTAGATTTGGTGAGTTATTTTGTTTCTGTGCAGGGTAAATACTGGCTGCTTTATTTTTACACTGCAATATAGATCTCACTTTGAAGTAAAACCCACCCAAATCTAATTCTCTCTGCACAAGTAACATCTGCCCCACCTGCAGTGCACATGGTTCTGTCCAAGAAGGATTTTGTCAGAAAGAGTGAACTAGAATTAGGCCCTATGTAACATTACAACTAAGACTGAGCAGGTAGAAGGGCTACAGACAAGGGAACACATTTATTTTGCCACCCAAGGCACCCATCAAATGTAACAAATCTCCAGTAGTGGGAGTCTGACATCACTTTCACCAGTGAGGAGTGGAAAGGGCACTGAAGGGTTCACACCAAAGAAGGAAAATCATCAATGGGTGAAATCATGGGGGTTTATTCTCTAAGATGGATAGATGTTGCTATGGGCAACTAATCAGATTCTGTTTATTTTCTTCTAAAATGTGCTAAATTAATAAGAAACAAATTTCTTATTAATTTCTGGTATTTTGTAGTAGTGTGCCATCTTTTAAGCATTGTTGCTTCCCCGGAGACTCTGGGGGTTCCCCGTCCTGTGTGGGTCCTTAGTTAGTTTTCCTCTTGCACTCTCCCCGCCTCGGTGGACACATTGTCTCACATAAGGCCTGGTGGCATCGGGGTTGGAGCCGGCATAACCAGCTCCTTCGAATGCGGCTGATAAAGGTGAAGTCTAGCACTGCACGTGTCCGCCGATCATGGGTAGAGGCAATAGAGTTAGGGGTTAGGGTTGGCGGAGCCTCCCAGAGTCCTAACAGTGAGATCCTGCTGCCTCCGGGTGCACTCACCATCCTGCTGCACGGTCTGGCTTCCTCCAGTGTCCTCGGAGGCTCCTCTCCAGTTCCAGTTGAGTTCTGCATTTGCCACCAAATTGTCTGTCCACCATCGACTCTCACCATCAGCTGTCACAATTAATAGTCAACCATCGATCATCTTCATTGACTGTCATCATTGTTAAAACACCAGTGATAGTTATCGTTGGATTGTCATCATCCATTGTTAGCATTGACTATCTTCATCGAAAGTCATCATCGATCATCATCACCTGATTGCTCTAACTATCGATTGCAAACATCGGTCCATAACATCGCTCCCTAGCGTCGCACCCTAACATAATGCACTAGCATTTATTTAATCGATACCTGCTAATGTTTGCATCAGCTGATTTAAAAAATTTTTGCCGTTCATCTATACTGCTATCGCCTCAAGTACCACCTCCTCCCAGTCACCTTCTGAGAGACCACGCTGGTATCACCCACCATCAGTATCCAGCATCAGTACCCATCATCACTAGGTGTACCCTCCTCTGTGCCTGTGGTATTGGTAGTCCAAGTCCCATATAGAGAACAGCTTATACCTGTCTGTGTCTTCCATGGTACTTACCTCTTCCTCCATCGATGGTCATCATCGGACATCAGGGACATCTCATTTCTGCTCCTACCTGTTCCAGTGGGGAAGGAGTCACAGCGCTGACTTTTGCATATACAGATGGAGCCGGGCGATCCGCCAGCAGCGAGGCACTCCATCTGACTGTGACGCGCGTGCGTCTCACACGCACGTGCGTCTCAGTTTCCAGGTGGCGGGGCGACGGGAACCCTGTCCGTCTCCGCTTCAGGGAGACGGAGAGGGTTAGGGGAGGCGGTGGGGACCCCGGGTGACCGCCAGCAAGCCGGCGGGGACCCGGGGGAAGCGCCGTCAGAAGGGGAAGGCATCTCGTGCGCGCGCGTCCCCTTTCGCAGAGCAGATGGCGGCTGGCGGGGGATGGCGGCTGGCGATTCTGCCGCCATCCCCTGCAAAGACAAGACCAGCTCCATCTGTATATAATTGGATTAATTAATTACATATTATTTCGAGGGTCCACCTTTTCAATAAAGACACAGGACTCAAAAAGTATTATTAGCAATATTTATAAACATATAAAACTTATATATTTAACACAATACATTAAAAAACAATATATTAGAAAAAAAACTGGGGGCCCCAGCTATATACAGTATAATTAATATAATAAAATATAGAAAGCTTGATTCTTTTGTAGCAGCAGCAGAATTAATGTCTCAATTATTTTGCCTCATTAATAGGCAGCAACAGTGAAGATAATGAATGGATTTAGTATTGAATCCCGGCGGTCGTGATCCCGGCGTTCAGAATCCCAAATGCCAACAAGGGGGGGACGTGGATCGCCCCCCCTTGCGGGCTCGCTGCGCTCGCCACGCAGCGGGCCCGGTGCCTCGCTACGCTCCGCACACTAATTTATTCTCCCTCCAGGGGTGTCGTGGACACCCCTGGAGGGAGAATGTGTAGGCATTTCGGCAGTCGGGATTTCGGCAGTCGGGATTCCGGCGTCGGGATCCCGACCGCCGGGATTGTAACTGCATCCCTAATGAATGAACACTTAGCTGCTGTATTTGTTAGAACCTTTATCCAATATCTTCGAACCAGGTTTTGATTCCGCTGGTGAAATGATCACGATGATTAAATGAGAAAATGCAAGTGATAGTTCTCACCTGTGCCGTATAGAGTTAGGTGTCTGTATTTTTCACGGTGGTCCTGTATAGAAAGTGGGAGCAATATAAAGGTGTTTGCCGCCAGCTTTGAGCAGCCCACCGCCAACTCTGGACAGCCATGTGCAGGAGTATTTCCCACTCCAATCCACTTTGTTCATCTAGAACAGTGGTGGCCAACCTGTGGCTCTTGAGCCTCATGCGGCTCTCCCTCTTGTAAAGTGTGGCTCCTGCTGCCTGCCGTCCACCGTCTGTCCCAGTCCCTCCTGCTGCCGGTTCCCTGAATCCCTTCTCCTTCTGAGGGGAGGAGAGCGCGCATCTCTCCTAAGTGCATCCTTGTGACTGGGCCGTTAGCCAATCAGAGCTCGTGGGCCAGCAGCTAATCAGGAGCCGGCCAGCGAGCTTAAATTGGTGGGCGGCCCAGTCACAGGGAAGTGAGGGGGAAGGACTAGGAGTCACGCGGTGTGCTGTGCTCTCCTCCCATCGGTGACATGACAGGAGGACTGCAGGGGGACATAAGACTGTCCTCTCCCCGCCTGGCAGCAGCAGCAACAACGGTGAGTGCTGCTGCTGGGAAATTTGCACTGTGGGGGCATAGCAGATTGTGGCACTGTGGGTGCATAGCAGTTGGTGGCACTGTGGGGGCATAGCAGTTGGTGGCACTGTGGGGGCATAGCAGTTGGTGGCACTGTGGGGGCATAGCAGTTGGTGGCACTGTGGGGGCATAGCAGTTGGTGGCACTGTGGGGGCATAGCAGTTTTTGGCACTGTGGGGGCATACCAGCTTGTTGGCACTGTGGGGGCATACCCGGCACCGTGTGGTGCATACCTGGTACCGTGGGGGGCATATGTGTATCTGGCACTATTGGGGGCATATGTATATATGGCACTGCACTATTGGAGGCATATTTGTATCACACCCACCCAAGGGGTCAAAATAGACCACGCCCCTTTTTTGTGCATGCACCTTCGGCACGCGCATGATGTCGGCTCTTTAGCTTGACTACCGATATTTTTCGGCTCTTTTCCTCTGACCGGTTGGCCACCCCTGATCTAGAAGAAAAAAATTATTTACGGTCAGAACAGTCAAACTCTGGAACTCTCTTCCTGGAGAAGTGGTGTCGGCAGACACTATAAATACGTTTAAAATAAGGTTGGATAAACATTTATTGGTTAAAAACATCCATGGGTACGAATAAGTAACATAATGTGTCTTTAAAATATCGGAACATACTATACAACAAGGGATAAGCTACTATAAACATAGGTTGAACTAGATGGACGCAAGTCTTTATTCAGCCTCACCTACTATGTAACTCCAGTATGGAGAACCTCTTCACCAGCTATGATATTACCGCCGGACATTCTCCTTGCTGTAGCGGGTGCAGGGCGGAGTTGTGGCTGCTGAGCGTTGGGTAGTAGCGGCTTGCTGTCCACGGAAATAGTTGTGCAGGTGAAAGAGATGACAAGGCCACTAGTGCTGCTGTTATGAGATTGCGTTGATCGGAAATCAGGGGGCGCCGATGCGTTTTGTCTCCTAGCAACGGAGACTTTTTCTATCTGGTCATAGACGCCACTCAGGCAAACCCGAGTCCAAAGACTCTTACAGTTATTACGGTTTCCTATTTCTTAGTCTAAAGACTATCCCACGGTAATTACCACTGTTTATATTACTGTTCAATAAATACCAATTTAATTTTATTCCTGTTTCCTCCATCATTGGTTGCGCCCTCTGGCCCTTGACTCTACACTTACACCTGAGGGAATCACATATGTGGACTCAGCTCCTAAGGGAGCCCATCTTCAAATTCACACCAACAAATACCTCAGTTTTGTTAGTCTTTTGTATAAACGTCTTAATACTAAAATTTCATAGTAATATAAATTTATTGAAATTGTGTCACACAGTACATTTAATATACAATTTCACCATCACTTACATAACACCATTCGTGAACCAATTGTTAGATCCCTAGCAAAGGGACACCCCTTCATAGAGGAGATTCTGCTTCAGTAGATTGATCCACCATACAGGAACTGGATGTGGTACCCTACGCGTTTCATCTTGAAAAGGCTTCTTCAGGGCTTCCTTTTATTAAAAAATACAGATAATCATAACTATGGGTGTATAACAGATCCAGTATTTACCACAAAGATAAATTGATTGTTTTGCTAAATGCCATAGGGTGGACAACATAATGACATTGTGGTCACATAAACAAACCTAGTATCACAATAAATCAATGGCATGAACATTTTTGTCGGAGCCGACGTCTCACGCATTCCCCTCAAACACCCGGCCACGCCTACATATTCCCTGACACTCCCAGAAAATGTCTGGTTACCACCCACAAACACCAGCTTCCTGTCAATCAACTTATAACGGGCATTGATTAAAAACATTGCAGGACTATATCTCAGGACGGCCTCGTGCATGTATACTACGGGCGGTACATGTGCTCAGTCTATCGATAATCGCCCAGTCTGCAAATTCACAGCCCGGATAAAAATGTCCATAATGTGATTTTTGTGCCATTTTAACCCAATTTGGACAAAAAAACACCTGCAACTCCCACCTGCAAGTTTAAAAACACCGGTCTCATCAACCCAACACCCTCATATACCAGTCCCACACCAAGATATCATAGGGGGGGGGTCCCCTAAAGGTTCTGAAATCATACCAGCTTTGCACAGAATTGTTCTTTGGTCTGGAAGGCCGCTCATATCTCATATAGACACTGTTCTCTCTACATCAAACAGTTGGGCAGATGGACTAAGCCTGGAAGATTGATAACATGGAGAGATTCAAAGTACCAGCCAAACAACCCCTAACTGCCATGTTTCAATAATGACATTTGGGAGCTGGTTGGTAGGTACTTCAGACCCAATTCTGCCGCCATCCCCTGCAAAGACAAGGCCAGCTCCATCTGTATATAATTGGATTAATTAATTACATATTTCAAAGGTCCACCTTTTCAATAAAGACACAGGACTCAAAAAGTATTATTAGCAATATTTATAAACATATAAAACTTATATATTTAACACAATACATTAAAAAACAATATATTAGAAAAAAACTGGGGGCCCCAGCTATATACAGTATAATTAATATAATAAAATATAGAAAGCTTGATTCTTTTGTAGCAGCAGCAGAATTAATGTCTCAATTATTTTGCCTCATTAATAGGCAGCAACAGTGAAGATAATGAATGGATTCAGTATTGAATCCCGGCGGTCGTGATCCCGGCGTTCGGAATCCCGACAGCCGAAATGCCAACAAGGGGGGGACGTGGATCGCCCCCCCTTGCGGGCTCGCTGCGCTCGCCACGCAGCGGGCCCGGTGCCTCGCTACGCTCCGCACACTAATTTATTCTCCCTCCAGGGGTGTCGTGGACACCCACGGAGGGAGAATGTGTAGGCATTTCAGCGGTCGGGATTCCGGCGTCGGGATTCTGAACGCCGGGATCCCGACCGCCGGGATTGTAACTGCATCCCTAATGAATGAACACTTAGCTGCTGTATTTGTTAAAACCTTTATCCAATATCTTCGAACCAGGTTTTGATTCCGCTGGTGAAATGATCACGATGATTAAATGAGAAAATGCAAGTGATAGTTCTCACCTGTGCCGTATAGAGTTAGGTGTCTGTATTTTTCACGGTGGTCCTGTATAGAAAGTGGGAGCAATATAAAGTGTTTGCCGCCAGCTTTGAGCAGCCGTATATAGGTGCCGCAGGTTCTGTGGAGACGCTCACCGCCAACTCTGGACAGCCATGTGCAGGAGTATTTCCCACTCCAATCCACTTTGTTCATCTAGAACAGTGGTGGCCAACCTGTGGCTCTTGAGCCTCATGCGGCTCTCCCTCGTGTAAAGTGTGGCTCCTGCTGCCTGCCGTCCACCGTCTGTCCCAGTCCCTCCTGCTGCCGGTTCCCTGAATCCCTTCTCCTTCTGAGGGGAGGAGAGCGCGCATCTCTCCTACCCCTTACTGTGCATCCTTGTGACTGGGCCGTTAGCCAATCAGAGCTCGTGGGCCAGCAGCTAATCAGGAGCCAGCCAGCGAGCTTAAATTGGTGGGCGGCCCAGTCACAGGGAAGTGAGGGGGAAGGACTAGGAGTCACGCGGTGTGCTGTGCTCTCCTCCCATCGGTGACATGACAGGAGGACTGCAGGGGGACATAAGACTGTCCTCTCCCCGCCTGGCAGCAGCAGCAACAACGGTGAGTGCTGCTGCTGGGAAATTTGCACTGTGGGGGCATAGCAGATTGTGGCACTGTGGGTGCATAGCAGTTGGTGGCACTGTGGGGGCATAGCAGTTGGTGGCACTGTGGGGGCATAGCAGTTGGTGGCACTGTGGGGGCATAGCAGTTGGTGGCACTGTGGGGGCATAGCAGTTGGTGGCACTGTGGGGGCATAGCAGTTTTTGGCACTGTGGGGGCATACCAGCTTGTTGGCACTGTGGGGGCATACCCGGCACCGTGTGGTGCATACCTGGCACCGTGGGGGGCATATGTGTATCTGGCACTATTGGGGGCATATGTATATATGGCACTGCACTATTGGAGGCATATTTGTATCACACCCACCCAAGGGGTCAAAATAGACCACGCCCCTTTTTTGTGCATGCACCTTCGGCACGCGCATGATGTCGGCTCTTTAGCTTGACTACCGATATTTTTCGGCTCTTTTCCTCTGACCGGTTGGCCACCCCTGATCTAGAAGAAAAAAATTATTTACGGTCAGAACAGTCAAACTCTGGAACTCTCTTCCTGGAGAAGTGGTGTCGGCAGACACTATAAATACGTTTAAAATAAGGTTGGATAAACATTTATTGGTTAAAAACATCCATGGGTACGAATAAGTAACATAATGTGTCTTTAAAATATCGGAACATACTATACAACAAGGGATAAGCTACTATAAACATAGGTTGAACTAGATGGACGCAAGTCTTTATTCAGCCTCACCTACTATGTAACTCCAGTATGGAGAACCTCTTCACCAGCTATGATATTACCGCCGGACATTCTCCTTGCTGTAGCGGGTGCAGGGCGGAGTTGTGGCTGCTGAGCGTTGGGTAGTAGCGGCTTGCTGTCCACGGAAATAGTTGTGCAGGTGAAAGAGATGACAAGGCCACTAGTGCTGCTGTTATGAGATTGCGTTGATCGGAAATCAGGGGGCGCCGATGCGTTTTGTCTCCTAGCAACGGAGACTTTTTCTATCTGGTCATAGACGCCACTCAGGCAAACCCGAGTCCAAAGACTCTTACAGTTATTACGGTTTCCTATTTCTTAGTCTAAAGACTATCCCACGGTAATTACCACTGTTTATATTACTGTTCAATAAATACCAATTTAATTTTATTCCTGTTTCCTCCATCATTGGTTGCGCCCTCTGGCCCTTGACTCTACACTTACACCTGAGGGAATCACATATGTGGACTCAGCTCCTAAGGGAGCCCATCTTCAAATTCACACCAACAAATACCTCAGTTTTGTTAGTCTTTTGTATAAACGTCTTAATACTAAAATTTCATAGTAATATAAATTTATTGAAATTGTGTCACACAGTACATTTAATATACAATTTCACCATCACTTACATAACACCATTCGTGAACCAATTGTTAGATCCCTAGCAAAGGGACACCCCTTCATAGAGGAGATTCTGCTTCAGTAGATTGATCCACCATACAGGAACTGGATGTGGTACCCTACGCGTTTCATCTTGAAAAGGCTTCTTCAGGGCTTCCTTTTATTAAAAAATACAGATAATCATAACTATGGGTGTATAACAGATCCAGTATTTACCACAAAGATAAATTGATTGTTTTGCTAAATGCCATAGGGTGGACAACATAATGACATTGTGGTCACATAAACAAACCTAGTATCACAATAAATCAATGGCATGAACATTTTTGTCGGAGCCGACGTCTCACGCATTCCCCTCAAACACCCGGCCACGCCTACATATTCCCTGACACTCCCAGAAAATGTCTGGTTACCACCCACAAACACCAGCTTCCTGTCAATCAACTTATAACGGGCATTGATTAAAAACATTGCAGGACTATATCTCAGGACGGCCTCGTGCATGTATACTACGGGCGGTACATGTGCTCAGTCTATCGATAATCGCCCAGTCTGCAAATTCACAGCCCGGATAAAAATGTCCATAATGTGATTTTTGTGCCATTTTAACCCAATTTGGACAAAAAAACACCTGCAACTCCCACCTGCAAGTTTAAAAACACCGGTCTCATCAACCCAACACCCTCATATACCAGTCCCACACCAAGATATCATAGGGGGGGGTCCCCTAAAGGTTCTGAAATCATCCCAGCTTTGCACAGAATTGTTCTGTGGTCTGGAAGGCCGCTCATATCTCATATAGACACTGTTCTCTCTACATCAAGTACCAGCCAAACAACCCCTAACTGCCATGTTTCAATAATGACATTTGGGAGCTGGTTGGTAGGTACTTCAGACCCCATCGGGCGAACTGACCAGAATAAGGCCTAAGACCCTGTATTACTAATCGCTCATTTCCATGTGTGTGAAAATATTTGTGTGTGTGTATATATATATATATATATATACACACACACACACACTACTGTGTGAAATTTCCGTATTCTCTCAAAGAAAATAACAGGGTTTTTCAATGAAGATAACATTCAATGAATCAGAAATACTCTATACAGTACATTGTTAATGACCCATTTCCAGCCACCATCACTCCAGTGTCCTCATGGTACTTTGTGTTTGCCAATCACGTTAGAAGACTAATGGATGATTACAAAACCCTTGTGTAAATATGTTAACACAGCTGAAATTGGGTTTGCTCATTAGAAAATCTATACAACTAGCCTTCCATAGAGCTAGTTGAGCATCTGGAGCATCACATTTGTGGGTTCGATTATACTCTCAAATGGCCAGATAAAGAGACCTATTCTGGTTCTTCGAAATGAAGGCTATTCCATGCAAGAAACTGAACATTTCCTACAACGTTGTGTACTACTCCCTTCAGAGAGCAACACAAACAGGCTGTAACCACAGTAGAAAGAGAAGTGGGAGGCCCCGGTGCACAACTGAGCAAGAAAACAAGTACATTAGAGTCTCTAGTTTGAGAAATAGATGCCCTACAGGTCCTCAACTGGCAGCTTCATAATAATAATAATAATAATAATAATGGGGTGATATAATATAACGGTCTCAGATATGATATATAATAATGGGGTGATATAATGTAACGGTCCCAGTTATGTTATATAATAATGGGGTGATATAGTATAACGGTCTCAGTTATGATATATAATAATGGGGTGATATAATATAACAGTCCCAGTTATGTTATATAATAATGGGGTGATACAGTATAACGGTCCCAGTTATGATATATAATAATGGGGTGATATAATATAACGGTCTCAGATATGATATATAATAATGGGGTGATATAATATAACGGTCCCAGTTATGTTATATAATAATGGGGTGATATAGTATAACGGTCTCAGTTATGATATATAATAATGGGGTGATATAATATAACAGTCCCAGTTATGTTATATAATAATGGGGTGATATAATATAACGGTCCCAGTTATGATATATTATAATGGGGTGATATAATATAACGGTCCCAGTTACGATATATAATAATGGGGTGATATAATATAACGGTCCCAGTTATGATATATTATAATGGGGTGATATAATATAACGGTCCCAGTTATGTTATATAATAATGGGTTGATATAATATAATGGTCCAGTTATGTTATATAATAATGGGGTGATATAATATAACGGTCCCTGTTATGATATATAATAATGGGGTGATATAATATAACGGTCCCAGTTATGTTATATAATAATGGGGTGATATAATATAACAGTCCCAGTTATGTTATATAATAATGGGGTGATATAATATAACGGTCCCTGTTATGATATATAATAATGGGGTGATATAATATAACAGTCCCAGTTATGTTATATAATAATGGGGTGATATAATATAACGGTCCCAGTTATGATATATTATAATGGGGTGATATAATATAACGGTCCCAGTTACGATATATAATAATGGGGTGATATAATATAACGGTCCCAGTTATGATATATTATAATGGGGTGATATAATATAACGGTCCCAGTTATGTTATATAATAATGGGTTGATATAATATAATGGTCCAGTTATGTTATATAATAATGGGGTGATATAATATAACGGTCCCTGTTATGATATATAATAATGGGGTGATATAATATAACGGTCCCAGTTATGTTATATAATAATGGGGTGATATAATATAACAGTCCCAGTTATGTTATATAATAATGGGGTGATATAATATAACGGTCCCTGTTATGATATATAATAATGGGGTGATATAATATAACGGTCCCAGTTATGTTATATAATAATGGGGTGATATAATATAACGGTCCCAGTTATGATATGTAATAATGGGGTGATATAATATAATATAATAATGGGGTGATATAATAGAACGGTCCCAGTTATGATATGTAATAATGGGGTGATATAATATAACGGTCCCAGTTACGTTATATTATAATGGGGTGATATAGTATAACGGTCCCAGTTATGTTATATAATAATGGGGTGATATAATATAACAATCTCAGTTATGATATATAATAATGGGGTGATATAATATAACAGTCCCTGTTATGATATACAGGTTGAGTATCCCGTATCCAAAATGCTCAGGACCAGGAGAATTTGGGATAACGGATTATTCCGTATTTCGGAATATTTTAATATTTCAATGATGTATTTTGAAGTATCTTGCATTTATGCTGGATAAACACATAAAATAAACACAAATATATTTTATTACCACATAAAATACACACAAATATATTTTATTTGTTCAAAAAACAAAATTTGTGTACTATCTCAGATATTGAATTAGAATGCCAAGCAATCATTTTCTTGTACATATATAGTGCCAGTTACATATCATGTCCTCAGTAGTGCTGTTACAGATGTCCCCAGTGAGTTTTTAGCAAAAAAAAAAATATTTTCTACTTTCTGAAAAGTATGGTTTTCGGAATAATTCGGATAACGGATATTCGGATACGGGATACTCAACCTGTATAATAATGGGGTGATATAATATAACGGTCCCAGTTATGATATATAATGGGGTGATATAATATAACAGTCCCTGTTATGATATATAATAATGGGGTGATATAATATAACAGTCCCTGTTATGATATATAATAATGGGGTGATATAATATAACGGTCCCTGTTATGATATATAATAATGGGGTGATATAATATAACGGTCCCTGTTATGATATATAATAATGGGGTGATATAATATAACGGTCCCAGTTATGATATATAATAATGGGGTGGTATAATATAACGGTCCCAGTTATGATATGTAATAATGGGGTGATATAATATAATAATGGGGTGATATAATAGAACGGTCCCAGTTATGATATGTAATAATGGGGTGATATAATATAATAATGGGGTGATATAATATAATAATGGGGTGATATAATATAAAGGTCCCTGTTATGATATATAATGGGGTGATATAATATAACGGTCCCAGTTATGATATGTAATAATGGGGTGATATAATATAATATAATAATGGGGTGATATAATATAACGGTCCCAGTTACGTTATATTATAATGGGGTGACATAATAGAACGGTCCCTGGCCCAGTACTCGGTGAGTGTTGCTGCTACAATATAAACTCTGTGTAGCGAGACTCTGTCGCTTCCTGCATCTCGCTGCCGGCACAATATAAATAATTGCTGGTATATGTGACTCTGATACACGCTGAGCCCAGGTCTGTCCAACGCCAAGGTTACAAGATGAGAGCTGGGGGACGGAGGGATTTTATTGCACCCCCTCCCCCTGCGCCCTCATCCTATTATTTTGTACCAGTCACTGGATATGAGTTTCTGCAGATGGATGAGGGGCAGCGCGGGGAGATAAGAATAATTCACTTTCCTGGGGCCGGTCTCAGACATGGAGCAGATCAGCTAGTATGACAATATTCTGTATTCCGGTGGCTGCAGGGCTGCTGCCACCGCTCTCTGTATTAGCTGCAATAGCCCCAGCACGATGTGTGTGTGTGGGGGGGGGGGGGGGGGGGGGAAGCGGCGCAGCCACATGTCACGTCTGCATCCGAGAAAGGAACAGGATCGAGGATTAAAGATTTGTTTCCTTTAGTCGCTACCTTTAGTACCCCATACACCACAGCGATTTGGGACGATTTTACCTGTTCCCGACAGATTGAGCCAAGAAATTAGCCAAAATCGAATGGCCGTGGAGGGCGGGAGGGAGTGTGAGTGGGGAGGAGGTTGGAGATATACTGTATGGAGAAATGGAATTAGGGATGGCCCTGTATGTGAGGGCGGGAGGGAGTATGAGTGGGGATGAGGTTGGAGTTATACTGTATGGAGAAATGGAATTAGGGATGGCCCTGTATGTGAGTGTGATGTAGGAGGAGATTGTGGCAGCACACACATGATAGATGCCACTGCCGCTACACTTCTACACCCACCACTGGTGATTCACTGGGGGTAACTGACAGGATACAGAAAATACCCCTATTTTATTGTTATACCTCAATGTATTGCTAGGAGTTAGCGATGCCGCCAAAGATCCCGGGTGTAATACACACATGAGGTACTTCAGCGCATCTTCTTTTGTTATGTCTATTGGGTGCGATTGTTTAATGGGTTCTAAAATGGGTTCTATGCACTTGTTTGGGTGCCCATTGTTTTTCCTGTGGGAGCTAAACGTGGTACTTCTGATTGTTCCCAGAAATACCAGGTTTAGCTCCCACAGAAGAAAAGCACAGGGACCCCACAGGAATAAAAAAAAAACACATTGGCTGCACATGAAAGAAAACAGCCTCACAAGAAAAACAACAAACACATTGGCCTCAATAACGAGGGGGAAAAAAAAAAAGTCCCTCAAAAAACAAAAACAAACACACTGAAACCAGACAGAAAAAAACTAAACACATTGGCCCCCATAGGAACAAAAACTAAACACATTGCCCTCACAGCCCAGGTAGTGTATGTCCTTGGCCTGGCCAGGTACTATATGTTGGGGGAGGGGTGGGGGTTGGCTATGTTCTGGAAGCTGTGGTTGGTGGTTAGGGTGGATACTGTACCATGAGACTTGGAGCACTTTGCTGCCGCTGGGGGCAGGATGACAGGAGTAGTAGTAGTACAGATCAGGGTCTAGTTGGGAGTAGTAGTGCAGGGTGGGAGTAGTAGTACAGATCAGGGTCAGAGTGGGAGTAGTAGTAGTACAGATCAGGAGGAAGGATGGGAATAGTAGTGTAGCGCAGTGGGCAAGGTGGGAGTAGTATTACAGAGCAACGGGCAGGGGGGGAGTAGTGCTAGTATAGATCAGGGTCAGGATGGGAGTAGTAGTGGTACAGATCAGGGTCAGGATGGGAGTAGCAGTGCAGCAGGCAGGGTGGGAGTAGTAGTAGTAGTACATAATAGGGTTAGGATGGGAGTAGTAGTGCAGATCAGGGTTAGGAAGGGAGTAGCAGTGCAGTGGGTAGGGTTGGAGTAGTAGTAGTGCAGATCAGGGTTAGGATGGGAGTAGTAGTGCAGATCAGGGTTAGGATGGGAGTAGTAGTGCAGAGCAGGGCAAAGCTAGGGGTAGTAGAGCAGAGTGGGAGTAGTAGTAATACAGATCAGGATTGGAGTAGTAGTGCAGAACATGGGGGCAGGTTGGGAATAGTAGTTTGGAGCAAGGGGCAAGCTTGGAGCAGTAGTGCAGAGCAGGGGGCTCGGCTGCTATGAATACAGGTATACAGTAGGTACTTCCTCATCTTTGTGGCCACCGCTTACGCTACGTAACTTATGTAGCATCATTGTCCCGTCGCGGTCCTCGCTTCGCTCACCACACTTTGGGCTTGGTGGCTCGTTCCGTCTGCCACAACTTTACAAAAGGTAATAGATGGTGGCGTAGACACAGGAGGGTGGCGTGGACCCAGTTAAGTAGCGGCTAAGGTAAGTGGTGGCTGCAAAGATGAGGAGGAGGTCACTCCCATAAACGTCCGTTACCGCCCCCAGACACCGGCTTTCTGTCAATCACTTTGCAAACGGCTTGCAAATAGAACAAGTATCAGGATTTCATTGCTGACCGATTCGATCCCTGCGTTTGCGTAGCACAGACACAGGACACCATGTTCCGATGGAGGAACTGTGCCTGGCATAAGGCTGGTAATGCTGTGACCGATGATATAGCGATGCCACATATAAAGCCGCGCCGCAGCCAGTGGCATTATCATAAGGTGGCAGACGCGGCCTTGTGCCCCTCGGTGTCAGGCCCTCTCCGTGTAAGAACTTACTGCCTTGTAGTTGCTCAGTAACTAACGCACAAACGACGGGAAAGCCGCATTGGCGCTAATCAGGCCACGAATTCCACCTGGGAAAATCACCGTCGGCTGAAACTTGTTAAACATCTGAGGCGCTTTGTGGAATTGTCCGTTATCTCTTTGTGGGTATAATATAAAGCTGGGAACCAGTGGACAAGTGAGTGCAGATTAAAGCTGCGGCGGGAGCTGGGAACGGCTGGCAGTATGGATACATCGTCTTCATGTGGGAAGCCGAAGACTAAAGGAAGAAGCTTCAGAAAGATGACATTTCTCTGAGCTATAATAAGATACATTGACCGTCGGTAGCCGGTTCCTCCTGTCAGCGCTCGGAGATCTGTGTTCTCTAAAAATCTGTATTTTCTGAAGAATAGAAAAATTGAGAGTAACCCTAGATGTGCCGTCTTCCCCAATTCCATCGCGTGCCCAAACAGCTCATCCATTAGGCTCCTGCCTAGGGCCCAGTAGGCCGACTAGTTCAGATACAAAAATACAGGGGACCCCAAATCTTTTTGGCCTTGTCTTTTTGTAACCAGGAACGTTCCAAGAGCCTGCTGCTGGTTTTTGAAATACAGGAGGGACCTGAGTTGTTTTCCCCCCTGAAACCAGGAGCAGCTCAATGACGTTATACTCATGGGGAGGGGGACCTCATGCCATTTTTTTTTTTTATTAACTTTTTTCTACAATTTTTACACAGAAGCATCGCACGGATCTGACTACTTCAGGGTCGTCTTCACCATCGGGAAATAGGAATTCTGAGAACTCAGCAGTTATGTAAATGTGATGAGTTCTCAGGCCAAATACATGGCCAATTGTGGCTGAAACCGTTCATACTCATCGTGGGCCCCCCTGTGTCTCCACAAGTCTCCATGGTGGCCCCCCTGTGTCTGCCCATGAGCACTGCATCTCAGCCACTGCAATTGCCTCAATATCCTGGCACTGGCTATGGTACAGTATACGGTGTGCCAGCTCTGGACAAAACCAACATGGAATTAGAGATGTCGCCGTTAGTCATTGTGTTTTGCAATGAAAAGACTGCGGGCGGTAAGACATCTTCCACATAGCGCACCTCCCCCGACACGTGTCCCGGGACTCTGGGACCTCTTACCTACAGAACAGACATTGCTCCTGTGTAAGTGTCCATCAAGCCAGACAGGATATATGGAAATCTAGCAAGAGCCCCCAGACCTGCCCGCCTGTCCTGTTAGGGGGGGGGGGGGGGGGGGGGGGGGTATATAACATTCTGGATGCAGCACAATATCCATAGCAATGACAAGACCATCGATGATAAGAAATCATGGCCAATGTAGTTTTGCCATCAATGGGGAAATCCAGATCGTTTCCCGCCATCGATGTCAAGCTTAAATGAATAGTTTCGTTTTTGCTTTTTCCCCAAGGTGACAGGACATGGAGACCCTCCAAAGGCAAAGGCAACGATGAGCAATGAGCTGGGGATTTGGCAGCTGTCCGGTGTGCCAGGAGTGGATGTGTCATGTGATCGGTGACATCACATGCGGGATGGGATGCACAGGGATAGGCGCTGGCGATTGTTACAAAAACTCCCAAAGTCATAGAGAATACCCTGTAACTCCTCAGCACATGTGCCACCATCCCTGCCGCAGACTTCTCATTATAAGCCAGTGCCCCCGCAGTGCCCGCACCCACAGAAGCGTGGTCGTATCGCACGCATCCCACCTGCTTCCTAGTGATGTGGGCAGGATGAGGATATTATACAGAGAATATTGCTGCTATATTCGGTGGGTGAGACTAAATGACGCTGATTCGCATCCAGAAATGCAAATTGTGTCATTTTGTGGGTGGGGCCTACTGATATGACAGCCGGCCCCCAAAGTGGTAAACTGCCGGCTTTCCCTGGAGAAGAAACTTAAAAAGCCGACCCTACACCCATTTCATTCTAGTTACACCAAAGACGTTCCCTGTGATTTGCAATAGAGATGAGGACACCACGTTCTCGGGCCCCTGTCTACTAAACATAGGTCATCTCCTCTCTGAGCATGGTCGCAACAACAAGCGTCATTGTTGGGCGGACACGGAGGACGATTCATGGTGTAAACTGGCTGATTGACTGGGAGTGCCGCAGGCCATCGCAGCGCTGAGTAAGTCTTGGCTTACGTGGTGCAGCACAAGGGGGTGGGGGGATTCCTTTCGATGGTGAGTGATTATGAAAGAATACCCCTCTTCACAGGACAGCGATGCCATAGGCAGTCGTACACAGGGTGGGATCACACTCACGCGGTGGGGGTGGCGGCTAACTGATCGCAGGGCTGCAAAATGTTGCAGTGGTGCTGGATGGATTTCAGGTGTTGCCGCGGTTCCATTGCAGGCCGATGCAGGCTGGTGGTCACTGCTGTGAGACCATCCTCATTGCGGTGATGTTTCTCACCGGCTGCTGCAGAGGTGCCCGGTATCTCCAGGTCTCTATGGTTACTGTGGGTGGCAAATGTTTGGTGCTACATTGAAATCACCTCCTTATTATAATAGGTATAGTTGCCGACTTTTAGACTACCCAAAGTGGTGGAGCCACTGAAGTAATGCCCTAATTGGGGTGTGTCTACAGCGATTGCAGCATTTTACACACACACACCCCCGCCTGCCGTGCAATGCCGGTATTTTGGGGGCCGGAAGGGGGACCCGATTTCCGGGACCCTCCCGGCAATTCCGGGAGGGTAGGCAACCTAGTGCCAGGATACTACATAGAAACATATAATTTGACGGCAGATAAGAACCACTTGGCCCATCTAGTCTGCCCCTCTATTAAACATGTTACCTCAAACCATATTTGATCCTTATTTTTTTGTAAGGATATCACTATGCCTATCCCAAGCATGTTTACATTGTACTACTGTATTTGCCTCTACCACCTCTGTTGGGAGGCTATTCCACTTATCTACTACTCTTTCTGTGAAGTAATTCTTCCTCGCATTCCCCTGAATCTTCCTCCATCCAGTGTCAGTGCATGTCCTCGTGTTCTGCTGCTCCTCTTCCTGTGAAGAATGTCTCCCACCTGTACCTTCCTCCCTCTAGTGTCAGTGCGTGTCCTCATGTTCTGCTGCTCCTCTTCCTGTGATGAATGTCTCCCACCTGTACCTTCCTCCCCTAGTGTCAGTGCATGTCCTCGTGTTCTGTTGCTCCTCTTCCTGTGACTAATATCTCCCACCTGTACCTTCCTCCCCCTAGTGTCAGTGCATGTCCTCGTGTTCTGCTGCTCCTCTTCCTGTGAAGAATGTCTCCCACCTGTACCTTCCTCCCCCTAGTGTCAGTGCATGTCCTCGTGTTCTGTTGCTCCTCTTCCTGTGACTAATGTCTCCCACCTGTACCTTCCTCCCTCTAGTGTCAGTGCATGTCCTCGTGTTCTGCTGCTCCTCTTCCTGTGACTAATGTCTCCCACCTGTACCTTCCTCCCCCTAGTGTCAGTGCATGTCCTCGTGTTCTGCTGCTCCTCTTCCTGTGACTAATGTTTCCCACCTGCACCTTCCTCCCTCTAGTGTCAGTGCATGTCCCCGTGTTCTGCTGCTCCTCTTCCTGTGAAGATTGTCTCCCACCTGTACCTTCCTCCCTCTAGTGTCAGTGCATGTCCTCGTGTTCTGTTGCTCCTCTTCCTGTGACTAATGTCTCCCACCTGTACCTTCCTCCCTCTAGTGTCAGTGCATGTCCTCATGCTCTGCTGCTCCTCTTCCTGTGACTAATGTCTCCCACCTGTACCTTCCTCCCTCTAGAGTCAGTGCATGTCCTCGTGTTCTGCTGCTCCTCTTCCTGTGAAGAATGTCTCCCACCTGTACCTTCCTCCCTCTAGTGTCAGTGCATGTCCTCGTGTTCTGCTGCTCCTCTTCCTGTGAAGAATGTCTCCCACCTGTACCTTCCTCCCTCTAGTGTCAGTGCATGTCCTCGTGTTCTGTTGCTCCTCTTCCTGTGACTAATGTCTCCCACTTGTACCTTCCTCCCTCTAGTGTCAGTGCATGTCCTCGTTTTCTGTTGCTCCTCTTCCTGTGAAGAATGTCTCCCACCTGTACCTTCCTCCCTCTAGTGTCAGTGCATGTCGCTCCTCTTCCTGTGACTAATGTCTCCCACCTGTACCTTCCTCCCTCTATTGTCAGTGCATGTCCTCGTGTTCTGTTGCTCCTCTTCCTGTGACTAATGTCTCCCATCTGTACCTTCCTCCTTCTAGTGTCAGTGCATGTCCTCGTGTTCTGCTGCTCCTCTTCCTGTGACTAATGTCTCCCACCTGTACCTTCCTCCCTCTAGTGTCAGTGCATGTCCTCCTGTTCTGTTGCTCCTCTTCCTGTGATGAATGTCTCCCACCTGTACCTTCCTCCCTCTAGTGTCAGTGCATGTCCCCGTGTTCTGCTGCTCCTCTTCCTGTGAAGAATGTCTCCCACCTGTACCTTCCTCCCTCTAGTGTCAGTGCATGTCCTTGTGTTGTGCTGCTCCTCTTCCTGTGAAGAATGTCTCCCACCTGTACCTTCCCCCCATAGTGTCAGTGCATGTTCTAATGTTCTGCTGCTCCTCTTCCTGTGACTAATGTCTCCCACCTGCACCTTCCTCCCTCTAGTGTCAGTGCATGTCCTCGTGTTCTGCTGCTCCTCTTCCTGTGAAGAATGTCTCCCACCTGTACCTTCCTCCCTCTAGTGTCAGTGCGTGTCCTCATGTTCTGCTGCTCCTCTTCCTGTGATGAATGTCTCCCACCTGTACCTTCCTCCCCTAGTGTCAGTGCATGTCCTCGTGTTCTGTTGCTCCTCTTCCTGTGACTAATGTCTCCCACCTGTACCTTCCTCCCCCTAGTGTCAGTGCATGTCCTCGTGTTCTGCTGCTCCTCTTCCTGTGAAGAATGTCTCCCACCTGTACCTTCCTCCCCCTAGTGTCAGTGCATGTCCTCGTGTTCTGTTGCTCCTCTTCCTGTGACTAATGTCTCCCACCTGTACCTTCCTCCCTCTAGTGTCAGTGCATGTCCTCGTGTTCTGCTGCTCCTCTTCCTGTGACTAATGTCTCCCACCTGTACCTTCCTCCCCCTAGTGTCAGTGCATGTCCTCGTGTTCTGCTGCTCCTCTTCCTGTGACTAATGTTTCCCACCTGCACCTTCCTCCCTCTAGTGTCAGTGCATGTCCCCGTGTTCTGCTGCTCCTCTTCCTGTGAAGAATGTCTCCCACCTGTACCTTCCTCCCCCTAGTGTCAGTGCATGTCCTCGTGTTCTGCTGCTCCTCTTCCTGGGACTAATGTCTCCCACCTGTACCTTCCTCCCTCTAGTGTCAGTGCATGTCCTCGTGTTCTGTTGCTCCTCTTCCTGTGACTAATGTCTCCCACCTGTACCTTCCTCCCTCTAGTGTCAGTGCATGTCCTCATGCTCTGCTGCTCCTCTTCCTGTGACTAATGTCTCCCACCTGTACCTTCCTCCCTCTAGAGTCAGTGCATGTCCTCGTGTTCTGCTGCTCCTCTTCCTGTGAAGAATGTCTCCCACCTGTACCTTCCTCCCTCTAGTGTCAGTGCATGTCCTCGTGTTCTGCTGCTCCTCTTCCTGTGAAGAATGTCTCCCACCTGTACCTTCCTCCCTCTAGTGTCAGTGCATGTCCTCGTGTTCTGTTGCTCCTCTTCCTGTGACTAATGTCTCCCACCTGTACCTTCCTCCCTCTAGTGTCAGTGCATGTCCTCGTTTTCTGTTGCTCCTCTTCCTGTGAAGAATGTCTCCCACCTGTACCTTCCTCCCTCTAGTGTCAGTGCATGTCGCTCCTCTTCCTGTGACTAATGTCTCCCACCTGTACCTTCCTCCCTCTATTGTCAGTGCATGTCCTCGTGTTCTGTTGCTCCTCTTCCTGTGACTAATGTCTCCCATCTGTACCTTCCTCCTTCTAGTGTCAGTGCATGTCCTCGTGTTCTGCTGCTCCTCTTCCTAAGACTAATGTCTCCCACCTGTACCTTCCTCCCTCTAGTGTCAGTGCATGTCCTCCTGTTCTGTTGCTCCTCTTCCTGTGATGAATGTCTCCCACCTGTACCTTCCTCCCTCTAGTGTCAGTGCATGTCCCCGTGTTCTGCTGCTCCTCTTCCTGTGAAGAATGTCTCCCACCTGTACCTTCCTCCCTCTAGTGTCAGTGCATGTCCTCGTGTTGTGCTGCTCCTCTTCCTGTGAAGAATGTATCCCACCTGTACCTTCCCCCCATAGTGTCAGTGCATGTTCTAATGTTCTGCTGCTCCTCTTCCTGTGACTAATGTCTCCCACCTGCACCTTCCTCCCTCTAGTGTCAGTGCATGTCCCCGTGTTCTGCTGCTCCTCTTCCTGTGAAGAATGTCTCCCACCTGTACCTTCCTCCCTCTAGTGTCAGTGCATGTCCTCGTGTTCTGCTGCTCCTCTTCCTGTGACTAATGTCTCCCACCTGTACCTTCCTCCCTCTAGTTTCAGTGCATGTCCTCGTGTTCTGCTGCTCCTCTTCCTGTAACTAATGTCTCCCACCTGTACCTTCCTCCCCCTAGTGTCAGTGCGTGTCCACGTGTTCTGCTGCTCCTCTTCCTGTGGAGAATGTCTCCCACCTGTACCTTCCTCCCCCCAGTGTCAGTGCGTGTCCTCGTGTTCTGCTGCTCCTCTTCCTGTGACTAATGTCTCCCACCTGCACCTTCCTCCCCCTAGTGTCAGTGCGTGTCCTCGTGTTCTGCTGCTCCTCTTCCTGTGAAGAATGTCTCCCACCTGTACCTTCCTCCCTCTAGTGTCAGTGCATGTCCTCGTGTTCTGCTGCTCCTCTTCCTGTGACTAATGTCTCCCACCTGTACCTTCCTCCCCCTAGTGTCAGTGCATGTCCTCGTGTTCTGCTGCTCCTCTACCTGTGACTAATGTCTCCCACCTGTACCTTCCTCCCCCTAGTGTCAGTGCATGTCCTCGTGTTCTGCTGCTCCTCTTCCTGTGAAGAATGTCTCCCACCTGTACCTTCCTCCCCCTAGTGTCAGTGCATGTCCTCGTGTTCTGCTGCTCCTCTTCCTGTGAAGAATGTCTCCCACCTGTACCTTGTTATAGCCCGTGGTATATGTGACAGTTTCTATATCAGGCTGCACACCTCCAGCACCTGTTTCCAGTGAGCTCCGGTGTCCTGCCCCGGCTAGTCCCTGCTGTCTCCTGCTACTAATGGTGTCCTGGCTATTCCTCTGCTCGGGCCCTAGTACCACTCTGTCTGCAGGTTCTGACCCATTTATGCCGACTACACTGCGTTTCTCCTGATGGTCTCCAGCCTCACCTCCTGCCCTGACCATAAGCCACATTCATGGGGCCGCAACCTGTGTATGGAGTGCAGTGAATCTGAAACCTCCATGCAGGGGACCCTGTTGAAGGCCGCGATACATTACACTCCGCACTTATGTTCTGGGTCTATGTCGACTACAATGTAGGGTCAGCATTCACACCACCCCTCAGAGAGTGGGGACACGCATATTGCCAGTGGTGTGTAAAAAAGGCGGTGCAGCCAGTACCACCGCACAATGTGCAGGGTTCTTTCAGCCGGTGGCCCATTCTTCTGCATAGCAGGATGCCTGGCATGTCACAAAGCGTGGTTTGTCTGTGCTGCCCTGACGGGCACTTACCTGTCTGCTCAATGCACTGAGGCGCCTGTCATCTCCTGCAGCCATCATGCGTGTTCCCAGCCTCCGTTGCCACTGCGCCCATTACAGTATCCACGTGGTTCACAAACGCTGGAGTTTCCCTCCAAGCTCAGTACTGAGCTCAGCCATGGCAGTCTGGGTCAGCTGACACATTGTGATCCAATCCAGCATCAGTATGTCATCAACAAATTACCATGACCAATCACCAACCAGCCAGGGGTATATATTCAGCCTCCCAGCAATGAGGAATCGCCAGTGCTTCGTTGTACACTAACCTGTATGCCGGCTGCTATACTGCTCCTGGCTATTGGAAAACGCTTCTGAAACGGGTGTGGTATATTAGCCCGACAGTCGGGATTCCGACAGTCATTAGTGAGACGTCGGAATCCCGATTGCATAGCATGGGGAGCGCAATGAAGCCCTTTGCGGGCTCGCTGCACTCGCCACCTATTTTATTCTCCCTCTATGGGGGTCGTGGACCCCCATGAGGGAGCAGTCGGGACGTTGGAGGAATGACTGTCGGAATCCCGACTGTCGGGGAGCCGTCCGCCACCCTCTGAAACATAGGGGGGCAGCCTGGCTTCAGCAGCTAGCCTGATCTGATGTCCTGCTACAATCATCAGTCCTCCCGAGTGTTCCCAGGTAGCTGTCCTATCATCGGTCCAATCCCGGTAACTTGCGCTGCAAGCTCTGCTCATCGGTCCAATCCCGGTCTCCTGTGTACAATGTGTGCAGTTTGTGCTATGGTCCTGGAATGTCACTAACAGTGAGGTGATTACAATCATGAACATATAAGCGACAATACAAGTTATACAATAATAAAAACTAGCAGTGAAATAATTGTGCGTTTTAGTGGTTCCTGATGGGATTTTGAGGGT
This sequence comes from Crinia signifera, assembly GCF_055691185.1. Classification (NCBI taxonomy): domain Eukaryota; kingdom Metazoa; phylum Chordata; class Amphibia; order Anura; family Myobatrachidae; genus Crinia; species Crinia signifera. The sequence goes on along the minus strand of NC_139217.1, from coordinate 473,060,096 downwards.
ATGGGTAAAAACCGGACCAGGACAAAACCCCCGGACCAGACATCAAACTCTGCATTTTGGAGCTTGTAGCGTCCGGTCCAGGGGGTGTCCTGTGCGGGGGTGTCCTGCCTGGGGGGGGGGGGGGTCACCAGGGACTGGAGGAGAGTGAGAATAAAGCCTCCCTGCATGTTCCGGGCATGTAGCAAGGTGTTGTTTAGATTTGCCTGTCCGACAGCGTATTACACAATATACACTACGTGGGTCTATGTCGCCAGTGAGCGCTCTGATTACCGCCGTCTTGTTGTTGCAGCAGTTTTCCACTGGCGCCATTACTCTGCTATTTTCTGGCACAAATAATTGTTCTGTTCGGTGGTTTTATCTCTCTCCCTGAGTTACTTTGGCGCATGCGGGAGCTGTGGTGATACAACGGTTTGTGCATCTGAGGAATATTTAGCACATATTTGTAGAGCTCAGAACAGGACAGAGTAAGGGCATTAGGCGAAGGCCAGTTGTAAGATCAGTTAGAAGCAATGTTATGGGCAGTGAGGGGCAATGTTATGGTCAGTTGGGAGCATGTTTATGTGCAGTGAGGGTCAGTTTTATGGGCAGTTAGGAGCATTGTTGTGCTTATTAAGGAGCAGTCAGTCACCACATATAAGTAGACTGTTCATCTTGAGAAAAGCTTGACGTATCCATTATATGCAAGTCTCTGGAATAATACAAAGCATGTACTACTAGTGTCACAGCTAAGTAATACACAGCAACACAACATATAATTATCTGACACAACACAACATCGATAAATACAAGTGGAGACACAAGAGGACAAACGACGCCAACTGTAGACAATCACACAGAATAAAGTGAACAGAGAGGTATGAATATAGGGTGTATTCGTCACCAGGGGGTTATATGCCATGGCCCAGGGGGATTACATGCTTATTGCCACAGAGGATTACATGCTCATTGTCAAGGGGAGTTACATGCTCATTGTCACGAGGGGGTCGGGTGGATGGCTTACATGCTCATTTTGCTGTGAAGGAGCACTTCTAGCATATGTCTCCAAACAGGCAGCAGCCATCTTTGGAGGGATGCATAGTGGTACTGTGCACACCTGTAGATAAGTACATATACTGAGAATTGCAGCATGTGTACACAGCAGTGGTACTGTGCACACCTGTAGTTAAGTACATATACTGAGAATCGCAGCAGGTGTACACAGCAGTGGTACTGTGCACAACTGTAGATAAGTACATATACTGAGAATCGCAGCAGGTGTACAGAGCAGTGGTACTGTGCACACCTGTAGATAAGTACATATACTGAGAATCGCAGCAGGTGTACACAGCAGTGGTACTGTGCACACCTGTAGATAAGTACATATACTGAGAATCGCAGCAGGTGTACAGAGCAGTGGTGCTGTGCACACCTGTAGATAAGTACATATACTGAGAATCGCAGCAGGTGTACAGAGCAGTGGTACTGTGCACACCTGTAGATAAGTACATATACTGAGAATCGCAGCAGGTGTACACAGCAGTGGTACTGTGCACACCTGTAGATAAGTACATATACTGAGAATTGCAGCAGGTGTACAGAGGAGTGGTACTGTGCACACCTGTAGATTATTGCATATACTGAGAATTGCAGCAGGTGTACAGAGCAGTGGTACTGTGCACACCTGTAGATAAGTACATATACTGAGAATCGCAGCAGGTGTACAGAGCAGTGGTACTGTGCACACCTGTAGATAAGTACATATACTGAGAATCGCAGCAGGTGTACACAGCAGTGGTACTGTGCACACCTGTAGATTAGTACATATACTTAGAATCGCAGCAGGTGTACAGAGCAGTGGTACTGTGCACACCTGTAGATTATTACATATACTGAGAATCGCAGCAGGTGTACACAGCAGTGGTACTGTGCACACCTGTAGATTAGTACATATACTAAGAATCGCAGCAGGTGTACAGAGCAGTGGTACTGTGCACACCTGTAGATAAGAACATATACTGAGAATTGCAGCAGGTGTACAGAGCAGTGGTACTGTGCACACCTGTAGATAAGTACATATACTGAGAATCGCAGCAGGTGTACAGAGCAGTGGTACTGTGCATACCTGTAGATTATTGCATATACTGAGAATCGCAGCAGGTGTACAGAGCAGTGGTACTGTGCACACCTGTAGATTAGTACATATACTGAGAATCGCAGCAGGTGTACAGAGCAGTGGTACTGTGCACACCTGTAGATTATTACATATACTGAGAATTGCAGCAGGTGTACACAGCAGTAGTACTGTGCACACCTGTAGATTAGTACATATACTAAGAATCGCAGCAGGTGTACAGAGCAGTGGTACTGTGCACACCTGTAGATAAGTACATATACTGAGAATCGCAGCAGGTGTACAGAGCAGTGGTACTGTGCATACCTGTAGATTATTGCATATACTGAGAATCGCAGCAGGTGTACAGAGCAGTGGTACTGTGCACACCTGTAGATTAGTACATATACTGAGAATCGCAGCAGGTGTACAGAGAAGTGGTACTGTGCATACCTGTAGATTATTACATATAATGAGAATTGCAGCAGGTGTACACAGCAGTGGTACTGTGCACACCTGTAGATTAGTACATATACTAAGAATCGCAGCAGGTGTACACAGCAGTGGTACTGTGCACAGTTGTAGATAAGTACATATACTGAGAATTGCAGCAGGTGTACAGAGCAGTGGTACTATGCATACCTGTAGATTATTACATATACTGAGAATTGCAGCATGTGTACACAGCAGTGGTACTGTGCACACCTGTAGTTAAGTACATATACTGAGAATCGCAGCAGGTGTACACAGCAGTGGTACTGTGCACAACTGTAGATAAGTACATATACTGAGAATCGCAGCAGGTGTACAGAGCAGTGGTACTGTGCACACCTGTAGATAAGTACATATACTGAGAATCACAGCAGGTGTACAGAGCAGTGGTACTGTGCACACCTGTAGATAAGTACATATACTGAGAATCGCAGCAGGTGTACACAGCAGTGGTACTGTGCACACCTGTAGATAAGTACATATACTGAGAATTGCAGCAGGTGTACAGAGCAGTGGTACTGTGCACAGCTGTAGATAAGTACATATACTGAGAATCGCAGCAGGTGTACACAGCAGTGGTACTGTGCATACCTGTAGATAAGTACATATACTGAGAATCGCAGGAGTACAGAGCAGTGGTACTGTGCACAGCTGTAGATAAGTACATATACTGAGAATCGCAGCAGGTGTACAGAGCAGTGGTACTGTGCACACCTGTAGATAAGTACATATACTGAGAATCGCAGCAGGTGTACACAGCAGTGGTACTGTGCACACCTGTAGATAAGTACATATACTGAGAATTGCAGCAGGTGTCAGAGCCGGCCTTAGGCATAGGCCAACTAGGCAATTGCCTAGGGCATTTGGAATGCCTAGGGGCATCAGCAGCTTCTGCTGATTAAAATGATATGCAGCATGCCTATTTTGTGTGTGTGAGTGAGGCTGTTAGCGGCTGTGCGAGTCCTGTCTGTGGGTGGGTTGGTTGTGTAATAGTGTTCGGCATATGTGTAAGGGGCATTATGTGTGTCATGTATAAATGCATTAATAATGTGTGACATATGTGTAAGGGGCATAATGTGTGTCATGTGTATAAGGGCATTAATAATGTGTGACATATGTGTAAGGGGCATTATGTGTGTCATTATGTGTATGAAGGGCATTAATAAAGGTTGGCATAATGTGTAAGGGGCATTATGGTTATAAGGACATTAATAAGGTGTGTAATGTGTAAGGGGCATTACTGTGTGGTATTATCAGGGGTGCCGAGAAAAAGGGGTAGGGGGTACAAATTACCCAGGCCAAAGTCTGATGGAAGGGCCCAGTGGGGGCCCCGGGCCCCATCCCCTTAAGTGACAGCAGCAGCTGCAGCTCTTCTCCTCTGCCCAGCACACCCTGCTTTATGATGGGTTGCAGTGTGGCCATGGAGGTGCTTAAAATACAATATTTTCTCAGGATTTTTTTCTAATGGTATAATGTGAATAATATGAGGAGTAATGTACATAAGGTAAAGTGGTACTACTGTGTGATGTAACGTGAATAAGGGACACCATCGCATGATATAATGTGAATAAAGTTGCACTACTGTGTGGCATAATTTGAATTGGGGGTACTATTGTATGGCCATGCCCCTTCCCAGCAAGAACACACCCCTGTTTGGGCTCCACACCGAATGGGTGCGCTGTTTCTATTTAAAATATTGCGGGTAGGAGCACCAAAATGATGACTGCTATGATGAGGGTTGATGATGCTGGGAAAGGGGAGCAGGGTCAGAGACTGAACTAGTGGCGGTGCTAGGGGGCAACAGTCAAAATCTTGCCTAGGGCGTAATTTAGGCTAGGGCCGGCTCTGGCAGGTGTACAGAGCAGTGGTACTGTGCACACCTGTAGATAAGTACATATACTGAGAATCGCAGCAGGTGTACACAGCAGTGGTACTGTGCACACCTGTAGATAAGTACATATACTGATAATCGCAGCAGGTGTACACAGCAGTGGTACTGTGCATACCTGTAGATTATTACATATACTGAGTATCACAGCAGGTGTACAGAGCAGTGGTACTGTGCACAGCTGTAGATAAGTACATATACTGAGAATCGCAGCAGGTGTACAGAGCAGTGGTACTGTGCACACCTGTAGATAAGTACATATACTGAGAATCGCAGCAGGTGTACACAGCAGTGGTACTGTGCACACCTGTAGATAAGTACATATACTGAGAATCGCAGCATGTGTACACAGCAGTGGTACTGTGCACACCTGTAGATAAGTACATATACTGAGAATTGCAGCAGGTGTACACAGCAGTGGTACTGTGCTATTTCAGCAGGGAACAGGTTGCAGTACACAGGCCGCAGCCTGACTACATGAATAAGGCAGGGAAGGTAACAACTACCCCACACCAGTGGCCTGGCTCGTTCCCTCATCTACTCTAATGATATCTAATAGATAGAAGAACGAGTTGCGGCTGCATGTGGCTGGGGCTGTGTTTATCTGATAGGGTGCGTGATTGTATAACGTCGTCTCCGCAGCCTGTGCGCCCAATAAACACAGATTGATGGATGGAGGAGAGACAGAGGAGGCCATTACTGCAGTCTGCGGAGAGGCCACACACGCATGTCTCCAACGGTTCAGCCTCCTGCGGCCTCCTTCCTGCCCTCTGCACATTAAACGGCCTGATTACGGTTGTTTATGACTGCACATGTGTGCGGACTGTAGTGTGCACGTGCGAGGGGATATAGCGACAGAGGAGGGGTGTGGTTCCCCCCACAACGAGATGGCGGTAATCAGAGCGCTCACTGGCGGCATAGACTCACGTAGTGTATATTGTGTAATATGCGATCAGACAGTTGGTGGGTATATTGCTGCCACCACCAGACTCTTACCACCTGGCACCATGAGTACTGCTAGCTCCTGTGTGTCGTCATCGCATTGCTGACACACCTGACTGGCGTCGGCTGGTTCCCCACTGACCACGGACCAGGCCTCTTACAGTGGTAGCTGGCAAAGGGGTGCTGGGCTCGTACAAGGACAGGTGGAGGATGGGCCATGTTTGGCACCCCCCCCCCCCCCCCCCGCTGGTCACAAGATGAAGCAAACGTCTTGAGGCAGAAGAAGATATTTGTTCAGAGCCATAGAAGACTCTTCCTTATTGCTGGGGATCTGCCTACAAGATGTTCACAGCCGTCAGAAGTTGGTATAAGTCCAATTCCCAGGCCCCCAGTGGCCACATATAATACAGCAGGGGGTAATTCTGCCCGGTTCTCTCCAACCAATCAGCGTAAGTGCATGAGCTGTGCCCGCCTGGGGCATTAACATTCATATATCAATTATAACATTGTGTAATGTGCATGGGGCTTATAGCCCTTATGTTAGGGACATGGACATTTATGGATCTGCACATAGCCAATCAGGTGCAGAGCTCCCCCAAAGCCTGCTCCTGATTCGCTGTGGAAGGACCCGGTGAATGACATCACGGAGGAATCCCTCACTTTCAGGGAGGAGCTGCACATGTAAACACGCCCATAAGTGCGCTGGAATGGGTGACTCGGTTTGTTTGTTTTTACACCGGGGATGCCTACAGGGAAGGAAGAGGATACGATATATACGCAGGACGACGCGTGAGTATAATGTCTTTCCACAGGTACCCTATGGATTTCTACTGGAGAACAGGCCTATGGGGGACCCTATAGGTGAGCACAGTATGTGTGTGTGATTGTAGTATGTATTAAAGTTTTACTTTATTAGTGTGTGTCTTTTATTTAGGTATTGGTTATGTTGTAGAACTACAAGAACCAGTGAGTCCATTAATGAGGCTTACTGGGACTTGTAGTTCCACAACACAACTTAATACCTTTGATCTTATATTTACACTTTTCACCACCATCAGCACTTGCGTGGACAGTTCCGGGCTTCAGCCCAGGCCAGGGTTACCCTACAGGGGGACCCCTTTATTGGGGGTTCCCCACTCCCCCCAGGGTCCCCGCCTGGGCTTACCAGCCAGGGTGATCATGCTTTGGCCAGGGGACCTTATATAATAAGTGCTGTTTGAGCACGGTGGTGCTGGTTTCTGAAATACGGGTGACCCCTACTCCTTTTATCCCCCGTATTTTGGGAAGCAGGACCGGCCCAAGAGCCTGGTGATGGTTAAAGAATTACAGGGGGATCCCAAGCTTTTTTCCCCCACATGCAGGAGGGGCAGCCGCCGGTGTAAAAGGGACCAAACGCCTGGTCGCACCCTTGTTGAATCTGGGTCCAAAAATGCACCAACGTTTTGTTGTAATAGGGGTATTAGTAGGTTTCTCCCCTTGTATCCCCACATGCGCAGGACCCCATGTGCCTCTACATGTGCAGGACCCCATGTACCTCTACATGCGCAGGACCCCATGTACCTCTACATGCGCAGGACCCCATGTACATCTACATGTGCAGGACTCCATATACACATGTGCAGGACCCCATGTACCTCTACATGCGCAGGACCCCATATACACATGTGCAGGACCCCATGTACCTCTACATGTGCAGGACCCCATATACACATGTGCAGGACCCCACGTACATCTACATGCGCAGGACCCCTAGATGCCAAGACCCCATTCACATACCCTCCAACATCTGAAGGGTGGAAATCAGTACACACCCAGAAAGGGGGCGTGATCATGAGTAGAGTGGGTGTGTCCACTGGTAAAGGGGGCATGGCCATTCCTTGGCCATATGTGTACTGTGTACTGGCTGGGCATTTAAAATAAAATAACCAGCTCCCACCTACCCACTGCCAATACTTTCCCCAATGAACTCTCACATAGGGCAGCTCCCTACACCCCCACTACAGTGGATACTGCACCAGTGATCCCCAATATTCCCTGCTCTCGCATAGGACACCCACAGCACCCTGCCCACAGCCTCCTGCTCTCACACAGGTCACCAACAGCCCTCTGCACCGGGCAGGCACTCACACAAAGCAGCCGAGTAGCGGCCTCACCTACCCCACACGCACATGTGTGACATTACCGTGCCCTCCCCGCTCAGCACACGACACACGTACGGCCGTGTCTGGTGCTCATAGCTCTGGCCGGTCCCCCATGTCTCGCGTGTTATTGTTTCCGATACCTCTTCCGAAAGCCCCCTCCTTTCTCACACCGGGGCCCGCCCCTCAGCGGAAGACATCACATGTGGCCCTGGAACTTCGGAAGCAGCGGGTCAGTTCTGGGCCATGTACATGTACTGTACGTAGTGTAATCCGAAATGCACTTCTGGGAACAGGTCCAGAACCGTTTGGAAGGGCCGCATTACATTCTCTAAGTACCGCCAGGCCTGATCAATCATCAACACTTGTGAAGCCGAGGAGGAGAAGCAAAAACCGCTACAATTTATTTTAGCCGGTACAGACCGTTAAGAAGCGGTTGGAGGGGATACATTCAGTCCTGCCTATTGACGTTTGACATACACACATTTATTATTATTTATTAACAGTTTCTTAGATAGCGCACACATATTCCGCAGCGCTGTACAGAGACTATTATTACCAGTTATTATATAGTGCACACATATTCCGCAGCGCTGTACAGAGACTATTATTACCAGTTATTATATAGCGCACACATATTCCACAGCGCTGTACAGAGACTATTATTACCAGTTATTATATAGCGCACACATATTCCGCAGCGCTGTACAGAGACTATTATTACCAGTTATTTATATAGCGCACACATATTCCGCAGCGCTGTACAGAGACTATTATTACCAGTTATTATATAGCGCACACATATTCCACAGCACTGTACAGAGAATATTATTACCAGTTATTATATAGCGCACACATATTCCGCAGCGCTGTACAGAGACTGTTATTGCCAGTTATTATATAGCGCACACATATTCCGCAGCGCTGTACAGAGACTATTATTACCAGTTATATTATATAGTGCACACATATTCCGCAGCGCTGTACAGAGACTATTATTACTAGTTATTATATAGCACACACATATTCCGCAGCGCTGTACAGAGACTATTATTACCAGTTATTATATAGCACACACATATTCGCAGTGCTGTACAGAGACTATTATTACCAGTTATTATATAGCGCACACATATTCCGCAGCACTGTACAGAGACTATTATTACCAGTTATTATATAGCACACATATTCCACAGCGCTGTACAGAGAATATTATTACCAGTTATTATATAGCGCGCACATATTCCGCAGCGCTGTACAGAGACTATTATTACTAGTTATTATATAGCGCACACATATTCCGCAGCGCTGTACAGAGACTATTATTACCAGTTATTATATAGCGCACACATATTCCGCAGCGCTGTACAGAGACTATTATTACCAGTTATTATATAGCGTCCACATATTCCGCAGCGCTGTACAGAGACTATTATTACCAGTTATTATATAGCGCGCACATATTCCGCAGCGCTGTACAGAGACTATTATTACTAGTTATTATATAGCGCACACATATTCCGCAGCGCTGTACAGAGACTATTATTACCAGTTATTATATAGCGCACACATATTCCGCTGCGCTGTACAGAGACTATTATTACCAGTTATCTATATAGCGCACACATATTCCACAGCGCTGTACAGAGACTATTATTACCAGTTATTATATAGCGCACACATATTCCACAGCGCTGTACAGAGAATATTATTACCAGTTATTATATAGCGCACACATATTCCGCAGCGCTGTACAGAGACTGTTATTGCCAGTTATTATATAGCGCACACATATTCCTCAGCACTGTACAGAGACTATTATTACCAGTTAGTTATATAGCGCACACATATTCCACAGCGCTGTACAGAGACTATTATTACCAGTTATTATATAGCACACACATATTCCACAGCACTGTACAGAGAATATTATTACCAGTTATTATATAGTGCACACATATTCCACAGCGCTGTACAGAGACTATTATTACCAGTTATTATATAGCGCACACATATTCCGCAGCGCTGTACAGAGACTATTATTACCAGTTATTATATAGCGCACACATATTCCGCAGCGCTGTACAGAGACTATTATTACCAGTTATATTATATAGTGCACACATATTCCGCAGCGCTGTACAGAGACTATTATTACTAGTTATTATATAGCACACACATATTCCGCAGCGCTGTACAGAGACTATTATTACCAGTTATTATATAGCACACACATATTCGCAGTGCTGTACAGAGACTATTATTACCAGTTATTATATAGCGCACACATATTCCGCAGCACTGTACAGAGACTATTATTACCAGTTATTATATAGCACACATATTCCACAGCGCTGTACAGAGAATATTATTACCAGTTATTATATAGCGCGCACATATTCCGCAGCGCTGTACAGAGACTATTATTACTAGTTATTATATAGCGCACACATATTCCGCAGCGCTGTACAGAGACTATTATTACCAGTTATTATATAGCGCACACATATTCCGCAGCGCTGTACAGAGACTATTATTACCAGTTATTATATAGCGCACACATATTCCGCAGCGCTGTACAGAGACTATTATTACCAGTTATTTATATAGCGCACACATATTCCGCAGCGCTGTACAGAGACTATTATTACCAGTTATTATATAGCACACACAAATTCCGCAGCGCTGTACAGAGACTATTATTACCAGTTATTATATAGCGTACACATATTCCACAGCGCTGTACAGAGACTATTATTACCAGTTATTATATAGCGCACACATATTCCGCAGCGCTGTACAGAGACTATTATTACCAGTTATTATATAGCGCACACATATTCCACAGTGCTGTACAGAGAATATTATTACCAGTTATTATATAGTGCACACATATTCCACAGCGCTGTACAGAGAATATTATTACCAGTTATTATATAGCTCACACATATTCCACAGCGCTGTACAGAGAATATTATTACCAGTTATTATATAGCACACACATATTCCGCAGCGCTGTACAGAGACTATTATTACCAGTTATTATATAGTGCACACATATTCCGCAGCACTGTACAGAGAATATTATTACCAGTTATTATATAGCGCACACATATTCCGCAGCGCTGTACAGAGACTATTATTACCAGTTATTTACATAGCGCACACATATTCCGCAGCGCTGTACAGAGACTATTATTACCAGTTATTTACATAGCGCACACATATTCCACAGTGTTGTACAGAGACTATTATTACCAGTTACTATATAGTGCACACATATTCCGCAGCGCTGTGCAGAGAATATTATTACCAGTTATTATATAGCGCACACATATTCCGCAGCGCTGTACAGAGACTATTATTACCAGTTATTATATAGTGCACACATATCCCGCAGCGCTGTACAGAGAATATTATTACCAGTTATTATATAGCGCACACATATTCCACAGCGCTGTACAGAGAATATTATTACCAGTTATTATATAGCGCACACATATTCCACAGCGCTGTACAGAGAATATTATTACCAGTTATTATATAGCGCACACATATTCCACAGCGCTGTACAGAGAATATTATTACCAGTTATTATATAGCGCACACATATTCCACAGCGCTGTACAGAGAATATTATTACCAGTTATTATATAGCGCATACATATTCCGCAGCGCTGTACAGAGAATATTATTACCAGTTATTATATAGCGCACACATATTCCACAGCGCTGTACAGAGAATATTATTACCAGTTATTATATAGCGCACACATATTCCGCAGCGCTGTACAGAGACTATTATTACCAGTTATTATATAGCGCACACATATTCCGCAGCGCTGTACAGAGAATATTATTAAAAGTTATTATATAGCGCACACATATTCCGCAGCGCTTTACAGAGACTATTACCAGTTATTATATAGCGCACACATATTCCACAGCGCTGTACAGAGACTATTATTACCAGTTATAATATAGCGCACACATATTCCGCAGCGCTGTACAGAGACTATTATTACCAGTTATTATATAGCGCACACATATTCCGCAGCGCTGTACAGAGACTATTATTACCAGTTATTATATAGCGCACACATATTCCGCAGCGCTGTACAGAGACTATTATTACCAGTTATATTATATAGTGCACACATATTCCGCAGCGCTGTACAGAGACTATTATTACTAGTTATTATATAGCACACACATATTCCGCAGCGCTGTACAGAGACTATTATTACCAGTTATTATATAGCACACACATATTCGCAGTGCTGTACAGAGACTATTATTACCAGTTATTATATAGCGCACACATATTCCGCAGCACTGTACAGAGACTATTATTACCAGTTATTATATAGCACACATATTCCACAGCGCTGTACAGAGAATATTATTACCAGTTATTATATAGCGCGCACATATTCCGCAGCGCTGTACAGAGACTATTATTACTAGTTATTATATAGCGCACACATATTCCGCAGCGCTGTACAGAGACTATTATTACCAGTTATTATATAGCGCACACATATTCCGCAGCGCTGTACAGAGACTATTATTACCAGTTATTATATAGCGCACACATATTCCGCAGCGCTGTACAGAGACTATTATTACCAGTTATTTATATAGCGCACACATATTCCGCAGCGCTGTACAGAGACTATTATTACCAGTTATTATATAGCACACACAAATTCCGCAGCGCTGTACAGAGACTATTATTACCAGTTATTATATAGCGTACACATATTCCACAGCGCTGTACAGAGACTATTATTACCAGTTATTATATAGCGCACACATATTCCGCAGCGCTGTACAGAGACTATTATTACCAGTTATTATATAGCGCACACATATTCCACAGTGCTGTACAGAGAATATTATTACCAGTTATTATATAGTGCACACATATTCCACAGCGCTGTACAGAGAATATTATTACCAGTTATTATATAGCTCACACATATTCCACAGCGCTGTACAGAGAATATTATTACCAGTTATTATATAGCACACACATATTCCGCAGCGCTGTACAGAGACTATTATTACCAGTTATTATATAGTGCACACATATTCCGCAGCACTGTACAGAGAATATTATTACCAGTTATTATATAGCGCACACATATTCCGCAGCGCTGTACAGAGACTATTATTACCAGTTATTTACATAGCGCACACATATTCCGCAGCGCTGTACAGAGACTATTATTACCAGTTATTTACATAGCGCACACATATTCCACAGTGTTGTACAGAGACTATTATTACCAGTTACTATATAGTGCACACATATTCCGCAGCGCTGTGCAGAGAATATTATTACCAGTTATTATATAGCGCACACATATTCCGCAGCGCTGTACAGAGACTATTATTACCAGTTATTATATAGTGCACACATATCCCGCAGCGCTGTACAGAGAATATTATTACCAGTTATTATATAGCGCACACATATTCCACAGCGCTGTACAGAGAATATTATTACCAGTTATTATATAGCGCACACATATTCCACAGCGCTGTACAGAGAATATTATTACCAGTTATTATATAGCGCACACATATTCCACAGCGCTGTACAGAGAATATTATTACCAGTTATTATATAGCGCACACATATTCCACAGCGCTGTACAGAGAATATTATTACCAGTTATTATATAGCGCATACATATTCCGCAGCGCTGTACAGAGAATATTATTACCAGTTATTATATAGCGCACACATATTCCACAGCGCTGTACAGAGAATATTATTACCAGTTATTATATAGCGCACACATATTCCGCAGCGCTGTACAGAGACTATTATTACCAGTTATTATATAGCGCACACATATTCCGCAGCGCTGTACAGAGAATATTATTAAAAGTTATTATATAGCGCACACATATTCCGCAGCGCTTTACAGAGACTATTACCAGTTATTATATAGCGCACACATATTCCACAGCGCTGTACAGAGACTATTATTACCAGTTATAATATAGCGCACACATATTCCGCAGCGCTGTACAGAGACTATTATTACCAGTTATTATATAGCGCACACATATTCCGCAGCGCTGTACAGAGATTATTATTACCAGTTATTATATAGCGCACACATATTCCGCAGCGCTGTACAGAGACTATTTGAACATTCACATCAGTCCCTAAAACATGTTATTTCTTCCTCATTGGAGATTGTGCGGAGTTGGCCGCAGGCTGCGTTATATCCTAACCAGAGGCGGATTAAGCACGGGGCGACAGGGGCGGTTGTCCCCATACATAATGGGCCCCCACACCGGCCGGTGTGCGGCTCCTGTTGCCCTGTGCTTGGGCAGTGCAGGCGGGTGGCATAGCGCAGGCAGGCAGGGGATTCCTGCAGCAGTCTGGGAAGTCAGTGGCGGGGTCCCTGCAGTGGATGGGAACTAGAAATATAGAATGTGACGGCAGATAAGAACCATTTGGCCCATCTAGTCTGCCCCCTTTTTTATCCTTCAGGTAATCTCAGCCCTTTTTAATCCTTATTTCTTTGTAAGGATATTCATATGCCTATCCCAAGCATGTTTAAATTGTTCTACTGCCTTAGCCTCTACCACCCCTGATGCATACCTCCCAACAGTCCCGATTTTAGCGGGACAGTCCCGATTATCAGGGCCTGTCCCGCTGTCCCACCTGCGGGCGGCAGTGTCCCGCGGTGTGGGGGGGGGCTGTTGGGAGTCCCCCCTGTCAGCTGCTAAGCAGCGGGGAATAAACGCTGTGCGCATGTGCACAGCGTCTATTCCCGCAGCCAGGGGGCTGGGGGCATGGCTAGAGGCTCACAGAGCCTCTGGGTCATGCCCCCATAGCGGCAAAATGGGGTCGTGGCCTCGCGGGAGAGCCGCGAGTATAGGCCACGCCCCAAATTAGGCCACGCCCCCCAAATTCGGCGCGCAGCAGCTGCGTCCCACCTGCAGACCTGGCAGAGTTTGGAGGTATGCTGATGGGAGGCTATTCCACTTATCCACTACCCTTTCTGTGAAGTAATTCTTTCTAACATTTCCCCTGAACCTACCTCCCTCCAGTTTCAGTGCATGTCCTAGTGTCATATTACTTCTTTTCCTTTGAAGAAAATTTCCCACCTGTACTATGTTAAAACCCTTGATATATTTGAAGATTTCTATCATGTCCCCCTTTCCCTTCTCTGCTCCAAACTACCGCTACTAGTTTCCATCTGCTGCAGGGGCCCCGGTGCTGACTTACAAATCGTGGCAGGGACCCCGGCGCTTACTGCCCAGACTGCTGCAGGGACCCCCTGCCCGCCTGCGGGGTGTCTGTGGGGGCCCCCACAATTTTGTTGTCCAGGGCCCCCACAGACCTTAATCCGCCCCTGATCCTAACAGCCCCATAATGCAACATTAGACGTATCACAGTGTTTTCAGGTCAATTGCCCGTTCAACCCAAACGGAATGAGAAATACATTGCATAAATCTCTGTAGAAAGGCCCAGAGATCCAGGACCCCGTACCATAGAGACTGCTGTGTTTGGCAGACACTGCCATCTTGTGGTCACAGCAGGTACTGACAACCATGAGGATATACTGGCCACAATGGGTCTGATTCAGACCTGATCGCTAGGCTGCATATGTGAATTGTAGCAAATTCACTTACGGTTAGGTGAGCTTCTCAACCCACGAACGTCAAGGGTTCCACAAAGGGTCCGCCCCAGGTATCCGACGAGGACCGGAATATCCTAGAGGGGAAAGAGGGATACAAGGGATACTTGTAACACACAGCCGGGCTGTATAGTAAGACGGGGTCGCTTACGGACGCCCACGGGTGGCTGCGAGCTTCGCCGGTTAGGCGAAAGTCATCATCGCCCAAAGGCCTCAGCCACCCTAACTTCAGCTATTCGCACTTTCGCACGTAGGTGGTAAGTGTGACTCTCTCACGGGAGAGCCACGGACCGGCGCTCAGGGACGAACACACACGGATGAAACTCACCTACGCAATTCCTTGTCACCTTGCTAGAGGATCCCGGCACCTGGGGAACAAGAACGAAAACAGTCTCTCTACAACCCTTCACTAACCTAACTAGGACTAACCTGTCCCTAATGTAACACGAGTAACTAGGCTGAACTTACAATAACAAACAACAAGCACTATCCTCTAACTAACATCAAGGCAGACATAAGGACAATCAAGCAACAAACAAGGACGTGATCAGATTATACTAGAACAGGTGTGTGTGTAAGGTACTAACCTCCGCGATGTAAAGTGCGACCGGCCTAATGCAGTGCACCCCTAGGGCAGTCACAGATACCTGGGTAGACAGCCGTCTATCCCAGTTCAGGACCTGTGGTGTGGGGCTGAGCTGAATATCACCCTTCCCTTCTTATACAATTAGATGAAATACAAAATGGCCAACAGGCCTAAGATGGCTGCCATCAGCCTAGGCCTATGAGGCGCAGGCAGGAGGCCTGGATATGAGGCACAGGCAGGAGGCCTGGTGATGAGATACAGGCAGGAGGCCTGGTGATGAGGCACAGGCAGGAGGCCTGGTGATGAGGCACAGGCAGGAGGCCTGGTGATGAGATACAGGCAGGAGGCCTGGTGATGAGGCACAGGCCTGGTGATGAGATACAGGCAGGAGGCCTGGTGATGAGGCACAGGCAGGCCTGGTGGTGCGGCACAGGCAGGAGGCCTGGTGATGCGACACAGGCAGGAGGCCTGGTGATGAGGCACAGGCAGGAGGCCTGGAGATGAGGCACAGGCAGGAGGTCTGGAGATGAGGCACAGGCAGGAGGCCTGGTACTGGGGCACAAGCAGGAGGCCTGGTACTGGGGCACAGGCCGGAGGCCTGACACTGGTGGTCTAGGGCAGGCTATACGTTGGTGGTGGCCGGCCCGGGCCACTTACCCGATCCGGTGGGAGAGGCTGCAGCAGAGGACTTCGTTAGCTCTTTTGTCTCCCCACTGCTGCAGCACTCTCCGGTCCTCAGCTTCAGTTCTTCGGGCTCTTCGGTAGCCCCTGCTGCTGTGCTGGCTGCCTCTGGATCTGCCGCCGTCTCTGCCGCCGCTGCTCTCTTCCCGCTTCAGGAGCTCTTCCACGCTCCCTCTCCGCCGACGAACTGCGCCCCGCCGCTCCGCAGCGTCTGATATAAGATGCCGGGAGGAGGCGGAGCTATGACGCGGCAAACCCGGATTGGTTCGCCGCGTCCCTCTCTGATTGGCCGCCTCGTCGCAAGCACTGATTGGCTCTCGCGAAAAGTACCGGCGGCTGATTGGAGGAACTTGAATCCTCCCGGACCCAAGTTCCTCCAGGCCACGATCCCGCCGCCTGCGTCGACGCCGCCACGGGGAACCAGCCGGAGGGAGACGGAGGTAAGCCTCCTCCGTCCCCTCCCCAGCACAGACTCCCGCCAACTGTCCATTCACATATCCCCCCCCCTTGTCCTTTGTCAGCCCGACAAAACCAGGACTGGACCATACAAAGTTGGGGTCAGAGTATTGCGGACCAGGAACACCACGGTTGGTCCTCTGTGAACGTCTCGTTAGGGGAACACACCCAGGACCAGGAGTTTCTATATCATGAACCACGCTGTCCCTAGCCGGTTCAATGGGTACCCACCATTCTTCGCTTGGATCGTCTCCCCAGGGAACTGGCGATGACAAAGGTTGTGCATCCGGAAGTCCTTCCCCCTCGATGTCCTCTGGAAACGGGCAAGGACGCAGCTTGTCTCGATTGAGGATCCTCAGCCGACCTGTCCCGTCCGTACTTTCCACCTCATAAACCGGACCTTGCTCTGACAACCGTCTCCGGACCACATATGGCACCACCTCCCAGCTTTCTGACAGCTTGTTTCCTGGACGGACCAGGTGGACAAGTACTCGTTGGCCCACCTGCAGGGGCTCCGCCCCTCGACCACTAACAGGGGGGTGTTAATGATCCGCTATCCTCCTCCTAGCTATGCCTTGGGCCTCTTTCAGCCTCTGTTGATGTTCAGTGACCCAATCCACTGGCAATGCGTCCCCCTCTGCTCCAGATCTGGACAGATGTAATTCCTGAGCATCTCGCCCTGGGCGCCCAAACATCAAGAAGAATGGGGAGAACCCAGTAGTGCTGTGTACTCGGTTGTTATAAGTCCACACTAATTCTTGCACATGTTCGGGCCATCTTCGTCTCTTGGTTACTTCTAAGGTTCGCAACATCTGAAGCAATGTCCGGTTGAACCGTTCGCAAACGCCATTGCCCTGGGGGTGATACGGCGTGGTGCGAGACTTCTGCACTCCATATAGCAGGCAAAGCTGTTCCATGAGTTTCCCTTGGAAACAGGCTCCCTGATCCGAATGGATCCGTTCAGGGCACCCATACTGCCGAATGAAGTGTTCCACAATAGCTTTGGTCGCGAACTCCGCCGTCTGATCCCGGGTAGGTACCACCACAGTGAACTTGGTAAGGTGGTCCGTCATGACTAGGGCATATTGATGACCACTGACAGATTCTCCAATCAGGACGTAGTCAATCATCAGCAATTCCAAGGGGCGACTGGTCTTGATGGTCTGTATAGGAGGATGTTGCATTGAGGGCTTAACCACCCCGCATTGTCGAATTTCGAAAACACACTCTCTCTACAATTGGCAGCAACTGGGGAGCAAAGAACTGGCGTTGTACCCACTGGTAAGTCTTCGCCGACCCCAGATGTGCTTCATCCTCATGAGCTTCAGCCACCAAGGCCGGTATCAACACTTCTGGCACTACAACCTGGTCCACCATGCGAAATTCATGTTCCAAATACACTTGGCGGCGCAACGTACCAGCGTAGACCTTTAAACGATCCCAGCTACGGAGGAGTCTCTGGCAGTAGGGGGTCAGACGATTCCTCTCCTCGCGATTGGGCCAGTGTCCCTTGAGCTTCCATTGTCGAATGGCATGTAGCCCGGGATCATTCTGTTGTGACGAGGCCCAATCTTGCTCTGTGTTTCGGTACAAACGTGTCTCCCTCTCTACCTGGGATCGCACCTGTATCCCAGAGGAGGTCATCCTGGTTAAGTCGGGAATCTCTATTGCCTCATGTTCCTCGTCCCCCGGGACCAGGGGTATCTGTTGAGGAAACCGAGATAAGGCATCAGCATTCCCGTTACTCTTTCCTGGCCGGTAGCGGATCTTGTGGCTGTACTTCGCCAGCCGTGCTACCCACCCTTGTTACAATGCCCCAAGCTTGGCAGTGTCCAGATAGGCCAGGGGATTGTGGTCGGTGAAGATCTCCACGTGAGCTGCCGCCAGATACTCTGCAAATTTCTCAGTCAGGGCCCAGACCACCGCTAGTAGTTCTAACTTGAAGGAGCTGTAGTTTTCCGGGTTCCTCTCGGTCTCTCGCAAACTACGACTGCCATAGGCAATCACTCGCTCCTGGCCGTCCTGCTCCTGAGATAGTACAGCCCCCATTCCTTGCAGGCTGCCGTCCGTGTAAAGAATGAAAGGCTTTTCAAAGTTGGCATAGCCCAGCACCGGCGCCTCCGTGAGCATTCGCTTGAGGTGGGCAAACGCCATCTCCTGGGAAGCCCCCCAGGCCACGGCCTGTTTCTTGTTGGTAGTGGCGACACCTCGCAGCAGGACCTGCAGGGGCTCAGCAACCTTGGCAAAGTCCTTGATGAACCGACGGTAGTAGCCGACCAATCCTAAGAAGGCTCGCGACTCGGTAATGGTAGTCGGAGTTTGTACGGCCGAAATCTTACTCGGGGTGGGGCACACTCCATCCCTGGACACCACATGACCCAGGTACTCCAGACTGGCTTTAAGGAGATGGCACTTGCGGGGCTTCAGCTTGAGTCCATACCTCTCCAGGCGCTGCAGCACCAAGTCCAGCCTCACCAGATGTTCATCCAGGGTAGAAGCAAACACAATGATGTCATCCAGGTAAATCAACAGCGCTTCAAAGTTCAAGTCCCCCAAGCACCTCTCCATCATCCGTTGGAATGTCGCCGGCGCATTGGTGAGTCCAAAAGGCATACGCAGAAATTCGAACAACCCCATCGGTGTCGTAAAGGCAGTAATTTCTTGGTCCTGCGTAGCTACGGCGACTTGCCAGTACCCACTGGCCAGATCTAGTGCGGAAAAATACAGAGCGTCTCCGAGGGCAGCTAGGGATTCCTCAATTCGTGGCAACGGGTACGCATCTCGGACGGTGCAGCTATTCAACCGACGGTAATCTACACAGAATCGAATGGAACCATCTTTCTTCCGCACAAGAACAATGGGGGCAGCCCACGGACTTTTACTCTCACGGATCACCTTGTTCTCCAGCATCTGCCGCAACATTGTTTTCACCTCTTGGAAAAGTTTGGGAGGAATTGGCCGCAACCTCTCTCGAACGGGAAGACTATCCCCAGTGCGGATCTCATGCTGCAAGTCTTCAGTATATCCAAAATCCTCCTCATGCTGGGAAAAAACCTTCCGCCTCTCCCACAGCATATCCTCTAGCCTCTGTACTGTCGCAGTATCACACTCATCTAGGGAAACGTCCATCTGTTCTCGAATTACTCGACCATTCCAATCTCACCGCCATCGACCATGCCTCTTTTTTCTCTGGTCGTAGCAAAATTGGCCGCCCCCCCGCATATGTTATCCCTGGGAACAGTAGTCACGGTAGCTATGGTGGCGCCGGCTGGAATTCTCTTGGGCTCATCCAGAAGGTTGCACAGCCTGACCAATACCTTGCCGTCCCTTACCACTGCCAGTGTTCGAGCCAGGATGAGGCCGGAGTCAATTCCCAGATATCCGTTGGGTTCCACCATCACTTCAAACCCATCCAACCGCCGGTGGGTCCTTACCTCGAGGGGAAGAACGATCTCTTGATGGGGAGGCAGCTCTATCTGTTGTCTATGACTAGTTTTGATAATTCCCATAGACTCCTCCGACCTTCCAGTTTCGCAAATTTGTCCCACTTGTTGAAATGCCTGTTGCACCGGGCGCTGGACACCCAACTTCTTCCAGTATTGGGGGCCACTCTCCTGGAACAAAATCTGATCAAGATCCTTCAAGACATTCATACTGACGATCACCGGCCCATAGCTGAGCCCCTTACCTTTAACTACCAGGATCCCCTTCTTCCCCCACCTTCTGACCACAAATCTCTATCTCCATCCAGACCACCCCCACGACTGGGATAGGAAGGTTATTAGCAGCCGTAAGGGTAACCCAGCTTTCAAACATTGCCTCCTTCAGGTGGGAATAATGTTCCAGGAAGCAGTCCTCCGACATGGTGGTCACCTGAGAGCCGGTGTCCAACAGGCATTTCTGTTCCTTGTCCGCAAAACATCCCACCACAACAGGACACTCTCCCACTAGGTCAGCTGAATCCACTATAGCTGCCTCTCCGCCCATCTCCCCCGCGGGTGGTCCCGTGACCGCGACGGACTCTAGTTTAAAGGAGGGCCCCGGTCTGCCCCGCACTCCCGGGCGAAATGTCCGAAGCGGCCACAGCTGTAACATCGGGGGCCTCTGTTCTCTCTAGGCCGGGCCCCACTGTTGTTGCCCCCTCGTGATCCCCCTTGCACTCGCCGGGGAGCACGGTCTTCTACACTTCCATGGCCCCTCTGTCGATGGACTTCTTCCCGCAACTGGGAGATCTCTTCTCTCATTTCTAATGTGACTTTCGAGAAGGCCTCCTTCAAATCCTTGATACATGATTCAAGGGGGTGGGGTTCCTCCCGAACGACTGGAGCCGATACGGGCGTCAGACACTGTGGGGCTATAGCATAGGGGCCGAAGTTGGCATCCCGGTCTCGGGCGATGACCTCAACTTGGGTTTGGTGAAACGTAAGCATTTTGTTGTCGGAAATTTTGTCCAACAAAATCTGCCGCAGGGGAACACTCTGCTGGGGTTGGCCAGCATGCCCAAACATTACAGGTCACGACGACAAATTTCCCCCAGCATTTCTTGTAGGGCATTGGCAAACTGCAGGATAGATTCGTTCTCCCTCTGCACACGCGTAAACAATCGCTGTCGCAGGTTCCCGGCGGAGGAAGTATTGCCATAGATTCCGTCGAGTATTTCAAACACGTTGTCCAAGGTATCCTGGTCATCCTCGGCAACAAGGATGACGGACCGCCAGGCCTCTCCGTCTAAGGCATTAACCGCAAGTTGATGCTGGAACTCTTCCGGCACCTGGTACATCTGGATGATCCCTTCCAGTCTCTTCTTCCAATCTCCCAGCGGCATATTCCGCCCATCATACCGGGGCACCCTGGACAGGGCGGAGCCGAAGTTAAACTTTCGGCCCCCCTTTGGAGATGTTTCCTCTGCCTCCGACATCCTGCCGACTACGCCAAATGTGAATTGTAGTAAATTCAATTACGGTTAGGTGAGCTTCTCAACCCACGTACATCAAGGGTTCCACAAAGGGTCCGCCCCAGGTATCCGACGAGGACCGGAATATTCTAGAGGGGAAGAGATACTTGTAACACACAGCCGGGCTGTATAGTAAGACGGGGTCGCTTACGGACGCTCACGGGTTGCTGCGAGCTTCGCCGGTTAGGCGAAAGTCATCATCGCCCAAAGGCCTCAGCCACCCTAACTTCACCTATCCACACTTTCGCACGTAGGTGGTAAGTGTGACTCTCTCAAGGGAGAGCCACGGACCGGCGCTGAGGGACGAACACACACACATGGATGAAACTCACCTACGCAATTCCTTGTCACCTTGCTAGAGGATCCCGGCACCTGGGGAACAAGAATGAAAACAGCCTCTCTACAACCCTTCACTAACCTAACTAGGACTAACCTGTCCCTAATGTAACACGAGTAACTAGGCTGAACTTACAATATAAACAACGAGCACTATCCTCTAACTAACATCAAGGCAGACATAAGGACAATCAAGCAACAAACAAGGACATGATCAGATTATACTAGAACAGGTGTGTGTGTAAGGTACTAACCTCCGCGATGTAAAGTGCGACCGGCCTAATGCAGTGCACCCCTAGGGCAGTCACAGATACCTGGGTAGACAGCCGTCTATCCCAGTTCAGGACAAGTGGTGTGGGGCTGAGCTGAATATCACCCTTCCCTTCTTATACAATTAGATACAATACAAAATGGCCGACAGGCCTAAGATGGCTGCCACCGGCCTAGGCCTATGAGGTGCAGGCAGGAGGCCTGGAGATGAGGCACAGGCAGGAGGCCTGGTGATGAGGCACAGGCAGGAGGCCTGGTGATGAGGCACAGGCAGGAGGCCTGGTGATGCGGCACAGGCAGGAGGCCTGGTGATGAGGCACAGGCAGGAGGCCTGGTACTGGGGCACAGGCCGGAGGCCTGACACTGGTGGTCTAGGGCAGGCTATACGTTGGTGGTGGCCGGCCCGGGCCACTTACCCGATCCGTTGGGAGAGGCTGCAGCAGAGGACTTCGTTAGCTCTTTTGTCTCCCCACTGCTGCAGCACTCTCCGGTCCTCAGCTTCAGTTCTTCGGGCTCTTCGTTAGCCCCTGCTGCTGTGCTGGCTGCCTCTGGATCTGCCGCCGTCTCTGCCACCATCTCTGCCGCTGTCTCTGCCGCCGTCTCTGCCGCCGCTGCTCTCTTCCTGCTTCAGGAGCTCTTCCACGCTCCCTCTCCGCCGACGAACTGCGCCCCGCCGCTCCGCAGCATCTGATATAAGACGCCGGGAGGAGGCGGAGCTATGACGCGACAAACCCGGATTGGTTCGCCGCGTCCCTCTCTGATTGGCCGCCTTGCCGCCAGCACTGATTGGCTCGCGCGAGGCGCGCCATTCAAAGTACCGGCGGCTGATTGGAGGAACTTGAATCCTCCCGGACCCAAGTTCCTCCAGGCCGCAATCCCGCCGCCTACGTCGACGCCGCCACGGGGAACCAGCCGGAGGGAGACGGAGGTAAGCCTCCTCCGTCCCCTCCCCAGCACAGACTCCCGCCAACTGTCCCCTCACACGTACACCATACTTGCCTGCTTTTGAAAACTATTTTCAGAGACATTTTAGCTGGTAGTAGAATACGCCACCCTGCTGAGAGGGTGTGGAATCCCCCCCCCAAAAAAGGCATGTGTTACTCTATATACCCTATAGGCGTACCTATCGCACTGAGGGTTGTGTCCTTCACAGGTGAAAGCTCTGGGCCTGATTCAGTGATGGACGTTGCTCTACATTCTTTCCTGGAATCACAGTTCCGATAACATCCAAATGCTGTTTTCTGCCTTCCCCTTGTGTGCTAGTATTAGGAATAATAATATGTGAGAAGCTCCCACTCTGCGCCCCTACATGCTGACACCCCACCCAGTGGTTCTAGGCAGTCCTATGGCAGCTGCAGTGTCTTCATGTGAACATGGGACCAGGGGAAGCAGCTACAGAAACATGCTCCCATAACTAGCACAGGGGGCGGAGTCGCCTGCTCCCATAACTAGCACAGGGGGCGGAGTCACCTGCTCCCATAACTAGCACAGGGGGCGGAGTCACCTGCTCCCATAACTAGCACAGGGGGCGGAGTCAGCTGCTCCCATAACTAGCACAGGGGGCGGAGTCAGCTGCTCCCATAACTAGCACAGAGGGTGGAGTCTGCTGCTCCCATAACTAGCACAGGGGGAGGAGTCACCTGCTCCCATAACTAGCACAGGGGGCGGAGTCACCTGCTCCCATAACTAGCACAGGGGGCGGAGTCAGCTGCTCCCATAACTAGCACAAGGGGCGGAGTCAGCTGCTCCCATAACTAGCACAGGGGGCGGAGTCAGCTGCTCCCATAACTAGCACAGGGGGGAGGAGTCACCTGCTCCCATAACTAGCACAGGGGCAGAGTCACCTGCTCCCATAACTAGCACAGGGGGCGGAGTCACCTGCTTCCATAACTAGCACAGGGGGCGGAGTCACCTGCTCCCATAACTAGCACAGGGGGAGGAGTCACCTGCTCCCATAACTAGCACAGGGGGGAGGAGTCACCTGCTCCCATAACTAGCACAGGGGGCAGAGTCACCTGCTCCCATAACTAGCACAGGGGGCGGAGTCACCTGCTCCCATAACTAGCACAGGGGGCGGAGTCACCTGCTCCCATAACTAGCACAGGGGGTGGAGTCACCTGCTCCCATAACTAGCACAGGGGGCGGAGTCAGCTGCTCCCATAACTAGCACAGGGGGCGGAGTCAGCTGCTCCCATTACTAGCACAGAGGGTGGAGTCTGCTGCTCCCATAACTAGCACAGGGGGAGGAGTCACCTGCTCCCATAACTAGCACAGGGGGCGGAGTCACCTGCTCCCATAACTAGCACAGGGGGCGGAGTCAGCTGCTCCCATAACTAACACAGGGGGCGGAGTCAGCTGCTCCCATAACTAGCACAGGGGGTGGAGTCTGCTGCTCCCATAACTAGCACAGGGGGAGGAGTCACCTGCTCCCATAACTAGCACAGGGGGCGGAGTCACCTGCTCCCATAACTAGCACAGGGGGCGGAGTCACCTGCTCCCATAACTAGCACAGGGGGCGGAGTCAGCTGCTCCCATAACTAGCACAGGGGGTGGAGTCTGCTGCTCCCATAACTAGCACAGGGGGAGGAGTCACCTGCTCCCATAACTAGCACAGGGGGCGGAGTCACCTGCTCCCATAACTAGCACAGGGGGCGGAGTCACCTGCTCCCATAACTAGCACAGGGGGCGGAGTCACCTGCTCCCATAACTAGCACAGGGGGCGGAGTCACCTGCTCCCATAACTAAATGAGAAATATACATATAATAATCAGATAATACAGAGATCTTGGTTGCATATATCTGCAGATATAGGGTTAAGCCCCCAGGCCGTACGTCAAGGCATCTCTGTCACTGGGGGTCCCTAACACTGGGTATGGGTCTGGGGCGTGGGCCCCCAATATGCCGGCACATGCTGACTACTCCAGGGCAGCACACAAATGAAAGTTAGTAGGTGTTAAATAAGAAGCACATAAGTGCTATGTAAGGAGGTGAAGGTGTGGTTAAAATAATATATACAATGTGATAGGGAAAAACATAAATGTTAATAAAGTGTTAGGGTGTGCTACCCTGGAGCAGACCAGCCATACCAACAAAGGGGGAATCACACTCCCAAACCCATCCCATGCACAATAACAAATTTATGGGCCTAATAGCCCAGTGTAAGGCCACATGATAATGGCTTACAACATCTGAGAGCCAGCTTACCTGGAGATACCCCTGGCCTGTGCCGGCATATTGGGGGCCCACGCCCCAGACCCATACCCAGTGTTAGGGACCCCCAGTGACAGAGATGCCTTGACGTACGGCCTGGGGGCTTAACCCTATATCTGCAGATATATGCAACCAAGATCTCTGTATTATCTGATTATTATATGTATATTTCTCATTCAGTGTGCAATAGGGATACAAACTGTTTTTTTTCCTAACCAGATTTACCCCTCCCTGTTGGCACCTGAATGACAGACCTCCGATTGAGCAGCTTGCCAATAAAAGTGTTGTGCTCCCATAACTAGCAAAGGGGGAGGAGTCACCTGCTCCCATAACTAGCACAGGGGGCAGAGTCACCTGCTCCCATAACTAGCACAGGGGGCGGAGTCACCTGCTCCCATAACTAGCACAGGGGGCGGAGACAGCTGCTCCAATAACTAGCACAGGGGGCGGAGTCACCTGCTCCCATAACTAGCACAGGGGGCGGAGTCACCTGCTCCCATTACTAGCACAGGGGGAGGAGTCACCTGCTCCCATAACTAGCACAGGGGGCGGAGTCACCTGCTCCCATAACTAGCACAGGGGGCGGAGTCACCTGCTCCCATTACTAGCACAGGGGGCGGAGTCAGCTGCTCCTATAACTAGCACAGGGGGCGGAGTCTGCTGCTCCCATAACTAGCACAGGGAGAGGAGTCACCTGCTCCCATAACTAGCACAGGGGGCGGCGTCACCTGCTCCCATAACTAGCACAGGGGGAGGAGTCACCTGCTCCCATAACTAGCACAGGGAGGATAAATAGAAAGAGAGAGGGGGAGAGAGAGAGAGAAGGGGAAGAAAAAGAGAAAGGAGGAGAGAAATGGAGGGGGAAGAGGAGAGAGAGAGAGAGAGAAAGAGACAGCGTACATGTCAGGGAGAGTGAGAGACAGCACGCCAGGGATAGAGAGCGTGTGCGTGCCAGAGAGAAAGAAAGACAGAGTGGCAGGGACAGAAAGAGAGAGAGAGAGAGAGAGAGAGAGACAGGGCACCAGGATCAGAGAGAAAGAGAGAGACAGCGCACCCGAAACAACAAGAGTGATCAAGCGTTCCAGGGACACAGAGACAAAGAAAGCGTGTGTTCCGCCCATCTCACTGTCGCTGGCCCCCTCCGCATCACAGCTGCCATGCCAATACTGCCGCCGGGTGGTCCGCCCACGGCGCCTCTCCGCCGTTGGAATGGTACTGCTGCCACTCTGCATTACCAAAACCACTCCCATATGCTGAGGCTACCCCTCTCACAACCCTGCGGGGGCCAGCATAGCTTTACGGCAACATCCTGATGTTGCCAGTACAGGCGCCGCCTCCGTCCATTCCGGAGTTGCACGTGCGCAGTCAATATCTCTGGGGAGCCGTACAGTAAAACCGGGAGAATACGGAGGATTTGCGGGGCAGCAGGAGGCTCCTTCAAAAATTGGGAGACTCCCGCTAAATGCGTAGGCAACCCGAGCGTACACTCGCAGCCAAATTCATCTCCTTCTGGTCAGGGCTGAATTAGGCCCTATGTTATTATTATAATTACTTGCATGGGTCCGGCCGGCACCACAGTGTATTCCAACTGGGAACAAATGCCATTAAAAATAAGTAGACATAGCGGTAATAGCAGCAGTGAGGTACTTAGAAGGGAGGCAGGAAATCACCAGAAAAATGGCCGCGATTCCATTTTCCAGGGATCTTAGTAGGGTCTGAACCATAGTTACCTCCACTCCTGCATTCTGTAGGAGACTCCCTGACATATCAGCAATCTCCCCCTCTCCCTTATTAGTCTAGCAATCTCCCACATTACACTGTTACATCATAGTTACCTCCCCTCCTGCATTATGCAGGAGACTCCCTGACATAGCAGCAATCTCCCTCTCTCCCTCATTAGCCTAGCAATCTCCCTCATGTCACCTAGCCCACATTACACTTTTACATCATAGTTACCTCCCCTCCTGCATTCTGCAGGAGACTTCCTGACATAGCAGCAATCTCCCTCTCTCCCTCATTAGTCTAGCAATCTCCCTCATGTCACCTAGCCCACATTACACTTTTACATCATAGTTACCTCCCCTCCTGCATTCTGCAGGAGACTCCCTGACATAGCAGCAATCTCCCTCATTAGTCTAGCAATCTCCCTCATGTCACCTAGCCCCCATTACACTTTTACATCATACAGTAGGGGCTGCTCATCTACCATGTAAGGACCTCCGGTGAGAGTAACGGTCCCAATGAAGTTCCTGCACTTCCTTTGAGAAAGTGAATGGTAACTGAAAACAGGCCTGGAAGTGCTAGTGGAAAGGAGTGATGAACTTAGGCAAAAGGCAGAGGAATTCTCCAGTTCGGCCACAAGATGGCACTGTCTCTTCACAAGTCGTAGAGTGACATTTAATAGGATGCGTTTTTGTGAATTTTGCTTAAATCGACAATTTAATAGGGTGCGCTATGTCCCATAAATTGCACATTTTGTGCGATAATTGCGTTTTCTCACTTGGCAGTAAAAATTCGCATTTTTATCTCATCCAGATGTTTTCCCATTCTGAAATATAGAAATCGCTTATTTAATGGCATGCGCAAACAGAATTTGTTTTTGAGGCGTCTAAATTTGTCATTGCGATCTGTGCATGGTTCTGGTGTAAAAAAAGAACTAAAACAAAAATAAAATTAAAAAAACGCGTGGGATCCCCCTCCTGAGCATAACCAGCCCTGGGCTCAAAGAGCCGGTCCTGGTTTCATAAAATCACGGGGCAAAACAAATAGGGGTCCCCAGGATTTTATTAAACCAGCACCAGGCTCAAGGGCCGGTCCTGGTTCCCAAAATACGGGGGGACAAAATGAGTAGGGGTCCCCCGTATTTCAAGAACCAGCACTGGGCCCAACCAGCCAGCAGGGTAATGCCACAGCTGGGGGGAGACTTTTTATACAAGTCCCCCCGGCCAAAGCATTCAGCCCTCTGACCGGTCAGCATGGGCAGGGGTCCTGGGGAAGTGGGGACCCCCCCCAAAGAAGCCCCCCCTCCAGAACTTACCTGCAGATGCTAAAGCCCGGGGCTGTCCTCGATGCCCCTGGGAGGTGGGCATCGAGCTGATTATAGTGTAAAAAAATAATAAACCATTGTGTATTGCTGTGGCACTACAAGTCCCAGCAAGCCAGCACCGCATGCAGAGACTTGGATAACCACAAGTCCCAGCATGCGGGGCAATAAAGGGCCCGCTGGGACTAGTAGTGCCCCAGCAGTACAAATAGTTTAAAAAAACCACAAAGACACACTTACAGTACAACTTTATTACACACGGAACCCATACATTCCAACTCACCTGACTTGATAGAAGATCGGTCCCCTTCTCCAGTAGAATCCATAGTGGGGTACCTGTGGAGAGAAAACATACTCACCGGACATCTTCAGGGCTTCTCCGGGACCCTTGCACCACTGTTACCAAGCTCCGGTGTCCTGTTTACTTCTGGGGCTCCGCCCCCGACGGTACTTAGGCCCGCTCACCAGCCAATCATGGTTCGGGATTTCTCGATGCCGGACCATGATTGGCTGGTGGGCGGGCATAAGTCCCGTTTGGGGGCGGAGCCCCAAAATAAACAGAACACCGGAGCTTGGTAACAGCGGTGCAGGGGTCCCTGAGAAGCCCTGAAGACGTCCGGTGAGTATGTTTTCTCTCCACAGATTTAAATGCAATGCAAATGTTATTGGATGCTTCTAAGTTGTGTTTTGGCGATTTTTATGCAACCTATTCAGGGTTTGGGGCAGATGTACTAACACCACAATACACCCCTCTTTCTTACACAGGGCAGGCAACAGAGGGGTTCAAGTGTGACGGGCCCCAGAGATATGAAGGGCCCCAGAGCTTCCATGCCTGGGCACGGCCACTGCCTCTACTAGCTGGCCTGTCAGTGACCCTTGCGGGCCGGCCGTCTACTGTGGTCCATCTGTTTCTGGCTGATTCTGACTGACTCACTGTGTGCCACTGCCATCTACTGTGTGTGCGCCTTGCCACTTGGTGCTCAGAGCCATCTACTCTGTGTGTGCACACGGCCTGGTGCCGCAGGCGCACAGCTGTACCCGCCACTGGTGCTGTGGCCTCAGTCTCGTAGTGCTCAGCATTCTTTTGTGAAAGTGACAGGCAGCAGACGGAGCCAGCAGGAAGCAGCAGCCGGAGCCAGCAGGAAGCAGCAGCAGGAGCCAGGCCAGCAGGACTGAGAACGAGAGAAGTCCGCACCTGAAAGCAGGATCTGGAGCAGCGAAAGGTTAAGGCTCATGCAGAAGAGCGTTGTGTGCATTTGGGATTAGGTGGGGGGGCCCCAGAAATATCATTGTACAGGGCCCCAAGATTTCTGTTTCCGGCCCTGTTCTTACAAATCAGCTACTGCAATAATGTCACAATGCAGCATCAGCTCCCGTCACCGTGGAGGAGCCTGCATTGTGATGTCACCCCCTCTAGCGGTAACACCTGGGTGCGGTCTGCACCCCATAGTACAACGGTATCCGGTTGATGGGTTGACAGTGTCTAAGTCAGCATCAATAAGTTGACACCATTTGGTCAACACAGGCAAAATGTTGACATGCCAATGGTCAACACAAAGAGGTCAACATGCATTTAAAAAAAACAAAAACATTTTTTATTTGTTTGCACTTTTTCCTACTTTACATCCACACGGCCTCCAATTGGGAATGATAAAGTGTCCCAGATGCAGCGTGCATGGGTACACGGGGTACTCATTTTGGGTACACATGAAGAAATCTAAAAATTGAAACAAAAAAACATGAAAATTCATTTTGACCTTTTCTTGTCTCGACCATTTCAGTGTCAACTTTTTGTATGTGTTGCCTTGTGTCTACGTCAACCTTGTTGCTGTCAACCATTTTGTGTCAACGCTTCATACCATAACCCAGCAGTGTCTCCTGCTTTGTGTCTAGAACCGTTATTCCAGGTGTTTGCAGAGTGGGTGTTACAGACGTTTCCATCCAATCAGATGCAGGGTGTGGAAGTTGCTCTCAGCAGTAGATGCCAGGGGGACTCTCCAGGTAACATGCAGACACTTCCAATACAAATGATTCTTTTACTTGAAGACAATATAAAAGTTCATTATATAACTGTTAAGGCCCATACACATTGGGCGACTTTGAGCTGAAAGGTTTGAGCGGCTATCAGCTGAGAGCTGCCCAGTGTGTATGCCCCAGCGATGAGAGCTGCTGCTATTACCGACAGAGGAGCGAATATGAGGACGGCTTTGCATAGCTCTGCAGTGTGTATGCACTGAGCGCCTTTCCCCCAGCAATGATAGCGATCATCGCTGTCCATACACACTGGGCATATATGCTGGGCATATACGCTGGTCCATACACGCTGGGCATAGTCACCCAGTGTGTATGCAGGGCGGCCGAGAGGCAGGGGGGGTGGGTACATTTTACCTGGGCCCGGGCCTGCCAGGGGGGCCCGCAGTGACGTGCGGTGAGGTCATTGCCTGGGGAGGCAATGACCTCACCGCACGTCACTGTATATTCTATATGGCCTCACAGGCATGGGACACCTCCAGCCTCTCTCCCTGCACGGCAGCCCCCAGGATTACCTGCAACAAGTGGCAGCCCGTCAGCTGCTCCTGTATCAGTGCTGCCACAGATCGGGCTGTTCCGGGCTGATGAGGGAGGAACCGGGTTCGTTTGTTGCTGGTGGCCGCTGTGGTGTTGAAGGCGGACGGACAGCTCCCCGGCGTGGGGTCAGCAACAAGTGTAATCTGCGTCCTAGGGTGACTGAGTCAAGCGCCGAACTCCCCGCTGCCCGTGCTGCTGCATCCTCTCCAGGGCCCTGCATGTATGTGATTGGACAGTGGATCCAGCACTGGATCTGCTGGCCCAATCACATCTGGGGGCCAGCATACTGATGCCCCTGTCATTGCAGCATCAGTATAAGTGCCGCTTCCCCATTCATTTTCAATGGGCTTTTACAGCCCATTGCTGCACCCTGCCCCCTGCCCACCCCTACCCGGCCACCCCTACCCTCTCCCGCTGCCTCCCACCCTCACATGCAGCAGTGTAAGAAGGTGGGAGGCAGGGGGAGAGGTAGAAATGATGAAAATAATAAAAGAAGATATATAAATATCTCCTTTTTATTATTTTCATCATTATGACAGGGGAGGCTCTGCCTCCCCTGACTGCACGTGACTGGGGGCCCGGGTCCGGCGGACACACACTTTAAAAAAAATATTTATTGGGCTGCGGGTGCGCCGGGATGACAAGGACCCGCACGCCCATGTGTCCGGCTACCCGCCCGTCAGCTGCGGCTGCCCTTGCCTTCCCCTGTCTGACCTTCCCCTGCACACGGAGAGACAGACGCTAGAAGTCATAGTTCACCTCTAGCATCTGACAGGAAGCACAGCTCTGCACTTCATGGTAACGCTGCAGAGCTGTGCTCCCTGTCAGAGACGCTGGAAGTGAAAAATGACTTCTAGCGTCTGTCTCTCTGTGCGCAGGGGAAGGCAGGGTAAAGCAGGGGGCAGCTGCAGCTGATGGGCGGGTGGCCGGGCACATATTAACCCCTTGGCAACGAGCTAGAAACCCTGGCAACGGAAATCCCCCTTGGCAACGAGCATTAACCCCTGGAAAAAAATATTAACCCCTTGGCAACATCCAATAACCCCTGGCAACACATATTAACCCCTTGGCAATGAGCAAGAACCCCTGGCAATGCATACTAATCCCTTGGCAACGAGCAAGAACCCCTGGCAACGCACATTAACCCCCCCTTGGCAATGAGCAAGAACCCCTGGCAACGCACATTAACCCCCCCTTGGCAACGAGCAAGAACCCCTGGCAACGGACATTAACCCCCCTTGGCAATGGACATTAACCACCTTGGCAACAGACATTAACCCCCTTGGCAACGGACATTAAGCCCCTTGGCAACAAGCAGGTAATTTATAATTTATTAGAAGCCTTACTGTGGGGGGCAATGTGGTGTGGCATAGTCAGTGTGTATCGACTTTTGTATGACATCCCATTTTTTTGGGACGGTCCTGCGGGAATTAGACACTGCATGCGTCTAATGAGGCAGGCAGGGAGGCTGAGGGCATGGCCAGCAGTTCACACAGCACTGGCCATGCCCTCAAATATATTCCTTTCTCCACTGCCAAAGTTGGGAGGTATGCATTAGGTGTGAGGGGCATTGCAATGTGTGGCATAATGTGTCAGGGGCATTACAGTGTGCAGCATATATCATAGGCATTGTGGGGAGCTGCATCATGTTTCAGAGAAATGGCGGTGTGTGGCATAATGTATCGCTCGCTCAGACACTGCCCGGCTGTTCCCGACTCGGCGTGCGGCCTGCGCTGCATGTCTCGATCATAGGTTAAGCTGCGCAGGCCGCAGCGCTGACCACCAGCGCCAGAACCTGCTTGCCGCCGGGCCACCCACATCATACCCGACGCCGGAACCTGCTCGCCGCCGGGCCTCCCACATCATACCCTACGCCGGAACCTACTCGCCGCCGGGCCTCCCACGTCGCACATGTCTACCCGATGCCTGCCTCTGCACTGCGGCCGCCTGCCCCCCTCCGCAGCTCAGAAAAAGTAAGTCAGTGTGGGGGCACAGGGGTCAATTTTCTTTTAGGGATGCCAATCCCGGGATTGAGCATTTTTCAATCCCAGTGATATTGGTGTACCGGCCCCAAGATTTCTGTTGCCATCCCTTATATAGAAATGACCTTCTAGACCTAATTTGTCTCTGTCCCTTCGTCACCACCGTCTCTGTCCCTGCATCCCGCCATCCCGCTCTATGCACCTTTGTCCCCGCCATCTCTCTCCCTGCATCCCCACCATTCCTCTCACTGTCCCTGAATTTTGCCACAATCTGTGTGACATAATGTGAATTTTGCCACAATCCATGTGGAATAATGTGAATTTTACGACATTCCATGTGAATTTTGGCTCATTCTGTGTAGCATAATGTGTAAGGGGCAAGTATAAGGAGTCTACTATTGTGTTGCATAAAGGGTATATGGTGTGGTACACACCCCTATATACTTTTAATGGCCACACCTCTTTTCTGTAGCTCGCCACTCCAGGGGGGCCCCGTGACACTGTTGTACCAGGGCCCAGGATTTCTCTTGGCAGCCCTGTGTGTATGGACCTTAATACGGTCTTCAAGTAGAAATTACTTTTTAGTAAATTCGCTAAAAGTTTGTGCAGGGTTTACCTTTATGTCAGGGTAGGGAACCCGGGGCTGGAGATATATTGAGTTATAGATGAACCTGATATTAATTATAGCTGTTTATCTGTACATATAAATGTGACCCTCCCCAGTGTATTATACATAGATGGTGAAAAAGATGAATGACAAGAAAAAAACGACCCACATGACCCCATCATATTGCATACCTCCCAACTTTGTCAGCTTAGCAGGCGGGACGCTGCTGCTGTGCGCCGCAGGAGCGCCGACATTTTCGGGGGTGTGACCTAATTTGGGGGCGTGGTCTATACTTGTGGCTCTCCCGCGAGGCCACGCCCCCATTTTGCCGCTATGGGGGCATGACCCAGAGGCTCTGTCAGCCTCTAGCCATGCCCCCAGCCCCCTGGCATGCGCACAGCGTTTATTCCCTGCTGCTTAGCAGCTGACAGGGGTGACTCCCAACAGCCCCCCCACACCGCGGGACACTGCCGCCCGCGGGTGGGACAGCGGGACAGTCCCTGATAATCGGGACTGTCCCGCTAAAATCGGGACTGTTGGGAGGTATGCATGTTGGGGGTGTCCAGCATTTCCCGAGCAGCTGAGGAGCCTCCGACACCCCTCCCAGAACTGTCAGGTGCTGGAGAGTTGAATATAAAAGTTCTACTGGATGCTGTTAATAATACAGAAATAAATACAGTCCACCAATGTTGTGCAGATTATCTGATGTGCCTGCAGTACTTACATCTGACCACCAGAGAGCGGTAGGAGCCTGAATATCAGGAAGACCTGTGTGAGTATTATAAGGTATACAGGTATATTGTAGGTCAGTAAAGTCAGGGCTATTTTTCTGCAGGCTCCAGCAGGAACTGAGGCCCTTATTCTAGTTCACTCTTTCTGACCAAATATTTCTTAGATGGACAAAACCATGTGCACTGCAGGTGAGGCAGGTGTTACTTGTGCAGAGAGAATTAGATTTGGGTGGGGTTTTACACCTGCCTCACCTGCAGTGCACATGGTTTTGTCCATCTAAGAAATAATTTGTCAGAAAGAGTGATCTAGAATAAGGGCCTCAGTTCCTGCTGGAGCCCTGAGTAAAGTTATATGGTGTACTCCAACAAGACTCACGAGAACCGGTTCATTTAGCAGAAACTGCTATGGGGGAATCATGGCAACTGTACAGCTACTGAGCGGGGACATGGACCAGTGGTTACAATGTGCTCCCTAACCTCACCGCTTCACCTTGCAGCGGCGATGGCAGTAACCTAGCAACCTACTGGCCTATCAGAACAGAGAAATGACAGAGGAACGTCAACACCTGACTGTGGCTGCACCAAAGATGCCCAAATCCTCACACATACGCCATGTTCCGGTATGGACCATTAGGTCACCAGCATTATGGTCGACAAGCATTAGGTCAACACCATTCGGTCAATATGCATTTAGGTCGACATGCAGGAAGGTCGACGTGACTTTAGGTTGACAGGGTCATTAGTTCGACATGGGTAAGGACCCTGAAAAAAAAATTATTTTTTTTTAACCAGAATGTCAACACAGTCAACATAAACACTAACCGTAGCACCGCGTCCCCTCGCTGCGCTCGCCATGGTTCGGGCTCGGTGGCTCGCTGCGCTCGGCACACTATCATATTCTCCCTCTACGCCCTAGTGGATGGTAGGGCATGATATACCGCCTGTCGGCACATGTCGGCTCAAAAAACAGTAAAAAAAATACCCATGTCGACCTAATGACCCTGTCGACCTTCCTTAAGTCATGTTGATCTAAATGCATGTTGACCTAATTCTTGTCACCCATCATGCTGGTGACCCAATGACCGTATCCCCCATGTTCAGGAAGACCAACTGCTCCTCCACGTTCCGATGCTGCATCTGATGGTCTCCAGGATCTGCCACAGCATAAAGACCATGAATTTGTGTCCGACATAGAGTCCGGCTTACGGTATCTCTGACCGGATGTTATATGTTGCTCACAGGGCCGGTGCCACCACTAGGCAGCTTTAGGCATTTGCCTGGGGCGCCGGCCACTGCAGGGCAGCATTTGGGAGCCCCGCGCCGAACCCCCACACCCGCCCCAACCGAGGTTCTACTCGGCGGCGGCCGCATGCCCCCTCCCAGACTTGCGGCCGCATCACCCCCTCCACCATCAAGCTCCAACCCCCCCTCCCCCAGACTCAGTGGCAGCGACCGCATCAAGTTCCCACCCCTCCCCCAGACTCAGTGGCAGCGACCGCATCAAGTTCCCACCCCCCCTCCCCCAGACTCAGTGGCAGCGACCACATCAAGTTCCCACCCCCTCCCCCAGACTCAATTGCAACGCCCGCATTAAGTTCCCACCCCCTCCCCCAGACTCAGTGGCAGCGACCGCATCAAGTTCCCACCCCCTCCCCCAGACTCAGTGGCAACGCCCGCATCAAGTTCCCACCCCTCCCCCAGACTCAGTGGCAACGCCCGCATCAAGTTCCCACCCCTCCCCCAGACTCAGTGGCAGCGACCGCATCAAGTTCCCACCCCTCCCCCAGACTCAGTGGCAGCGACCGCATCAAGTTCCCACCCCCGCTCTTTGTTTCTGCTGATTTCACTACTATGCATGGAGAGGAGCGCCAGGGGCGGGGCTACACATCTGGGTGGTTACTCACCTCACTGTTCACCGCCTCTTATCTTCAGGCTGAAGATGGTCCCGGAGCACCGTCCATTCCCAACTGGGCCCGGCCACGGTCCTGCCTGCAAGGAGACTGCGCTAAACCTCTGCTATGCCCACAGGGGAACACAAAGCTGGGGACGTCCGTTAGGAGCAGAGGGTGGTCATCATTGGCACTTGTGGCCTCAGACTGGTTACATCACCATGTGAGACACGATGGGTGCAACCCGAACAAAAACGCCCTCTGGGACAGGACGGGGGGGTCACGCATGACACGCAATATCCTCACCAGATATATGCTCATCCCCTTGCTGGTCCTGGTCCCAGCACCTGGAAGGAATCACAACCAAGCTTCGCGAGATGGGGCCCACCCTCACCCTACCTGTAATGGGGGCCTGGCTGTGGTGAGCCTGCTGTCGGCAATACTACAAGCCACACCCCGGTCCCAGCACCGTGGCACATTTCTACACACGTGCAAATCTTCTGTGCAAATCGCCGTTCCGCCACTTTCCCATTGATTTCTGCGATGACCACGTATTACATTGTGAATCGCCCTATTGTACGGGCACCTTAACTCTAATGGGCCGCTTATTTCTCTGCAGTACTCTCTGATTACCTCTGGAGGGCACTGTAATCGTGTAGGAAAGTGGAGCTTTCAGGGGATCTGCCACAAAAAAGCCTTCCGAAATAGGTTCCTCTATGAATCATAGGTGAGATTTTGGGTAACTGCAGAGAAGCTTCGATCCATTACAGTGGGCGGTGGTTCAGGAATACTGTCCAAGTTGCTGGGCGGAACGGGCCACAGGTACGGGACCAGGAAGCAGCGTTGGGCTTTGTAGCTGTGATCATCCATAGGGCCTGATTCATGCAGCCGCACGGAAGAAAAATAATTCCTGGCTCATGATCGTTTTCCCCTTCCCATAGGGCAACATCCCATCTTCAATAGAAGTCCCATCTTAGTAACTTCACCCCGAGGTCCTCGTCTGATTACAGGAAGGATAAAACCCCAGGGTTGGTGGAAAGATTCTCAGATTATGAGTTGAAGGATTACCGGGAGCTAGTAGGGATGCCCAACCCGGAACCTCTCAGCCGCGGTGCGCCATGTGATAGTGAATCTGGTCTAGAGGTATAATCCAAGACACGAGTTAGTCACTAAGTGTGGCAAGGCGGTGGCGGCCCTCTCTGCTGCTCCGCCTCCATTCAGCCCGGCGGCCTCCTCCTCTGAGTAATCCTTCTGGCCAGAGGAGTGACATATGTGGGTGCAGTGGATGGACAGAGATAGTCGTATAAAGAACAATGATGAAGAGTTAAGATGTTGGGGGCTTCTGGGCTGGCACTATGAAAGCATGAGGGGCTCTGAATCCTGAAGTAGTCATGTCTACATCTGAGGGTGCGCTGAGCATATTACCAGCTTATGTGGTGGTCGGAGACCCGTTCCTCGCGGTAAACTTGTGGCCCTTTCACCATTTATTAAACGGAGGAATCTGCGGCGCTGTCATTGTATATAAAGCTGGCGGCGCGGGAAGCGCTAGTTATTTTCTATTCACTGCAGGGACCCCGCCGGCCGCCGCCAGCTTTATACACAATGACAGAGCCGCAGGTACCCCCGCGGCACGGACAACCCTGCCCACTCCAGCACTGCAGGGACACCGGCGCCGAAGGTTTTTTACACAGTTCGCTAACCCTCCATCATCATGCTGGGGGTGAGGGGCGAACTGCCGCCCTCCAGGTGCCGGCGTCCTAGGCAAATGCCTAGTGGTGGCGCCGGCCCTATATATATATATATATATATATATATTGGCAGATTCTCAATTAATTTAGTGATAATGACAATTGGACAATGATGGAACTTCAGCCCTCCACAGGCAGTATACATCTATAGAAACCCCTCTGAAAACACCCACAAATGTTATTGGACGTGCCATTGTGGCCACGCCCCGCTAAACACTGCTGATATTATAGGCGTTGCACAGAAGTGGGCGTGCCTAGGATGATGCATCTCATTGTGAATCATATCATCAGCCACCTACAATGCCCACTTCACTCAGGAGGTGGGCAGCTGATATACCTGTTGTGGCCTAATCCATGAAACCTGCCCACTCTCCTGGTGGGTGGCCTGGCACGCCACCCACTTATCAGGAGCCTGACGGTCATTCCGGGAGAGTAGACAAGTGTGCTTCAGTTTACATCAATCCGATGGACAAAAACCTTCCTAAATAGCAAAATGAAGCTTTATCTGTTTTGTTTGATCCATTTATACGGCGTAAAGAGCAAATTGTGACATTTATCCAGCGCAGATTCTCCTCCTGTCGCCGCATCTCGGGCTATTGTCCGCCTGGAAGTGTTGGCATTGCTGGAATTGGTGATCTCCACAGCAGCCGGCTCCTGGCTGCTGAGAATGTGCTCCAGGCCGCCCCTTAGTGCTCCAGCTCTCCAGATGGCCACTGTGACCGTCTCACGGCCGGCTGAAGGGTACACGTCCTACGTGGCCGCAGCTACACAGACTCAATCTGCAAATCTCTCTCTGTGTCCGTAGGCTGCATTCGCAGTAACCTCTGGCGCTGAGCGACGCGCCAGCGGATTCCTCGCCCTGCCCGGCCATCCCAGGGATTTTGGCTCGTTCTCTCAATGTGAAATTCACCCAGTGAAAGAGCCTTATTGTCTGCGAAGTGACAGATCCAAAAAAAGAAGAGAGAAGGAAAAAAAGGAAAAGAAGTGAGAACAGGCGCAGCCAGCGGCCCCCAGCTAAACAAATATGGCATTGATTTTGCCGGGAGTCAGGGAGAAGCCGGACCCTGTTGAATCACTTTACGCAGATACAAAGCAGCCCTCACTTTCCACTCGACTATTTTGGGCTCTCGCCTGCGGTTCCTTTAACCTTTGGCCACGTTTAATCCAAAACAACAACTTTACTAATATAGAAATATACTGAAATGCGTTCCGGGTCAGTCGGGTGTTTAATATACTGTATACCCTCACCTAGAACTGATTATAATGACCTGGCTTGGTGGGTGCAGCAAAACGTTCTTTGTGACATCATCGCCTTTATCATTGCGCTGATCACTGCACACCAGTTTTACACATGGGGCCGATTCGGCAGCTAGAGTAGCAAACCTGCGACTGCCGCTCAGTACAGGGCAAGGGTGCCCAGCATGAAAAGGCCCGCCTTGCCTTCATAGTGATTAGGGGTGACCACTGCCTGCAAAAGCCAGGGCATGACTGTGATTGGCCTAATATGGTGTATTGTGTTTTTGGGGTACTATTGTATCTGTGTTATTTATACCCTTTTACACCAGTCTAAATAACCCGGGTTTCTATATGGGAACGCTCAAAAAGTGGTGTAAAGGCTCCTTTATGAAATGACCCGGGTTGTGAGACCCAGCATTTCCACCTGGGTAGCGCCAGTGCAGTGTAAATGAGTAACCCTGGTGGATGAGACCCGGGACCCGTTCACCGCAATGCAAAAGCGGGCACTGAAAGATGCTCTCACCTCCCAGCGCCAGCTTGGAACCCGCCTCTGGTCATGTCACCCATCCGGCATTATGCAGAGTGGGAAGGGTGGTTTGAAAGGGGGAAAATATCCTGGGTGTGACCTGGTTTGTAGGTGTAAAAGGGGTATTAGTCTTTTTCCACACATTTACTGTATATGTCTGTGGGGGTGGCGGTTGGATTTTGTAGTGTTTCCACTGGAAGCCAAATTACAAGCGACCCTGGCGGTAGGTCCCGCAGGCCGCAGCTGACCGATCCTCCCCCTGAGATCCCGGACGTACCAGATAAGTATACTGTGCATTGCGTATTTATAAGTGAACGTATTGTACTATATGCTGTACAGTATATATACAGTATACCGCTGCTCCTTTCTGTCTATAAATGGCATTTCTCATGTGTGCGCTGACAGGATAATGACAGTATATATCTGAGTGCAGATTACAATGCTCGTTGTCTCAGGGATTGTATATATATATATATATATATATATATATATATATATAACTGTTTCTGGAGCTGAGACACAAACATCACTCTTCTACCCACAAATATATATCTGGTTGGTGGAACGCCAGCTTGGCGCGGGATGGCTGTAATAACAGAGCTCGGGCTCCCGTACCGTACACACGTCCTCGCTGAATAGCTGCAGAATTATCCAAAGTAAATGGTGTGCAGATCCAGGGGCCCCGGATCACTGATTCTGAACCTGCATTTCTGGGAAGGCTCCGGTTCCGCCTGGTCTCGCTCTCACTTCTCCGGGACAAATATTATCACATGAAATATTGGACGCCTTCATTAAATATTGAAGATTTACGGTGTGTTATTATGCTGAGCCTGCACCGTGCACATGTCCTATAATCTCTCCAAACACAGGTCTGGGGGCCCCGGGATCTAGGGGGCGGCACCGAGTCTGTAGATCACATGATGAAGGATGTCTATGAGAAGACAACCTTGTTGTACCGAATACCGGAGGCGGCGGTGGAAGACCTAAGACGACGCCACCTCCACACTTGCACTTGAGGGGCTGGACAGTGGGTACTGGTGGCAGTGTGGGGTTGGGGGGCAGTAGGTTGGATCTTTGCCTAGGGTGCTGATCAGTGGGCAAATCCTTTTCCTCACTGTCCTGGTGACTGCAAGCAAATGGTTATGTGACATCCCATGTGGGTGGGTCTGCGTGTGAGCGGGTGCGTGTGTGAGACGGGCGCGGTTCAGTGGCTCAACACAACAGATAGTCACTAGGTTGTCTTCATACCATCGCTATTCAAAAGGTCACATGGGTGAAAAGGTCAGTCGTAAAAAACTATGTCTAAGGTCAATGGGTGCAAAAGGTGAGATCCGGGCACAGGTCAGTGAGATTACAGATCAGTGAGAACCGCGTACAGATCAGTGAGATCCGCGTACAGATCAGTGAGATCCGGGCACAGATCAGTGAGATCCGGGGCACAGATCAGTGAGATCCGGGCACAGATCAGTGATATCCACATATGGATCAGTGAGATCCGGGCACAGGTCAGTGAGATTACAGATCAGTGAGATCCGCGTATGGATCAGTGAGATCCACGTACAGATCAGCGAGAGCCGCGTACAGATCAGCGAGATCCACGTACAGATCAGTGAGATCCAGGCATAGTTCAGTGATATTACAGATCGGTGAGATCCGCTTATGGACCAGTTAGATCCGTGTACAGATCAGTGAGATCCACATACAGATCAGTGAGAGCCACGCACAGATCAGTGAGAGCCTCGTACAGGTCAGTAAGATGCGCGCACAGATCAGTGAGAGCCACGTACAGATCAGGGAGAGCCGTGTACAGTTCAGTGAGATCCGAGTACAGATCAGTGAGATCCACGTACAGATCAGTGAGATATGCGCACAGACCAATGAGAGCCGCGCACAGATCAGTGAGAGCCGCGTACAGATCAGTAAGATGCGCGCACAGATTAGTGAGATCCGCACACAGATCAGTGAGAGCCGCGTACAGATCAGTGAGATCAGCACACAGATCAGTGAGAGCCGCGTACAGATCAGTGAGATCTGGGCACAGATCAGTGAGTTGCGTGCACAGATCAGTGAGATCTGGGCACAGATCAGTGAGTTGCGTGCACAGATCAGTGAGAGCCACGCACAGATCAGTGAGATCCACGTACAGATCAGTGAGATCCGGTCACAGATCAGTGAGATCCACGTACAGATCAGTGAGATCCGCGTACAGATCAGTGAGATCCACGCACAGATCAGTGAGAGCCGCATACAGATCAGTGAGATCCGCGCACAGATCAGTGAGATCCACGTACAGATCAGTGAGATGCGCGTACAGATCAGCGAGATCCGCTTACAGATCAGCGAGATCCGCGTACAGATCAGCGAGATCCGCGTACAGATCAGTGAGATCCGCGTACAGATCAGTGAGATCTGTGCATGGTTCTGTAAAAAAAAAACATGTTAAAATAAAATAAAAACATTGTGGGGTCCCCCCTCCCTGAGCATAACCAGCCCAGGCTCATTGAGACAGTCCTAGTTCCAAAAATACAGGGGACAAAAAAATTGGGTGTCCCCTGTATTTTGGAACCAGCACCAGGCTCTAGCAGTCAGTGTCATGCCACAGCCAGGGAACAATTTTTATACAAGGTCCCCCGGTGTGCCCGGTCTCATAGTTCACCTGGAAAAAGAATGTGTTAATAAGGAGACACACACCCAAAAAGTTTATTAAACAATGGGAGCACTGTAGCTGTTCCTCATACAGAGCTCCAGGACCAGCAGAGCTCTCAGGCAGCAACAGAGGGAGCTAAAGAGCACATGGAACCCCAGCAGGTACAGATCCGGGATCTCCTGCTCACGACCTCTCTCATGCTTAGCGCTGTAGTGTGCGTATTGTTGTGTATGCCGCTACCTGCCCCAGCCCTGTGTATGCAGTTATCTGCCCCTGCCATGTGTATGCCGTTACCTGCCGCCGCCATGTGCATGCAGTTATCTGCCACCGCCCTGTGTATGCAGTTATCTGCCCCCGCCATGTGTATGCCGTTACCTGCCCCGCCCTGTGTATGCCGTTACCTGCCCCACCCTGTGTATGCCGTTACCTGCCCCCGCCATGTGTATGCCGTTACCTGCCCCCACCCTGTGTATGCAGTTATCTGCCCCCGCCATGTGTATGCCGTTACCTGCCCCCCGCCCTGTGTATGCCGTTACCTGCCCCCCGCCATGTGTATGCTGTTACCTGCCCCCACCCTGTGTATGCAGTTATCTGCCCCCGCCATGTGTATGCCGTTACCTCCCCCCCCATGTGTATGCTGTTACCTGCTCCCGCCATGTGTTTGCTGTTACCTGCCGCCACCATGTGTTTGCTATCCACTGCTCCTCTTAGGTGTAAAGACCAAACTTCTGCAAACTGAGCAGAGTGGTGGGGAGGAGGGCATGGAGAGGAGGGCTCGGTGGGGTGTATTCAGTGGCGTAACTATCGTCCCGCAGCCCCCGCGGTGGCGGGGAGGCGCTGAGGGTATGTGGGC
Organism: Crinia signifera; assembly: GCF_055691185.1. Lineage (NCBI taxonomy): Eukaryota > Metazoa > Chordata > Amphibia > Anura > Myobatrachidae > Crinia > Crinia signifera. Next base: position 473,016,557 of record NC_139217.1, on the reverse strand, counting down.
GCCAGGGGGGCTGCGGGACGATAGTTACTCCCTGTTTGCCTTCTGCCGCGGCGCCGGTGGTTTTATTTGCAGTGCACCGGGTCCCAGCTCTCCCGAGTCCCGGCAGCCGCAGCGCTGTTCTAATACAAAAAGGTGACACTTGGAAAATGGCTGCCCCCATACCGCAGACAGTTTTTCGTCTGCAGTATAAGGGCAGCCCATTTTCCAAGTGTCACTTTTTCATTAGCAGCAGTAGAGCCGCCCGGGACCCGGCGCAGACGGATGCGGCTATGCCGGCCAGAGGTAACACACACACACATACACACAAACACGTCACACAAACATACAAACACACACACACAGAAACACAACCCCCCCCCCCCCCCCCCCCCCCCGCCGTACCCCGGCTCCGCTCCGTTTTTTTTTTTACCGGGGGGGCGCCTCCTGCATTGTCGGCAGGGGGGCGCAGAAAATCTAGTTACGCCGCTGGGTGTATTCAGTGGTTTTTGCGAGCTATGACAGCTCACAGGGTTAGTATTCAACTGACCCCCTGGCACACGCCGTTTCCCCCTCACTAGCTTTTTGGAATGAGGGGAAACGGCGTGTGCGGCCGCTAAAACAGCGAGGCTCACGGCTAAATGCAGCAGGGCCCCTGGATTAGCCTCAAGCCTCGCTGTTTGGGGGAATCTTCATCGTCCTGTGACAGCGAGGATCCCCTGGAACATAGAATAGGGTGAATGGCTGGCGCAGGGGTTAAATGTTGAGGACCGGTTGTTTTCGGTGATCCCCGCCGTTTAACCCTCTCGCTGGCTGCATTGAATACAGGCCTATGTTGTGCGGGTTCGTGTGTGTCGGTGTGAGGTAACTTATGCCCACGACAGGGATACAGAAAGGTGACCTAGTACAAGACTGAATCTAGGACATCTGTCACTGGGGTACGGTCATTGGGTCTACAGCAAGCTATATATATATATAAGCCACAGCTATACTGACTAAAACCTTGGGGCCCCTCACAGCGTTGGGGCCTGGGACAAGTGTCCCCCTTGACCATCCCCTCACCGGGCCTGGCTGGAGGATGAGCTACAAAAGTCCCGTCCTCCGCCTGTCCTGGTTACGACTCCAATGTATCCAAGCTCCACTCTCTGGCAGCTACCATTGCAGATGCCAGCAGGGGCGGATCCAGGATAAAATGACAGGGGGGGCACCATGATAAAAGAGGGCCAGTGTTAGTGGTGCCAGTGTACATGCTAAGAGAGCGGCAGAGAGAAGGTGGCAATGGGATTAAAAATAGGCCCTGGCATTTAACGTACGCAGGCCCACCATGGCAACAAAAGTGAAGGATGTAGTTGTGCGCGCGCCGAAGGCGCGCTCTGGAAAAGGGGGTGTGGCCACTCAACAGGGGGCATGTCCTTGAGTGTAGTGTACAACACCATATACAACTTCTACACATTATGCAACAAAATACTAGACCCCATTATACTTGCCCCTTACACATGATGCCAAATGGATTGAGCCAAAATTCAAACAATGCCACATGGATTGTGTCAAAATTCACATAATGCCAAATGGATTGAGCCAAAATTCACATAATGCCACATGGATTGAGACAAAATTCACATAATGCCACACGGATTGAGCCAGAATTCACATAATGCCACAGATTAAGACAAAATTCACAATACGCTTCATAAACAGGGACATTGTCCACCAAAGGCGCGCATTAAACATTTACACCATAATGTCCATTACACGTTAAGTCACACGCCAATATGTCCATTATGTATTATGCCAAACACCATAATGTCCATTGCACGTTAAGTTACACGGCATGATGTCCATTATGTATTATGCCAAACACCATAATGCCTATTAAAAATTATGCTACATACAGTAAGTGCTGCTTATCTACATGCTCATTGCCAAGGGTTCCATGCTCATTGCCAGAGGATCCATGCTCGTTGCCATGTGGGATTACATGCTCATTGCCAACGGGGAATACATGCTCGTCGTAAATGGGGGACAGCCGCCGCCAGGCAGAAGTGATAGCCACTGACAGTGGCAGAGCCTGGCTGTATTCCGAGCACTGCAGGTCCCGGCTATTTGAAATAATACCCATTTCACACCAGAAAATGCATTCCCAGGTTGGCCCCTTTTACACCAGCCTAGTCCCTGCATTTTCTGGTGTGAGGGGGAGAGAAAACCACCCCTCCCCCCCTTTAACCAGTTATCTCTTTAACCGGCTATATCTTCGGAACTAACTGACCCATTTACATGAGACAAGTATCATATGAAAGAATTTTTGAGTGGGCTTTGAATGATTTTGGTCCAGTGAAACTGGAACGTTTGGTTCTAGAGTAATCTGCCCTCAAAGAACATGAACAGCCATGAAATTACATTTTTAAAAATAAAAAAAAATCGATTTACACGCTATATCTCTGGAACCGATTGACCGATATCATATTGAAGGCCCAGCGATTTGGAATTGAATGACATCAACCACAAGCTCCTGTGATGCCAGGGGGGGAACTGGCAGCCGTCGGAACCGGGTGGGGGTCGGAATTGACGGGTCCCATATTGTCCTATGGGGAAAAAATGTTACAGCTTTACCAGGCGATATCTCTGGTTCCCGGGGGGGCTAGAGACACGGGGCTGGGCTCGTTGGAAAGCCCTGGTCCTCAGCTACAAAATGAATTACAGGGGGGGCACGTGCCCGGGTGCCCCCCCCCCCCCTGAATCTGACACTGGATGCCAGTCAGGTGTGTCAGCAGCTAGTGGGGAAGTAGCAGATGCCAGTCAGGTGTGTCAGCAGTGTGTTGACGCATACACCACAGCAAGTAGTACTCAGGGATCAGCATTAGGGCCTGAGGAGGAGTCTGGTGGCGGCAGCAATATATTGGTAACGGGTGGTTACTGATGAGACCAGATCACTATCTGTGACAGTGAAGGGCATAGCCAGCGAGGACAGGCGTCCAGTCACAGATATTAGTGGCATAGCGGTGGGATAAACCCAGGGGGTTTTTCAGTCACCCGATTGGAGAAGCCAAGTTACTTGGGAGGAGAGTAACTGCAACACAAAATGGCGGACTTCTGCAGACTGTCTAAGGACGACCTTGAGATCGTGTGTTGGGAAAAGGGTGTGGATATCCCTTTAAAAGCAACTGTCATGAGGGCGGCGTGGACCCGGTGAGACTCACAAGCCCCACCCCATCCAGCAGCTGCCACATTTCCCAACGTTCCGTAGGAGGGCCAGGACATCCCAGGTGGGGCGGCACGGATAGCCTAGCAGATTGGCTAGCAGAACTAGGAGAAAGGGCAACAGAGCAGGAACACATACTCATCATTCGGATGTGGATGCGGAGCGGGCACCACAGGCCGTGGTACCCCAAGAGTCATTGCCAGATGCTGCCCCAATAGCAGGGCGTATCCAGTTCACAAAGTTTGCCGACAGCAATGGGGGCATTGATGGACATTTGCCAGTTTTTGAGAGGACTTATAAACTCCATGATTTGCCCAAACTGGAGTGGTGAGACACATTGTGCCCACCCTGCATGGAGAGACTTTGGAGGCAAACTGGAAGTGACCAATGAGGACTGTGGGGTTTACACGTAGTCGCAGAGCCCCTCCTCCAACGCTTTTTCATGACTCCTGAGTCCTACAGGAAAAAGTTTCTGGACTTGTCCAAGACTCCTGGCAGCACCCACGAGCAATTCGCCACACAGCTGTGGCAGTACTTGGTGACATGGGAGATGGAATCTGGGGCAACAACATGGGACACCCTGATTGACCTGTTCTATCACAGGTGTACCCCAGAAGTGAAGGAGTGGGTGCTAGATCGTGAGCCACCCAGCGTAAAGATGGCTGCCTAGCTAGCGGACAAGTATGTGGCGAGCCAGCCACATGGGGAGAAGCATCTAACTAGCAGCCAAAAGACTGTACACTCAGGGGGACACCCCTTTTCTGTTCATTGCCCCCAAAGCAAACATCCAACGTGGTGCTTTTGGCCAACAACTGCCCCACATTAATCAGAGGCCACCAGAGCCCCGGCTGGACAAGAAGTGCTACAACTATGGGGAATTCGGACATTCGAGGATGAACTTTCACACACTGCCGGCACCCCACACTCCTGTCCCATATCCGAGTGCAGGAGCCTGGCTTGCTTGTTTGACGTGTGAGCCAGCAGAGGCTGTACCCCCCAGTGAGGTGTGTCAGCAGCGTGTCAATGCATAGACCGCAGCAAGTAGTACTCAGATGCCAGCATTAGGGCCTGAGGAGGGACCAGATAAATATGTACCCACCAATATGTCGCGTCGACCCTGCAGCACAGCGATGGCTGATTTACAGATATATATCGGTGCGATTTACTTATCAATCGTTAGATAGGTCAGCGGATCAGCTGTTTAGCCGACTCGTTGGCCTGGTGAGAGCGAGGAACCGCGTGGTCACCATGAGGCATGACACCTACTCTGACATAAGTGAGAACAGATCTCTGTCCACTTGAGACCGTCTCCTGATGGCGCCATTGTTTCCCTGCCAGGAGCGGCCCGCACCTGGCACCTCTCTGCTAGAAGGCCCCAGGGCAGTGCTGCTGCTGGGTCTCCACTGCTGCCCCCCCACACCCCGACCTCGTTATATACCGTGAAAGCTGATCCCATACAATGTGTGCCTCTGGCAGCCTGGCACGCAGTGACCGCAGGGCCCAGAGTTCCCGAAAGTCTCGTTAACGAGCTAAACGGGAGTGAGGTCGGGAAGATTTTCCACCTGAGTTCATTTTATACGCCTTTAAAATTTTACTATTGAAAATGTGTTTTTAGGATTTGGAAAATACATAATGTGTAACCCCTGAATTCATTTATAGCGCCCTGGCAGCGCGGCGTTGCCCTTGTCAGCGGTAAGAATAATATCATTAATATGACAGAAACACATTTCAGCACTCGGGGTAACAGGCCCAGCGCCTCGGCCCGGCCCGTATTTTTACACCTGTTCTACAAAAGGGAGACTTTGATAAATGAGCCGGCGCTCCAAGCACGGACGACCTGACAAACAGCGGAGCTGACTTGTTTCCTTTGGCCCTGGCGCACGGACTTGGCTCCTTGTAACAAAAACACAGCGCCAGGGGGCGGCCCGATCCCTTCTGTCAGGCCCTCAGGTATATTCTACGGCCACGGTTAGATGGAGCCGCACAAAGTGTACTCTGTGCTGAGCATTCAATTTCCTGTTGTGCCTTAATCTGCAATTAAAGCGCGAGGTGCCAGGCGAACGTCCCCTCCTTTCTCTCCAGATGTTTCTCAGGATCTGCGCCGTGGACGGCGTGGTAATAATTCAGCCATAAATCACCGTGTGTTTGTACACATAGCTGGGGTGTTTGTCTTGTACCGTGCAGCTCCCCACAGGAAGCGGAGGGGGGCACCCACTGGGAGCAAGAAAGGCCCCACTCATTCCCAGGGAACATGAAGATTGCAGAGCACTAAAGGACCAACGCTGGGAAGATGAAAGATGTGTTTGTGAGGGCTGGGTTCAACCACAGGAGAAATGTGTACTCAAAATGGGCAAAATCATGCTGCACTGCAGGTGGGGCAGATAGAACATGTGCAGAGACCTGGGTAACACCATGCTGCACTGCAGGTAGCGTAGATGTAATATGTGCAGAGAGACCTGGGTAACACCATGCTGCACTGCAGGTAGTGTAGATGTAACATGTGCAGAGAGACCTGTGTAACACCATGCTGCACTGCAGGTGGGGCAGATGGAACATGTGCAGAGAGACCTGGGCAACACCGTGCTGCACTACAGGTGGGGCAGATGGAACATGTGCAGAGACCTGGGTAACACCATGCAGCACTGCAGGTAGCGTAGATGTAATATGTGCAGAGAGACCTGGGTAACACCATGCTGCACTGCAGGTAGCGTAGATGTAACATGTGCAGAGACCTGGGTAACACCATGCTGCACTGCAGGTGGGGCAGATGGAACATGTGCAGAGACCTGGGTAACACCATGCTGCACTGCAGGTGGGGCAGATGTAACATGTGTAGAGAGACCTGGGTAACACCATGCTGCACTGCAGGTGGGGCAGATGTAACATGTGCAGAGACCTGGGTAACACCATGCAGCACTGCAGGTAGCGTAGATGTAATATGTGCAGAGAGACCTGGGTAACACCATGCTGCACTGCAGGTGGGGCAGATGGAACATGTGCAGAGACCTGGGTAACACCATGCTGCACTGCAGGTGAGGCAGATAGAACATGTGCAGAGAGACCTGGGTAACACCGTGCTGCACTGCAGGTGGGGCAGATGTAACATGTGCAGAGAGACCTGGGTAACACCATGCAGCACTGCAGGTGAGGAAGATGTAACATGTGCAGAGAGACCTGGGTAACACCATGCTGCACTGCAGAGGGGCAGATGTAACATGTGCAGAGAGACCTGGGTTACACCGTGCTGCACTGCAGATGGGGCAGATGTAACATGTGCAGAGAGACCTGGGTAACACCTTACTGCACTGCAGAGGGGCAGATGTAACATGTGCAGAGAGACCTGGGTTACACCGTGCTGCACTGCAGATGGGGCAGATGTAACATGTGCAGAGAGACCTGGGTAACACCATGCTGCACTGCAGGGGGGCAGATGTAACATGTGCAGAGACACCTGGGTAACACCATGCTGCACTGCAGGTAGTGTAGATGTAATATGTGCAGAGATACCTGGGTAACACCTTACTGCACTGCAGAGGGGCAGATGTAACATGTGCAGAGAGACCTGGGTAACACCATGCTGCACTGCAGGGGGGCAGATGTAACATGTGCAGAGACACCTGGGTAACACCATGCTGCACTGCAGGGGGGCAGATGTAACATGTGCAGAGACACCTGGGTAACACCATGCTGCACTGCAGGTAGCGTAGATGTAATATGTGCAGAGATACCTGGGTAACACCTTACTGCACTGCAGAGGGGCAGATGTAACATGTGCAGAGAGACCTGGGTAACACCGTGCTGCACTGCAGGCGGGGCAGATGTAACATGTGCAGAGACCAGGGTAACACTGCAGGGGGGTAAATGTAACAGGTGCAGAGAGACCTGGGTAACACCATGCTGCACTGCAGGTAGCGTAGATGTAATATGTGCAGAGATACCTGGGTAACACCGTGCTGCACTGCAGGGGGGGCAGATGTAACATGTGCAGAGACCTGGGTAACACCATGCTGCACTGCAGGGGGGTAAATGTAACAGGTGCAGAGAGACCTGGGTAACACTGTGCTGCACTGCAGGTAGCGTAGATGTAATATGTGCAGAGATACCTGGGTAACACCGTGCTGCACTGCAGGGGGGGCAGATGTAACATGTGCAGAGACCTGGGTAACACCATGCAGCACTGCAGGTAGCGTAAATGTAACAGGTGCAAAAAGACCAGGGTAACACCATGCTGCACTGCAGGGGGCAAATGTAACAGGTGCAGAGAGATCAGGGTAACACCATTCTGCACTGCAGGTGGGGTAGATGTAATATGTGCAGACACACCTGGGTAACTCCATGCAGCACTGCAGGTGGGGCAGATGCAATGTGCAGAGAGATTCGATTTGGGAGGGTGTAAAATCTAAATGTCAGTGTAAGAATAAAGCTGACACTCCCAGAAAATGTCGGCTTCCTGTCAATCAATTTGCAAATGGCTTGTAGAAAAAAAAATGGAGGACATTAGCGCAGAATGGCCGCATATATACACGCTAAGAGATGTTTACATGCGCAGTCTATCAATAATCGCACGGCTAGCGAATTAGCAGCAGTGCAATCAGGTCTGAATAACCCCCATGGTTTATTGCCTTCCTGAATGGGCCCCTCTGTGCCGGTCGGTGACACTTTATTACTCTGCCCCCATGTGCCGGTCTGTGACACTTTATTACTCTGCCCCTCTGTGCCGGTCTGTGACACTTTATTACTCTGCCCCTTTGTGCCGGTCTGTGACACTTTATTACTCTGCCCCCCTGTGCCGGTCTGTGACACTTTATTACTCTGCCCCCCTGTGCCGGTCTGTGACACTTTATTACTCGGCCCCTCTGTGCCGGTGTGTGACACTTTATTACTCTGCCCCCTGTGCCGGTCTGTGACACTTTATTACTCTGCCCCCCCTGTGCCGGTCTGTGACACTTTATTACTCTGCCCCTCTGTGCCGGTGTGTGACACTTTATTACTCTGCCCCTCTGTGCCGGTCTGTGACACTTTATTACTCTGCCCCTCTGTGCCGGTCGGTGACACTTTATTACTCGGCCCCTCTGTGCCGGTCGGTGACAATTTATTACTCGGCCCCTCTGTGCCGGTCGGTGACACTTTATTACTCGGCCCCTCTGTGCCGGTCGGTGACACTTTATTACTCGGCCCCTCTGTGCCGGTGTGTGACACTTTATTACTCTGCCCCTCTGTGCCGGTCTGTGACACTTTATTACTCTGTTTCTCTGTGCCGGTCTGTGACACTTTATTACTCTGCCCCTCTGTGCCGGTCTGTGACACTTTATTACTCTGCCCCTCTGTGCCAGTTGGTGATACTTTATTACTCTGCCCCTCTGTGCCGGTCGGTGACACTTTATTACTCTGCCCCTCTGTGCCGGTCAGTGACACTTTATTACTTGGCCCCTCTGTGCCGGTCTGTGACACTTTATTACTCGGCCCCTCTGTGCTGGTCAGTGACACTTTATTACTTGGCCCCTCTGTGCCGGTCTGTGACACTTTATTACTCGGCCACTCTGTGCCGGTCTGTGACACTTTATTACTCGGCCCCTCTGTGCCGGTCTGTGACACTTTATTACTCGGCCCCTCTGTGCCGGTCTGTGACACTTTATTTTATAGGACAGGTTAATTCCGACAGAATATAAATCATGGCCGTTATCATTTACATCACAAAGTAATGGAAATGATTTGAAGGATCACAATTGTCTGTCCTAGCGCAGATGGTCACCTGCGGGACATTACCTGGTCACCCAGTCCGCTCCTCTCAGCCTGATAATCTGACACCTTCCTTGTAGACATCGGAGCTTTAACACCACTGAGTATTTGTTATGTACATCTGCACTTTTGTGCATGACCGCTTGTGTCATAATATGGATATACTATGGATAACATATTTATTAACGATATTGGGATGGGGTTACTCAGCAATGTATCCATCTTTGCGGACGATACAAAACTGAGCAGAGTTATTAAATCATCAGAAGATGTCACCACGCTTCAAAATGATCTTGACAATCTGGATGAGTGGGCAAAAAAGTGTAAGATGAGGTTCAATGTGGACAAATGCAAGGGAGACATAACCAGTGTGCTAGTTATAACCTAAGCGGGGAGGCATTAGGTAAATCAGTACTCGAAAAGGATCTAGGAGTCCAAATAGACAGCAAACTGGGGTGTAGTGCTCAATGTAATATAGCAACAAATAAGGCCAACAAAATTCTAGCATGTATTAAAAGGGGCATGGAAACTAGGGACTCAAAAGTAATTATGCCTCTGTACAAAGCATTGGTTAGACCTCACCTCGAATACGCAGTGCAGTTCTGGGCCCCGCACTATAAAAGGGACATCATAGGATTAGAAAAAGTCCAAAGAAGAGCAACAAAGCTTATTAGGGGAATGGAGAATTTAAGATACGAGGAGAGATTAAGCAAGCTGTGTTATGCCACTTGGCAGTATGAATGCACCTGGTAGTGCACAAACTAGATACCGTGGAGAGGACCACGGACGGAGACACAGGGGCAGTCCTAGGCAGACTCACAGAGACATAGGAACAGTGCAAACATCAGTAGTGAACAAGTACTAACACTAAAACAGACTGGAAGCATACACGCAATACACAGAGAGGATACTGGGGGAACTCACAGGCACAGGTAGGGGCTGGGAGGATGAGAGCCCAACGGATAGAGCGTCTCCCAGTATCAGAGAATAAGTATCTCTCCGGTAACAGGAGAGGTACCTATAATGGAGCTTGGTGTAATGCTTCGACACGTGAATGTACTTGTTGCTATAGGCAACCCCAGTCCCAACAGGGTACTACAGAGGGAGGCCTATAGATTCCTAGGTCAGAGATGAAGACGACCATAGGAAAATATCCTAAACCCATACCCTTCGCTTGTAGTACACGGGTTCAGCTAGCTGCCACCAAGCTGACACCCGTGGGCTCTGCACTGAGGGAAAGATATCAGGACCTGAGCTCACCTGCAGCACACAGGTTCAGCTAGCTGCCGCCAAGCTGACACCAGTGAGTGCTGCACAGTGAGAGAGGTAACACAGGAATTGAGGGAGTGTAACAGCAACCTAGCTGGATCCACAAGGTGGTACAGGGACCCAGCAGTTACAGTCACAACTCCTGATTATTAGAGCTGGGTCATTCATGAATGAAGCGTATTTGACCGGATCCCTTTAAAGAACGAGTGAGCCGCCGATCCCAAAAAGGTGTGCCGTCTGTCATTTTTAAACGGAAAGGACCCACCCTCCCACCCGGTGGATACGAACGAAATAAGGAACAGGGGAAATCTCGCGAGATTTTATGCTTTGGTAATATAAAATTAACCCTTTTTTTTGTCCACATGTGAACGATCCGGATCTTTTCACTGACTGAACCGCTGGGTCCCGGCTCGGCTGAGTGATCCATTTTGGCCATGTCTACTGATTACGGCTAGGTCTAGATCAAAGCGTAAAGATGCAAACTCCAAGACCTAGATTACTGTAATCAGGGCTATTTTTCAGTAGGCTCCAGCAGGAACTGAGGCCCTTATTCTATTTCACTCTTTCTGACAAAATATTTCTTAGATGGACAAAACCATGTGCACTGCAGGTGAGGCAGGTGTTACTTGTGCAGAGATAATTAGATTTGGGTTGGGTTTTACACCTGCCTCACCTGCAGTGCACATGGTTTTGTCCATCTAAGAAATATTTTGTCAGAAAGAGTAAACTAGAATAAGGGTCTCAGTTCCTGCTGGAGCCTGCTGAAAAATAGCCCTGACTGTAATCAACATACAATACAGTTGCTAGAAACTAACTAGGCACAGGACAAGGCTGACTGGCTATCTGACTAGGATTCTGCAGCACCTGCATAGCCTGAGAGGAAGGTTTATATAGCAGGTGCTGCCACGCCCCACTCAGACATCACAGACTGTGAGCACAAAACCAGTGCCGGATTCCCTGCTGTGAACAGACTGCCTGTCACCACTGCAACAGCAAAAACCCGAACCGGAGTGCCAGCTGCTCTCAGGTTACTTTGCTAACAATCTGGGACTATTTACATTAGAGAAGAGACGTTTAAGGGGGGACATGCTCAACATGTACAAATATATCAGGGACCAATATAAGGAACTGTCAAACACCCTTTTTTCTGCTAGAAAGGAATCTAGGACACAAGTTTAGATTAGAAGAAAAAAATTATTTACGGTCAGAGCAGTCAGCTTGTCTCCTATGTATGTAGCCAGAATTGTGTGTATAACAGTGGGCAGGGTGCGGTATTGACTGTGTAACTCCGCCCAGCGTTATACACACATGATTGACAGATGTAGCTAAATATATGAGATTCAAGAACAAATGATCAGACTGCAGTTATTTGAGCTGCTGTGAAATCACTGGTCCTGCCCTGTGTATCAGTCCATCAAGCACACAGAACATTTCCTACATATGAGAATGCTGCTGTCTCCTAATTCTGAACCATTGCAATACGGATTCATAAGATGACAGCCCTGATATGTGATCTCCAATGGCAGGAGACAGAGGTAATGTCCAGTCTTATCCCCCTGGAGAATATACTACCACGGGGTTCTAGGCGTATGCACCTGCTCACAGCTTAGTGAGGGGATCCGGCACGGGGGGTGTATTCAGCAGGGCAGCGCTAAACTCCTTGCTTGGCTATGTGGTGTCCCAGAGGGTTCTGTACTACCCCCATGCTACTGCTGGTGATATAATCAGACTTCATGTCCTGGTCTACCACACTATGCATATGATACACACCTGTACCTGTACTGTAATAACCCAATAACTACCCAGCATGCATCTAGCTGAGCACCAGCAGTGGATGATGCCAGTTGGCTGCGACTGAATGCTGATAATACAGAGGTCATTATGATAGCGGCTCACAAGGTGTACAGTTAACCAACAGATCGTATGCCCGAAAATCAGGTGCTGAATCAAAACTAACAAACACACAGAGGTAGGAGGGCCCTGCCCCTATAGGGGAATAGGCATTGACACACAAGGACAGGTGTTATCTATTGCATAATGGCCACCAGATTTCAGAGGATTCTTTGTTGGGCTGTATGATCTGAAATTATGTGTGGCCTGTACAGTGGGGATGTGATTGGATAGGAGAGGATATGTGTGGCCTGTACAGTGGGGATGTGATTGGATAGGAGAGGATATGTGTGGCCTGTACAGTGGGGATAGGAGAGGATATGTGTGGTCTGTACAGTGGGGATGTGATTGGATAGGAGAGGATATGTGTGGTCTGTACAGTGGGGATGTGATTGGATAGGAGAGGATATGTGTGGCCTGTACAGTGGGGATAGGAGAGGATATGTGTGGTCTGTACAGTGGGGATGTGATTGGATAGGAGAGGATATGTGTGGTATGTACAGTGGGATGTGATTGGATAGGAGAGGATATGTGTGGCCTGTACAGTGGGGATGTGATTGGATAGGAGAGGATGTGTGTGGTCTGTACAGTGGGGGTGTGATTGGATAGGAGAGGATATGTGTGGTCTGTACAGTGGGGATGTGATTGGATAGGACAGAGGATATGTGTGGTCTGTACAGTGGGGTGTGATTGGATAGGACAGAGGATATGTGTGGTCTGTACAATGGGGATGTGATTATATAGGAGAGGATATGTGTGGTCTGTACAGTAGGGATGTGATTGGATAGGACAGAGGATATGTGTGGTCTGTACAGTGGGGATGTGATTGGATAGGACAGAGGATATGTGTGTCCTGTACAGTGGGGATGTGATTGGATAGGGCAGAGGATATGTGTGGTCTGTATAGTGGGGATGTGATTGGATAGGAGAGGATATGTGTGGTCTGTACAGTGGGGATGTGATTGGATAGGACAGAGGATATATGTGGTCTGTACAGTGGGGATGTGATTGGATAGGACAGAGGATATGTGTGGTCTGTACAGTGCGGATGTGATTGGATAGGACAGAGAATATGTGTGGACTGTACAGTGGGGATGTGATTGGATAGGACAGAGGATATGTGTGGTCTGTACAGTGGGGATGTGATTGGATAGGAGAGGATATGTGTGGTCTGTACAGTGGGAATGTGATTGGATAGGAGAGGATATGTGTGGTCTGTACAGTGGGGATGTGATTGGATAGGACAGATGATAGGTGTGGTCTGTACAGTGGGGATGTGATTGGATAGGAGAGGATATGTGTGGTCTGTACAGTGGGGATGTGATTGGATAGGACAGAGGATATGTGTGGACTGTACAGTGGGGATGTGATTGGATAGGAGAGGATATGTGTGGTCTGTACAGTGGGGATGTGATTGGATAGAACAGAGGATATGTGTGACCTGTACAGTGGGTTGTGATTGGATAGGACAGAGGATATGTGTGGTCTGTACAGTGGGGATGTGATTGGATAGGACAGAGGATATGTGTGGTCTGTACAGTGGTATGTGATTAGATAGGAGAGGATATGTGTGGTCTGTACAGTGGGGATGTGATTGGATAGGAGAGGATATGTGTGGTCTGTACAGTGGGGATGTGATTGGATAGGAGAGGATATGTGTGGTCTGTACAGTGGGGATGTGATTGGATAGGAGAGGATATGTGTGGACTGTACAGTGGGGATGTGATTGGATAGGAGAGGATATGTTTGGTCTGTACAGTGGGGATGTGATTGGATAGGACAGAGGATATGTGTGGCCTGTACAGTGGGGATGTGATTGGATAGGACAGAGGATATGTGTGGCCTGTACAGTGGGGATGTGATTGGATAGGACAGAGGATATGTGTGGTCTGTACAGTGCGGATGTGATTGGATAGGACAGAGGATATGTGTGGCCTGTACAGTGGTGATGTGATTGGATAGGACAGAGGATATGTGTGGTCTGTACAGTGGGGATGTAATTGGATAGGAGAGGATATGTGTGGTCTGTACAGTGAGGATGCGATTGGATAGGACAGAGGATATGTGTGGCCTGTACAGTGGGGATGTGATTGGATAGGAGAGGATATGTGTGGTCTGTACAGTGGGGATGTGATTGGATAGGAGAGGATGTGTGTGTACTGTACAGTGGGATGTGATTGGATAGGAGAGGATATGTGTGGTCTGTACAGTGGGGATGTGATTGGATAGGAGAGGATATGTGGGGTCTGTACAGTGGGGATGTGATTGGATAGGAGAGGATGTGTGTGTACTGTACAGTGGGATGTGATTGGATAGGAGAGGATGTGTGTGTACTGTACAGTGGGATGTGATTGGATAGGAGAGGATATGTGTGGTCTGTACAGTGGGGATGTGATTGGATAGGAGATGATATGTGTGGTCTGTACAGTGGGGATGTGATTGGATAGGACAGAGGATATGTGTGGTCTGTACAGTGGGGATGTGATTGGATAGGAGAGGATATGTGTGGTCTGTACAGTGGGGATGTGATTGGATAGGAGAGGATATGTGTGGCCTGTACAGTGGGGATGTGATTGGATAGGACAGAGGATATGTGTGGTCTGTACAGTGGGGATGTGATTGGATAGGAGAGGATGTGTGTGGTCTGTACAGCGGGGATGTGATTGGATAGGACAGAGGATATGTGTGGCCTGTACAGTGGGGATGTGATTGGATAGGAGAGGATATGTGTGGTCTGTACAGTGGGGATGTGATTGGATAGGACAGAGGATATGTATGGTCTGTACAGTGGGGATGTGATTGGATAGGACAGAGGATATGTGTGGCCTGTACAGTGGGGATGTGATTGGATAGGAGAGGATATGTGTGGTCTGTACAGTGGGGATGTGATTGGATAGGACAGAGGATATGTATGGTCTGTACAGTGGGGATGTGATTGGATAGGAGAGGATATGTGTGGTCTGTACAGTGGGGATGTGATTGGATAGGACAGAGGATATGTGTGGTCTGTACAGTGGGGATGTGATTGGATAGGACAGAGGATATGTGTGGTCTGTACAGCGGGGATGTGATTGGATAGGACAGAGGATATGTGTGGCCTGTACAGTGGGGATGTGATTGGATAGGACAGAGGATATGTGTGGTCTGTACAGTGGGGATGTGATTGGATAGGACAGAGGATATGTGTGGTCTGTACAGTGGGAATGTGATTGGATAGGAGAGGATATGTGTGGTCTGTACAGTGGGGATGTGATTGGATAGGACAGAGGATATGTATGGTCTGTACAGTGGGGATGTGATTGGATAGGACAGAGGATATGTGTGGTCTGTACAGTGGGGATGTGATTGGATAGGAGAGGATATGTGTGGTCTGTACAGTGGGGATGTGATTGGATAGGAGAGGATATGTGTGGTCTGTACAGTGGGGATGTGATTGGATAGGACAGAGGATATGTATGGTCTGTACAGTGGGATGTGATTGGATAGGAGATGATATGTGTGGCCTGTACAGTGGGGATGTGATTGGATAGGAGAGGATATGTGTGGCCTGTACAGTGGGGATGTGATTGGATAGGACAGAGGATATGTGTGGACTGTACAGTGGGGATGTGATTGGATAGGACAGAGGATATGTGTGGTCTGTACAGTGGGAATGTGATTGGATAGGAGAGGATATGTGTGGTCTGTACAGTGGGGATGTGATTGGATAGGACAGAGGATATGTATGGTCTGTACAGTGGGGATGTGATTGGATAGGACAGAGGATATGTGTGGTCTGTACAGTGGGGATGTGATTGGATAGGAGAGGATATGTGTGGTCTGTACAGTGGGGATGTGATTGGATAGGAGAGGATATGTGTGGTCTGTACAGTGGGGATGTGATTGGATAGGACAGAGGATATGTATGGTCTGTACAGTGGGATGTGATTGGATAGGAGATGATATGTGTGGCCTGTACAGTGGGGATGTGATTGGATAGGACAGAGGATGTGTGTGGTCTGTACAGTGCGGATGTGATTGGATAGGAGAGGATATGTGAGGCCTGTACAGTGGGGATGTGATTGGATAGGACAAAGGATATGTGTGGTCTGTACAGTGGGGATGTGATTGGATAGGAGAGGATATGTGTGATCTGTACAGTGGGGATGTGATTGGATAGGACAGAGGATATGTGTGGTCTGTACAGTGGGGATGTGATTGGATAGGACAGAGGATATGTGTGGACTGTACAGTGGGGATGTGATTGGATAGGACAGAGGATATGTGTGGACTGTACAGTGGGGATGTGATTGGATAGGACAGAGGATATGTGAGGTCTGTACAGTGGGGATGTGATTGGATAGGACAGAGGATATGTGTGGTCTGTACAGCGGGGATGTGATTGGATAGGACAGAGGATATGTGTGGCCTGTACAGTGGGGATGTGATTGGATAGGAGAGGATATGTGTGGTCTGTACAGTGGGGATGTGATTGGATAGGACAGAGGATATGTATGGTCTGTACAGTGGGGATGTGATTGGATAGGACAGAGGATATGTGTGGCCTGTACAGTGGGGATGTGAGTGGATAGGAGAGGATATGTGTGCTCTGTACAGTGGGGATGTGATTGGGTAGGACAGAGGATATGTGTGGTCTGTACAGTGGGGATGTGATTGGATAGGAGAGGATATGTGTGGCCTGTACAGTGGGGGTGTGATTGGATAGGAGAGGATATGTGTGGTCTGTACAGTGGGGATGTGATTGGATAGGAGAGGATATGTGCTCTGTACAGTGGGGATGTGATTGGATAGGAGAGGATATGTGTGCTCTGTACAGGGCTGCCAAGAGAAATCCTGGGCCCCGGTACAACAGCGTCACAGGGCCCCCCTGGAGTGGCGAGCAACAGAAAAGAGGTGTGGCCATTAAAGGATATAAGGGTGTGTACCACACCATATACCCTTTATGTAACACAATAGTAGACCCCTTATACTTGCCCCTTACACATTATGCTACACAGAATAAGCCAAAATTCAAACCGATTATTTGCCGCCCCGTTCGCATGCAGCAGTGTGGACAGAAGTGTGGGGTGGTGGATATGGGTTGCGCCCATGGCGAGTAAGGGGTCGTGGCCACGGATGGGCAGATAGCGGCAGGGTCCCTGCGGAGGATGGGAACTAGGTAATAGCTCCCATCCTCCGCAAGGACCCCACTGCTGTCTGCCCATCCATCACAGGGACCCTCTGCCCCCCTGCGCTGCCCAGACCCCTATGCCATACAGCAGGGGTGGCCAGCCCACGGCTCCTCTCCCCAAGATCTGTGACTGGCACGATCATCCCCATTTGAAGCGCCGCCTCTGGAGTATAAGGATCCCAAGCTCACACACGCAGCAGGGAAAGCGGCAACAGTTCTGGCAAGAAGCAGCAGATGCCACTACTTGCAGTATCGCCGAGCTGAGCTGCCGGTATCTGCTGTGTCCCCCAAAGCTACAGATCCGGCGCCAAGAGCAGCTGCATTGTGATGGCCAGCGGTATGTGCACCTGGAGGGAGAGGGGGGATTGTGTCCATTAAACCTCTTTAATGTCATGTGATCCTGGGCAGTATGGTCCCACCCAGATCGCATTCCATATATGATCCGTCATAAATGGGCCCCATGTAGCCTGTTCCCTTCACACACATTGGAGGTCATTCTGATTGACCACAAAGCTGCAAAATTTGCAGCTTTGCGGGTTATCTAAATACCTCAGATTTCACGCATGCGAACGGATGTTTTACATCATCATCGATTTGCAGCTTGTGTGCAGGGCAGTGCGGTCGCCGACCATCAAATCATTTCTCAAGCGCTCGCAGATCTGTCAGTCTCTGCTGTCTTAGATCTGTGGCACTACTGTACGAGAAGAGGGTGGGCAGCTGACATCCGGTGACATCAGCTGCCTCCCCCGGCACCCACGTCATGGGAGTTCCCATCGGCGCAACCCATATCCACCACCCCACGCTTCCGTCCACACTGCTGCATGCGATCGGGGCGGCAAATAATCGGTTTGCCGCACCCGCTCACACAAAGTGGCTGCACATGCACAACATCGCTCCCCTGTGTGAACGTGCGGGGGAGCGAACCAACCTGAATGAGGGCCATAGCCTGTAACACACACACATAGCCTGTTCCTTCACACATACAGTACATAGCCTGTCACACACACACACATATACATACATAGCCTGTTACACACACACATATACATACATAGCCTGTTACACACACACACACATAGCCTGTTCCTTCACACATACAGTACATAGCCTGTCACACACACACATATATACATACATAGCCTGTTACACACACACACATAGCCTGTTCCTTCACACATACAGTACATAGCCTGTCACACACACATATACATACATAGCCTGTTACACACACACACACACACACACACACACATATACATACATAGCCTGTTACACACATATACATACATAGCCTGTTACACACATATATACATACATACAAAGCCTGTTACACACACACACACACACACACACACAGCCTGTTACACACACACACATATATACAAAGCCTGTTACACACACACACACACACACACACACACATAGCCTGTTACACACACACATATAGACATACATACATACATACATACATACATACATACATAGCCTGTTACACACACACACATAGCCTGTTACACACACATATATACATACATACACAGCCTGTTACACACACACACACACACACACACACACACACACATATACATACATACAAAGCCTGTTACACACACACACACACACACACACACACACAGCCTTTTACACACACACACACACACACCCTGTTACACACACACAGCCTGTTACACACACACACATAGCCTGTTACACACACACATATATACATACATACACAGCCTGTTACACACACACACACTTTTTGTCTGTTCCCCCTGTCCATAGCCATGCATTGCGGGCGGCATTACCTTTTGAACCAGGAACTTGGAGCAGGAGCAGGAGAGCCATCGCTGACCGGGCTTAGGCAAATTCGGGGGCGTGGCCTAATCGCGGACCCGTGGCCACGCCCCCTTTTAAAAAAAAACCTTTTTTTTTTTTTTTTTTTGTGTGTGTCGGGACCCGGGCCCCCCTGTCAGGCCCGGGCCCAGGTAAAATGTACCCGCCCCCCCTGCCTCTTGGCGGCCCTGGCTCTGTACAGTGGGGATGTGATTGGATAGGACAGAGGATATGCATACCTCCCAACTTTTCATGTTAAGAAATAGGGACACTCGCGCCCGAAAAGGGGGCGTGGCGTATGCAAATGAGGGTACGGCTTATGCTAATTAGCCGCGACCTCATTTTCATACGAGAATAGACGCTGTGCGCATGCGCACAGCGTCTATTCTACTACATTGGGGGGTCTCCCAACTGCCACCCCCCCGCAGCGGGACAATGCCTGCCGCGGGTGGGACGTCGGGACAGGACCCGAAAATCGGGACTGTCCCGACGGAATCGTGACAGTTGGGAGGTATGGATATGTGTGGTCTGTACAGTGGGGATGTGATTGGATAGGAGAGGATATGTGTGGTCTGTACAGTGGGGATGTGATTGGATAGGAGAGGATATGTGTGGTCTGTACAGTGGGGATGTGATTGGATAGGAGAGGATATGTGTGGTCTGTACAGTGGGAATGTGATTGGATAGGACAGAGGATATGTGTGGTCTGTACAGTGGGGATGTGATTGGATAGGACAGAGGATATGTGTGGTCTGTACAGTGGGGATGTGATTAGATAGGAGAGGATATGTGTGGTCTGTACAGTGGGGATGTGATTGGATAGGACAGAGGATATGTGTGGTCTGTACAGTGGGATGTGATTGGATAGGACAGAGGATATGTGTGGTCTGTACAGTGGGGATGTGATTGGATAGGACAGAGGATATGTGTGGTCTGTACAGTGGGGATGTGATTGGATAGGACAGAGGATATGTGTGGTCTGTACAGTGGGGATGTGATTGGATAGGACAGAGGATATGTGTGGCCTGTCTAGTGGGGATGTGATTGGATAGGAGAGGATATGTGTGGTCTGTACAGTAGGGATGTGATTGGATAGGACAGAGGATATGTGTGGCCCGTACAGAGTGGATGTGATTGGATAGGACAGAGGATATGTGTGGCCTGTACAGTGCGGATGTGATTGGATAGGAGAGGATATGTGTGGCCTGTACAGTGGGGATGTGATTGGATAGGAGAGGATACGTGTGGCCTGTACAGTGGGGATGTGATTGGATAGGAGAGGATATGTGTGGTCTGTACAGTAGGGATGTGATTGGATAGGACAGAGGATATGTGTGGCCTGTACAGTGGGGATGTGATTGGATAGGAGAGGATATGTGTGGCCTGTACAGTGCGGATGTGATTAGATAGGAACGGTATATGAAGGTTAAGTGGCTGGTTCTGGAATTTGATATGCTAACCTAAAGAGGTGAGTTTTCAGGGAACGCTTATAGGTTTGGAGACTGGAGGAGAGTCTTATTGTGCTTGAGAGGACATTCCACAGAGTGGGTGCAGCCCAAAGAAAGTCCTGCAGTCGGGAATGGGAGCGAGTAATGAGTGTGAATGAGAGACGCAGATCTTGGGAGGAGCGTTGAGGGTGGGTTGGATGATATTTTGAGATAAGAGAAGATACGTATGTTGGTGTAGTTTGGTTTATGGCTTTGTGTGTAAGTAAAAGAATTTTGTATTGAATACGGTAGAATACAGGTAACCAATGAAGTGACTGACAGAGTAGCTTTGCAGACGATGAACGTCTGGCTAGGAAGATTAGCCTTGCAGCTGCATTCATAATGGACTGTAGTGGTGATGTCTGTATTGGGGAAGGCCAATAAGGAGACTATTGCAATAATCAATGCGTGAGATGATGAGAGCGTGGATTAGAGTTTTTGCAGTGTCTTGTGTAAGGTAAGGGCGAGTTTTAAATATGTTTTTTAGGTGCATGTGGCATGATTTCAAGACAGATTGAATGTGAGGAACAAAGGAAAGCTCAGAGTGAAGGATAACACCAAGGCAGCGAGCTTGAGAGGTCGGAGTGATTGTCATCTTCTCAACAGCGATAGAGATATCAGGTTGGTAATTACTATTTTTGCTGAGAGATGGGACGTAGAGAGAGAGAGTTTGGATTGGAATTGTCAGTAATCCCTGCGTGCTGGATATAATGCAGACAAGGTAACATGGGGATCAGGTAGGGATCAGGACCCATCTCAGAGCTCTTCTTCTTACCCCTCTCACACTCAACACAACGGCTCCGAGCAGCGCTAAAGATCTGGCTTCCTACTTGAAGGATAAGATCTGAGAGGAAACGGTCAGCGACCTGCTTAATTCCCTACCCGTACCCTCTGGCACATTCTCTTCACAACAATACATGACCAGGGCTTAAGGTAACTGACGGTGCTTCTGATTCCTTACCGCCCAGCTTGCTTGTTGTGATCTGTATATGAAGGACTATCTGTAGTAAATTACATTTATTTGGAGGTCAGATTTTACCCATGTGGCTCTGAATCTATGGCATTCGCTACCCTGCACACTTCCAGAGGCCTCCATTCTAGAATCCTTCAAACAACAAACTCGAGATGTTACTGTTCCTCACGCACTTCACTAATGTAGGAGCCGGACTGGAGGCAAAGCCTGGGGGTAGGCTCCCCTGACAGGGTTTGTAGGGAGCTGACTAGCTGGACAGTCATAGAAGGGGTGTCTAAGGAGAGGGTCATAGGGGGAGGGGCTTAACGGGGTGTAGTAAGGGTATATAAGCAGAGTGCAGGCAGGAAATAGGGGTCACTGGGAGATTTTTCTGAACAGCTAAGCAGCACTGCATCTCCCATGGCTTCCCCAAACGCTGATGCTGAGGTATCTGCAGCGCTGGCTGCCCTCAGGGAGGCAGCAGGCACCAGAGGGACAGAGTGGCTGCAGCAGCAGATGTCAGGTCTGCTGGGGGGACTGGGAGCAGCAACGCAGGAGGCTGCTCCAGCGGGCGCACGGCCTCGGAGGTCCAGGCCTCCGGAGCGCTTCAGCCCATCCGTGTCCCCCAGGGTTCAGCGCCGTTCTAGGAGCCCCGTCAGGGACCCTCCAGGCCAGGCTGCGGGCCGGGCACCTTCCGCCCGCAGGACCAGGTCTGGGAGGAATCCAACATGCAGGCGGAACCCTCCGCGCGGGGGGAACCCCCCCCACATGCAAGAAGATCCGGCGTCACGTGGGTCTGGACCTGGAGCGGCGGGGCATGCGGGGCATGCTGCTGCCCAGCGCGGGGTGAGTCGTGCCAGGGGGGCAGAAGTACAGGCTGCGGACCGCAGGCCTGGTACACGGAGCGAGAGACGCACAGCTGGCTCCGCCTCCAACGCGGTCACGCCGGCTGGTGCTATACCTGAAGGTCGGGAGGACAGGAGAAGAGAGATGGCAGCGTCAGCAGACGATGGAGAGATACCTGGTCCTTCTTCATCTGGGACCCGTCAGGACACTGGACCTGCGGCTGCTGGGTTCACAGCCCCCAGGCAGCCTGGTGAGTCTGTCTCTATGTCTATTAATGCTTTAGCACAAAGTCAGGGGGGGGGAGGGTTAGCCCCCTAGGGGGAAATGAGTAGGGGCTTTACCGAATTATTGAGTGGTTTTGCAGATTGGCTGGTGGATTTGCGGCAGGGGGCGGGGCCGTCCCCGGCGGCAGCATGGGCACCGCAGAATTCGGGCGCACCAGCTAGCATTAGTGTGCCGGTCAGTAATAGTGTGCCTGTTAGCAGTGGGGTGCCGGTTAGCAGTGGGGTGACGGTTAGCAGTGGGGTGCCGGTTAGCAGTGGGGTGCCGGGGAGCAGCGTGGTGCTGGTATCCGGCAGGGAGCAAAGCAGCAGCAGGGCAGGGGCTGAAGGGGGCAGTGTGGTGACGCAGGATGAGAGTGGGAGGCTTAGTGACACTGCGAAAGGGGAGGTGTATGTATGTTTTGAGGGGCCATTGGGGGCCCACCTGAAGCAGGAGGTGAGGGAGAAGATTTGGAAAGGGGAATATGTGGATATATTTTCATTACTACCCTTAGAGCGTTTTAACCTGGATAGGCCCCGCAAGGAGGAGAAAAAGGAGGAGGAGGAACGGCGGCGGTATCGGCTGATACCGCGGTCATTCACAAATTGGTTACAGGCATTTGCTATTTTAGCTAGTGTGATTGGGGAGAAGGCACCTGACAATTGTTCAGGCTTATTCTGTTAAATGGATGCGATAGGAGAGGCATACCGTGTGTACGGGGGCATGGCCTGGCTCAGGTATGATGAGCAGTTTAGGCAGAGGAAGGCGGTTCGCCCCAACATTCGTTGGGATCATAAGGATATTGCTTTATGGTTAAAGGTAACGGCCCCCATAAAAAGTGGGCAGCCCTTTCGTGGGGATGGGGGGGGGGGGCGAGAGAGGCCACAAGCGGGACGGCCATGCAGAAGGGACTCTGCTTTGTCTTCAACGACGGGTCATGCCGGTTTGGAGCAAAATGCAAATTCAAGCATGAATGTTCATCATGTGGAGGGAACCATGGGGCAAATAAATGCTTCAGAGGGAAGTCCCGAGACAGTAGTTCAAAAGGGGGCGACACCAGTTCGGCTGGAAAGGATGCTGGGTTATCTGCGTAGGTATCCTGACCAGCGGACAGCCGCCTTGTTGGAGGAGGGGTTTAGGGAAGGTTTTAAGATACCTTCTGACGTGCAGGTGTCAGGAAGTTTTAGGAGGAATTTGAAGTCTGCTAGGGAGCATCCTGAAGTGGTGCAGGAAAAACTGTTTAACCCCTTCCCGACATTGCCTTTTATGCTAATTTTTTTTTCCTCCTTGCGTTCAAATAAGCGTAACTTTTTTAATTTTCCGGCTATATAGACACATGAGGGCTTTTTTTTTGCGGGACAAGTTGTACTTTGTAATGGTACCATTTACTATACCGTATAATATTCTGGGGAATCAGGAAATAATTCAATGTGGGGTAAAAAAAAAAAAAAACGCCATTCCACAATTTTGCGCTGGTTACGGTTTTTTTGGAGTTCATAGTTCGTTTAAAATGATGGGTTATCTTTATTCTATGGGTCGTTACGATTCTGGTGATACCAAACTTATATAGTTTTCGTTATGTTTTACCACTAAAAAAAAAAAATCGCAACTTTTACGGTTTTTCTAATTTGCGTTGCGTCGCCATGTTCTGCGGCTTATAACTTTTTTATTTTTCCACCTACGGACCTGGGTGAGGGCTCATTTTTTGCGGGCTGAAGTGTACTTTTTAATTAATTTAATTATGGGATATGGGCGACTTTCTGATCTCTTTTAGTTATTTTTTTTTGGGTACGCGATGCGACCAAAAAACGTAGTTTTGGCGTTTGGAATTATTTTCCGTTTACGCCTTTAACCGTGCGGGATAACTAATGTTATATTTTAATAGATCGGACTTTTAGGAACGCGGCGATACCAAATATGTTTATTTTTTTTATTTTTTATTTATTTTTATTTGTGAAATGGGGAAAGGGGGGTGATTTGAACTTTTAATATTTTTTTTTTTTTTTAAACTTTTTTTTTTTTTTTTTTTTACTTTTACTACAAGGCCCCCTAGTGTACTTGACCACTAGGGGGCGCGATCGCCTGTACTAGGTTCAGCCATAGAGCTCTATGGCTGAACGTAGTGATTTTATGCACTTCCTATTACATCCTGCCTGAGGCAGGATGTAATAGGTATGCATACACGGCCAGCACAGGGGTCTACATTAGACCCCTGGCTACCATGGCAACCGATCGGCACCCTCCGATCTCGCTGCGGGGGGCCCCGATCGGCGCCGGAGGGGGGCGCCCCCCCTCCGATCAGCTATTTAAGCACTGCGGTCGCTTTGCCCGCGGTGCTTAAAGGGTTAAACGGCCACGATCGGCGAACTCGCCACTCGTGGCCGTGAGAGCAGGGACCTGGCTGTAATATACAGCCATTACCTGCTCTCTTTCAAGCCAGCTCACTCCGTGAGCTGGCTTGATTCCCCCTCAACCGACATATGACGTAAATGTACGTCATATGTCGGGAAGGGGTTAAGGAGGTGCAGCTGGGTCCTATGGCTGGACCGTTTAGGGCGGCACCGTGGCCAGATTTGATAGTCTCTCCGTTGGGGGTGGTGCCAAAAAAGGAGGCGAACAAGTTTCGTCGGATACACCATTTATCCTTCCCAAAAGGGGCGTCGGTCAATGATGGCATTGACCCCGACATCTGCTCGGTGGTTTATACATCCTTTGATGCGGCCGTTAAGTGGGTGAAGCGGTTTAGGAAAGGGGCCATGTTGGCAAAGACTGATATTGAATCGGCATTCCGGTTGCTGCCTGTTCATCCAACCAGTTTGCGCCTGTTGGGATGTTGTTGGGATGGGGAGTTTTTTGTTGATCGTTGTTTACCGATGGGGTGCTCCTTGTCGTGTGCTTATTTTGAGGCCTTTAGTTCCTTTTTGGAGTGGGTGGTTAAGGATGTCTCTGGGTGCAGTTCAGTTATTCATTACCTAGATGATTTTTTATGTATTGGTCCCGGGGGGACCGGTGTATGTGATTTATTGTTGAGGACTGTTGAAAGGGTGTCGGCAGACTTTGGGGTCCCGCTTGCTCCGGGAAAGACGGAGGGCCCTGCGACTGTGATTAGTTTTTTGGGTATTGTCATTGATACTGTGAATATGGAGTGTCGCTTGCCTGAAGAAAAGTTACTGGGTTTGAAGGCCGAGGTAGGGAGGGCGTTGCGGTTGAAGAAAATCAGATTGAGGGAATTACAGTCCTTGCTGGGTAAGTTGAATTTTGCGTGTCGCATTATGCCGATGGGCCGCATTTTCAGCAGGAGGCTGGCAGCAGCGACAGCAGGGGTGGTTCTTCCTCATCATTTTGTCAGATTAGGTAGTGAGTTGAAAGGGGACTTGCGGGTGTGGGCATCTTTTCTGGAAACCTTTAATGGCAGGGCGTTGTGGATGTCAGACACGTGCGTGGCTACAGAGCTAGACCTTTTCACAGACGCCGCTGGGAGTGGCGGTTTTGGGGCTTATTGCCAGGGACATTGGTGTGTGGGCCGGTGGCCGGAGTCTTGGGTGCAGAGAGGCTTGGTTAAAAATTTAGCATTGTTGGAATTGTTTCCTATTTTGGTTGCAGTTGTTGTTTGGGGTGAGCTGTTCCGCGATAGGAAGATTTGTTTTTACTGCGATAATTTGGGGGTGGTCATGGCTATTAATCAATTGTCGGCATCTTCACCTCCGGTGGTTACTATTTTGCAGCAGTTGGTATTGGAATGTCTGGCTTTGAATTTGTGGGTTGTGGCTAGGCACGTTCCCGGTGTCTCTAACGGCATTGCGGATTCTTTATCTCGTTCACAGTGGGAACGATTCCGGGAGTTGGCGCCAGAGGCGGACAGGGAGGGGACCGGGTTCCCGAGTCGGCTCTGGGCTCTGCTGGACGGGTAGTCGATCAGCTCATCAGGGAATCCTTGGCCCCAAATACATGGTCGGCATACAACCAGGAATGGCGGAGCTGGTTAGAATGGCGTGAGGTAGTAGGTTTGAAAGAGGATGATGACGAGTTGGCTGTCTTGCTATACATAGGCCATTGTAAGGAGATTGGTTGGTCAGTGGCTAAGATCACGCGCTGTATGGCGGGCTTAGCTTTTGGGTTTCGTGCAGGTGGGAGGCCTGATGTCACAAAGAATTTCCTGATTGCGCAGGCTTTAAAAGGCTGGAGAAAAGGACATGTAGTACAGGATCAGAGACGGCCGGTGTCCTTCCAGTTGTTGCAGAATATGGGCAGGAAGTTCGGTGAGGTCTGTAGTTCCAATTTCGAGGAAAGGTTGTTCGGGGTAGCCTTTTCGCTTGCCTTCTTCAGGGCACTGCGGATTGGTGAACTCGTGAGTCCAGGCGTCTCCAGGCCGGGAGGTTTGTTAGGGGAGGATGTGGATTTATACTCGGATAAGGTGGAGCTAGTGGTGAGGAGGTCTAAGACGGATCAATTAGGGAGGGGGAAGAAGGTAGTTCTCTTCTCTGTACCGGGCTCAGATATGTGCCCGGTAGCACGGCTGAGGATATTTAAGGAAGTCAGAGTGGGCAGAGAAAGGGATCCTTTGCTGATGCATGCGAATGGGTCCTTTTTATCACGGTTCCAGTTCACAAGCGTGTTTAGAGCAGTCCTGCGGACGTTGGGCCTCAAGGGGGAGGAATACGCGGGTCACTCTTTCCGCATCGGGGCCGCAACTGAGGCTGCTAGGATGGGTTTGGGAGATGAGCTGATTAAGCGCATTGGGCGATGGGAATCGTCTCGTTTTCGTTCATATGTTCGTTTAGGGGATTGTTGAGGCTGATTGTGTTCTTTCTAATTTTAGGGCATCCCCCGTGCCTGATTTGGATTTTAGGACATTCATATGTCTTTTGGGGAGCTTTGCGGGCTGATGTCAGACCGAACGGCCGCCAGCTAGGTTTGGATAGAGAGGAGGCAGTGGTTCGATGGCTGGGGAAGCGCGGTATGGTATGGAGTGGAATGTTACAGGAATTTCACCGTTTTGTGCGGCTCGATAGGGCTCCCGACATATTAGTGTTGCACGTGGGAGGGAATGACCTTGGGAGCAGACCATTTAGGGAATTGATACGGGATATCAAGTTTGATCTCCTACGTTTATGGGCAATGTTTCCAGAGGTGATCACAGTTTGGTCGGATATTGTGCCGCGCCGTTATTGGAGGGATGCGAGGTCGGCTGACAAGATCAATAAGGCACGGATAAAAGTCAACAGGGCAATTGGGCGTTTTATGGCTAGAAACGGCGCGGTGGTGGTGAGGCACAGGGAACTTGAGTCTGGTGCCGGTGCTTTTTGGAGAGGAGACGGTGTGCATTTGAACGCTGTAGGGATCGATGTTTGGTCCTTGGGACTACAGGAAGGGATAGAAACAGCGTTCCGGATGTGGGGGGGTCGCCCGGGGTCAAGGGCTTAACCCCGTGCTTGGTGGCGGAGGGGGGTCCTCGAGGTTGGTGGCATTGAGGCTTAATTATGCGGCGGGGAGGGCCCCATGAGGGGGCTGGACTCCCCTGGGTGAGGCTAATTAATGAGCACTGGGTGTTGACAATTGGTGCCCTCGAGCCAATCGCTATCGGCTGGGGGTAACAACTCCTGGAAGTGCTTAGAGGTGTGGATTGATTTATTGAGGGCCTCGGGGACCACCTTCCGTGGGGAATGTTTTGATTATTGTTAATTTTGTATTGTTTCAATAAAGATGGCTGCTGTGGCCAATTTTATCCAACAAGAGAGTTATGTCATTTGTGGGGGGATAATTGGGCACAGCGATTAGACAATACCCTGTCATGTCCTTTAGTGGCTAGAGAAAAAAACCTGTGAGCCGAGCAATAAACATCTTCAAGACAACCGCTTCCATCGCGTGACCAACAGGAGTGCGACAATCCCGTTCTCTGCCTGTTCTGGTGTCTTCAAGCTCCACCCTCTGCCAGACATCGATACAGGTAAGTGGGCAGACGCCAGCGTGTCCATGAATACACAGCAGTAACAGATACCGCGGTGGTAGGAGCCTGGGTAGAAATATGCTTCCAGGTGGCACGTGGTGGCATCAACATACCCGCCCCTGAGGTCCAACAAACAATCCGTGATGTCTTGGCGTGAGCAGTGAGGACACATTCCATCACACCACCCAAATGCTTAGCGATCTTTCTAATACTGAAATCTATTTTGTACAATATGCAAATATAAATCACTTGAGTTCTAGAATAACCTGCGGAGAGATGAAACCATCACATATGTACAATCGCCGCACTTATTTTATTCATGCACAGCCTTTCGTTTATATTCAGGCCCAACACCGCTTCATTTGCTCTTTATTAAACATTTATTTAATATTTGAGTAAAGCAAACAGATTTGTTGCATAACGGCAGCTGGCGATGGACCGCTTCCAAGCGCAGCCGAGTTTAGTATTTGCCACTGTCCATGCTGGAAGGTTCTGTCCTTTCCTCCAAAGGTGACTGATGGGACGGCCGCGCTTATGTTTTGTATGAGTACATGTTCTTGCGCTGTCAGTCCATCTGTGCTAAAGGCAGGTATGTTACCTAGAGCTTCTGCGCCCGCTGTAAGTGGTTTCCAAAGAAGAAATGGCATCACCTAATGTGGCTGGAGGCATGTGCTCTCTGCGCCTCTGGGTGAGGTACTTGTTCCTGCTATTAGGTTTGTAAGGCTGCACAGTTCTCCAAAGTACCACATAAAGGTGTTACTGTAGGCTAAGGAATCAAACTAGGTCCCAAAGAGAAGAAGGGTGCGCTGAGGAAACCATAGGGTCCCAGTGGGCTGCTAACAGATGCACAGAGCTTCCAGTTAGTGGCCCTTCTTTACTTCAGTGTCAGTGTTGGCATGACATCACATACATTGTGCCGGAGAACAAAGCCGCGGGAACAGGCCTTTCTGTTGGCGCTACTGTACAGGGCTGTGGTATTGGTAGAACTCAGTTCCCCCTACCATTAGAGGTGGTGCTACTCAGTTGTACCCCGTTCCCCCTCACTTTAACCCCTGAGTAAAACAGAATCTCTAGCTTAAATTTTGGACAAAAATATTAGCTCAGATACCGCACAGGACAGGTGACCTCATCAGATGGGTTCCTTACATTTCTAAGGTTGAAGTCCAGAGCACAGGACCCCCTGGGCCAGCACAGCACAACCGCCCCAAAGCATTACAGAGAAATATCAGTTAATGGACCGAATACAGTGACTCACAATAAATCCGAGGATTATACAAATAGGCCACAACCAGAGGCACAAGATACAAATTCCAACTTTTTCCAAACTTGTATAAAACACTGAAAATCGCTCTACAGACATTTTTCTGCATCCTAAATTATAGAAAGATTTTAACTTCATTAAAAAAACACAGCTTGCAGTCATTCAACCACTAACCATTTATTAGGGTCCTGTCACTTTTGTGGGGTCCAGGACAGTTACCCCACTTACAGTATCTCCTAAGTCACATTTTATAGAACGTTCTGGGAACCTCGCAGCGACTTTTGCCATTGGCATTTCACATGTGCGCACATTTCTGTGATGTCTGGGAGTTTCCCCGAAACAAACTCACAAATCATTGGATTGACCCCTTACAATAGGCCTCAGATATGGAGTCTCACACATTTTAGCCCTTGTGAAAGATAATGGAGGCAGCAAATGTCCTGTTCTGTGATATGTTCCCGTTTGTGTGGAAAACGTGCGTTATGTTTTTTGTTTTGTAAATATATACAGTATATGACTTTGCACAAACCACGTCTCTCATTCCTCTTTTTCTTATCACTGATCATTCATTCTGATTGTATCGCCTTCAGTTGTAGCCTCTGTTACGCCATTAAGCGTATAGATTGTATCTTGTATTTCCAAAGCATCCTCACTATCAGTTATCAGGAAACTCATGAATAAATTAATTCAGGCAAGAAATATTCGGCACAGACTGCAGATGTCACTAGATAGTTAGGTTCCATTACAGCTTAAGGAAATGAATTAACGATTATTATTATTTGTTACATCAGTACAGAGAGAGTCAGAATGAAAATCTGCCCCAAAATGGTAACCATTAATGCATACTCCCCCCCCCCCCCCCAGTGTTTGGGGTGCTAGTTAAAGCCAGAGCATTTGGGGACGGTGGGACGTGGCAGCACGGAGCGCACGGCAATGTCACGGTGCTGGCTGGACACATCAAACCGTAGCTGGGACACGTACGTCACGTCCTGCAGTTCATATAATGCAGAATTTCTAATCAATCAGTCAGTCAGAGCAGACAGCCCAGTTGTTCATTGGATGGGTACAGTATATGCAGGGCCGGCGCCACCACTAGGCAGCCTTAGGCATTTGCCTAGGGCGCCGGCCACTGGAGGGCGGAAGTTGGAGCAGCTGTCCCCCCCTCCACCCCTGTCGCCGCCTTATCGCCCATCACCGCCCCCTGTGGAGTGACACGCCAGGCTGGGGTGAGTCACAGTAGCCGGGTTTGACGCACGCCCGGCACCCGTTCCCCCCCCCCCCCCTCCGTGTAGCAGCCGCCCGACACCTCTCCTCCCCCGGCTACTGTGTAGCACAGTAGCCGGCCCACCGCACACTCGCACCCCCCTCCTCCGTGGACCGGGTGAGCGCCGGGGCGCCCCCTGCCTGGGGCGCTCCGGTGCGGTATGTGCATAGCTATAGTGGGTGCAGAGTGCCATTGCTATGGGACACAGAGGCTTTGGGGGCCCTGGTCCCAGAACTTATATAGGTGACAGTGTCTATCTATCCCTCACAGTAAGGCCTACATTGGTATGATCCATCTCTCATGCTCTTGTTTGACCTTCACAAAGGGCTGTACCCACGGCTTAAAATGGTCCTGGAGAGGTGGTGGAACTCATTTCCCCAGCCTCCTACTCCACCCCCCTCCCCAGATTAGGTGGATCCAGGGCCAGTGTTAAGGTTTTCTGCACCCCTGCTAGTAGTATCACAAGGGTGGTTTTGTGATACTACTGTATACAATAGTACCCCCAATTCAAATTCCGCCACACATGCATCACACAATCTGATACATATAACACTGCATTTGTGCCCCTGCATTATATTACACTGCATAGTAGTGCCCCTTATTCATGTTATGCACTTTGTGCTATACTTTGGTACCCATTATACATGTTATGTCACATAGGCCCTTATTCTGATTGGTGCGGAAATATCCGCGTGCGTTCGGGCCGCCGATGTTTTGTGTCTGCGCATGTGCAGAGGCGTCTCTGCGCATGTGCGATCGGGGCGTACGGCCAAATCCCGCATGATATGTGAACACTCCGAACAGGGGGTGGAGAGGGGCGTGAAGGGCTATTTGGGCTCATTACCATATGCATACGCCCCGCGTTTCATGGGCGTTCCCATGCAAACGCTGGGCGTACGTATGGTAATGCGGCCATGACGCACGTGTAGGGGGCGGACATATGACATCGCCGGATGTCAGCTGCCCGCCCAGATCCCTGCTTTTGCACGGAAAAATGTCCGTGTGGTCTGAGGTTGCGGGAGCTGGTGGAGCACTCGGTCCTGCATTCGATGGTCTGCGACCATCGAATGATGGGGGAGGTTCCCTTAGATGGAGGAGGCGTATTCCGTGTAAAATACACTTGCGGTCCATTCGGCCATCTTCTTACCGCGTACGGACGGAGTTGGCGATCCGTATGGAAGGCGGGGTTTCGCACGCACAGTCCTGGCCACATATTCGGATCCGGCCGCACCGATCAGAATAAGGGCCATAATAATGTCCCTTATACACAATTCTTACAGTAGTAGTTCCACTTACACATAATTCTCACAGTATTGCCGCTTACTCACATAATACCCACAAAAGTTTTGCTTATACACATAATTCCCACAGTAGTATAGTAGTGTCTCTTATACACATAATGTCCCCAGTAGTATACCCCTTATATACATAATGTCCCCAGCAGTAGTGCCTATTATACACATAATGCCCACAGTAGTAGTGCTCCTTCTACACATGCCCACAGTAGTGCTTTTTATACACATAATGCCCACAGTAGTAGTGCTCCTTCTACACATGCCCACAGTAGTGCTCCTTATACACATAATGCCCACAGTAGTAGTGCTCCTTATACACATAATGCCCACAGTAGTAGTGCTCCTTATACACATAATGTCCCCAGTAGTATACCCCTTATATACATAATGTCCCCAGCAGTAGTGCCTATTATACACATAATGCCCACAGTAGTAGTGCTCCTTCTACACATAATGCCCACAGTAGTGCTCCTTATACACATAATGCCCACAGTAGTAGTGCTCCTTATACACATAATGCCCACAGTAGTAGTGCTCCTTATACACATAATGCACACAGTAGTAGTGCTCCTTATACACATAATGCCCACAGTAGTAGCGCTCCTTATACACATAATGCCCACAGTAGTGCTCCTTATACACATAATGCACACAGTAGTAGTGCTCCTTATACACATAATGCCCACAGTAGTGCTCCTTATACACATAATGCCCACAGTAGTAGTGCTCCCTATACACATAATGCCCACAGTAGTAGTGCTCCTTATACACATAATGCACACAGTAGTAGTGCTCCTTATACACATAATGCCCACAGTAGTAGTGCTCCTTATACACATAATGCACACAGTGGTAGTGCTCCTTATACACATAATGCCCACAGTAGTAGTGCTCCTTATACACATAATGCACACAGTAGTAGTGCTTCTTATACACATAATGCCCACAGTAGTAGTACTCCTTATACACATAATGCCCACAGTAGTAGTGCTCCTTATACACATAATGCCCACAGTAGTAGTGCTCCTTATACACAGCTCTGTCACTCCAGCAGCTTCATGCCCTGTGTCTCTCTAGCAGCTTCCCCACCTCTCTGTGTAGTAGATGTATGAAGCAGTGATAAGGGAGGAGAAGTGATTCAGTGCCTGGTACTTTATCACCAGCCAATCAGCTCCTGTCCCTTTTTAAACCCAGCCTGTAACTTAGCAGTCAGGAGCTGATTGGCCGGTGATTGGCTTATCACTGCGTCATACATCTACCCCTGTATCTCTCCAGCCCCCTCTCACTCTGTCTTCACCATGCACAGAGCCTGCTCCCCTTATTGTCTCTTCTTCACTTTGGTGGTGGTGACGGCATAATATCACATACGTTGTGCCAGAAAGGGAAGCCGCTGGGATGGAATTACCGTTCTAATGCTTCTAGAGAGACCTCTCCACAGCAGCTGTTCACTTATGACCAATAATAGTGCCCTAGTTCATTTTCTGAACCGCCGTAGTGCCCTAGTTGCTGTTATGCCCCGGTACCACCGCTCTGCACTACTGCTATTCCAAGCCTGCCACTGTACACAGCACATGCAGAACCAAGGGATACACTATATTCATACCCCTTTCACATCGCACTTTTAAAACGGTAAATTGACGATTTTTTTCCATTTTAAAACCTTTAAGCCTGCACTGTGAATGCACCAGAGCCGATTTACCGTTGAAAGTTAACTGGTATTTCGAACCGTGTAAAAAGCAGAGTCCTACACGGTTCCTTGCCGTTTTTTGAGCAATGTGAATGTGTACAATGTGTCTGAAACGGTATTTCAGGCAAACAACACAAGCTACAGAGCAGTGATAGGCTGTCCCCTTTAAAATGACAGGCAATGTTGACACTCTGGCTTGAAACGTGTTCGGGTTGAAACGGTTTGACTGCTATGTTGAATGAGACTTAACCGGTATTTAAAACGGTAATCTGCAGCAATGTTAAGGCTCTGACCCGTTTTAATTACCGTTTTAAAATACCGGTTTTTAAAACGTGTCGGCGATGTGAAAGGGGTATCATTGTTGCGAATAATGTGTTTGTATTTTTTTATGTGTTTTATTATGTTCTATAGGAACCAATCTGTTTTTTTTTTCTGTGTGGGGTCAAACGTGTTTTATTATTTCATTGTGGGAGCAAAACAAAATTTATTTTTTTTTTCCTG
The DNA here is from genome assembly GCF_055691185.1 of Crinia signifera. Classification (NCBI taxonomy): domain Eukaryota; kingdom Metazoa; phylum Chordata; class Amphibia; order Anura; family Myobatrachidae; genus Crinia; species Crinia signifera. The sequence continues at coordinate 472,981,977 of NC_139217.1, read as the reverse complement.
GGGGGCCAATGTGTTTTATTTTTTTTACTGTCGGGGCCAACGTGTTTTTCTTTAACTGTGGGGGCCAATCTGTTTTATTTTTCCTGTGGGGGCCAATGTGCTTTTATTTTATTCTTGTGGGGCCAATGTGCATTTTTTTGTGAGGTGAAAAGCGTGTGTTTATTCCTGTGAGGGCCAATGTGTCTCCACATGCACCACCCATGAGTCTCAGTGGTGTTGGAGATTCCGGTATAACGTAGTATGAAGTTTATTCTGGTTGATTTGCAAGGCTGCGAATCCGGTGATGTCAGCTGCCAGCCCCCCCCCTCCCGCGTCACCGCCTCATTACCATGAGAATGCCCAGCGTTCCCATATAGTAATGGGGCAGCCCGGCGCCCTCGCCCTTCTCCACCCCCCGCACGCCATCATGGGTGCGTGCACCCAGCGAACCGAAAGTTTGCCGTGGGTGCACGCACCCTACGTCTGCACATCGCACGGGTGACCGAAGAAACTTGAATAACCCCCTATGGGTTCTTTGTAATCTGGCCCACATGGCCATCTACAGCACTGGTTAATGTGTGCCTGCCCGTCCATCACTGTATGCTCCCGTCTACTGCACTGGTTAATGTGTGCCTGCCCGTCCATCACTGTATGCTCCCGTCTACTGCACTGGTTAATGTGTGCCTGCCCGTCCATCACTGTATGCTCCCGTCTACAGCACTGGTTAATGTGTGCCTGCCCGTCCATCACTGTATGCTCCCGTCTACTGCACTGGTTAATGTGTGCCTGCCCGTCCATCACTGTATGCTCCCGTCTACTGCACTGGTTAATGTGTGCCTGCCCGTCCATCACTGTATGCTCCCGTCTACTGCACTGGTTAATGTGTGCCTGCCCGTCCATCACTGTATGCTCCCGTCTACTGCACTGGTTAATGTGTGCCTGCCCGTCCATCACTGTATGCTCCCGTCTACTGCACTGGTTAATGTGTGCCTGCCCGTCCATCACTGTATGCTCCCGTCTACTGCACTGGTTAATGTGTGCCTGCCCGTCCATCACTGTATGCTCCCGTCTACTGCACTGGTTAATGTGTGCCTGCCCGTCCATCACTGTATGCTCCCGTCTACTGCACTGGTTAATGTGTGCCTGCCCGTCCATCACTGTATGCTCCCGTCTACTGCACTGGTTAATGTGTGCCTGCCCGTCCATCACTGTATGCTCCCGTCTACTGCACTGGTTAATGTGTGCCTGCCCGTCCATCACTGTATGCTCCCGTCTACTGCACTGGTTAATGTGTGCCTGCCCGTCCATCAGTGTATGCTCCCGTCTACTGCACTGGTTAATGTGTGCCTGCCCGTCCATCACTGTATGCTCCCGTCTACAGCACTGGTTAATGTGTGCCTGCCCGTCCATCACTGTATGCTCCCGTCTACTGCACTGGTTAATGTGTGCCTGCCCGTCCATCACTGTATGCTCCCGTCTACTGCACTGGTTAATGTGTGCCTGCCCGTCCATCACTGTATGCTCCCGTCTACTGCACTGGTTAATGTGTGCCTGCCCGTCCATCAGTGTATGCTCCCGTCTACTGCACTGGTTAATGTGTGCCTGCCCGTCCATCACTGTATGCTCCCGTCTACAGCACTGGTTAATGTGTGCCTGCCCGTCCATCACTGTATGCTCCCGTCTACTGCACTGGTTAATGTGTGCCTGCCCGTCCATCACTGTATGCTCCCGTCTACTGCACTGGTTAATGTGTGCCTGCCCGTCCATCACTGTATGCTCCCGTCTACTGCACTGGTTAATGTGTGCCTGCCCGTCCATCACTGTATGCTCCCGTCTCTGGGGGGCGGGGCCATGGCGAAACTCTTCTGCAACTCTCAGAACTTGAAGGAACTGGGTCCATCAAGATCAAAGTTTCATAAATTTGAATTGTACACAAAGGGTTAGAAATAAACTTGCCATGTACTGTAGTTACACTCTATTGGCGGATCCTGGGTCTCTGACTCGGACAATAATATAAGGATATGCTACAGATATTTCCCAACCCTTTAGACCCATTCGGGAGCCCAACAAATACAGATACCGGTTCACAATCTGTTGTATAACCCTTTGATTGCCAACATGTGTGTGAGAGACGTGCACAATATCCACTGCAAATCCCAGCATCGCTCGCATTTGTTATATGAATTCAAATAAAAAGTGTTGTGTAAGAAACGTTACAGGTCACTGTGATAAATAAACATGTTTGCTGGCCAATTTTTTACGACAATATTGACAAATTCACTTGGCACTCAGAGGGTTAATGTTAACTCTGTGATCAGGATCAGCACAAAACCAAACCTTTTTTTTAAGTGTTATTCTTTTAGGGTCCGATCGCATTGTAGGTATAATGAATGTTTTTTGGAAATTCCACCAAGCAGAGATTTGTAACATTCCAACATTGTCTATAAGCCCCGGAACGTGATGCTGTATTACACAGTGCGGTCACGGTGAAGGTCTGCGGGCTGGACCCGGCCTCTGGCAGGTGAGGGGTTAAGTAGGCAGGGGAGCGTATTCATAAGGGCTCCTCTCATCTGTAATATGCGGTTCTTGGAACGCTCTCCTGACTCACTCACCCGTCCAATATTAATGTTCCCATTCACTCAGGGTCCGCAGCGAACAAACGACATCTGGATGAGATTTGGCAACTTTTATACTAAAAAATATTCACGCCAGTTCTTTTTACTGCCAAAGACAAACTCCAACCCCGAAATTCACAGCGTTTGTTTCAGACTGAAAAACAGGGGGGAACAAAGTGGCGACGGCCTTTCCAGATCTGGCTGCTCGAGACTATTTCTTCCCATATTTATTATTAACACTTTGTTATATAGCGCCAGCATATTCCGCTGCGCTTTACAATTGGAACAACAGTAATTGAACGAATCAGACAGATACAGACAGATACCGCTGCTGACCCGCTCCAGCGCACCGGGGGGGGGGGGGGGGGGTCAGATGCGAGCGCCGCTTACCTGCTCCACAAGGAGGGAGGGGGGTTTGTGGCAGCGGCTGACCTGCAACAGAGCCCGCTCCACTGGGGCAAGGGGGGGGGGGGGGCGGGAAATGAGGGCGCCATTGACCTGCTCCAGCACATGCTATGCGGTGGGGGGGGTGGGTGAGTGGCGTGCTGGTGTGAGGATGACCTCCCGGCAATTGCCTAAAGCTGCTTAGTGGAGTCGCCGGCCCTGGATACACACCAGAACGATCATGATCGTTTGACAATCATGAAACGATTTCCTTGAAATCGTACGATGGTTGTACGATGTATTGGAGCACACAGTCGGTAACCACTTCAATGTAGATGACGAATCTTTAGTACCGCAGGAAAAATCTCCAATCCAACAATCGACCCGCGGGGGGCGCGCATCGTATCGGAATCATACTGAAAACAGGAACGATTCTGCACTTTTTACATCCAATCGGATGTATGATGCGTAGATATCGGGGGAATCGTTCTGACCCAGCGTAAGTTACATGTGAGTGCACTGCGTCATAAATGCACTTTCCATGGAGACCCCCGGAGATACGTCAGACTTATTCATGCTGCAGTCGCAGGTGACCATTGTCAGGATTGAGAGGGAAAGGAAGGAAGATTACAGGGGCACAAGCACGCAAACAGCGCATAAACATCCATTCCCAGGCCAGGGGGATCCAACCACATCTTATCATAGTCGCCGACACATATTCCGCAGCGCTGTACAGAGACTATTATTACCAGTTATTATATAGCGCACACATATTCCGCAGCGCTGTACAGAGAATATTATTACCAGTTATTATATAGCGCACACATATTCCGCAGCGCTGTACAGAGACTATTATTACCAGTTATTATATAGCGCACACATATTCCGCTGTGCTGTACAGAGACTATTATTACCAGTTATTATATAGCGCACACATATTCCACAGTGCTGTACAGAGAATATTATTACCAGTTATTATATAGCGCACACATATTCAGCAGCGCTGTACAGAGACTATTATCACCAGTTATTATATAGCGCACACATATTCCGCAGCGCTGTACAGAGATTATTATTACCAGTTATTATATAGTGCACACATATTCCGCAGTGCTGTACAGAGAATATTATTACCAGTTATTATATAGCGCACACATATTCAGCAGCGCTGTACAGAGAATATTATTACCAGTTATTATATAGCGCACACATATTCCACAGCGCTGTACAGAGACTATTATTACCAGTTATTATATAGCGCACACATATTCCGCAGAGCTGTACAGAGACTATTATTACCAGTTATTATATAGCACACACATATTCCGCAGCGCTGTACAGAGACTATTATTACCAGTTATTATATAGCGCACACATATTCCGCAGCGCTGTACAGAGGATATTATTACCAGTTATTATATAGCGCACACATATTCCGCAGCGCTGTACAGAGGATATTATTACCAGTTATTATATAGCGCACACATATTCAGCAGCGCTGTACAGAGAATATTATTACCAGTTATTATATAGCGCACACATATTCAGCAGCGCTGTACAGAGAATATTATTACCAGTTATTATATAGGGCACACATATTCCGCAGCGCTGTACAGAGAATATTATTACCAGTTATTATATAGCGCACACATATTCCGCAGAGCTGTACAGAGACTATTATTACCAGTTATTATATAGCGCACACATATTCCGCAGCGCTGTACAGAGAATATTATTACCAGTTATTATATAGCGCACACATATTCCGCAGCGCTGTACAGAGACTATTATTACCCGTTATTATATAGCGCACACATATTCCGCAGCGCTGTACAGAGACTATTATTACCCGTTATTATATAGCGCACACATATTCCGCAGCGCTGTACAGAGACTATTATTACCAGTTATTATATAGCACACATTTTCCGCAGCGCTGTACAGAGACTATTATTACCAGTTATTATATAGCGCACACATATTCCGCAGCGCTGTACAGAGACTATTATTATCTGTTATTATATAGCGCACACATATTCCGCAGCGCTGTACAGAGACTATTATTACCTGTTATTATATAGCGCACACATATTCCACAGCGCTGTACAGAGACTATTATTACCAGTTATTTATATAGCGCACACATATTCCGCAGCGCTGTACAGAGACTATTATTACCAGTATTATATACAGTAGCGCACACATATTCCGCAGCGCTGTACAGAGAATATTATTACCAGTTATTATATAGTGCACACATATTCCGCAGCTCTGTACAGAGACTATTATTACCAGTTATTATATAGCACACACATATTCCGCAGCGCTGTACAGAGAATATTATTACCAGTTATTATATAGCACACACATTCCGCAGCGCTGTACAGAGACTATTATTACCAGTTATTATATAGCGCACACATATTCCACAGCGCTGTACAGAGACTATTATTACCAGTTATTATATAGCGCACACATATTCCACAGCGCTGTACAGTGAATATTATTACCAGTTATTATATAGCGCACACATATTCCACAGCGCTGTACAGAGAATATTATTACCAGTTATTATATAGCGCACACATATTCCACAGCGCTGTACAGAGAATATTATTACCAGTTATTATATAGCGCACACATATTCCACAGCGCTGTACAGAGACTATTATTACCAGTTATATATATAGTGCACACATATTCCGCAGCGCTGTACAGAGAATATTATTACCAGTTATTATATAGTGCACACATATTCCACAGCGCTGTACAGAGAATATTATTACCAGTTATTATATAGCGCACACATATTTCGCAGCGCTGTACAGAGACTATTATTACCAGTTATTATATATCGCACACATATTCTGCAGCGCTGTACAGTGAATATTATTACCAGTTATTTATATAGCACACACATATTCCGCAGCGCTGTACAGAGAATATTATTACCAGTTATTTATATAGCGCACACATACTGTATTCCACAGCGCTGTAAAGAGAATATTATTACCAGCTATTTATATAGCGCACACATATTCCGCAGCGCTGTACAGAGACTATTATTACCAGGTATTTACATAGCACACACATATTCCGCAGCGCTGTACAGAGAATATTATTACCAGTTATTTATATAGCGCGCACATATTCCGCAGCGCTGTACAGAGAATATTATTACCAGTTATTATATAGCGCACACATATTCCGCAGCGCTGTACAGAGACTATTATTACCAGTTATTATATAGTGCATACATATTCCGCAGCGCTGTACAGAGAATGTTATTACCTGTTATTATATAGCGCACACATATTCCACAGCGCTGTACAGATTATTATTACCAGTTATTATATAGCGCACACATATTCCGCAGCGCTGTACAGAGACTATTATTACCAGTTATTATATAGCGCACACATATTCCGCAGTGCTGTACAGAGAATATTATTACCAGGTATTTACATAGCACGCACATATTTTGCAGCGCTGTACAGAGACTATTATTACCAGTTATTTATATAGCGCACACATATTCCGCAGCACTGTACAGTGAATATTATTACCAGTTATTTATATAGCGCACACATATTCCGCAGCGCTGTAAAGAGAATATTATTACCAGTTATTTATATAGCGCACACATATTCCGCAGCGCTGTACAGAGACTATTATTACCAGGTATTTACATAGCACACACATATTCCGCAGCACTGTACAGAGAATATTATTACCAGTTATTTATATAGCGCACACATATTCCGCAGCGCTGTACAGAGAATATTATTACCAGTTATTATATAGCGCACACATATTCCGCAGTGCTGTACAGAGATTATTACCAGTTATTATATAGCGCACACATATTCCGCAGCGCTGTATAGAGAATATTATTACTAGTTATTTATAGCGCACACATATTCCGCAGCGCTGTACAGAGAATATTATTACCAGTTATTATATAGCACACACATATTCCGCAGTGCTGTACAGAGACTATTATTACCAGTTATTATATAGCGCACATATATTCTGCAGCGCTGTACAGACAATATTATTACCAGTTATTATATAGCATACACATATTCTGCAGCGCTGTACAGAGACTATTATTACCAGTATTATATAGCACACACATATTCCGCAGCACTGTACAGAGAATATTATTACCAGTTACTTATATAGCGCACACATATTCCGCAGCGCTGTACAGAGAATATTATTACCAGTTATTATATAGCGCACACATATTCTGCAGCGCTGTACAGTGAATATTATTACCAGTTATTTATATAGCACACACATATTCCGCAGTGCTGTAAGGAGAATATTATTACCAGTTATTTATATAGCACACACATATTCCGCAGCGCTGTACAGAGACTTTTATTACCAGGTATTTACATAGCACACACATATTCCCCAGCGCTGTACAGAGAATATTATTACCAGTTATTATATAGCGCACACATATTCCACAGCGCTGTACAGATGATATTATTACCAGTTATTATATAGCGCACACATATTCCGCAGCGCTGTACAGAGACTATTATTACCAGTTATTATATATCGCACACATGTTCCGCAGCGCTGTACAGTGAATATTATTACCAGTTATTTATATAGCACACACATATTCCGCAGTGCTGTAAAGAGAATATTATTACCAGTTATTTATATAGCGCACACATATTCCGCAGCGCTGTACAGAGACTATTATTACCAGGTATTTACATAGCACACACATATTCCGCAGCACTGTACAGAGAATATTATTACCAGTTATTTATATAGCGCACACATATTCCGCAGCGCTGTACAGAGAATATTATTACCAGTTATTATATAGCGCACACATATTCCGCAGTGCTGTACAGAGATTATTACCAGTTATTATATAGCGCACACATATTCCGCAGCGCTGTATAGAGAATATTATTACTAGTTATTTATAGCGCACACATATTCCGCAGCGCTGTACAGAGAATATTATTACCAGTTATTATATAGCACACACATATTCCGCAGTGCTGTACAGAGACTATTATTACCAGTTATTATATAGCGCACACATATTCTGCAGCGCTGTACAGACAATATTATTACCAGTTATTATATAGCATACACATATTCTGCAGCGCTGTACAGAGACTATTATTACCAGTATTATATAGCACACACATATTCCGCAGCACTGTACAGAGAATATTATTACCAGTTACTTATATAGCGCACACATATTCCGCAGCGCTGTACAGAGAATATTATTACCAGTTATTATATAGCGCACACATATTCTGCAGCGCTGTACAGTGAATATTATTACTAGTTATTTATATAGCACACACATATTCCGCAGTGCTGTAAAGAGAATATTATTACCAGTTATTATATATCACACACATATTCCGCAGCGCTGTACAGAGACTTTTATTACCAGGTATTTACATAGCACACACATATTCCCCAGCGCTGTACAGAGAATATTATTACCAGTTATTATATAGCGCACACATATTCCACAGCGCTGTACAGATGATATTATTACCAGTTATTATATAGCGCACACATATTCCGCAGCGCTGTACAGAGACTATTATTACCAGTTATTATATATCGCACACATGTTCCGCAGCGCTGTACAGTGAATATTATTACCAGTTATTTATATAGCACACACATATTCCGCAGCGCTGTACAGAGAATATTATTACCAGTTATTTATATAGCGCACACATACTGTATTCCACAGCGCTGTAAAGAGAATATTATTACCAGTTATTTATATAGCGCACACATATTCCGCAGCGCTGTACAGAGACTATTATTACCAGGTATTTACATAGCACACACATATTCCACAGCGCTGTACAGAGAATATTATTACCAGTTATTTATATAGCGCACACATATTCCGCAGCGCTGTACAGAGAATATTATTACCAGTTATTATATAGCGCACACATATTCCGCAGTGCTGTACAGAGAATATTATTACCAGGTATTTACATAGCACACACATATTTCGCAGCGCTGTACAGAGACTATTATTACCAGTTATTTATATAGCGCACACATATTCCGCAGCGCTGTACAGTGAATATTATTACCAGTTATTTATATAGCGCACACATATTCCGCAGCGCTGTACAGAGAGTATTATTACTAGTTATTATATAGCACACACATATTCCGCAGTGCTGTATAGAGAATATTATTACCAGTTATTTATATAGCGCACACATATTCCACAGCGCTGTACAGAGACTATTATTACCAGGTATTTACATAGCACACACATATTCCGCAGCACTGTACAGAGAATATTATTACCAGTTATTTATATAGCGCACACATATTCCGCAGCGCTGTACAGAGTATATTATTACCAGTTATTATATAGCGCACACATATTCCGCAGTGCTGTACAGAGATTATTACCAGTTATTATATAGCGCACACATATTCCGCAGCGCTGTATAGAGAATATTATTACTAGTTATTTATAGCGCACACATATTCCGCAGCGCTGTACAGAGAATATTATTACCAGTTATTATATAGCACACACATATTCCGCAGTGCTGTACAGAGACTATTATTACCAGTTATTATATAGCGCACACATATTCCGCAGCGCTGTACAGACAATATTATTACCAGTTATTATATAGCACACACATATTCTGCAGCGCTGTACAGAGACTATTATTACCAGTTATTATATAGCACACACATATTCCGCAGCGCTGTACAGAGATTATTATTACCAGTTATTATATAGCGCACACATATTCCGCAGCGCTGTACAGAGAACATTATTACCAGTTACTTATATAGCGCACACATATTCCGCAGCGCTGTACATAGAATATTATTACCAGTTATTATATAGCGCACACATATTTCGCAGCGCTGTACAGAGACTATTATTACCAGTTATTTATAAAGCGCACACATATTACGCAGTGCTGTAAAGAGAACATTATTACCAGTTATTTATATAGCACACACATATTCCGCAGCGCTGTACAGAGACTATTATTACCAGGTATTTACATAGCACACACATATTCCGCAGCGCTGTACAGAGAATATTATTACCAGTTATTTATATAGCGCACACATATTCCGCAGCGCTGTACAGAGAATATTATTACCAGTTATTATATATCGCACACATATTCCGTAGCGCTGTACAGAGAATATTATTACCAGTTATTTATATAGCGCACACATATTCCGCAGCGCTGTACAGAGAATATTATTACCAGTTATTATATAGCGCACACATATTCCGCAGCGCTGTACAGAGAATATTATTACCAGTTATTATATAGCGCACACATATTCCGCAGCGCTGTATAGAGAATATTATTACTAGTTATTTATAGCGCACACATATTCCGCAGCGCTGTACAGAGAATATTATTACCAGTTATTATATAGCACACACATATTCCGCAGTGCTGTACAGAGACTATTATTACCAGTTATTATATAGCACACACATATTCCGCAGCGCTGTACAGAGACTATTATTACCAGTTATTATATAGCGCACACATATTCCTCAGCGCTGTACAGAGAATATTATTACCAGTTATTTATATAGCACACACATATTCCGCAGCGCTGTACAGAAAATACTATTACCATTTACTTATATAGCGCACACATATTCCGCAGCGCTGTACAGAGAATATTATTACCAGTTATTATATAGCGCACACATATTCCGCAACGCTGTACAGAGACTATTATTACCAGTTATTTATATAGTGCACACATATTCCGCAGCGCTGTACAGAGACTATTACCAGTTATTATATAGCGCACACATATTCCGCAGCGCTGTACAGAGAATATTATTACCAGTTATTTATATAACGCACACATATTCCACAGTGCTGTACAGAGACTATTATTACCAGTTATTATATAGCACACACATATTCCGCAGCGCTGTACAGAGAATATTATTACCAGTTATTTATATAACGCACACATATTCCACAGTGCTGTACAGAGACTATTATTACCAGTTATTATATAGCGCACACATATTCCGCAGCGATGTACAGAGACTATTATTACCTGTTATTTATATAGTGCACACATATTCCGAGCGCTGTACAGAGACTATTACTACTAGTTATTATATAGCACACACAGATTCTGCAGCGCTGTACAGAGACTATTATTACCAGTTATTATATAGTGCACACATATTCCGCAGTGCTGTACAGAGAATATTATTACTAGTTATTATATAGCGCACACATATTCCACAGCACTGTACAGAGACTATTATTACCAGTTATTATATAGCGCACACATATTCCGCAGCACTGTACAGAGACTATTATTACCAGTTATTATATAGCGCACACATATTCCGCAGCACTGTACAGAGATTATTATTACCAGTTATTATATAGCACACACACATTCCTGGCCAGCACCCTATGTGTGTAATAGTAATAGTGATACATTGTCTAGTATATGTATGTGTAATAGCAATACATTATGTAGTATATGTGTGTAATAGTGATAGTGTGTTGTATACAGTATGTGTGTGATAGTGATAGTGTGTTGTATACAGTATGTGTATGATAGTGATAGTGTGTTGTGTACAGTATGTGTGTAATAGTGATACAGTGTGCAGTATACAATATGTGTGTGATAGTGTGTAGTAGTAATACATTATGTAGTATATGTGTGTAATAGTGATAGTGTGTTGTATACAGTATGTGTGTGAAAGTGATAGTGTGTAGTAGTAATACGATATGTAGTATATGTGTGTAATAGTGATAGTGTGTTGTATACAGTATGTGTGTAATAGTGATAGTGTGTTGTATACAGTATGTGTGTGATAGTGATAGTGTGTAGTAGTAATACATTATGTAGTATATGTGTGTAATAGTGATAGTGTGTTGTATACAGTATGTGTGTAATAGTGATAGTGTGTTGTATACAGTATGTGTGTGATAGTGTGTTGTGTACAGTATGTGTGTAATAGTGATAGTGTGTTGTATACAGCATGTGTGTGATAGTGATAGTGTGCTGTGTACAGTATGTGTGTGATAGTGATAGTGTGTTGTATACAGTATGTGTGTAATAGTGATAGTGTGTTGCATACAGTATATGTGTAATAGTGATAGTGTGTTGTATACAGTATGTGTGTGATAGTGTGTTGTATACAGTATGTGTGTGATAGTGATAGTGTGTTTTATACAGTATGTGTGTGATAGTGTGTTGTGTAAAGTATGTGTGTAATAGTGATAGTGTGTTGTATACAGTATGTGTTTGATAGTGATAGTGTGTTGTATACAGTATGTGTGTGATAGTGATAGTGTGTTGTGTACAGTATGTGTGTGATATTGTGTTGTGTACAGTATGTGTGTAATAGTGATAGTGTGTTGTATACAGTATGTGTGTGATAGTGATAGTGTGTTGTATACAGTATGTGTGTGATACTGATAGTGTATTGTGTACAGTATGTGTGTGATAGTGATAGTGTGTTGTATACAGTATGTGTGTAATAGTGATAGTGTGTTGCATACAGTATGTGTGTAATAGTGATAGTGTGTTGTATACAGTATGTGTGTGATAGTGTGTTGTGTACAGTATGTGTGTAATAGTGATAGTGTGTTGTATACAGTATGTGTGTGATAGTGATAGTGTGTTGTATACAGTATGTGTGTGATAGTGATAGTGTGATGTGTACAGTATGTGTGTAATAGTGATAGTGTGTTGTATACAGTATGTGTGTGATAGTGTGTTGTATACAGTATGTGTGTGATAGTGATAGTGTGATGTGTACAGTATGTGTGTGATAGTGTGTTGTATACAGTATGTGTATGATAGTGATAGTGATAGTGTGTTGTATACAGTATGTGTGTGATAGTGTGTTGTGTACAGTATGTGTGTGATAGTGAAAGTGTGTTGTATACAGTATGTGTGTGATAGTGATAGTGTGTTGTATACAGTATGTGTGTGATAGTGATAGTGTGTTGTATACAGTATGTGTGTGATAGTGATAGTGTGATGTGTACAGTATGTGTGTGATAGTGATAGTGTGTTGTGTACAGTATGTGTGTGATAGTGATAGTGTGTTGTATACAGTATGTGTGTGATAGTGATAGTGTGTTGTATACAGTATGTGTGTAATAGTGATAGTGTGCTGTATACAGTATGTGTGATAGTGATAGTGTGTTGTGTACAGTATGTGTGTAATAGTGATAGTGTGATGTGTACAGTATGTGTGTGATAGTGATAGTGTGTTGTGTACAGTATGTGTGTGATAGTGATAGTGTGTTGTATACAGTATGTGTGTGATAGTGATAGTGTGTTGTATACAGTATGTGTGCAATAGTGATAGTGTGCTGTATACAGTATGTGTGATAGTGATAGTGTGTTGTGTACAGTATGTGTGTGATAGTGATAGTGTGTTGTATACAGTATGTGTGTGATAGTGATAGTGTGTAGTATACAGTATGTGTGTGATAGTGATAGTGTGTTGTATACAGTATGTGTGTGATAGTGATAGTGTGATGTGTACAGTATGTGTGTGATAGTGTGTTGTGTACAGTATGTGTGTAATAGTGATAGTGTGTTGTATACAGTATGTGTGTGATAGTGATAGTATGTTGTGTACAGTATGTGTGTGATAGTGTGTTGTATACAGTATGTGTGTGATAGTGTGTTGTATACAGTATGTGTGTGATAGTGATAGTGTGTTGTATACAGTATGTGTGTGATAGTGTGATGTGTACAGTATGTGTGTGATAGTGTGATGTGTACAGTATGTGTGTGATAGTGATAGTGTGTTGTGTACAGTATGTGTGTGATAGTGATAGTGTGTTGTATACAGTATGTGTGTGATAGTGATAGTGTGTTGTATACAGTATGTGTGTAATAGTGATAGTGTGCTGTATACAGTATGTGTGTGATAGTGATAGTGTGTTGTGTACAGTATGTGTGTAATAGTGATAGTGTGTTGTATACATTATGTGTGTGATAGTGATAGTATGTTGTGTACAGTATGTGTGTGATAGTGATAGTGTGTTGTATACAGTATGTGTGTGATAGTGATAGTGTGTAGTATACAGTATGTGTGTGATAGTGATAGTGTGTTGTATACAGTATGTGTGTGATAGTGATAGTGTGATGTGTACAGTATGTGTGTGATAGTGTGTTGTGTACAGTATGTGTGTAATAGTGATAGTGTGTTGTATACAGTATGTGTGTGATAGTGATAGTATGTTGTGTACAGTATGTGTGTGATAGTGTGTTGTATACAGTATGTGTGTGATAGTGATAGTGTGTTGTATACAGTATGTGTGTGATAGTGATAGTGTGTTGTATACAGTATGTGTGTGATAGTGTGATGTGTACAGTATGTGTGTGATAGTGTGTTGTGTACAGTATGTGTGTAATAGTGATAGTGTGTTGTATACAGTATGTGTGTGATAGTGTGTTGTATACAGTATGTGTGTGATAGTGATAGTATGTTGTGTACAGTATGTGTGTGATAGTGTGTTGTATACAGTATGTGTGTGATAGTGATAATGTGTTGTGTACAGTATGTGTGTAATAGTGATACAGTGCGTAGCATGTTTTGGAGGAGGTGTTTGTCTATTCCGCACTGAGTATTCCTTTGTGCAGACCGCACACAATTCCCTTCTACTGATTCTGTATTCTTATATTTTATTATTTTTATTATTTATATATGTGTGTAATAGTGATACAGGGTACTTGTGTAATTTCACGGCGTTTCGCTCACCCACGCTGCGGGCTCGCTATCTAAAATCAACTCCATGCCAACATGGATAGTGGGGGTATGAACTATCCATGTTGGCATGGAGTTAAGTTAGTTTATTTTCGATAGTTTATGGCGAGCGTAGAACCCGGAAGTAGCACGGTGCCATGAAACTACACAAGTACCTGATACAGTGTATATAGTATATATGGGATGCAGTTTAAATTCCGGTGTTCAGAATCCCGACGCTGGAATCTCGACCGCCGAAATCCCGACACTTTCTCCCTCCGTGGGTGTCCACGACACCCCTTGAGGGAGAATAAATTAGCGTGCCGAGCGTAACGAGGCACCGGGCCCGCTGCGTGGCACCGGGCCCGCTGCGATCCACGTCCCCCCCTTGTCGGGATTTCGGCGGTCGGGATTCCTGCGTCGGGATTTTGAATGCCCGGATCCCGACCGCCGGGATTTCATACTGAATTCAGTATATATGTGTTTAATAGTGATACAGTGTATATAGTATATATGTGTGTAATAGTGATACAGTGTATATAGTGTATGTGTGTGTAATAGTGATACAGTGTATATAGTATATGTGTGTGATAGTGATACAGTGTGTAGTGTGTGTAATAGTGATACAGTGTGTATAGTATATGTGTGTGATAGTGATACAGTGTATATAGTATATGTGTGTAATAGTGATACAGTGTATATAGTATATATGTGTGTAATAGTAATACAGTGTATATATTATATGTGTGTGATAGTGATACAGTGTGTAGTATGTGTGTGATAGTGATACAGTGTGTAGTATGTGTGTAATAGTGATACAGTGTATATAGTATATGTGTGTGATAGTGATACAGTGTGTAGTGTGTGTGTAATAGTGACACAGTGTGTAGTATTTGTGTAATAGTGATACAGTGTGTAGTATGTGTGTAATAGTGATACAGTGTGTAGCACATGTGTAATAGTGATACAGTGTGTAGTATGTGTGTAATAGTGATACAGTGTGTAGTATGTGTGTAATAGTGATACAGTGTGTAGTATGTGTGTAATAGTGATACAGTGTATATAGTATATACATGTGTGATAGTGATACAGTGTATACAGTATATATGTGTGTAATAGTGATACAGTGTATATAGTATATATGTGTGTGTAATAGTTATACAGTGTGCAGTATGTGTGTGATAGGTATACAGTGTATATAGTTTATATGTGTGTGATAGGTATACAGTTTATATAGTATATGTGTGTGTAATAGTGATACAGTAGGCAGCATGTGTGTGATAGTGATACAGTGTATATAGTATATATGTGTGATAGTGATACAGTGTATATAGTATATATGTGTGTAATAGTGATAGTGTGTAGTATGTGTGTGATAGTGATACAGTATATATAGTATATGTGTGTAATAGTGATACAGTGTGTAGTATGTGTGTGATAGTGATACAGTGTATATAGTATATATGTGTGTGTGTGTGTGTGTGTGTGTGTGTGATAGTGATACAGTGTATATATTATATATGTGTGTAAAAGTGATACAGTGTGTAGTAGATGTGTGTGTAATAGTGATACAGTGTGTAGTATGTGTGTAATAGTGATACAGTATGTAGTATGTGTATAATAGTGATACAGTGTATAGTATATGTGTGATAGTGACACAGTGTGTAATATGTGTGTAATAGTGATACAGTGTATATAGTATATATATGTGTAATAGTGATACAGTGTGCAGTATATATGTGTGTGATAGTGATAGTGTGTAGTATGTGTGTAATAGTGGTACAGTGTGTAGTGTAGTATGAGTGTAATAGTGATAGTGTGTAGTATGTGTGTAATAGTGATACAGTGTGTAGTATGTGTGCAATAGTGAAACGGTGCATAGTACAGTATATGTGTAATAGTGATACAGTGTGTAATAGTGATACAGTGTATATAGTATATATGTGTGTAATAGTGATACAGTGTTTATAGTATATGTGTGTGTAATAGTGATACAGTGTATATAGTATATGTGTGTGATAGTGATAAAGTGTGTAGTGTGTGTGTAATGGTGATACAGTGTATATAGTATATGTGTGTGATAGTGATACAGTGTGTAGTATGTGTGTAATAGTGATACAGTGTGTAGTGTAGTATGAATTTAATAGTGATACAGTGTGTAGTATGTGTGTAATAGTGATACAGTGTGTAGTATGAGTGTAATAGTGATACAGTGTGTAGTATGAGTGTAATAGTAATACAGTGTGTAGTATTTGTATAATAGTGATACAGTGTGTAGTGTAATAGTGATACAGTGTGTAGTATGTGTATAATAGTGATACGTTGTGTAGTGTAGTATAGTGAGCTGTGTGCGGGGCACAGGGGGGAGGGGGCGGAATGTGCGGCTGCTGTGAGTCACCGGGATCCAGGGGAGGGGGTGGAGGGGTCGGCAGGCCGGTGTGAGCAGCCCCCAGGCTCGGCCCCTGTTGGATCCCCCGCACAGGAAGGAGCCCCCCCCCCAGCAGCACAGACTGGCAGCTGGCACCGGAGCGGCCCGGGACAGGCACCCGGAGACAGAACCAGAGCCCCGGGCGGGAGGCAGGAGAGAGACCCCGTACAGGAGAGAGTGTGTGAGACCCCCGGGACAGAGACTCTCACTGGAGGTAGAGAGACCCCCGGGTCAGAGACCCTGGACAGGAGAGAGTGAGACCCCCGGGTCAGAGACCCTGGACAGGAGAGAGTGAGACCCCCGGGTCAGAGACCCTGGACAGGAGAGAGTGAGACCCCCGGTTCAGAGACCCTGGACAGGAGAGAGTGAGACCCCCGGGTCAGAGACTCTCACAGGAGGTAGAGAGACCCCCGGGCCAGAGACACTCAGAGGAGGGAGTGAGACCCCCGGAGCAGGAGGCTGTGAGCGGCCAGAGATTAGAGGCAGAGACCCCGGGAGACAGCATGGAGCCGGTGGCAGGATAACAGCTGGGGCGCCGTAAGGTGAGAAGTATTACATTGTATCATCTGCGGTCACCTGTAGTGTGCGGTGCTGTTATACTCTGTGCTGCTGTCACCTATAGTGTGCGGTGCTGTCACCTATAGGGTACGGTGCTGTTATACTCTGTGCTGCTGTCACCTATAGTGTGCGGTGCTGTTATACTCTGTGCTGCTGTCACCTATAGTGTACAACACTGTTATACTCTGTGCTGCTGTCACCTGTAGTGTGCGGTGCTGTTATACTCTGTGCTGCTGTCACCTATAGTGTGCGGTGCTGTTATACTCTGTGCTGCTGTCACCTATAGGGTACGGTGCTGTTATACTCCGTGCTGCTGTCATCTGTAGTGTGCGGTGCTTTTATACTCTGTGCTGCTGTCACCTATAGTGTGCAGTGCTTTAATACTCTGTGCTGCTGTCACCTGTAGTGTACAACAATGTTATACTCTGTGCTGCTGTCATCCGTAGTGTACAGTGCGGTTACACTTTGTGCTGCTGTCACCTATAGTGGGCTGTGCTGTTATACTCTGTGCTGCTGTCACCAATAGTGTGCAATGCTGTTATTCTTTGTGCTGCTGTCACCTATAGTGTGCATTGCTGTTATACTCTGTGCTGCTGTCACCTATAGTGTGCGGTGAGCTTATACTTTGTGCTGCTGTCACCTATAGTGTGTGGTGCTGTTATACTCTGTGCTGCTGTCACCTATAGTGTGCAGTGCTGTTATACTATGTGCTGCTGTCACCTGTAGTGTACAACACTGTTCGGTGCTGCTGTCACCTATAGTGTGTTGTGCTGTTATACTCTGTGCTGCTTTCACCTGTAGTGTGCGGTGCTGTTATACTCTGTGCTTCTGTCACCTATAGTGTGTGGTGCTTTTATACTCTGTGCTTCTGTCACCTATAGGGTACAGCGCTGTTATACTCTGTGCTGCTGTAACCTATAGTGTGCAGTGCTGTTATACTCTGTGCTGCTGCTGTCACCTATAGTGTGTGGTGCTGTTATACCATGTGCTGCTGTCACCTGTAGTGTACAACACTGTTATACTCTGTGCTGCTGTCACCTATAGTGTGTGGTGCTGTTATACTCTGTGCTGCTTTCACCTGTAGTGTGCGGTGCTGTTATACTCTGTGCTGCTGTCACCTATAGTGTGGGGTGCTTTTATACTTTGTGCTGCTGTCATCTTTAGTGTGTGGTGCTGTTATACTCTGTGCTGCTGTCACCTATAGTGTGTGGTGCTGTTATACTCTGTGCTGCTTTCACCTGTAGTGTGCGGTGCTGTTATACTCTGTGCTGCTGTCACCTATAGTGTGGGGTGCTTTTATACTTTGTGCTGCTGTCATCTTTAGTGTGTGGTGCTGTTATACTCTGTGCTGCTGTCACCTATAGTGTGGGGTGCTTTTATACTTTGTGCTGCTGACACCTGTAGTGTACAGTGCTGTTATACTCTGTGCTGCTGTCACCTATAGTGTGCAGTGCTGTTATACTCTGTGCTGCTGTCACCTGTAGTGTGGGGTGCTTTTATACTTTGTGCTGCCGTCATCTGTAGTGTGTGGTGCTGTTATACTCTGTGCTGCTGTCACCAATAGTGTGCAGTGCTGTTATACTCTGTGCTGCTGTCATCCGTAGTGTACAGTGCTATTATACTCTGTGCTGCTGACACCTGTAGTGTGCAGTGCTGTTATACTCTTTGCTGCTGTCAACTGTAGTGTACGGTGCTGTTATACTATGTGTGTGTGTGTGTGTGTGTGTGTGTGTGTATATATCTAGGTATGGGCTGCATTATTCATCCCAGAATATACTGTATGTGTAGAAGTCCATTTACAAATGAGGAATCGCCTTGAGCAGTGTTCCCGGTATTCCCTCCCTTGTAAAGTTGCTGTTATTGGTGTGAGAGGGAATTGGCCAGTGGTCACCTGTCTGTACGCTATATACTGTTTATATCAGCAATAAATATGATCATTCAGTTGTGAACAGATCCTAAGCATTGCCGCTAATACTGTATCTAACCCCATCATTGTTCAGTCTCCCTGGTGATACTGACCTATACACCACTCCATAATATCCACTGTATATAGTGCAACCAAGATGGCCGCCTCGCAGTATGCTTGTGGCAGTATATGAAGCTGGTGATTCTGTGGGTATTGGTTCTTTAGTATCTCATTCTCACGCCCGGTATTATATGGTTGCCAAATGTGTATCACATCCCCGGTGTCGCTTCTCTTCCCAATTGTGCACAATGTAGTGCACCCAATATGGCCTCCTAACCAGGTACTGTCCATTCTCCGCTCTATGTAGTGCACCCAATATGGCCTCCTCACCAGGTACTATCCATTCTACTCGCCATGTAGCACACCCAAGATGGCCTCCTAACCAGGTACTGTCCATTCTCCGCTCTATGTAGTGCACCCAATATGGCCTCCTCACCAGGTACTGTCCATTCTCCGCTCTATGTAGTGCACCCAATATGGCCTCCTAACCAGGTACTGTCCATTCTCCGCTCTATGTAGCGCACCCAAGATGGCCTCCTAACCAGGTACTGTCCATTCTCTGCTCTATGTAGTGCACCCAAGATAGCCTCCTAACCAGGTACTGTCCATTCTCCGCTCTATGTAGCGCACCCAAGATGGCCTCCTAACCAGGTACTGTCCATTCTCTGCTCTATGTAGTGCACCCAATATGGCCTCCTAACCAGGTACTGTCCATTCTCCGCTCTATGTAGTGCACCCAATATGGCCTCCTAACCAGGTACTGTCCATTCTCCGCTCTATGTAGTACACCCAATATGGCCATCTCACCAGGTACTGTCCATTCTCCGCTCTATGTAGTGCACCCAAGATGGCCTCCTCACCAGGTACTGTCCATTCTCCGCTCTATGTAGTGCACCCAAGATGGCCTCCTCACCAGGTACTGTCCACTCTCCTCGCCATGTAGCGCACCCAGGGTCATAAATCGCATGAGATATATTTTATGGTATACAATTGTACCATACGATATATATGATGGGCTGGATTAGGGGGCTAGAGGGGCTGAATATGTGTGCATTAGGAGGGAAGGCGTGACTCACGTTACACATATGCACAACACGTGCGATTGTTACGTCTCAGTCGTTTGTGTGCTGGATTGCTGGCATCAAATATGCCCCTGACACGCAGCGTTCTGTGTGTGGTCCGATGGTGCATTTGTTTACATCACTTTGTCGCTCTACCATTATTGGAAGTGAGGGGATAATGCGTGACGTTGGTATTATACCTAGTTACATAACCCGTGGGGCGCACACTGCTCGCGCTCCCCGCCTGCGGACGGACCAGACGTGGCGTTATCTCATTCCTGACTTTTACTAGCATATAGGAAAGTATTACAGCCTCGCACAGGGCCCGGTCTGGACCAATAAGAAAGACAAGTTTCCACAGTAAATGGTGAATTTCCCTGGCAGGGTATATATATAATGTTACACTGATCGCAGCACCACGGCTGGATTATTATTATCACATATGAGCCAGCGATGGCGAGGGCACAGGGAGGGCACGGTGGGATTCTGCCCTATATATTCTCATACCATACATCAACAGGGATTAATACGTGACTGGTGTCTGGTCATGGCAGTGCTCTCCACCGCTCACACCCTGCAGTGTTGAGGAAGATTATATGTTAGTATCCCCTGGTCATAATGTAGTCTGTGTACATCACTGTTATTCAGCACCTCCAACCCCAGCAGCTGAGTGATAATGGTGCGGAGACATAAGGGTTAACGCAGCCCGTCCCCGGGACACAAATCCGCATGTGTAAGCCGGATCATCAGCTGGGATTTGGTTGTTCAGTAATTGTGAAAAGAAAATGTAGCACGGTTGGTGTAGTGGTCAGTATTTCTGCCTCCGCGCACTGAGGTCCTGGGTTCAATAGGTGCTGTCTGTGTGGAGTTTGTATGTTATCCCCGTGTTTGCATTGGTTTCCTCCCAAAGCCCAGAAATGTGCTGGTAAGGTAACTGGATCCTGAAAAAGAGACAATCTAATATATTTTGTGTGTGTGTGTGTGTATGTATATATGTATATGTATATATATATATATATGTGTGTGTGTGTGTGTATATATATATATATATATATATGTATAGTAGGGTGTTAGGGTAACAGATGTATCCGCATACATCTATCCTCCATGCGGTACAAGTCGCATTATAAACATCATGTGAGGTCTGCGCTGGGCAACTTTTTCCTTAAATAGCAACTTATTTGCAAAACGGAAGCCGCTTCTGTGGCGTAAAATGATACGCGGCTATGTGTCTATCATCAGTCTGTGACTGCCGCTGCATAAGAAATGAAATGTTACAGT
The DNA here is from genome assembly GCF_055691185.1 of Crinia signifera. Lineage (NCBI taxonomy): Eukaryota > Metazoa > Chordata > Amphibia > Anura > Myobatrachidae > Crinia > Crinia signifera. Next base: position 472,959,929 of record NC_139217.1, on the reverse strand, counting down.
GTTTTCCTGGGGAACATTGTAACATAGAATTATGTACGCAGATACCGCCGCAGTCACACAATGACTATAGACCCGCCTCCTATCATTTTATTCCACAGAAGCTGCTTGTGCGTCCTATTTGGTCCGTTTTGCACAGAGCGCTGTAACTAGAAGGAGGCTAGATGTATGTGGACACATCTGTATAAACAAGTGATAAAACTCATATTGCGTATGATAAATGTGGCACCAGCCAATCAGCTCCCAGCTAAACCTGGTGACTTCCGATCAGCTCCCGTTTGGGTTACTGTAATTTTGATGAATTTCCAACTCCATATTTTATTGTCCTCCATAGATTTCCTGTCAGATATAAATATACGCAGTTACCGGCCTTATAACCCTGAGTACCTCTATATATCACTGGTAGCAGGGCTGATGGGACAGAGGGTAATATATCACTCACTGTGTATAGGGAAGGAGATCCCCTTCCACAGCCTTGGAGAGAAATAAAGTGGAGGCGTTTCCCATAGCAACAGTCTGTGAAATGACAGTTGGTTGCTTTGGGAAAAAACTTAGCTTTTTACAAGGTTTGATACATCTCCCTATATTGTGATACGATGGGGTATGACATAGGAAGGAAACCTGTGGCAACCACATATCCCAGCAGGCCCTGACACAGTTTTAGCATGGCCTAAGGGTAAAACCAAGGCAGAGCATGCTGGGATATGCAGTTCTCCAGCCGCTAGTGTACACAGGTTTCCTGTCTCTGGGGTATGACAGTACATAATGGTGCATGATGTTCTATAATGCTATAAGGAGATAAAGTATCGGCCAATCAGCTCCAAGCTTCTGCCTGGACTTTATGGCACTCTTCATCACATTGGCCAACTAGACCTGTGTGCTTGTATTTATGACGGCACATTGGGGGGCATAGTTAATATCCGGGGGGGGGGGGGCTCTGATACGTGAACCGCCTATTAAGTCACCGCCTCTAATCCTCCGTTAGTGACGGATTACTGCTGATTAATGGTTGCCAGCGACCAAGGTGAGAGTAGTCAGGAATGAGACCCCCAGCTGAGACCGCTTCCCAGACTCCCTGTGTATATTTAGGAGGGTCCGGCCTAGTCAGTGAGGGACCATGGAAAAACCCATCACCATCAGCCCCTCTGTGGTTATATCGGTGCCATTGCATTTGGAAAGTGCAGCGCCATATGTGGGACAGAATGTGCCCTACGCCTGTCCAGCCCCTGCCAGGGCACACTCCACAGTGGCACAGCCTGGGATATACCATGCCATATGTATGTCCTGTATATACTGCACCCTCCCATGCTGAGGGCTATATCATGTATATATATATATATATATATACATACATACCGTGCAAGAGGTCTATTGTGTTCTGTATTTGGCGCCCATCATCCTGGTTATAAAATATTCGCCCAGGACTCGTACAGGAGATTCTGTGTTTGCCAGGATATTTTGAACAATTTTTGTTTATTGGACGCAAATGAATCACCATTAATATTATAGATAAAAAGTGCTCAGCATTCTATGTACTATTGTATATATACGAAGCAGCACTAATTACTCAGCAGTACTGTACTAGATAATAAGCACACAGCATCTCCCTATGTGCTATAGTATATATATATATATATATATATATATATATATATATATATATATATACAAAGCAGCGGTAATTAATCAGCAGTACTGTACTAGATAATAAACATGCAGCATTTCCCTGTGTATATATACGAAGCAACGGTAATTAATCAGCAGTACTGTACTAGATAATAAGCACACATCATTGCCCTATGTACTATTGTATATATACGAAGCAATGGTAATTAATCAGCAGTACTGTACTAGATAATAAACAAACAGCATTGCCCTATGTACTATTGTATATATACGAAGCAACGGTAATTAATCAGCAGTACTGTACTAGATAATAAGCACACAGCATCTCCCTATGTACTATAGTATATATATATATATATATATATATACACGAAGCAGCAGTAATTAATCAGCAGTACTGTACTAGATTATCAGCACACAGCATCTCCCTATGCACTATTGTATATATACGAACCAGCACTAATTACTCAGCAGTACTGTACTAGATAATAAGCACACAGCATCTCCCTATGTACTATTGTGTATATATACGAAGCAGCGGTAATTAATCAGCAGTACTGTACTAGATAATAAGCACACAGCATTTACCTGTGTACTATTGTATATATACGAAGCAGCGGTAATTAATCAGCAGTACTGTACTAGATTATCAGCACACAGCATCTCCCTATGTACTATTGTATATATACGAAGCAGCAGTAATTAATCAGCAGTACTGTACTAGATTATAAACACACAGCATCTTCCTTGTGTACTATTGTGTATATACGAAGCAGCGGTAATTAATCAGCAGTACTGTACTAGATTATAAGCACACAGCATCTCCCTATGTAATATTGTATATATACGAAGCAGCGGTAATTAATCAGCAGTACTGTACTAGATAATAAACATGCAACATTTCCCTGTGTACTATTGTGTATATACGAAGCAGCGGTAATTAATCAGCAGTACTGTACTAGATTATAAGCACACAGCATCTCCCTATGTACTATTGTATATATACGAAGCAGCGGTAATTAATCAGCAGTACTGTACTATATTATAAGCACACAGCATCTCCCTATGTACTATTGTATATATACGAAGCAGCGGTAATTAATCAGCAGTACTGTACTAGATAATAAACATGCAGCATCTCCCTATGTACTATTGTATATATACGAAGCAGCGGTAATTAATCAGCAGTACTGTACTAGATATTAAGCAAACAGCATCTCCCTATGTACTATTGTATATATACAAAGCAGCGGTAATTAATCAGCAGTACTGTACTAGATAATAAACATGCAGCATTTCCCTGTGTACTATTGTATATATACGAAGCAGCGGTAATTAATCAGCAGTACTGTACTAGATTATAAGCACACAGCATCTCCCTATGTAATATTGTATATATACGAAGCATCGGTAATTAATCAGCAGTACTGTACTAGATTATAAGCACACAGCATCTCCCTATGTAATATTGTATATATACGAAGCAGCGGTAATTAATCAGCAGTACTGTACTAGATTATAAGCACACAGCATCTCCCTATGTACTATTGTATATATACGAAGCAGCGGTAATTAATCAGCAGTACTGTACTAGATTATAAGCACACAGCATCTCCCTATGTAATATTGTATATATACGAAGCAGCGGTAATTAATCAGCAGTACTGTACTAGATTATAAACACACAGCATCTCCCTATGTAATATTGTATATATACGAAGCAGCGGTAATTAATCAGCAGTACTGTACTAGATTATAAGCACACAGCATCTCCCTATGTACTATTGTGTATATATACGAAGCAGCGGTAATTAATCAGCAGTACTGTACTAGATTATAAGCACACAGCATCTCCCTATGTACTATTGTATATATACGAAGCAGCGGTAATTAATCAGCAGTACTGTACTATATTATAAGCACACAGCATTTCCCTGTGTACTATTGTATATATACAAAGCAGCAGTATTTAATCAGCAGTACTGTACTAGATTATAAGCACACAGCATCTCCCTATGTACTATTGTATATATATACGAAGCAGTGGTAATTAATCAGCAGTACTGTACTAGATAATAAACATGCAGCATTTCCCTGTGTACTATTGTGTATATACGAAGCAGCGGTAATTAATCAGCAGTACTGTACTAGATAATAAACATGCAGCATTTCCCTGTGTACTATTGTATATATACGAAGCAGCGGTAATTAATCAGCAGTACTGTACTAGATAATAAGTACACAGCATCTCCCTATGTAATATTGTATATATACGAAGCAGCGGTAATTAATCAGCAGTACTGTACTAGATTATAAGCACACAGCATCTCCCTATGTACTATTGTATATATACGAAGCAGCGGTAATTAATCAGCAGTACTGTACTAGATTATAAGCACACAGCATCTCCCTATGTACTATTGTATATATACGAAGCAGCGGTAATTAATCAGCAGTACTGTACTAGATTATAAGCACACAGCATCTCCCTATGTACTATTGTGTATATATACGAAGCAGCGGTAATTAATCAGCAGTACTGTACTAGATTATAAGCACACAGCATTTCCCTGTGTACTATTGTGTATATACGAAGCAGCGGTAATTAATCAGCAGTACTGTACTAGATTATAAGCACACAGCATCTCCCTATGTACTATTGTATATATATACGAAGCAGCGGTAATTAATCAGCAGTACTGTACTAGATTATAAGCACACAGCATCTCCCTATGTACTATTGTATATATACGAAGCAGCGGTAATTAATCAGCAGTACTGTACTAGATAATAAACATGCAGCATTTCCCTGTGTACTATTGTGTATATACGAAGCAGCGGTAATTAATCAGCAGTACTGTACTAGATTATAAGCACACAGCATCTCCCTATGTACTATTGTATATATACGAAGCAGCGGTAATTAATCAGCAGTACTGTACTAGATTATAAGCACACAGCATCTCCCTATGTACTATTGTATATATACGAAGCAGCGGTAATTAATCAGCAGTACTGTACTAGATTATAAGCACACAGCATCTCCCTATGTAATATTGTATATATACAAAGCAGCGGTAATTAATCAGCAGTACTGTACTAGATATTAAACATACATGTAACTTATTAGAAACTTGCAAATGGAGGACAAGAATGTATAACCGCAAACTAGGGCTATTTACTATTGAACATGTCAGATTGGCGACATTAGATACAATTGATTCCATTTTCGGACATCTCCACGTATGCAGCAAATTACATTGTTACCCATTTTGTATATTATATTGTATTTGCGCAGAATTCTATCATCCTATACAGTAACCAGATCTCCCGATACGACGCATGACGCCATATCCTAACTGCCCGGCAGTTGCCTGCTCTCCCTCTACCACATTTATATCTACGGTGAAGGAAAAGTTTAAATAAACACTTTCTTTTTTTTCCATCATGAACAAAGCCTAATTACTGCTAAATGGCTTCTAGATGTGAACCAGCTGCCGCCTGCTTTTAGGATTTTCTTTTATAGTATATGAATAATATAAGTGTGGCGGGGCGCGCTGCCCTACGGGGAGACGGCCATTATATCCTATGATTATATGTCTGGTGGAAATAGAAGGACACAGTATCGGAATGGCGAGCCAAAGTATATAATACAACTGCTGATAATAATACTCCGATGTGTTCAGTGCTCACAGTATGAGGGCTGGCCCACAGTATAAGGGTTGGCCCACAGTATAAGGATTAACCAACAGTATAAGGGCTGGCCCACAGTATAAGGATTGGCCCACAGTATAAGGGTTAACCCACAGTATAAGGGTTGACCCACAGTATAAGGGTTGGCCCACAGTATAAGGACTGACCCACAGTATAAGGGCTGGCCCACAGTATAAGCGCTGGCCCACAGTATAAGTGCTGGCCCACAGTATAAGGACTGGCCCACAGTATAAGGACTGGCCCACAGTATAAGGGCTGACCCACAGTATAAGGGTTGGCCCACAGTATAAGGGCTAACCCACAGTATAAGGGCTGACCCACAGTATAAGGGCTGACCCACAGTACAAGGGCTGACCCACAGTATAAAGACTGACCCACAGTTAGTGTTCACTCTAGTATTTTGTGCGGGCAGGGCACTGGGGAGCGGATCGGGCCCGCCAACGTAACAGCTGTGGGCGATCATGTGCCGCAACATCACAAAAGGGGCGTGCCCGGGCCGCGACGTCATCAAAAAGGGCGGGCCCGGCCACCACGTCATTAAAGGGGGCGGACCCGGCCACCGCCATCACCAAATGGGCGGCCCCGGCCCCTCCGAAGTCTCTGTGCTGCCGGGGAAGCGCTGGGCATCGCCGTCTACTGTGGCGCTGGGCTTCCCCGTGCAGTGTGTCGGGGCAGACACCAGGCTGTTTTAGCGAGGCGCTGCTAGAGGGGCAAAGCGCATTTTTCCCTTTAAAAATCTGGCAGGGCGCAGCGCCACGCTAAAACAGCCTAGCGGGAACACTAACAGTATAAGGGCTGACCAACAGTCTGTGACAATGCAGCTGATCTGTAGGAATCAGTGGCACCACTGAGGTGTGAGGCACTGGGAGAAGCAGCTGATCTGTTCAGTAGGAACCAGTGACACCACTGAGGTGTGAGGCACTGGGAGAAGCAGCTGATCTGTTCAGTAGGAACTAGTGACACCACTGAGGTGTGAGGCACTGGGAGAAGCAGCTGATCTGTTCAGTAGGAACCAGTGAGGTGTGAGGCACTTGGAGAATGGAGTTGATCAGTTCACTAGGAACCAGTGATACCATTGAGGTTTAAGGCACTGTGAGAATGTACAGTAGCTGATAACACTATTTTTGTTATTTATTCAATGTAATACTGTTTTGTCTCCCTGTATTGTTCCTTAGTTCGGCGCTGCGAAACACTTGTGGCGCCTTATAAATAAAATTATAATAATAATAATAACAACTAGTGACACCATTGAAGTTAAGGCATTGAGGTGTGAGGCACTATGAGAATGCAGCTGATCAGTTCACTAAGAACCAATTACAACATTGAGGCACTTTAGTATAACGCTTTTAAGAATAAAAACCCTCTGTTTGCCAGTTGTGACCCTCACATCGGAGCTTTGCCTACATCATCCTACCTCAGTGACATCACTGGTTCCTAGCATAGCGTTGTGTACGCACATAGGACAGACCCCTCCAGTGTATGCGGGAGACAGGCATCTAAGCTTCTGGCTGTCCTATGGTGGTTGCAAAAGATCGATACATGAAAATGCAGTATGTTGTGGCTGTACGACACCCCGCTCTCCCTCCCCAGTATGTTGTGGCTGTATGACACCCCGCTCTCCCTCCCCAGTATGGTGTGGCTGTATGACACCCCGCTCTCCCTCCTCAGTATGTTGTGGCTGTATGACACCCCGCTCTCCCTCCCCAGTATGTTGTGGCTGTATGACACCCCGCTCTCCCTTCCCAGTATGGTGTGGTCGTATGACACCCCGCTCTCCCTCCCCAGTATGTTGTGGCTGTATGACACCCCGCTCTCCCTCCCCGGTATGTTGTGGCTGTATGACACCCCGCTCTCCCTCCCCAGTATGTTGTGGCTGTATGACACCCCGCTCTCCCTCCCCAGTATGTTGTGGCTGTATGACACCCCGCTCTCCCTCCCCAGTATGGTGTGGTCGTATGACACCCCGCTCTCCCTCCCCAGTATGTTGTGGCTGTATGACACCCCGCTCTCCCTCCCCAGTATGTTGTGGCTGTATGACACCCGCTCTCCCTCCCCAGTATGTTGTGGCTGTATGACACCCGCTCTCCCTCCCCAGTATGTTGTGGCTGTATGACACCCCGCTCTCCCTCCCCAGTATGTTGTGGCTGTATGACACCCCGCTCTCCCTCCCCAGTATGTTGTGGCTGTATGACACCCCGCTCTCCCTCCCCAGTATGTTGTAGCTGTACGACACCCGCTCTCCCTCCCCAATATGTTGTGGCTGTATGACACCCCGCTCTCCCTCCCCAGTATGTTGTGGCCGTATGACACCCCGCTCTCCCTCCCCAGTATGTTGTGGCCGTACGACACCTCGCTCTCCCTCCCCAGTATGTTGTGGCTGTACGACACCCGCTCTCCCTCCCCAGTATGTTGTGGCTGTATGACACCCCGCTCTCCCTCCCCAGTATGTTGTGGCTGTATGACACCCCGCTCTCCCTCCCCAGTATGTTGTAGCTGTACGACACCCGCTCTCCCTCCCCAGTATGTTGTGGCTGTATGACACCCCGCTCTCCCTCCCCAGTATGTTGTGGCCGTATGACACCCCGCTCTCCCTCCCCAGTATGTTGTGGCTGTACGACACCCCGCTCTCCCTACCCAGTATGTTGTGGCTGTATGACACCCCGCTCTCCCTCCCCAGTATGGTGTGGCTGTATGACACCCCGCTCTCCCTCCTCAGTATGTTGTGGCTGTATGACACCCCGCTCTCCCTCCCCAGTATGTTGTGGCTGTATGACACCCCGCTCTCCCTTCCCAGTATGGTGTGGTCGTATGACACCCCGCTCTCCCTCCCCAGTATGTTGTGGCTGTATGACACCCCGCTCTCCCTCCCCGGTATGTTGTGGCTGTATGACACCCCGCTCTCCCTCCCCAGTATGTTGTGGCTGTATGACACCCCGCTCTCCCTCCCCAGTATGTTGTGGCTGTATGACACCCCGCTCTCCCTCCCCAGTATGGTGTGGTCGTATGACACCCCGCTCTCCCTCCCCAGTATGTTGTGGCTGTATGACACCCCGCTCTCCCTCCCCAGTATGTTGTGGCTGTATGACACCCGCTCTCCCTCCCCAGTATGTTGTGGCTGTATGACACCCCGCTCTCCCTCCCCAGTATGTTGTGGCTGTATGACACCCCGCTCTCCCTCCCCAGTATGTTGTGGCTGTATGACACCCCGCTCTCCCTCCCCAGTATGTTGTGGCTGTATGACACCCCGCTCTCCCTCCCCAGTATGTTGTAGCTGTACGACACCCGCTCTCCCTCCCCAGTATGTTGTGGCTGTATGACACCCCGCTCTCCCTCCCCAGTATGTTGTGGCCGTATGACACCCCGCTCTCCCTCCCCAGTATGTTGTGGCCGTACGACACCTCGCTCTCCCTCCCCAGTATGTTGTGGCTGTACGACACCCGCTCTCCCTCCCCAGTATGTTGTGGCTGTATGACACCCCGCTCTCCCTCCCCAGTATGTTGTGGCTGTATGACACCCCGCTCTCCCTCCCCAGTATGTTGTAGCTGTACGACACCCGCTCTCCCTCCCCAGTATGTTGTGGCTGTATGACACCCCGCTCTCCCTCCCCAGTATGTTGTGGCCGTATGACACCCCGCTCTCCCTCCCCAGTATGTTGTGGCTGTACGACACCCCGCTCTCCCTACCCAGTATGTTGTGGCTGTATGACACCCCGCTCTCCCTCCCCAGTATGTTGTGGCCATACGACACCCCGCTCTCCCTCCCCAGTATGTTGTGGCTGTATGACACCCCGCTCTCCCTCCCCAGTATGGTGTGGCTGTATGACACCCCGCTCTCCCTCCCCAGTATGGTGTGGCTGTATGACACCCCGCTCTCCCTCCCCAGTATGTTGTGGCTGTATGACACCCCGCTCTCCCTCCCCAGTATGTTGTGGCCGTACGACACCCCGCTCTCCCTCCCCAGTATGTTGTGGCTGTATGACACCCCGCTCTCCCTCCCCAGTATATTGTGGCCGTATGACACCCCGCTCTCCCTCCCCAGTATGTTGTGGCCGTATGACACCCCGCTCTCCCTCCCCAGTATGTTGTGGCTGTATGACACCCCGCTCTCCCTCCCCAGTATGTTGTGGCCGTATGACACCCCGCTCTTCCTCCCCAGTATGTTGTGGCTGTATGACACCCTGCTCTCCCTCCCCAGTATGGTGTGGCTGTACGACACCCCGCTCTCCCTCCCCAGTATGTTGTGGCCGTATGACACCCCGCTCTCCCTCCCCAGTATGTTGTGGCTGTACGACACCCCGCTCTCCCTCCCCAGTATGTTGTGGCTGTACGACACCCCGCTCTCCCTCCCCAGTATGTTGTGGCTGTATGACACCCCGCTCTCCCTCCCCAGTATGTTGTGGCTGTATGACACCCCGCTCTCCCTCCCCAGTATGGTGTGGCCGTATGACACCCCGCTCTCCCTCCCCAGTATGGTGTGGCTGTACGACACCCCGCTCTCCCTCCCCAGTATGTTGTGGCTGTACGACACCCCACTCTCCCTCCCCAGTATGTTGTGGCTGTACGACACCCCGCTCTCCCTCCCCAGTATGTTGTGGCTGTACGACACCCCGCTCTCCCTCCCCAGTATGTTGTGGCTGTATGACACCCCGCTCTCCCTCCCCAGTATGTTGTGGCTGTATGACACCCCGCTCTCCCTCCCCAGTATGTTGTGGCCGTATGACACCCCGCTCTCCCTCCCCAGTATGTTGTGGCCGTACGACACCCCGCTTTCCCTCCCCAGTATGTTGTGGCCGTACGACACCCCGCTCTCCCTCCCCAGTATGTTGTGGCTGTATGACACCCTGCTCTCCCTCCCCAGTATGTTGTGGCTGTATGACACCCGCTCTCCCTCCCCAGTATGTTGTGGCTGTATGACACCCCGCTCTCCCTCCCCAGTATGGTGTGGCTGTACGACACCCCGCTCTCCCTCCCCAGTATGTTGTGGCTGTACGACACCCCACTCTCCCTCCCCAGTATGTTGTGGTTGTACGACACCCCACTCTCCCTCCCCAGTATGTTGTGGCTGTACGACACCCCGCTCTCCCTCCCCAGTATGTTGTGGCCGTATGACACCCCGCTCTCCCTCCCCAGTATGTTGTGGCCGTACGACACCCCGCTCTCCCTCCCCAGTATGTTGTGGCCGTACGACACCCCGCTTTCCCTCCCCAGTATGTTGTGGCCGTACGACACCCCGCTCTCCCTCCCCAGTATGGTGTGGCCGTAAGACACCCCGCTCTCCCTCCCCAGTATGTTGTGGCTGTACGACACCCTGCTCTCCCTCCCCAGTATGTTGTGGCTGTATGACACCCCGCTCTCCCTCCCCAGTATGCTGTGGCTGTACGACACCCCGCTCTCCCTCCCCAGTATGTTGTGGCTGTACGACACCCCGCTCTCCCTCCCCAGTATGTTGTGGCTGTACGACACCCCGCTCTCCCTCCCCAGTATGTTGTGGCCGTATGACACCCCGCTCTCCCTCCCCAGTATGTTGTGGCCGTACGACACCCCGCTCTCCCTCCCCAGTATGTTGTGGCTGTACGACACCCCGCTCTCCCTCCCCAGTATGTTGTGGCTGTACGACACCCCGCTTTCCCTCCCCAGTATGTTGTGGCCGTACGACACCCCGCTCTCCCTCCCCAGTATGGTGTGGCCGTAAGACACCCCGCTCTCCCTCCCCAGTATGTTGTGGCTGTACGACACCTTGCTCTCCCTCCCCAGTATGTTGTGGCTGTATGACACCCCGCTCTCCCTCCCCAGTATGCTGTCGCTGTACGACACCCCGCTCTCCCTCCCCAGTATGTTGTGGCTGTACGACACCCCGCTCTCCCTCCCCAGTATGTTGTGGCTGTATGACACCCCGCTCTCCCTCCCCAGTATGTTGTGGCTGTACGACACCCCGCTCTCCCTCCCCAGTATGTTGTGGCTGTACGACACCCCGCTCTCCCTCCCCAGTATGTTGTGGCTGTATGACACCCTGCTCTCCCTCCCCAGTATGGTGTGGCTGTATGACACCCCGCTCTCCCTACCCAGTATGTTGTGGCTGTATGACACCCCGCTCTCCCTCCCTAGTATGTTGTTGCTGTATGACACCCCGCTCTCCCTCCCCAGTATGTTGTGGCTGTATGACACCCCGCTCTCCCTCCCCAGTATGTTGTGGCTGTATGACACCCCGCTCTCCCTCCCCAGTATGTTGTGGCTGTATGACACCCTGCTCTCCCTCCCCAGTATGTTGTGGCTGTATGACACCCCGCTCTCCCTCCCCAGTATGTTGTGGCCGTACGACACCCCGCTCTCCCTCCCCAGTATGTTGTGGCTGTATGACACCCCGCTCTCCCTCCCCAGTATGTTGTGGCTGTATGACACCCCGCTCTCCCTCCCCAGTATGGTGTGGCTGTATGACACCCCGCTCTCCCTCCTCAGTATGTTGTGGCTGTATGACACCCCGCTCTCCCTCCCCAGTATGTTGTGGCTGTATGACACCCCGCTCTCCCTCCCCAGTATGTTGTGGCTGTATGACACCCCGCTCTCCCTCCCCAGTATGTTGTGGCTGTACGACACCCCGCTCTCCCTCCCCAGTATGTTGTGGCTGTACGACACCCCGCTCTCCCTCCCCAGTATGTTGTGGCTGTATGACACCCCGCTCTCCCTCCCCAGTATGTTGTGGCCGTATGACACCCCGCTCTCCCTCCCCAGTATGTTGTGGCTGTACGACACCCCGCTGTCCCTCCCCAGTATGTTGTGGCTGTATGACACCCTGCTCTCCCTCCCCAGTATGTTGTGGCTGTATGACACCCCGCTCTCCCTCCCCAGTATGTTGTGGCTGTATGACACCCCGCTCTCCCTCCCCAGTATGTTGTGGCTGTATGACACCCCGCTCTCCCTCCCCAGTATGTTGTGGCTGTATGACACCCCGCTCTCCCTCCCCAGTATGTTGTGGCTGTATGACACCCCGCTCTCCCTCCCCAGTATGTTGTGGCTGTATGACACCCCGCTCTCCCTCCTCAGTATGTTGTGGCTGTACGACACCCCGCTCTCCCTCCCCAGTATGTTGTGGCTGTACGACACCCCGCTCTCCCTCCCCAGTATGTTGTGGCTGTACGACACCCCGCTCTCCCTCCCCAGTATGTTGTGGCTGTACGACACCCCGCTCTCCCTCCCCAGTATGTTGTGGCTGTATGACACCCCGCTCTCCCTCCCCAGTATGTTGTGGCTGTATGACACCCCGCTCTCCCTCCCCAGTATCTTGTGGCTGTATGACACCCCGCTCTCCCTCCCCAGTATGTTGTGGCTGTATGACACCCCGCTCTCCCTCCCCAGTATGTTGTGGCTGTATGACACCCCGCTCTCCCTCCCCAGTATGTTGTGGCTGTACGACACCCCGCTCTCCCTCCCCAGTATGTTGTGGCTGTACGACACCCCGCTCTCCCTCCCCAGTATGTTGTGGCTGTACGACACCCCGCTCTCCCTCCCCAGTATGTTGTGGCTGTATGACACCCCGCTCTCCCTCCCCAGTATCTTGTGGCTGTATGACACCCCGCTCTCCCTCCCCAGTATGTTGTGGCTGTATGACACCCCGCTCTCCCTCCCCAGTATGTTGTGGCTGTATGACACCCCGCTCTCCCTCCCCAGTATGTTGTGGCTGTATGACACCCCGCTCTCCCTCCCCAGTATGTTGTGGCTGTATGACACCCCGCTCTCCCTCCCCAGTATGTTGTGGCTGTATGACACCCCGCTCTCCCTCCCCAGTATGTTGTGGCTGTACGACACCCCGCTCTCCCTCCCCAGTATGTTGTGGCTGTACGACACCCCGCTCTCCCTCCCCAGTATGTTGTGGCTGTACGACACCCCGCTCTCCCTCCCCAGTATGTTGTGGCTGTACGACACCCCGCTCTCCCTCCCCAGTATGTTGTGGCTGTACGACACCCCGCTCTCCCTCCCCAGTATGTTGTGGCTGTACGACACCCCGCTCTCCCTCCCCAGTATGTTGTGGCTGTACGACACCCCGCTCTCCCTCCCCAGTATGTTGTGGCTGTATGACACCCCGCTCTCCCTCCCCAGTATGTTGTGGCTGTACGACACCCCGCTCTCCCTCCCCAGTATGTTGTGGCTGTATGACACCCCGCTCTCCCTCCCCAGTATGTTGTGGCTGTATGACACCCCGCTCTCCCTCCCCAGTATGTTGTGGCTGTACGACACCCCGCTCTCCCTCCCCAGTATGTTGTGGCTGTACGACACCCCGCTCTCCCTCCCCAGTATGTTGTGGCTGTACGACACCCCGCTCTCCCTCCCCAGTATGTTGTGGCTGTACGACACCCCGCTCTCCCTCCCCAGTATGTTGTGGCTGTACGACACCCCGCTCTCCCTCCCCAGTATGTTGTGGCTGTACGACACCCCGCTCTCCCTCCCCAGTATGTTGTGGCTGTACGACACCCCGCTCTCCCTCCCCAGTATGTTGTGGCTGTACGACACCCCGCTCTCCCTCCCCAGTATGTTGTGGCTGTACGACACCCCGCTCTCCCTCCCCAGTATGTTGTGGCTGTACGACACCCCGCTCTCCCTCCCCAGTATGTTGTGGCTGTACGACACCCCGCTCTCCCTCCCCAGTATGTTGTGGCTGTATGACACCCCGCTCTCCCTCCCCAGTATGTTGTGGCTGTATGACACCCCGCTCTCCCTCCCCAGTATGTTGTGGCTGTATGACACCCCGCTCTCCCTCCCCAGTATGTTGTGGCTGTATGACACCCCGCTCTCCCTCCCCAGTATGTTGTGGCTGTATGACACCCCGCTCTCCCTCCCCAGTATGTTGTGGCTGTATGACACCCCGCTCTCCCTCCCCAGTATGTTGTGGCTGTACGACACCCCGCTCTCCCTCCCCAGTATGTTGTGGCTGTACGACACCCCGCTCTCCCTCCCCAGTATGTTGTGGCTGTACGACACCCCGCTCTCCCTCCCCAGTATGTTGTGGCTGTACGACACCCCGCTCTCCCTCCCCAGTATGTTGTGGCTGTACGACACCCCGCTCTCCCTCCCCAGTATGTTGTGGCTGTACGACACCCCGCTCTCCCTCCCCAGTATGTTGTGGCTGTACGACACCCCGCTCTCCCTCCCCAGTATGTTGTGGCTGTACGACACCCCGCTCTCCCTCCCCAGTATGTTGTGGCTGTACGACACCCCGCTCTCCCTCCCCAGTATGTTGTGGCTGTACGACACCCCGCTCTCCCTCCCCAGTATGTTGTGGCTGTATGACACCCCGCTCTCCCTCCCCAGTATGTTGTGGCTGTATGACACCCCGCTCTCCCTCCCCAGTATGTTGTGGCTGTATGACACCCCGCTCTCCCTCCCCAGTATGTTGTGGCTGTACGACACTCCGCTCTCCCTCCCCAGTATGTTGTGGCTGTACGACACCCCGCTCTCCCTCCCCAGTATGTTGTGGCTGTACGACACCCCGCTCTCCCTCCCCAGTATGTTGTGGCTGTACGACACCCCGCTCTCCCTCCCCAGTATGTTGTGGCTGTACGACACCCCGCTCTCCCTCCCCAGTATGTTGTGGCTGTACGACACCCCGCTCTCCCTCCCCAGTATGTTGTGGCTGTACGACACCCCGCTCTCCCTCCCCAGTATGTTGTGGCTGTATGACACCCCGCTCTCCCTCCCCAGTATGTTGTGGCTGTACGACACCCCGCTCTCCCTCCCCAGTATGTTGTGGCTGTACGACACCCCGCTCTCCCTCCCCAGTATGTTGTGGCTGTACGACACCCCGCTCTCCCTCCCCAGTATGTTGTGGCTGTACGACACCCCGCTCTCCCTCCCCAGTATGTTGTGGCTGTACGACACCCCGCTCTCCCTCCCCAGTATGTTGTGGCTGTATGACACCCCGCTCTCCCTCCCCAGTATGTTGTGGCTGTACGACACCCCGCTCTCCCTCACCAGTATGTTGTGGCTGTACGACACCCCGCTCTCCCTCCCCAGAGCGGGGATGAAGGGTTACCAGTCTCCTTTCGCTTTCTAGTTCATATGGATGAGTCATGGGCTCAGTGAAAGGACAGCCATAATGAGCGCTTTGATGTAGAGGGGCCGGTGACTGATGGGAGCTGATGGGCCCCCGGAGACAGCATGGAATGTGTCATTTCCCCTGTCATGCCCTGGGTCCTGTCCAGCAGGCAGGTTGTAAGGTAAGGATGACTGATGGGTGTGCGTGAGATGGGGCATTGCCATAATGTCACCCTCCGGGGTCACATACAGACCAGCGTTACCCATAACCCAGTTGAGTGTGTATGATTGCTTACAAGGTGGGACATGACTGGTAACGTTACCCTATTTGTACACAATGTAACGAGGCGTCACAATGGGGCATTCTATAATAACCTTCATTATCTATTGTCTGTAAGATCAGGAATCTCCTCCCGTGGTCCAGCTTGACACGCCAGTCAGGTGACGTGGTACGATACAGCCACGGTGAGAGGGAATGCAGGGATCTACAGATAAAGCTGGTGGTTCCATCGGCGGAGTAGGAAATCGGTAATCACCGTAGTTTAGCATTGATATCCCCAGGTCAGGGCGGTAAGGGTTAACAGCCGGGCTCTTTGTAGGTTTCCTTATTGAATTTGGCGCGGTCCGGCGGCCGGATCTCTGCAGATTTATGCTTTAAGTTTCAGCGTAAACCTAATTCTAAAATCTAAAAATGTAAAATTCCATATACATAAAATAACGCTTTATACATTGGGAGACGTCTTATGTACAGGAGGAAGGTTCCTCTACAGTTATCCATGGGAGGTAGAAGGGAACCACTTACTCTGGTTGACTCGCTCCTGCGCGAATTCGGAAGGTGGACTGAGCTTTTGCGCATGTGAAGCAGCATTTCTGTGCATGTGCGTACGCTGGACGCTACATCAGTTCGCCAAATGCACGCTCCAAGCCTTTCGAGCGGGGGGGAAGAGGGGCGTGGGGTGCCGTGCTGGTCCATTAGCATATGTGTGAAAACGTTTGTGACGCACGTGCGGGGGGCGGACAGCTGACATAACCGGATCTACACGCAAATGCGTGAGTGGTCTGGACCACCATATTACATCCGTGTGCGCTTTCAGCATCATTCGATGGTCGGAGAACTGGCATGCGAACGGAGGTATATTTGAAACATCCATTCGCATGCCGGGCGAACGAACCCAGCGTACGAAGGGGGGCAGGCGTACCACCATTCACAGGGCGGGTTCTGGATGACTCACAAGGGCCCGAAGTGCATTACAGCCACCAGGACTGACCCATAAGGTCCTTGGGAATAGGTATGGGGGTGCAGAAGGGGTGAGGTTAGTGCTGGAAATGATCCCTGCCATTAGTACTGATAAGTCACCCGCCCACCCAGTCCATAGGGGGCAGAACCCGCCTTTGGCACCCGCAGGGTCTCCTGTGCCTGATCAGTACCGGATGACATTTCTGCCTTTACTTGGAGCGCTGGGGTCCTGCTCGCTGCCCGTACATGGAAGCAGGATCTGGGACTGGTTACACACTGGAGGATTAATCATTATAAACACTGGAGGATTGTGTCTGGGGGCCACTCATACCTGCGCTGCTTTATGTATACAGACGCAGAGTCATTGTAGTAGGTCCGGATCCAGGGACTGCAACCCCTTCAGTGCCGGCGCGGAGCAGTGTCACTAGATGTGTATAGGAACATCAGAGGTATCTATGGTAGACCCTTCCCAATCAGTTATACCTAGCCAGTCATCCCTCGTGCACAGCTCCCCGTGTCATCCCTCGTGCACAGCTCCCCATGTCATCCCTCGTGCATAGCTCCCCGTGTCATCCCTCGAGCACAGCTCCCCGTGTCATCCCTCGTGCACAGCTCCCCATGTCATCCCTCGTGCACAGCTCCCCATGTCATCCCTCGTGCATAGCTCCCCGTGTCATCCCTCGAGCACAGCTCCCCGTGTCATCCCTCGTGCACAGCTCCCCGTGTCATCCCTCGTGCACAGCTCCCCGTGTCATCCCTGTGCACAGCTCCCCATGTCATCCCCCGTGCACAGCTCCCCGTGTCATCCCCCGTGCACAGCTCCGCGTGTCATCCCTCGTGCACAGCTCCCCGTGTCATCCCTCGTGCACAGCTCCTCGTGTCATCCCTCGTGCACAGCTCCACGAGTCATCCCTTGTGCACAGCTCCCCGTGTCATCCCCCGTGCACAGCTCCCCCTGTCATCCCCCGTGCACAGCTCCCCGTGTCATCCCCCGTGCACAGCTCCCGGTGTCATCCCCCGTGCACAGCTCCGCGTGTCATCCCCCGTGCACAGCTCCCCGTTTCATCCCTCGTGCACAGCTCCCCGTTTCATCCCTCGTGCACAGCTCCCCATGTCATCCCTCGTGCACAGCTCCTCGTGTCATCCCTCGTGCACAGCTCCCTGTTTCATCCCTCATGCACAGCTCCCTGTGTCATAGCTCCCCGTGATATCTGCTTTCTCTAGTGCCAGCTCCCCGTGATCCCTGCTTTCTATAGTGCCAGCTCCCCGTGATCCCTGCTTTCTCTAGTGCCAGCTCCCTGTGATCCCTGATTTCTCTAGTGCCAGCTCCCCGTGATCCCTGCTTTCTCTACTGCCAGCTCCCTGTGATCCCTGCTTTCTCTACTGCCAGCTTCCCTTGATCCCTGCTTTCTCTACTGCCAGCTCCCCTTGATCCCTGCTTTCTCTACTGCCAGCTCCTCGTGATCCCTGCTTTCTCTACTGCCAGCTCCCTTGATCCTTGCTTTCTCTACTGTCAGCTCCCCGTGATCCCTGCTTTCTCTAGTGCCAGCTCCCCGTGATCCCTGCTTTCTCTACTGCCAGCTCCCCTTGATCCCTGCTTTCTCTACTGCCAGCTCCCATGATCCCTGCTTTCTCTAGTGCTAGCTCCCCATGATCCCTGCTTTCTCTTCTGCCAGCTCCCCGTGATCCCTGCTTTCTTTAGTGCCAGCTCCCATGATCCCTGCTTTCTCTAGTGCTAGCTCCCAGTGATACCTGCTTTCTCTACTGCCAGCTCCCCGTGATCCCTGCTTTCTCTAGTGCCAGCTCCCCGTGATCCCTGCTTTCTCTAGTGCCAGCTCCCATGATCCCTGCTTTCTCTAGTGCCAGCTCCCCGTGATCCCTGCTTTCTCTACTGCCAGCTCCCCGTGATCCCTGCTTTCTCTACTGCCAGCTCCCCGTGATCCCTGCTTTCTTTAGTGCCAGCTCCCTGTAACCCAGGCTGTGGATAGTTCACACTTCCCTTCAGGGGTTATTATGTTGCATGAGACTATAAATCTGTCAGTTGTGGAATTCCTTGTATCTACCCCTGGAGCAGACAGCTGGTAGCAGCTCTCTAAACACTGTATAGAGACAAATAAATAATTCTGACGTTCGAGAAGAAGCTGCAGGATGAACAGTAGATTTAGATAGAAACTATGGAAATCGTTAAACACAGACCTACAAATGGCTTGAGATGACTAGATGTTATTTGTGGTGGATAGTGGTGACTAGGCCTGTGATGGAAGTGGTGATTAGATGTGGCTGGTGGTGACTAGAGCTGGCTGGTGGTGACTAGAGTAGGCTTGCAGTAACCAGAGGTGGCTTGCGCTTACTAGAGGTGGCTTGAGGAGACTAGCGTAGGCTTGCAGAGACCAGTGGTGGCTTACGGTGACCAGAGGTGGCTTTTGGTGACCAGTGGTTGCTTGCGGTGACCAGAGGTGGCTTGCGGTGACCAGAGGTGGCTTTTGGTGACCAGTGGTGGCTTGCGGTGACCAGTGGTGGCTTGCGGTGACCAGAGGTGACTTGTGGTGACTAGATGTGGCTTGCGGTGACCAGTGGTTGTTTGCGGTGACCAGAGGTGGCTTGCGGTGACCAGTGGTTGTTTGCGGTGACCAGAGGTGGCTTGCGGGGACTAGATGTGGCTTGCGGCGACTAGAGGTGGCTTGCGGTGACCAAAGGTGGCTTGCAATGACTAGAGGTGGCTTGCGGGGACCAGATGTGGCTTGTGGCGACTAGAGGTGGCTTGCGGTGACCAAAGGTGGCTTGCGGTGACTAGATGTGGCTTGCGGCGACTAGAGGTGGCTTGCGGTGACCAAAGGTGGTTTGCGGTGACTAGAGGTGGCTTGTGGTGACTAGAGGTGACCAGAGGTGGCTTGCGGTGACTAGATGTGGCTTGCAGTGACTAGAGGTGGCTTGCGGTGACCAGTGGTGGCTTGCGGTGACTAGATGTGGCTTGCGGTGACTAGAGGTGGCTTGCGGTGACCAGAGGTGGCTTGCGGTGATTAGATGTGGCTTGCGATGACTAGAGGTGGCTGGCAGTGACCAGCGGTGGCTTGCGGGGACTAGAGGTGGCTTGTGGTGACCAGAGGTGGCTTGCGGTGACTAGAGGTGGCTTGCGGTAGATAGTGCTGACTATGGGAGCCAGGGAAGCTTAGTGTTTTTGTTACTCTGGTTTGTCGGACGCCTGTCTATGACTCTTAATCGTCTGAGTGATTGATTGATGACTGCCATGTGGGTGAAGGAAGGGAGGCGTCTAGAACGCTCAGTGCTGACATTGTTATTCACCTCTTATCACGTCCTATTTAGGAAATTCCTCTTTCATGATTATTGAAACCCTTTTATTGACTGATACTGGGAGCCGGAACATCACTGATAAATCTCTGATCAGGTGCCGTAAACTTGGGAGGACAGACTGGCCACGTATGAGGTTAGCCAAAGGACTAACCACTAAAGGGCACCCATTGTGAGCTTGCAGTGGAGGCATCTGTAAGAATGCCTCATGCCTCAGCCAGGCCACTAATATTTTCTCAATCAGTTGGCTGCAGAATCAGGCCCAAGATATCCGTATGACCGGGTCTCTAGATAATCCGCCCCATGCCGGGAAGCTTGTTGGATGTTGAGTCTATTTTCTGGATGAAGGTCTAGATCGGGTTATAATACACAGGTGGGAGGCGGATATGTGACACTCACAATGGCAGTCTCCTGGGTTTGGAAGGGCAGAGTGTTCCGGCTATTTATACGGATGTTCCGTGGCAGCAGGTGGTGGTGGGGGGGGGGATCACTAACACGCTTAGTATAGAATTGTTATCGCACAATAGTCCTGCTTCCAGATACATGTGGAGGTGGGGGTGCGCAGCTGCAGCTTGCCGGGTTAGTCATACATGCTTGGGAAATAGACCGTGTTATTTACATGTCTTGGCCAGTGTACCATGCGAGCCGGGACCACAGGGTCATAGATCTGTACAATACACCGTGCACGTGCAACCTTACCTGTATTGTGGGCTACAGATGATTTCTGTGGTTCCAGATGTTTTCAGGGAGAGGTCACGTGTTGCAGTCTCACATGCAGAGATCATGTTTCTGAGTCTTGCACTGGGGATTGCAGGCAGAAGTCCTGTCTGAGGTATGAGGAGATACTCCAGCAGCGCATTACTCAGACACATCACTGTAGATCGGCTTTATCTATTGGGTCATGTTTGTAAACATCGATCATCGGAGTAACCCTCAGGTTTTCTGTAATGCTGCCTGTCGTCAGCCCTGTACCACAACAGCATGTCACATCCTGCGACTTCCTGCATCATCCTGCGACATCCAGCATCATCCTGCGACTTCCTGCATCATCCTGCGACATCCTGCATCATCCTGTGACATCCTGCGACATCCTGCGTCATCATGCATCATCCTGCGACATCCTGCATCATCCTGCGACATCCTGCATCATCCTGCGACATCCTGCATCATCCTGCGACTTCCTGCATCATCCTGCGACATCCTGCATCATCCTGCATCATCCTGCGACATCCTGCAACATCCTGCATCATCCTGCGTCATCCTGCGACATCCTGCATCATCCTGCGACATCCTGCAACATCCTGCACACATCCTGCGAAGGCCAGATCCAAAAACACCTGAGATGGGCTCAGACCACAGGCTTATATTGAAGATTAAAACATTGCAGCGTACCGCCCCAGCCTGTGACCCCATAAACGCACTGCCTCTGCCTGTGACCCCATAAACGCACCGCCCCAGCCTGTGACCCCATAAACGCACTGCCTCTGCCTGTGACCCCATAAACGCACTGCCTCTGCCTGTGACCCCATAAACGCACTGCCTCTGCCTGTGACCCCATAAACGCACTGCCTCTGCCTGTGACCCCATAAACGCACTGCCTCTGCCTGTGACCCCATAAACGCACTACCTCTGCCTGTGACCCCATAAACGCACTGCCTCTGCCTGTGACCCCGTAAACGCACTGCCTCTGCCTGTGACCCCATAAACGCACTGCCTCTGCCTGTGACCCCATAAACGCACTGCCTCTGCCTGTGACCCCGTAAATGCACTACCTCTGCCTGTGACCCCATAAACGCACTGCCTCTGCCTGTGACCCCATAAACGCACTACCTCTGCCTGTGACCCCATAAACGCACTGCCTCTGCCTGTGACCCCATAAATGCACTGCCTCTGCCTGTGACCCCATAAATGCACTGCCTCTGCCTGTGACCCCATAAACGCACTGCCTCTGCCTGTGACCCCATAAACGCACTGCCTCTGCCTGTGACCCCATAAACGCACTACCTCTGCCTGTGACCCCATAAATGCACTGCCTCTGCCTGTGACCCCATAAATGCACCGCCTCTGCCTGTGACCCCATAAACGCACTGCCTGTGACCTGATTTTACCGCGAAAGTGCGTTTTTAAGTCGCGCCGGAACTCGCATCCAGATGTTTTCCCATTGAAGATAATACAATTTGCATATTTAATGAGATGCGAATTCGGGAAAATGTGTCTAAAAATCGCCAAACATGCCGATTTGGCCAGAACCCTGCACGGATCATTGAGATCTGTGCATGGTCCTGTGTAAAAAAACATGTTTTTTTTTTAATGGCGCGGGGATCCCCCTCCTGAGCATAGCCGCTCCCGGGCTCATTGAGCCGGACCTGGTTCCAATAATACGGGGGACGAAAAGCATAGGGGTGGCTTGACACTGCGGGCTGTTGGGGGACCCCTACGCTTTTTGTGCCCTGTATTTTTGGAACCAGGTCCGACTCAATGATCCTGGGGCTGGTTATGCTCAGGAGGGGGGACCCCACACCATTTTTTTTTCTTTTTTTAAACACAAATTCATGACTGAAAATCACCCATTATCGCACTTTTTTGCCCGGAACACACAGCTCATTAAATATGCGATTTCGTGGCAAAAAATGCGATTTCAAAAAGTGCGATAATGGGCGATTTTGAAAAGTGACTAAAACTCTCATCCCATTAAATGTTGGCCACAGTGTAAGTTTCCCAGCTGGGACATCTTCCATACCCGATTATCGGACCCCCTGTGATAACACGGCCTGTCTGCCTCATACGGGTAGAATAATGCTCTGGAAGCCGGACTTCTGTTATAGTGACGACATTCCCCTCACCACGTACTATACGGAGGTCTGTACCCGCCTGGTGATCATCTCTGCGCACCTGTGCCTTTATTTAGCCTGTGCTGGGACTTGTAGTGTTCTGTTACAGATGTGACGTAACCTGAGTTAGCAGCAAGCGCAGATATGCGCAGTAACCGCCATTATGGATACCGGGTACAACGGCCGCCTCTGGCTATCTGTATATGGACTGTATGATTCTATATAACCAAGTGGTTCTCCTAGTCTGGAGTCCTCCGGGCCCCTGTATTTCTGAAACCAGCTCCGGGCCCTCGGGGACTCAGATCCATTCTAGTACTTCTCCATGATATTTATTCAGTTCCTGAGCTGATTTGGTAACAGAAACGTCAGTGTCTCCTATATGCGGCATTTCATACCTTCCTTCCAGCTGTGACCTCTGAGCTAGCACTTCACTGACCCGCGAGATCATCCTGTGCATCGCAATTTGGTATTTGCACAGGCCCAGAAGGAAAGGGATTTAGCATTCATTCAGATAAACTCTGCTTTGTATGTTTGCGAGGGGCATAGAGATAATACGGGGGGCTCACAAACATTAATTCACATTCTCTAAACAGCGAGACAGTGAAAACTTTAGTATCATATGGTCCAAAAATATTTAGGTACAATCTGGGTATAGACAGATGTAGTCCCCAGACAGTCCGGGATACGTCATATTGTCGACAGCACTTAGGTAGACACCGTTGGGTCGACAGGGTTCTAGGTCGACACGGGACAAGGTTGACATGGGTTTAGGTTGACACATGCCTTAGGTCGACAGGTCGCGAGGTCGACATGGGTTTTTTCACTCTGTTTTGAGCCGACATGTGCCGACAGGTGGTATTTCATGCCCTACCATACAGTAGGGCAGGGGTCTTCAACCTTTAAGACAGCGTGGGCCACCTAAAAAAATCCAGTGAAGCCCGAGGGCCACTAAAATCGCCTACGGAATTTCGGACAGCCCCATAGAATCACAGCTCCCCTATAACGTCAGCACAGTCCTTCATAGATAGTTGGCACAGCCGCCCATACTCAGCACATAACCCCCCCCCCCCCCCCCCCCACACACACACACACACACCCTAATAGTTATCAGCAGCCAATTTGGGTTCCAGTGCAAACAGTAAAATATGTGCCCCCCCCCCATATATAATTTGATATTGAATAAATTGCACGCGCCGTAGGCGTGCTCCCAAAAACGGGTGTGACCTAATTATAAGGGGCGTGGTCTAATTATAACGAGTGTGAACTAGCAGGAAAACAATTACCTGACACCTCTTTTGCAACCTGCATGACCAGACATTGGTTACCGCAGGAATGGTCTTTGTCCTCACATGCTTAAGTTGACTGAAGGCTGCACAATGAAATATAAACATGAAGGCCCACACAGTGACCTAGTACGCCTCACAGATCGAACCCAAACAATGAAAGGCTACTTAAATCAATATACACTGTTACACTGTTTATCCGTAATGCCCATTACACATTGTGCATCACACCATAGTGTCCATTAGACATTATGCCACACACCGTAATACCTGTTGTACATTATGTCATACACCATAATGCCCATTACACATTATGCCGCACCGTGATGCCCATTACACATTAATCCACACAAAATTATGCCCATTGCACATTATGCCCCACACTGATGCCCATTATGCCACAGACCATAATGCCAGCAGTACTCCTGCTTATACATATGATGCCCCAGCAGTGCCCCTCACCTAATGCCCCAGCAGTGCCCCTCGCACAATGCCCCAGCAGTGCCCCTCACACAATGCCCCAGCAGTGCCCCTCACACACAATGCCCCAGCAGTGCCCCTCACACACAATGCCCCAGCAGTGCCCCTCACACACAATGCCCCAGCAGTGCCCCTCACACACAATGCCCCAGCAGTGCCCCTCACACACAATTCCCCAGCAGTGCCCCTCACACACAATGCCCTAGCAGTTGCCCTCACACAATTCTCCAGCAGTGCCCCTCACACAATGCCCCAGCAGTGCCCCTCACATACAATGCCCCAGCAGTGCCCCTCACACACAATGCCCCAGCAGTGCCCCTCACACACAATGCCCCCAGTAATGCCCCACACACAATGCCCCCAGTAATGCCTGCAGCTTTGCCAGGTCCCCTGCTCCCGGCCAGATGTACCTCCTCATCCTGCAGCTTTGACGGGTCACCTGCTTCCACCATCCATGCCTCCTCCTGCAGTTTCACCGGGTCCCCTCCGCCAGCTGTGCCTCCTCCTCCTGCAGTTCCAGTGCCGGGTCCCCTGCTCCCGCCAGCTGCGTCTCCTCCTCCCGCAGCTTCGCCGGGTCCCAACTCCCCAGCTTGTGACCAGACGTGCCTCCTCCTCCCTCAGCCGCGCTGGATCCACTCCTCTGCCCTGCCTGCAGCCAATGGAAATCGGGTAGGCGGCACCCAAGGGGACTCCATTACACTGCCTCCCTCGGCAGCATTTTCTTTTACTGAAAAAAAATAAATCATGTGCATGGCGGGCAGAGGGCCACTGAGATCAGCTCCGCGGGCCACTCGTGGCCCGCGGGCCATGGGTTGAAGACCCCTGCAGTAGGGCATGATGTGAGAATAAAATAGTGTGCCGAGCGCAGCGAGGCACCGTGCCCAAAGCATCATGAGCGAAGCGAGTGATGCGAGGGGCTGCGGTTCACTTCCAACTGTGTCCATGCCGACTGTACAGGCAGATTTAGTCCCTAGACAGTCTAG
The DNA here is from genome assembly GCF_055691185.1 of Crinia signifera. Classification (NCBI taxonomy): domain Eukaryota; kingdom Metazoa; phylum Chordata; class Amphibia; order Anura; family Myobatrachidae; genus Crinia; species Crinia signifera. Next base: position 472,934,444 of record NC_139217.1, on the reverse strand, counting down.
GTAAAGGCAGATATAGTCCCCAGACAGTCCGGGTACAGGCAGATATAGTCCCCAGGCAGTCCGGGTACAGGCAGATGTAGTCCCTAGACAGTCTAGGTACAGGCAGATGTAGTCCCCAGACAGTCTAGGTACAGGCAGATGTAGTCCCCAGACAGTCTAGGTTTAGGCAGATATAGTCCCCAGACAGTCCAGGTACAGGCAGATGTAGTCCCGAGACAGTCTAGGTAAAGGCAGATATAGTCCCCAGACAGTCCGGGTACAGGCAGATATAGTCCCCAGACAGTCCGGGTACAGGCAGATGTAGTCCCCAGACAGTCCGGGTACAGGCAGATGTAGTCCCTAGACAGTCTAGGTATAGGCAGATATAGTCCCCAGACAGTCTAGGTAAAGGCAGATATAGTCCCTAGACAGTCTAGGTATAGGCAGGTGTAGTCCTCAGACAGTCCGGGTACAGGCAGATGTAGTCCCCAGACAGTCCGGGTACAGGCAGATGTAGTCCCTAGACAGTCTAGGTAAAGGCAGATATAGTCCCCAGACAGTCCGGGTACAGGCAGATGTAGTCCCTAGACAGTCTAGGTAAAGGCAGATATAGTCCCTAGACAGTCTAGGTACAGGCAGATGTAGTCCCTAGACAGTCTAGGTAAAGGCAGATATAGTCCCTAGACAGTCTAGGTATAGGCAGGTGTAGTCCTCAGACAGTCCGGGTACAGGCAGATGTAGTCCCCAGACAGTCCGGGTACAGGCAGATGTAGTCCCTAGACAGTCTAGGTAAAGGCAGATATAGTCCCTAGACAGTCTAGGTATAGGCAGATATAGTCCCCAGACAGTCCGGGTAAACGCAGATGTAGCCCCTAGACAGTCCGGGTACAGGTAGATGTAGTCCCTAGACAGTCTAGGTAAAGGCAGATATAGCCCCTAGACAGTCTAGGTATAGGCAGATATAGTCCCCAGACAGTCCGGGTACAGGCAGATGTAGTCCCTAGACAGTCTAGGTAAAGGCAGATATAGTCCCTAGACAGTCTAGGTATAGGCAGGTGTAGTCCTCAGACAGTCTGGGTACAGGCAGATGTAGTCCCTAGACAGTCTAGGTAAAGGCAGATATAGCCCCTAGACAGTCTAGGTATAGGCAGATATAGTCCCCAGACAGTCCGGGTACAGGCAGATGTAGTCCCTAGACAGTCTAGGTAAAGGCAGATATAGCCCCTAGACAGTCTAGGTATAGGCAGATATAGTCCCCAGACAGTCCGGGTACAGGCAGATGTAGTCCCTAGACAGTCCGGGTACAGGCAGATGTAGTCCCTAGACCACGGGTGTCAAACACAAGGCCCGCGGGCCAAATCCGGCCCGATAGACCTCGTCATGTGGCCCGCGCAGCCGCCGCCAGCCTTCACCTTTTATTCTCTTTTTTGAGAGGTTTTTTTTGCACTGCCGGCGGCCATGTTCCTGTGGTCTTTTAAGATGTCTGCGGCCACAGGAACATGGCCGCCGGCCTCCTCGGCTACGTGGAGGAGGGCCCGGCAGCCTGTTCCCTCTTATCGAGGCAGTGGCAGACGCTGGGTGGGGACGTCTCCCACCCACGCGTCTGCAGAGAGGAAGGAAGGCAGGCCGAGTTGGGGGGCTGCAGCAGGACAGGCCGCGGCGCAGAGAGTGGAATTGAAATTACTGGAGCAGCAGCAGCAGTAAAGGAGCCTGAGGGATAAAATACAGTAAGTTACATAAAAAAAACCAATATATCTGGTGGTGGTGTCATGGCATTACTTTTATATTATACAGGGGGAGCAGCCTGTGGTGTCATTATTATTATACAGGGGGAGCAGCCTGTGGTGTCATGGCATTATGCCATGACACCACAGGCTGCTCCCCCTGTATATTAATAATGCCATGACACCACAGGCTGATCCCCCTGTATAATATAAAAGTAATGCCATGACACCACAGGCTGCTCCCTCTGTATAATAATAATAATGCAATGACACCACAGGCTGCTCCCCCTGTATAATAATTTGTGTCATGGCATTACTATTGTTATACAGCGGGAGCAGCCTGTGCTGTCTTTGCATTATTATTATACAGCGGGAGCAGCCTGTGGTGTCATTGCATTATTATTATACAGCGGGAGCAGCCTGTGGTGTCATTGCATTATTATTATACAGCGGGAGCAGCCTGTGGTGTCATTGCATTATTATTATACAGCGGCCCTTTGAGGGTGACCAAACTGCTGATGCGGCCCCCGATGAATTTGAGTTTGACACCCCTGCCCTAGACAGTCTAGGTAAAGGCAGATATAGTCCCTAGACAGTCTAGGTATAGGCAGATATAGTCCCTAGACAGTCCGGGTACAGGCAGATATAGTCTCTAGTCAGTCTAGGTATAGGCAGGTGTAGTCCTCAGACAGTCCGGGTACAGGCAGATGTAGTCCCTAGACAGTCTAGGTAAAGGCAGATATAGCCCCCCCCTAGCCCGCCGCCTTCCCTGAGACAGACGCTAGAGGTAATATAACCTCTAGCGTCTGCTGCCCCCCCCCCCCCCGCTCAGCCGCCCGTCCAGTCTTCTCTGCAAACGGACACTCCGCTTCCCCACAGCTATTCTGCTCCCCCCACAGCTACGGTGCCCGGACAGTGCACTCCGCTCCCCCGCAGCAAGAGGTTAAAACAGCCGCTGCCCAGACCAGCAGACAGGCATCAATGACAGCTGCTGGGCATCCTCCCTCTGTCACTGTAAGTGTGTGCACTACATGTTTGGTGTCACATGTGTATGTCTGTGTTCTATATATGTGTGTGCATTTATGCATGTATATATGTATGTATTCTATGTGTGTGTATGCATGTGCTGTGTGTGTATATATGTATGTGTGTAGTACCATAAAAGTTAAATACGTTTTGAGGAGCATTTTTTTTTATGTTTTTAGAATTTAGATAATGAAAGGTGCAAGGTTGGTGAGGGGGACGGAAAGGTATAGAGAGAGACAGGGGACAGAGAGATGCAGGGGGTACAAAGAGGTGAAGGAGTAATGGGTGGACAGAGACATGCAAGGGTTACTAGGGGATGGAGAAGTGCAGGGGGGGGAAATAGAGGTGCAAGGGGGATGGGGGCTGAAGGGGTGCAGGGTGGACGGAGATGTGCAAGGGGGATGGGAGTACGGAGAGGTGATGGGGTGACATAGTCGTCCCACCTCGACATGCCGTAATCTGATCAATACTGTATTGTGTTGAAAAATGTCTCTATGGTCCATAGAGATATATTTCAACACAATGAAGTATTGATTTGATTACACCAGACTCCAGAGACATATATTCCCCATGCCACCATAATGGGAAAAATGGGGGACATGGCCTCGCAGGAGTACCACGGTAGTAGGTCATGCCCCCTAATTTCGGGCAGATGTCCCTTCTCTAACTCCAGTGTTGGGAGGTATGTATGCGGCATATTGGACATTGCAGTGTGTGGCATATTGTGTCCGGGTACAGGCAGATGTAGTTCCCACGCAGTCCGGGTACAGGCAGATGTAGTCCCCAGGCAGTCCGGGTACAGGCAGATGTAGTCCCCAGGCAGTCCGGGTACAGGCAGATGTAGTCCCCAGACAGTCCGGGTACAGGCAGGTGTAGTCCCCAGGCAGTCTGGGTACAGGCAGGTGCAGTCCGGGTACAGGCAGATGTAGTGCCCAGACAGTCCGGGTACAGGCAGATGTAGTCCCCAGGCAGTCTGGGTACAGGCAGATGTAGTTCCCACGCAGTCCGGGTACAGGCAGATGTAGTCCCCAGGCAGTCCGGGTACAGGCAGATGTAGTTCCCACGCAGTCCGGGTACAGGCAGATGTAGTCCCCAGGCAGTCCGGGTACAGGCAGATGTAGTCCCCAGGCAGTCCGCGTACAGGCAGATGTAGTCCACAGGCAGTCCGGGTACAGGCAGGTGTAGTCCCCAGGCAGTCCGGGTACAGGCAGGTGTAGTGCCCAGGCAGTCCGGGTACAGGCAGGTGTAGTCCCCTGGCAGTCCTGGTACAGGCAGATGTAGTCCCCAGGCAGTCCGGGTACAGGCAGATGTAGTCCCCAGACAGTCCGGGTACAGGCAGATGTAGTCCCCAGACAGTCCGGGTACAGGCAGATGTAGTCCCCAGGCAGTCCGGGTACAGGCAGATGTAGTTCCCACGCAGTCCGGGTACAGGCAGATGTAGTCCCCAGGCAGTCCAGGTACAGGCAGATGTAGTCCCCAGGCAGTCCGGGTACAGGCAGATGTAGTCCCCAGGCAGTCCGGGTACAGGCAGATGTAGTCCCCAGGCAGTCCGGGTACAGGCAGGTGTAGTCCCCAGGCAGTCCGGGTACAGGCAGGTGTAGTCCCCAGACAGTCCGGGCACAGGCAGATGTAGTCCCCAGGCAATCCGGGCACAGGCAGATGTAGTCCCCAGGCAGTCCGGGTACAGGCAGATGTAGTCCCCAGACAGTCCGGGTACAGGCAGGTGTAGTCCCCAGGCAGTCCGGGTACAGGCAGGTGTAGTCCCCAGGCAGTCCGGGTACAGGCAGATGTAGTCCCCAGGCAGTCCGGGTACAGGCAGATGTAGTCCCCAGGCAGTCCGGGTACAGGCAGATGTAGTCCCCAGGCAGTCCGGGTACAGGCAGATGTAGTCCCCAGACAGTCCGGGTACAGGCAGATGTAGTCCCCAGGCAGTCCGGGTACAGGCAGATGTAGTCCCCAGACAGTCCGGGTACAGGCAGATGTAGTCCCCAGGCAGTCCGGGTACAGGCAGATGTAGTCCCCAGGCAGTCCGGGTACAGGCAGATGTAGTCCCCAGACAGTCCGGGTACAGGCAGATGTAGTCCCCAGGAAGTCCGGGTACAGGCAGGTGTAGTGCCTAGACAGTCTAGGTACAGGCAGGTGTAGTGCCCAGACAGTCTAGGTATAGGCAGGTGTAGTCCTCAGACAGTGCGGGTACAGACAGGTGTAGTCCCCAGACAGTCCGGGTACAGGCAGATGTAGTCCCCAGGCAGTCCGGGTACAGGCAGATGTAGTCCCCAGGCAGTCCGGGTACAGGCAGATGTAGTCCCCAGGTAGTCCGGGTACAGGCAGATGTAGTCCTCAGACAGTCCGGGTACAGGCAGATGTAGTCCCCAGACAGTCCGGGTACAGGCAGATGTAGTCCCCAGGCAGTCCGGGTACAGGCAGATGTATTTCCCACGCAGTCTGGGTACAGGCAGATGTAGTCCCCAGGCAGTCCGGGTACAGGCAGATGTAGTCCCCAGGCTGTCCGGGTACAGGCAGGTGTAGTCCCCAGACAGTCCGGGTACAGGCAGATGTAGTCCCCAGGCAGTACGGGTACAGGCAGATGTAGTCCCCAGGCAGTCCGGGTACAGGCTGGAATAGTCATGTAAAAGGAAAAAAGATTATCTGCGCTTATAATTAAATGTATAATTAGTAAAATTACAGACCACAAACACAGACTATATTTAATATAACAAGAACATTCTTTATCCAGCTAATTTGGCCGGTCAGTATACAATATCACATCAACTAGCTAAGCCCGCTCGAAGCAACAGCTTCTACCTTGTGATAGAATTATGATGACAGGCAGATCTCTTCCAAATCAGTGCAGGTAATGTGACTCAGGGCCTGATTCTGGTTCACTCGCAAAATCAAACTGCTTCTTTACATGGACAAAACCCATATATATAACATATATAGGGCCAGATTCTCTAAGCTTCAAAAGTGATAAAATGGTGAGAGATAAACAGCCAGCCAATCAGCTCCTACCTGCCATGTCACAGACAGCGTTTGAAAAATGTCTAACAGGAGCTGATTGGCTGGCTGTTTATCACTCTCCATTTTATCACTTTTGAAGCTTAGAGAATCTGGCCCATAACCTCATAACCTATATGAATAAGGTGTCCGCACACCTAAGGCTGATGTAGGGTCCGTCGTTGTGACTATGTACAGCATAGTTTGCGCTATGGCCGGTATAAGTTGTAGACACGGAGGCCGCACAGTCAGTAAATCAGACTAGGCATAAGCCAGGTCACCTGAGTCCACCCCCTCCCCAGTTCTGAGGTCCATGTCATTGGCTGGTCGGATCTGTCACTGCAGCGAGAGATGGGGCAGCTTAGGACATAATAGTCTAGTGGAGCTTGCCATCTATTGCCTATGCCACAGGTACACACATACACACACACACACACACACATACTCAGGGAAGACATACAAACTGCACACAGAGCCATGGTGGGAATCAATCCCATGACCTCAGTGCTATGAGGCAGTAATGCTACACCATCCATGCTAAGTTATACAGGCCCACATGCTTGTTGAGGTACAGGGAGACGAGGCCCTGAGGTGATGCCGGCCCAGAATGCACTTTGTGTTGTTTCCCCAGTCGCTGGCATACACAGAGCTGTGATAAGCAGCTGTCACTGTCCTCGGGGATGAGGGAACCTGACACCGCCGTGTTTGTCTCTCACTGTCTGATTGTGTCACTTTATCTGGCGGTGACTCTGCTCTGGGCTTGTAGGGTTAGCTGTCCCTGGATCTAATGGTCCCTGCATATCTATCAGTACAGACGGCGGTCCAGCAGGATTACTATTCCCAGTAATTCTGGTGCCCAGGGCAGGGTGGCGGGCGGTTGTGGTGGTGGTGGTAGATAGATACCGTACATATGCATGCATTTTTGGTATCCAATAATTAAGGTGCATTAATGAGAGACACGGAGAAGCCATTACTGATTTCCCTGATGAAGACCTAGTGACGTGACGAAACGCGGCTTACATTGTGTTCTAGACTCTAGTGCTACGGCTGAACACATTGCACTGCTGTTACTGAAGACTATTAGAGTGCAGGGCTGTATTCTGTTGTCATACAGATATGCCCAGAACTTTCATCTGTAGATTTGTATCATAAGATGTTATATATTATGTGCATAAACTTCTATTTAATGCTCCGTGCAAAGAGAAACATCTCCTACTAATCAGCCGAAGGATTTCACTGAGGTAGAGGGCGGGGCTACCACAAATAGTGTCATTGGGCCCCCTCAGACCGCCCACTTCTGCTCTGTAAGTGGGCAGCTAAGGGGGACTGTGCCAGTGCGGGAGACTTGCCCACCTTTCCACACAGCCAGGAGTGGCACCTGATTTCCCAGAGCCTCCCGGCCATTGCGGGACAGTAGGCAAGTATGATAATAAAATGCTAACACAGCTCCTCATCTCTAAAGGGGGTATTCAGGTCCAGGAGATGACGCCCGACAGAGCAATCCAAGTGTTGTTATTGCAGCAATCCATGTTTATTCATTCACTAGTGTAATACATTTACATATTCTTTATGGAGAGTTTTACAAGAAGAAACTGTAATAAATTGTACAAATGTCCCTTGTACGGGAAACAGCCAACCAGTTATATGGAAGTTACGGTCTGTACCGTATCCAGCCACATAGCATGGCAGTTAGGGGCTGGCTGGGTGGTACTTTGGGGGCAGATTTATCAATAAGTGATACTTATACTTGCATATGGTAAATGTTGCTACAGCCAATCAGCTCTTAACTGTCATGTTTGATAAATGACAGGAGCTGATTGGCCGGGTAGCATTTATTATTCGCAATGAGTAATAACACGAGTATCACTTGTTGATAATTTTGCCCCTTTATCTCCGTCCCTGGCAATAGGCCCCTATACACCAGCTGGTACGGGTCTCTAAGGCATTGTATCCGAGTGCAGAACTCGTGGGACACTGATTTCTCTGCACTCTGCTTCTATATCTCCCAGGGATCCGCTTGGAATGGGAAATGCAAAGTGTGAAAGTATTTACGGAATTTGCTGCAGATCTGCAACAGAGGCCATGTTACCCTCTGTCATCTGCTGTCCCCTGGTGGGCATTGGGGGTGACCCTATAGTATTGCCCTCTGCCGTCAGCACACTGATAAGAGTGTGCAAATATTCTCTGTACAGCGCTGCGGAATATGTGTGCGCTATATAATAACTGGTAATAATATTCTCTGTACAGCGCTGCGGAATATGTGTGCGCTATATAATAACTGGTAATAATAATCTGTAAAGCGCTGCGTAATATGTGTGTGCTATATAATAACTGGTAATAATAGTCTCTGTACAGCGCTGTGGAATATGTGTGCGCTATATAATAACTGGTAATAATATTCTCTGTACAGTGCTGTGGAATGTGTGTGCGCTATATAATAACTGGTAATAATATTCTCTGTACAGCGCTGCGGAATATGTGTGCGCTATATAATAACTGGTAATAATATTCTCTGTACAGCGCTGTGGAATATGTGTGCGCTATATAATAACTGGTAATAATATTCTCTGTACAGCGCTGCGGTATATGTGTGCACTATATTAATAACTGGTAATAATAGTCTCTGTACAGCGCTGTGGAATATGTGTGCGCTATATAATAACTGGTAATAATAGTCTCTGTACAGTGCTGTGGAATGTGTGCACTATATAATAACTGGTAATAATATTCTCTGTACAGCACTGCGGAATATGTGTGCGCTATATAATAACTGGTAATAATATTCTCTGTACAGCGCTGTGGAATATGTGTGCGATATATAATAACTGGTAATAATATTCTATGTACAGCGCTGCGGAATATGTGTGCGCTATATAATAACTGGTAATAATATTCTCTGTACAGCGCTGTGGAATATGTGTGCACTATATAATAACTGGTAATAATATTCTCTGTACAGCGCTGCGGAATATGTGTGCACTATATAATAACTGGTAATAATATTCTCTGTACAGCGCTGCGGAATATGTGTGCACTATATAATAACTGGTAATAATATTCTCTGTACAGCGCTGCGGAATATGTGTGCACTATATAATAACTGGTAATAATATTCTCTGTACAGCGCTGTGGAATATGTGTGCGCTATATAATAACTGGTAATAATAGTCTCTGTACAGCGCTGCGGAATATGTGTGCACTATATAATAACTGGTAATAATATTCTCTGTACAGCGCTGCGGAATATGTGTGCACTATATAATAACTGGTAATAATATTCTCTGTACAGCGCTGTGGAATATGTGTGCGCTATATAATAACTGGTAATAATAGTCTCTGTACAGCGCTGTGGAATATGTGTGCACTATATAAATAACTGGTAATAATAGTCTCTGTACAGTGCTGTGGAATATGTGTGCACTATATAATAACTGGTAATAATATTCTCTGTACAGCACTGCGGAATATGTGTGCACTATATAATAACTGGTAATAATATTCTCTGTACAGCGCTGTGGAATATGTGTGCACTATATAATAACTGGTAATAATATTCTCTGTACAGCGCTGCGGAATATGTGTGCACTATATAATAACTGGTAATAATATTCTCTGTACAGCGCTGTGGAATATGTGTGTGCTATATAATAACTGGTAATAATAGTCTCTGTACAGCGCTGTGGAATATGTGTGCACTATATAAATAACTGGTAATAATAGTCTCTGTACAGCGCTGTGGAATATGTGTGCACTATATAATAACTGGTAATAATATTCTCTGTACAGCGCTGTGGAATATGTGTGCACTATATAATAACTGGTAATAATAATCTCTGTACAGCGCTGTGGAATATGTGTGCACTATATAAATAACTGGTAATAATAGTCTCTGTACAGTGCTGTGGAATATGTGTGCACTATATAAATAACTGGTAATAATAGTCTCTGTACAGTGCTGCGGAATATGTGTACGCTATATAATACCTGGTAATAATAGTCTCTGTACAGCGCTGCGGAATATGTGTGCGCTATATAATAACTGGTAATAATAGTCTCTGTACAGCGCTGCGGAATATGTGTGCGCTATATAATAACTGGTAATAATAGTCTCTGTACAGCTCTGCGGAATATGTGTGCGCTATATAATAACTGGTAATAATATTCTCTGTACAGCTCTGCGGAATATGTGTGCGCTATATAATAACTGGTAATAATATTCTCTGTACAGCGCTGCGGAATATGTGTGCGCTATATAACTGGTAATAATATTCTCTGTACAGCGCTGCGGAATATGTGTGCACTATATAATAACTGGTAATAATAGTCTCTGTACAGCGCTGTGGAATATGTGTGCGCTATATAATAACTGGTAATAATAGTCTCTGTACAGCGCTGTGGAATATGTGTGCGCTATATAATAACTGGTAATAATATTCTCTGTACAGCGCTGCGGAATATGTGTGCGCTGTATAAATAACTGGTAATAATACTCTCTGTACAGTGCTGCGGAATATGTGTGCGCTATATAATAACTGGTAATAATAGTCTCTGTACAGCGCTGTGGAATATGTGTGCGCTATATAATAACTGGTAATAATAGTCTCTGTACAGCGCTGTGGAATATGTGTGCGCTATATAAATAACTGGTAATAATAGTCTCTGTACAGTGCTGTGGAATATGTGTGCGCTATATAATAACTGGTAATAATATTCTCTGTACAGTGCTGTGGAATATGTGTGCGCTATATAATAACTGGTAATAATAGTCTCTGTACAGTGCTGCGGAATATGTGTGCGCTATATAAATAGCTGGTAATAATAATATTCTCTGTACAGCGCTGCGGAATATGTGTGCGCTATATAATAACTGGTAATAATATTCTGGTACTTATGTAGTATCTGGGCTGCCGATTTTGTGATTGTATGCCTTACCTTAAGGCATACAATCAGATGCGATGCGATGCGATGCGATTCGATACGATTTTGCATAGGATTCAATGTTAAGAAGGTCCTGTTCATTTCCCCACTATCCAAGTGGGCATAGAGTTGATTTTATATAGCGTGGCGAGCGCGAAGCGTGGCGAGCGAAGCGAGCCCCGCGAGGGGACGCATATTTCTTAAAAAGTATTCTGTGTCCCCTCGCGGGGCTCGCTACGCTCGCCACGCTTCGGGCTCGGTGGCTCGCTACGCTCGCCACAGGTTTATATCCAACTCCATGCCCACTTGGATAGTGGGGAAAGGAAAAGGACCCCTTTTTCCCATTGAATTCTATGTTAAAATGGACTCAGACCATTTTAACATTGAATCCTATGGAAAAATCTTGACCATCGCATCGCATACGATTTGGTCGCATGCGATGCGATACGATGCGATGCGATCCGATCCGATTTCTAAATCGGCAGCCCAGATACTACATAAGTACCAATATTCTCTGTACAGCGCTGTGGAATATGTGTGCGCTATATAATAACTGGTAATAATATTCTCTGTACAGCACTGCGGTATATGTGTACGCTATATAAATAGCTGGTAATAATAATATTCTCTGTACAGTGCTGCGGAATATGTGTGCGCTATATAAATAACTGGTAATAACATTCTCTGTACAGCGCTGCGGAATATGTGTGCACTATATAATAACTGGTAATAATAATCTCTGTACAGCGCTGTGGAATATGTGTGCGCTATATAATAACTGGTAATAATATTCTCTGTACAGCGCTGTGGAATATGTGTGCGCTATATAAATAACTGGTAATAATATACTCTGTACAGCGCTGTGGAATATGTGTGCTCTATATAAATAACTTGTAATAATAGTCTCTGTACAGCGCTGCGGAATATGTGTGCGCTATATAATAACTGGTAATAATGTTCTCTGTACAGCGCTGCGGAATATGTGTGCGCTGTATAATAACTGGTAATAATAGTCTCTGTACAGCGCTGCGGAATATGTGTGCGCTATATAATAACTGGTAATAATATTCTCTGTACAGTGCTGCGGAATATGTGTGCGCTATATAAATAACTGGTAATAATAGTCTCTGTACAGTGCTGCGGAATATGTGTGAGCTATATAATAACTGGTAATAATATTCTCTGTACAGCGCTGTGGAATATGTGTGCACTATATAATAACTGGTAATAATATTCTCTGTACAGCGCTGTGGAATATGTGTGCACTATATAACAACTGGTAATAATAGTCTCTGTACAGCGCTGTGGAATATGTGTACGCTATATAATAACTGGTAATATTCTCTGTACAGCGCTGCGGAATATGTGTGCGCTATATAATAACTGGTAGTAATATTCTCTGTACAGCGCTGTGGAATATGTGTGCGCTATATAATAACTGGTAATAATATTCTCTGTACAGCGCTGTGGAATATGTGTGCGCTATATAATAACTGGTAATAATATTCTCTGTACAGCGCTGTGGAATATGTGTGCACTATATAATAACTGGCAATAATAATCTCTGTACAGCGCTGTGGAATATGTGTGCGCTATATAATAACTGGTAATAATATTCTCTGTACAGCGCTGCGGTATATGTGTGCACTATATACTGTAAGTAACTGGCAATAATATTCTCTGTACAGCGCTGCGGAATATGTGTGCGCTATATATTAACTGGTAATAATAATCTCTGTACAGTGCTGCGGAATATGTGTGCGCTATATAAATAACTGGTAATAATAGTCTCTGTACAGCGCTGTGGAATATGTGTGCGCTATATAAGAACTGGTAATAATATTCTCTGTACAGCACTGCGGAATATGTGTGCGCTATATAATAACTGGTAATAATATTCTCTGTACAGCGCTGCGGAATATGTGTGTGCTATATAATAACTGGTAATAATATTCTCTGTACAGCACCACAGAATCTGTGTGCGCTATATAATAACTGGTAATTATAGTCTCTGTACAGCACTGCGGAATATGTGCGCGTTATATAAATAACAAAATAATAGTCTCTGTACAGCGCTGTGGAATATGTGTGCGATATATAATAACTGGTAATAATAATCTCTGTACAGCGCTGCGGAATATGTGTGCGCTATATACATAACTGATAATAATAGTCTCTGTACAGCGCTGCGGAATATGTGTGCGCTATATAATAACTGGTAATAAATAATAATAGTCTCTGTACAGTGCTGCGGAATATGTGTGCGCTATATAATAACTGGTAATAAATAATAATAGTCTCTGTACAGTGCTGCGGAATATGTGTGTGCTATATAAATACCTGGTAATAATATTCTCTGTACAGCGCTGTGGAATATGTGTGCGGTATATAATAACTGGTAATAATAGTCTCTGTACAGCGCTGCAGAATATGTGTGCGCTATATAATAACTGGTAATAATAGTCTCTGTACAGTGCTGCGGAATATGTGTGCGCTATATAATAACTGGTAATAATAGTCTCTGTACAGTGCTGCGGAATATGTGTGCGCTATATAATAACTGGTAATAATAATCTCTGTACAGCACTGCAGAAAATGTGTGCGCTATATAATAACTGGTAATAATAGTCTCTGTACAGCGCTGCGGAATATGTGTGCGCTATATAAATAACTGGTAATAATATTCTCTGTACAGCGCTGCGGAATATGTGTGCGCTATATAAATAACTGGTAATAATATTATCTGTACAGCGCTGCGGAATATGTGTGCGCTATATAATAACTGGTAATAATATTATCTGTACAGCGCTGCGAAATATGTGTGTGCTATATAATAACTGGTAATAATATTCTCTGTACAGCGCTGCGGAATATGTGTGCGCTATATAATAACTGGCAATAATATTCTTTGTACAGCGCTGTGGAATATGTGTGCGCTATATAATAACTGGTAATAATATTCTCTGTACAGCACTGCGGAATATGTGTGCACTATATAATAACTGGTAATAATAGTCTCTGTACAGCGCTGCGGAATATGTGTGCGCTATATAATAACTGGTAATAATAATCTGTGTACAGTGCTGCAGAATATGTGTGCGCTATATAATAACTGGTAATAGTAGTCTCTGTACAGCGCTGCGGAATATGTGTGTGCCATATAATAACTGGTAATAATAGTCTCTGTACAGCGCTGTGGAATATGTGTGCGTTATATAATAACTGGTAATAATAATCTCTGTACAGCGATGTGGAATATGTGTGCGCTATATAATATAACTGCTAATAATAGTCTGTACAGTGCTGCGGAATATGTGAGCGCTATATAATAACTGGTAATAATAGTCTCTGTACAGCTCTGCGGAATATGTGTGCGCTATATAATAACTGGTAATAATAGTCTCTGTACAGCGCTGTGGAATATGTGTGCGCTATATAATAACTGGTAATAATAGTCTCTGTACAGCGCTGCGGAATATGTGTGCGCCATATAATAACTGGTAATAATAGTCTCTGTACAGCGCTGCGGAATATGTGTGCGCTATATAATAACTGGTAATAATAGTCTCTGTACAGTGCTGCGGAATATGTGTGTGCTATATAATAACTGGTAATAATAGTCTCTGTACAGCGCTGCGGAATATGTGTGCGCTATATAATAACTGGTAATAATAGTCTCTGTACAGCGCTGCGGAATATGTGTGCGCTATATAATAACTGGTAATAATAGTCTCTGTACAGTGCTGCGGAATATGTGTGCGCTATATAATAACTGGTAATACATAAATAGGTTCGGGGGGCAATTTCCTAAAAGGGGTCCGACTCATCTACCCATCTGTACATACTGAGTCTGGCTTATTATTAGGGTTACATTAGTGTATGTGGGGTATTGTTTTTGGGGCGTCTTCCTTTTCCTTAGTAAGCGGGATGTTTTGATGCCCAAACAACAGTCTTTAATTATCCTCGGGCCCATGCGTGTCGCGCCCAAACAGTCCGGGTACAGTCGCATAAAACAGCTTTGTGTTGCGCCCCCTAATGACCGCAGCAGGTAACACAATTGAATGGCCCCCACTGCGCACACAGGGTTAGCGTGTCCCTCAGTACTCAGACTGCGCTGATTGTTATTTACACAGTGATTATAATATCCAGTGTCCCCTCGGAGCGGCAGGAAGATTACACTATATGTTATTTCCCCGGTTACTGCTGTGGGGAGCGGAGAAATAATTCACATCTGAGTTTGTTAGTACAATATTCCTGTTTACATTAGGGGGGGGGGGGGCGAAGGAATCAGTGAGTGAGGCCCTACACCCCCCCCCCCCCCCCACACACACACACACACACACACAATCCTCCCAAATCCCCCCAACCCCCAGTCTCCTACAACCCACGGATTGCTCTGCAGCCAGGAGCCTTGGCCCGTCCTCTGTGCTCACAGTCACACACACAGCAGCCTCCAACTTCTATATAAATCACAGCACAGTCCAGGCATGAGCACGCCTGCTCCCAATTATCCATCTCAGCACGCTGAGCGGGGGAGATGGAGCAAATGTCGGAGAAAGGGAAAAGTGGCCTGATTCTGGTTGAAAGAAAAAGGGATGTACCAGCGCCGGCTGTTATATACTGAATTTGTAAACGATCAATCAAGATGATGTTATAATACACAGTAAGATAAAAATGACATATGGAATTCCATTAGGGTTACCACCTAGTCCCTTTAATTCCGGACACATGTTAATTACACAGGTTCTGTGGCAGTTTAAAATCAGGTGAAGTGGAGTCTTGAAGTCAGCCAGCCACAGAACCTGTGTAATTAATATGTGTCTGGAATTAAAGGGACTAGGTGGTAACCCTAAATTCCATAGATATACAGAATACATTTATATAGCATATTCCCACTAGTGATGCCGTTATTGGTGGATTGTGGGGATCTCTTTCAGATGTATAGCGACAGGTGATTGACCAGGTAGCCAGCAGTTCCCATGGGTTTCTGTGTGGAAGGTAATTGGGATGGTGATGTCCACAGACCCAGTTTCGGTGTTGTTGCGGTAAACCTGGATAAACGCGTGGTTCTTAGCGGTATGTAGCCGCCTCGGATCGGCCTCCGGATACATTTGCGCGGAGAGTATAGGGTTGAAGTCCGAATGTTCCAGCAGTTCCTATGTGGTGGCAAAGTGCTCAGCGTATTCGCACTGGGGACCGATGTTTGCGCTGTGCGCATGCGTATCATATACAAATGTGCAGGGCTGCTGTGTGGACGCCTTAGGTGAATTGTTGGGGGTCGGGCAAATGGGCTGTCGCATGGGGTTACTGGGCGTACCCACAAAAATGGTGAGTGCGCCCAGAAAAACGCTGAGTGTCCCTATGCGAACGCAGATAGGCATCACAGGACTTCAAGACTGACATATATGAGGGGGAAAATAATTCAATGGTCGGCGATCATCCATTCAAATCGTGGCGGGGAAATTTGTACGGGGTCGTGGTGCGGGCGTTTGTTTGCCTGGTGGGCGGCAAAGCAAATTTACGCTGCTTAGCAAATCAACCAGAATCAGGGCCCACATATATTAACCCTGTATAAGTGATAAATTGGAAGGTGATAACACATCAGCCAATCGGCTTCTGACATTTTTCAAACACAGCCTGTAATTGGACAGTTGGAAGCTCATTGGCCGGTGCACTTTATCATTTGCCCGGGGTTAATACATTGTTACGTTACAGGCTGCGCTAGTCCAATGGCAGAAGCTGATTGGCTGCACTCTGTCGCTCCCCCAGGCCCAGGCTTGGAACACCTCCCCCACTGTGCCACGTGTCACGCTGCTCACCCGTCGGGCCCTGGCTGTGCCGGACAGACTCGGTCCCGGCCCTGGCTGCGCTGGAGTCAGTCCTGGAAGGACTTCCGTTTGCTCTGTATTTTTAGAAGGAGGAAGGCTGTGAGTCCTCCACACCTTGCCAGGGGTCCCGGCCGGGGGCTGCAGAGGGCACCGCTCGCAGCTGCTGTTAGATAATGGAGCGTGTTATTAGGTGTATGTGTCACGGCGATTCATCGCGTTATATCAGCCGGGAATTATAAACAATCTGCGCTTCAAAAGCGCTTCCGTGCTGCTGCTACACGTGTTCTCACCCCGTCCTGCTGGTGTTCAGCCTCGGAGAGAGATAAAGTACCAGCCAATGCGCTCCTAACTGCCATGGTACAGGCTGCTGCTACACGTGTTCTCACCCCGTCCTGCTGGTGTTCAGCCTCGGAGAGAGATAAAGTACCAGCCAATGCGCTCCTAACTGCCATGGTACAGGCTGCTGCTACACGTGTTCTCACCCCGTCCTGCTGGTGTTCAGCCTCGGAGAGAGATAAAGTACCAGCCAATGCGCTCCTAACTGCCATGGTACAGGCTGCTGCTACATGTGTTCTCACCTCGTCCTGCTGGTGTTCAGCCTCGGAGAGAGATAAAGTACCAGCCAATGCGCTCCTAACTGCCATGGTACAGGCTGCTGCAACATGTGTTCTCACCCAGTCCTGCTGGTGTTCAGCCTCGGAGAGAGATAAAGTACCAGCCAATGCGCTCCTAACTGCCATGGTACAGGCTGCTGCTACATGTGTTCTCACCCCGTCCTGCTGGTGTTCAGCCTCGGAGAGAGATAAAGTACCAGCCAACGCGCTCCTAACTGCCATGGTACAGGCTGCTGCTACACGTGTTCTCACCCCGTCCTGCTGGTGTTCAGCCTCGGAGAGAGATAAAGTACCAACCAATGCGCTCCTAACTGCCATGGTACAGGCTGCTGCTACATGTGTTCTCACCCCATCCTGCTGGTGTTCAGCCTCGGAGAGAGATAAAGTACCAGCCAGCGCGCTCCTAACTGCCATGGTACAGGCTGCTGCTACATGTGTTCTCACCCCGTCCTGCTGGTGTTAAGCCTCGGTGAGAGATAAAGTACCAGCCAATGCGCTCCTAACTGCCATGGTACAGGCTGCGGCAACATGTGTTCTCAACTCGTCCTGCTGGTGTTCAGCCTCGGAGAGAGATAAAGTACCAGCCAACCCGCTCCTAACTGCCACGATACAGGCTGCTGCTACATGTGTTCTCACCTCGTCCTGCTGGCGTTCAGCTTCAGAGAGAGATAAAGTGCCAGCCACCCTGCTCCTAACTGTCATTATATAGGCTGCTGCAACAAGTGTTCTCATCTCGTCCTGCTGGTGTTCAGCTTCAGAGAGAGATACAGTACCAGCCAACCTGCTCCTAACTGCCACAATACAGGCTGCTGCTACATGTGCTCTCACCTAGTCCTTCTGGTGTTCAGCCTCAGAGAGAGATAAAGTATCAGCCAGCCCACCCCTAACTGCTATGGTACAGGCTGCTGCTAAATGTGGTCCCACCTCGTCCTGCTGGCGTTCAGCCTCAGAGAGAGAGATAAAGTATCAGCCAGCCCACCCCTAACTGCTATGGTACAGGCTGCTGCTAAATGTGGTCCTACCTCGTCCTGCTGGCATTCAGCCTCAGAGAGAGAGATAAAGTGTCAGCCAGCCCACCCCTAACTGGCTGTTGTGTCTCTACAATGTCAGCTTCGCCACCCGCCCCTTATCAGAGGTGCCGGCCGTTGCCAGCGGGGATGTGCGGGAGATGCGCACGGTATTGTCACCATCAGATCATTCCCCCTTCACCAGGCTGGTCCCGGCTTGTTCCAACCGCACAGAACTGAGCGCAGAAGATTATACTGAGGAGCATCTACTGACAGGCCAGGCTCTGCTGCGTGTCCCGATGAGTGACATTTCTCTGCCATTAATCACATCAAATATAGAGGGCCTGGGACGGGCAGGAAAAGAGGGGCCTGGAAGGGGGTTTCTGACTGTGCCCGGGTGCTGCCAAGCCATACAAATAGCCACGATGACAGCTTTGGTAGCTTGTTTTATTGAGCAGGAGCCTTCGAGTCTTCCGGGCTTGGAAGCTGGGGCCAGGTCCTTGGCAGGGCGAGTAACCACTGAGACATGTTTTGGTTTGAACATTCATTGGCAAGAACGCTCCCAGTTACTGTAAGACAGGCGGACCGCGCCGGCGGCCCAGCTCTGGTGCTATGGGGATGGGCGTTCTGGCTGAGAACCTCCAGCGTGTGATCTAGGTGCCTATAGGGGGCAAAGCAGGGACCTTCTGTATTATTCTATAGGAAAGGACAATGTGGGTGTCTAACACCCAGTAGGGTCATTGCTATATTAATGGGACACCATGGCTAGAGGGCCTCATTCAGACTTAATCGCTAATCAAACACCTGCGCACGTGTACCGTTCACATTGCGCATACGCGAGGAGAAATAGCAATAGAAATGTGCATTTATTGTAAATGCAATGAGGTTGGGCTTTGACCAACAGGAAGCCGGCATTCGGGGGTGGAAACCGCCCATTTTCTGGGTGTGGCAGGAAAAATGCAGATGTGCCCAGTGGTCTTGAGTGAGGAGGGTATGTGATGTCAGCGATGACCTCATCCAGCCTGTCCCAGCCGCAGGTTAGCGGAAGCCTCAGACCTGCTCCTATTTGCACTGATCTGTTGGATGTTTCAGGAATTGCGTGTGGATCGGCGGGTGGATAGCGATTACCGATCCATTCTCATTTCTCTAGCAATTAAACAAGGGGCGTTTTCTACGTTTTCGTCCCCTGCGAATCCTCACATTATTAGTCAAGTCTGAACTAGTCCCTGAGTTTGTAGACCAGCGCTATAATGAATATAATAATAATAATAAACTTTATTATGTAACACTGGCGGGCGTAATGCGGACAGGCCAGCGTCTGTTTGCAGACAGTTGCAGCCTTGGGAGACGGTGGCACCGTTTGGTTGTCACGAGTATCAGTAACGGTTTAGGTGGCACCGGCACCACCCCAGGATTTACTGACGTGTGTAATCTCAGCCGGCACATAAACACTTCAGCCAAATCTCTGCTCTTTCTTCTTACAAACAATGGTGAGCATCTGGCTGCGGCCTAATGACTCCGTGTGAGAACGGCAGGATAATGTCATTACCGTATCTTATCTGGGCCGCTCAGACGTGTATAATATGTAACTGGTGTTATCTGGGTCCGACCGTACAATGGCCCTTATTCAGACCTTATCGCAGTACAAATCTCTTCTCAAAATGGGCAAAACCATGTGCACTGCAGGTGGGGCAGATGCAACAGGTGCAGAGAGAGTTAGATTTGTGTGAGTTATTTTGTTTCTGTGCAGGGTAAATACTGGCTGCATTATTTTTACACTGTAATTTAGATTTCAGTTTCAACACCCCCCACCCAAATTTAACTCTCTCTGCACATGTTACATCTGCCCCACCTGCAGTGCACATGATTTTGCCCATTTTGAGAACAGATTTGTACTGCGATCTGAATAAGGGCCAGTGTGTGTACTCTGTGCGACTGCATCGGCCCTACCCGTACGCTTTGATACATCATCGTTATTATCTGCACACGCTTCAGCCGTATCCCAGGCATAGAGGTGCAAAATATCGGGTTTGTGCACAGAATCGGGCCCATTATCCCATTACGGAACGCTGCGCTGATGGCGGAATGCCGGTGATGACACCTCTGTGGGGCGGATGAGAGAGATGTCACTGATGTGTCACCCCCAGGCACTGCACAGAGATACGAGCTCTGTCTCCAGTCACCGCTGCCTCCGAGGCACAGAATGTATTACCGCACATATGTCATGTTGCAGCCGTGTTACAAGCTGTGGTGACTATGTACTAAGTGATGGAGAGAGATAAAATGCCAGCTAATCAGCTCCTGTCTGACATGTTACAGACGGTTGGAAAATGATAGTTAGGTGCTTGGGGGCATATTTAACAACGCGTGATATTCCTGTTACCAGTACACGGCACTACGATTACTCTGCCCCCAACTGCCATTTTTCACAAACATGACAGGAGCTGAATGGCTGAGGCCAGATTAGTAAATCGTGATAACAAGAATATCGCTCTTTCCCCATAATCTCTCTCTCTCTCTCTCTCTCTCTCTGATTTGGTAAAAGGGTGCCGGACAGGGTCCCGACAGTCATTATCCCAACAGCCACCGGCTATTCTCCATGACCCCCACGAGGGAGAATAGAATAGGTGGCAAACAACAAGAAAAAGACTGAGCGCTAATGTAACCCTAGTATAAGGGGGTTCCAGCTGCTAACTGCAAAGGGATTACCAATCCCTAAAAACAAGACAAGCAAGTGACATGGATGTTGCGCTGGGAATATATTCACCCAAAACAGGTTCCAATCTAAATACTGGCAATAATGACAACATTAATATTAGTAAGGTTAATAAAATTGAAAGACAGTCGAGTGGAGAGTAATTAATAAAGCATTTTATATTAGTCAAATGTGTAAAAATACATAAAAATTTCTTATACCATTTAATGAATATAGGAACATACAAGTACCGGCCGATACACAATAAAAAGAAAATAGAAAAAAATCTAAAAATGATGTAAGGGGATAAGAAAAATTGGAATAATTTGTAAAAAATGGGGTTAAAAGTGCGTTTTTTAGTTTCCTGGATGGATTTTAATTGATGCTCCACTAAATTGCAGTCATAGAGAGCATCATTTAAACAATGTATCCATTCCCTGGGGAGATTGCTGAGATGGCAACTGTAGCTACTTCCCATAGTACCTTGTTTTGTAGGCAGCGTCTGCCCGGGTTCAAGTCAGCTCCCGTGTGCCGGCCGGCGTTAGATGGATGAAGGGATTTGCAGACTGACGCGTTTCCCCGTCTTCGTCTGTCGGCGGCTTTATCAAATATCAGAATAGGTGGCAAGCATATCGAGCCACCGTGCCCGCAAGAGGCTTTGTTGCGCTCGCCATGTTGTCTCAGTCCGGCCAGTCAGGATCCGGACATCGGGCTAATGACTGTCGGAACCCTGTACCACACCCTTGGTAAAAGCCCCGACTCTCCAAGCCCAAGGGGGCGGATGCCAATGTACCTGTGATTAGATACAGACGTACCATGTGAGACGCTTCCTTACATGTCTCCCCTGCGTCTGTTCCCAGCGTGACTTGTGTGGCGTGTGCCTCTGCGCTCGGTACACTATTATACTCCCTCTCCGCGTCTACTGGGATGGTAATGGATGAACAAGTCAGTTTCCAAGAAAAAATCATAAAAAAACGTATGTTGCCTGTTTGACCTGTCGACATTTTAAATATCAGTATTTTTACCATGACGACACTATGAATGTCGGTATGTCGTCAGTGGTGGTCAGTAATTTGACTGCCGGGAATTTGACTATAAATAAAATTGACTACTTCTGTATGAGGTAACATTGCAGTCATTGATCAATGTGCCCCTAACTGGCAGCTGTTTCCACTAATAAACGTTCCGAGCGTTTCTCAGGGACTGCTGTTCTTTCCCTTTGTTCCAGCCCAAGTGCCATCGTTTGTTGTCAGTGTACCCTGCCCCGACGTGGCAGACTGGCCTTGGCACCAAGTGGCACTTCCAGCCCGATCTGTGCCTATTGCCAGGCGTCATGTGAGGAGTTGGGGTACATTGCCAACACTGCGAGTCCCATTCCCCGAAGCAGGGGGCACATCCAGCAATGTGGGTACCCGACGGCAGCTGGCATCTGCTTCCAATCACCAGTACATTGCAGATACTGGGCAGAGTTATCCAGGGAGAGGGGGGGGGGGGGGCATCGTCCCAGAGCCATAAGCGTTCATGGATATTATATATAGTGGGTGCAGGGCGTGCACTCATTTTTGTCAGTGGTGGGGCACCTAAAAAGAACAATTCAGGGGACGGGTCCCAGTGACATCACCACACAAGCTCCGTCCTGTCTTAAGATGCCCAGGATCCACAGGGTTAATTTTCGGCTTTGCAGGGGCAGACCAAGGATTAAATATGGTGTCTGTCAGCGTTGGGCCGCCCTCACCTGGTACCATTGGGAACACAGCCGCACCTGATACTGAGCCGGTTTATATGAACAATGCGAGTACAGGGGATCGGATTGGGTCACCGGTGAATTTCAGTGGGTTAAATAGGGTTGGTTTTGCTGCACTGAAACACTAGTTTTATTATTATTATAACAGTTTCTTATATAGCGCACACATATTCCACATCGCTGTACAGAGAATATTTGAACATTCACATCAGTCCCTGCCCCAGTGGAGCTTACAATCTATATTCCCTACCACATGTACACGCACACACAGACATTCTAGGGTTCATTTTTTGGGAGCCAATTAACCTACCAGTATATAGTTGGGATGTGGGAGGAAACCGGAGTACCCGGAGGAAACCCACACAAACACGGGGAGAATATACAAACTCCGCACAGTTAGAGCCATGGTGGGAATGGAACCCATGACCTCAGTGCTGTGATCCGTGCTGCCCATGTAGTCACCAATTAGTGGCTCGTATAGGTCTCAGCACTATAGCCCGATGGGTTTAGCGTCTCATTCTGCCATACATGTACTTGGCAAGTTAGGGGGCCAGATTCTGTAAGCTTCAAAAGTGATAAAATGGAGAGTGATAAACAGCCAACCAATAAGCTCCTACCTGCCAGGTCACAGACTGTGTTTGAAAAATGTCAGACAGGAGCTGATTGGCTGGCTGTTTATCATTCTCCATTTTATCACTTTTGAAGCTTAGAGAATCTGGCCCCTAGTGAGATGTGACAGTCCCGCCACTTGTGGCCTGTGTATTGCTTCTGCTAGTGTGCTGCTGATGCCGATGTCGCGCCTGCTTTACTGCCGACATGCAGCCGACATACCTCAGAGATCTGTACGTGGGCAGGAATACGTTCACAATGCATCAATTTGTCACCATCTTCTCCATAATCTGACGGCGCAGTTTTTATTTTTTTAAATATATTGTGAAATGCAAAACTCCTTTATATCTTATCCTATGGAACGTAAGTGCAGTCGTGTTGTGGGGGCTGATTTCCTGCCGCACGTCAGTAAATACGGTCACTGTATTTCTTATTGACAGTTTCTGTGGAACGCAGATGATAAAGAGGAACACCAATAGGGAATCATTGCTGTAGTCACTGTTTCTGCAGAACTCAGCTGATACGGAGCACTTTCCCAGGAAGAGGCGCTGTCATTATACTCCGTGACAATAGTAATAGACGGCCAGTGTCCCGGAAAAGGACTCCTCTCTCTCTCTCTCTCTTTTTGCTAATACCCCTTTTACACCACCGCTGACCCGGGTCCACAAGGGAAAAACCTGGGTTTTTGTGGCTTTGTAAAAGGGGGAGAAGTCTTTCCCTGATTCTTTGACATACCCAGAATGAAGTTCCGTGATTATTTACCATTTCTCATATAGCGCAGCAGATTCCGTTGTGTGTGCTTCGCTCTCTACTGGAAGCAACTGCTAATGATTTTATGGAATATACATACTACAGTATACAGGTATATTATGTGATTTATTACTTACCGCTCAAAATAAGAAGATTTGCAGGAATTTCTAGAACTTTTTTATCGGTTCCAAAAACATCCAGGGCTGAATGTGTAAGGTAATGAGGTGCAAGTAAATGTGAGCGAGTGCGGTCATGTTAGAGTGTCAGGCGGAGAAATAGAATGTTTTTTTTGCTGGCGAATGGGGACAGTGAATATCAATAGTGTTTGCGCTTTTAAGTTTTTTAAATGCTTTTGAATTGTTTCACAATGTAAATAGTGTGATAGGATGGGACTGGTAGATACACGGTAAGTGGCTGTCTGAGCATCGTGTAGTAGTGCCACTCATCGTGTAGTAGTGCCACTCATCGTGTAGTAGTGCCACTCATCGTGTAGTAGCGACACTCATCGTGTAGTAGCGACACTCATCGTGTAGTAGCGACACTCATCGTGTAGTAGCGACACTCATCGTGTAGTAGCGCCACTCATCGTGTAGTAGCGCCACTCATCGTGCAGTAGCGCCACTCATCGTGCAGTAGTGCCACTCATCGTGCAGTAGTGCCACTCATCGTGCAGTAGTGCCACTCATCTTGTAGTAGTGCCACTCATCATGTAGTAGTGACACTTATGGTGTAGTAGTGGCACTCAGCTGTGTAGTAGTGACACTCATCATGTAGTAGTGACACTCATCATGTAGTAGTGACACTCATCGTGTAGTAGTGACACTCATCATGTAGTAGTGACACTCATCATGTAGTAGTGACACTCATCGTGTAGTAGTGACACTCATCGTGTAGTAGTGACACTCATTGTGTCGTAGTGACACTCATCGTGTAGTAGTGACACTCATCGTGTAGTAGTGACACTCATCGTGTAGTAGTGACACTCATTGTGTAGTAGTGACACTCATTGTGTAGTAGTGACACTCATCGTGTAGTAGTGACACTCATCGTGTAGTAGTGACACTCATCGTGTAGTAGTGACACTCAGTGGTGTAGTAGTGACACTTATGGTGTAGTAGTGGCACTCAGCTGTGTAGTATTGACACTCATCGTGTAGTAGTGACACTCATCGTGTAGTAGTGACACTCATCGTGTAGTAGTGACACTCAGTGGTGTAGTAGTGACACTCAGTGGTGTAGTAGTGACACTCATCATGCAGTAGTGACACTCATCGTGTAGTAGTGACACTTATGGTGTAGTAGTGACTCTCAGCTGTGTAGTAGTGACACTTATGGTGTAGTAGTGACTCTCAGCTGTGTAGTAGTGACACTTATGGTGTAGTAGTGACTCTCAGCTGTGTAGTAGTGACACTTATGGTGTAGTAGTGGCACTCAGCTGTGTAGTAGTGACACTCATCATGTAGTAGTGACACTCATCATGTAGTAGTGACACTCATCGTTTAGTAGTGACACTCATTGTGTAGTAGTGACTCTCAGCTGTGTAGTAGTGACACTCATCGTGTAGTAGTGACACTCAGTGGTGTAGTAGTGACACTTATGGTGTAGTAGTGGCACTCAGCTGTGTAGTAGTGACACTCATTGTGTAGTAGTGACACTCAGTGGTGTAGTAGTGACACTTATGGTGTAGTAGTGGCACTCAGCTGTGTAGTAGTGACACTCAGTGGTGTAGTAGTGACACTTATGGTGTAGTAGTGGCACTCAGCTGTGTAGTAGTGACACTCAGTGGTGTAGTAGTGACACTTATGGTGTAGTAGTGACACTCATCGTGTAGTAGTGACACTCAGTGGTGTAGTAGTGACACTTATGGTGTAGTAGTGGCACTCAGCTGTGTAGTAGTGACTCTCAGCTGTGTAGTAGTGACACTTATGGTGTAGTAGTGGCACTCAGCTGTGTAGTAGTGACACTCATCGTGTAGTAGTGACACTTATGGTGTAGTAGTGGCACTCAGCTGTGTAGTAGTGACACTCAGTGGTGTAGTAGTGACACTTATGGTGTAGTAGTGGCACTCAGCTGTGTAGTAGTGACACTCATCATGTAGTAGTGACACTCATCATGTAGTAGTGACACTCATCGTTTAGTAGTGACACTCATTGTGTAGTAGTGACTCTCAGCTGTGTAGTAGTGACACTCATCGTGTAGTAGTGACACTCAGTGGTGTAGTAGTGACACTTATGGTGTAGTAGTGGCACTCAGCTGTGTAGTAGTGACACTCATTGTGTAGTAGTGACACTCAGTGGTGTAGTAGTGACACTTATGGTGTAGTAGTGGCACTCAGCTGTGTAGTAGTGACACTCAGTGGTGTAGTAGTGACACTTATGGTGTAGTAGTGGCACTCAGCTGTGTAGTAGTGACACTCAGTGGTGTAGTAGTGACACTTATGGTGTAGTAGTGACACTCATCGTGTAGTAGTGACACTCAGTGGTGTAGTAGTGACACTTATGGTGTAGTAGTGGCACTCAGCTGTGTAGTAATGACTCTCAGCTGTGTAGTAGTGACACTTATGGTGTAGTAGTGGCACTCAGCTGTGTAGTAGTGACACTCATCGTGTAGTAGTGACACTTATGGTGTAGTAGTGGCACTCAGCTGTGTAGTAGTGACTCTCAGCTGTGTAGTAGTGACTCTTATGGTGTAGTAGTGACTCTCAGCTGTGTTGTAGCGCCACTCATCGTGTAGTAGTGCCACTCATCGTGTAGTAGTGACACTCATCGTGCAGTAGTGCCACTCATCGTGCAGTAGTGCCACTCATCGTGCAGTAGTGCCACTCATCGTGCAGTAGTGACACTTATGGTGTAGTAGTGACACTCATTGTGTAGTAGTGACACTCATCATGTAGTAGCGACACTCATCGTGTAGTAGCGACACTCATCGTGTAGTAGCGCCACTCATCGTGCAGTAGTGCCACTCATCGTGCAGTAGTGCCACTCATCGTGCAGTAGCGCCACTCATCGTGTAGTAGCGCCACTCATCGTGCAGTAGTGCCACTCATCGTGCAGTAGTGCCACTCATCGTGCAGTAGTGCCACTCATCGTGCAGTAGTGCCACTCATCTTGTAGTAGTGCCACTCATCATGTAGTAGTGACACTTATGGTGTAGTAGTGGCACTCAGCTGTGTAGTAGTGACACTCATCATGTAGTAGTGACACTCATCATGTAGTAGTGACACTCATCGTGTAGTAGTGACACTCATTGTGTCGTAGTGACACTCATCGTGTAGTAGCGCCACTCATCGTGTAGTAGCGACACTCATCGTGTAGTAGTGACACTCATCGTGTAGTAGTGACACTCATTGTGTAGTAGTGACACTCATTGTGTAGTAGTGACACTCATTGTGTAGTAGTAGAGACACTCATTGTGTAGTAGTGACACTCATTGTGTAGTAGTGACACTCATTGTGTAGTAGTGACACTCATTGTGTAGTAGTGACACTCATCGTGTAGTAGTGACACTCAGTGGTGTAGTAGTGACACTTATGGTGTAGTAGTGACACTTATGGTGTAGTAGTGACACTCATCGTGTAGTAGTGACACTCATCGTGTAGTAGTGACACTCATCGTGTAGTAGTGACACTCATTGTGTAGTAGTGACACTCATCGTGTAGTAGTAGAGACACTCATTGTGTAGTAGTGACACTCATTGTGTAGTAGTGACACTCATTGTGTAGTAGTGACACTCATCGTGTAGTAGTGACACTCATCGTGTAGTAGTGACACTCAGTGGTGTAGTAGTGACACTTATGGTGTAGTAGTGACTCTCAGCTGTGTAGTAGTGACACTCAGTGGTGTAGTAGTGACACTTATGGTGTAGTAGTGGCACTCAGCTGTGTAGTAGTGACACTCATCGTGTAGTAGTGACACTCATCGTGTAGTAGTGACACTCATCGTGTAGTAGTGACACTCATCGTGTAGTAGTGACACTCAGTGGTGTAGTAGTGACACTCAGTGGTGTAGTAGTGACACTTATGGTGTAGTAGTGACTCTCAGCTGTGTAGTAGTGACACTCATCGTGTAGTAGTGACACTCAGTGGTGTAGTAGTGACACTTATGGTGTAGTAGTGGCACTCAGCTGTGTAGTAGTGACACTCAGTGGTGTAGTAGTGACACTTATGGTGTAGTAGTGACACTCATCGTGTAGTAGTGACACTCAGTGGTGTAGTAGTGACACTTATGGTGTAGTAGTGGCACTCAGCTGTGTAGTAGTGACACTCATTGTGTAGTAGTGACACTCAGTGGTGTAGTAGTGACACTTATGGTGTAGTAGTGGCACTCAGCTGTGTAGTAGTGACACTCAGTGGTGTAGTAGTGACACTTATGGTGTAGTAGTGGCACTCAGCTGTGTAGTAGTGACACTCAGTGGTGTAGTAGTGACACTTATGGTGTAGTAGTGACACTCATCGTGTAGTAGTGACACTCAGTGGTGTAGTAGTGACACTTATGGTGTAGTAGTGGCACTCAGCTGTGTAGTAGTGACTCTCAGCTGTGTAGTAGTGACACTTATGGTGTAGTAGTGGCACTCAGCGTGTAGTAGTGACACTCATCGTGTAGTAGTGACACTCAGTGGTGTAGTAGTGACACTTATGGTGTAGTAGTGACTCTCAGCTGTGTAGTAGTGACACTCAGTGGTGTAGTAGTGACACTTATGGTGTAGTAGTGGCACTCAGCTGTGTAGTAGTGACACTCATCGTGTAGTAGTGACACTCATCGTGTAGTAGTGACACTCATCGTGTAGTAGTGACACTCATCGTGTAGTAGTGACACTCAGTGGTGTAGTAGTGACACTCAGTGGTGTAGTAGTGACACTTATGGTGTAGTAGTGACTCTCAGCTGTGTAGTAGTGACACTCATCGTGTAGTAGTGACACTCAGTGGTGTAGTAGTGACACTTATGGTGTAGTAGTGGCACTCAGCTGTGTAGTAGTGACACTCAGTGGTGTAGTAGTGACACTTATGGTGTAGTAGTGACACTCATCGTGTAGTAGTGACACTCAGTGGTGTAGTAGTGACACTTATGGTGTAGTAGTGGCACTCAGCTGTGTAGTAGTGACACTCATTGTGTAGTAGTGACACTCAGTGGTGTAGTAGTGACACTTATGGTGTAGTAGTGGCACTCAGCTGTGTAGTAGTGACACTCAGTGGTGTAGTAGTGACACTTATGGTGTAGTAGTGGCACTCAGCTGTGTAGTAGTGACACTCAGTGGTGTAGTAGTGACACTTATGGTGTAGTAGTGACACTCATCGTGTAGTAGTGACACTCAGTGGTGTAGTAGTGACACTTATGGTGTAGTAGTGGCACTCAGCTGTGTAGTAGTGACACTCATCGTTTAGTAGTGACACTTATGGTGTAGTAGTGGCACTCAGCTGTGTAGTAGTGACTCTCAGCTGTGTAGTAGTGACACTCATCGTGTAGTAGTGCCACTCATCGTGTAGTAGTGCCACTCATCGTGCAGTAGTGCCACTCATCATGCAGTAGTGCCACTCATCGTGCAGTAGTGCCACTCATCGTGCAGTAGTGCCACTCATCTTGTAGTAGTGACACTTATGGTGTAGTAGTGGCACTCAGCTGTGTAGTAGTGACACTCATCATGTAGTAGTGACACTCATCATGTAGTAGTGACACTCATCGTGTAGTAGTGACACTCATCGTGTAGTAGTGACACTCATCGTGTAGTAGTGACACTCATCGTGTAGTAGTGACACTCATCGTGTAGTAGTGACACTCATTGTGTAGTAGTGACACTCATTGTGTAGTAGTAGAGACACTCATTGTGTAGTAGTGACACTCATTGTGTAGTAGTGACACTCATTGTGTAGTAGTGACACTCATCGTGTAGTAGTGACACTCATCGTGTAGTAGTGACACTCAGTGGTGTAGTAGTGACACTTATGGTGTAGTAGTGGCACTCAGCTGTGTAGTAGTGACACTCATCGTGTAGTAGTGACACTCATCGTGTAGTAGTGACACTCATCGTGTAGTAGTGACACTCAGTGGTGTAGTAGTGACACTTATGGTGTAGTAGTGACTCTCAGCTGTGTAGTAGTGACACTCATCGTGTAGTAGTGACACTCAGTGGTGTAGTAGTGACACTTATGGTGTAGTAGTGGCACTCAGCTGTGTAGTAGTGACACTCATCATGTAGTAGTGACACTCATCATGTAGTAGTGACACTCATCGTTTAGTAGTGACACTCATTGTGTAGTAGTGACTCTCAGCTGTGTAGTAGTGACACTCATCGTGTAGTAGTGACACTCATCGTGTAGTAGTGACACTCAGTGGTGTAGTAGTGACACTTATGGTGTAGTAGTGGCACTCATTGTGTAGTAGTGACACTCATTGTGTAGTAGTGACACTCATCGTTTAGTAGTGACACTCATTGTGTAGTAGTGACTCTCAGCTGTGTAGTAGTGACACTCATCGTGTAGTAGTGACACTCAGTGGTGTAGTAGTGACACTTATGGTGTAGTAGTGGCACTCATTGTGTAGTAGTGACACTCATTGTGTAGTAGTGACACTCATCGTGTAGTAGTGACACTCATCGTGTAGTAGTGACACTCAGTGGTGTAGTAGTGACACTTATGGTGTAGTAGTGGCACTCAGCTGTGTAGTAGTGACACTCATCGTGTAGTAGTGACACTCATCGTGTAGTAGTGACACTCATCGTGTAGTAGTGACACTCAGTGGTGTAGTAGTGACACTTATGGTGTAGTAGTGACTCTCAGCTGTGTAGTAGTGACACTCATCGTGTAGTAGTGACACTCAGTGGTGTAGTAGTGACACTTATGGTGTAGTAGTGGCACTCAGCTGTGTAGTAGTGACACTCATCATGTAGTAGTGACACTCATCATGTAGTAGTGACACTCATCGTTTAGTAGTGACACTCATTGTGTAGTAGTGACACTCATTGTGTAGTAGTAGAGACACTCATTGTGTAGTAGTGACACTCATTGTGTAGTAGTGACACTCATTGTGTAGTAGTGACACTCATCGTGTAGTAGTGACACTCATCGTGTAGTAGTGACACTCAGTGGTGTAGTAGTGACACTTATGGTGTAGTAGTGGCACTCAGCTGTGTAGTAGTGACACTCATCGTGTAGTAGTGACACTCATCGTGTAGTAGTGACACTCATCGTGTAGTAGTGACACTCAGTGGTGTAGTAGTGACACTTATGGTGTAGTAGTGACTCTCAGCTGTGTAGTAGTGACACTCATCGTGTAGTAGTGACACTCAGTGGTGTAGTAGTGACACTTATGGTGTAGTAGTGGCACTCAGCTGTGTAGTAGTGACACTCATCATGTAGTAGTGACACTCATCATGTAGTAGTGACACTCATCGTTTAGTAGTGACACTCATTGTGTAGTAGTGACTCTCAGCTGTGTAGTAGTGACACTCATCGTGTAGTAGTGACACTCAGTGGTGTAGTAGTGACACTTATGGTGTAGTAGTGGCACTCAGCTGTGTAGTAGTGACACTCATTGTGTAGTAGTGACACTCAGTGGTGTAGTAGTGACACTTATGGTGTAGTAGTGACTCTCAGCTGTGTAGTAGTGACACTCAGTGGTGTAGTAGTGACACTTATGGTGTAGTAGTGGCACTCAGCTGTGTAGTAGTGACACTCAGTGGTGTAGTAGTGACACTTATGGTGTAGTAGTGACACTCATCGTGTAGTAGTGACACTCAGTGGTGTAGTAGTGACACTTATGGTGTAGTAGTGGCACTCAGCTGTGTAGTAGTGACTCTCAGCTGTGTAGTAGTGACACTTATGGTGTAGTAGTGGCACTCAGCTGTGTAGTAGTGACACTCATCGTGTAGTAGTGACACTTATGGTGTAGTAGTGGCACTCAGCTGTGTAGTAGTGACTCTCAGCTGTGTAGTAGTGACACTTATGGTGTATTAGTGATTCTCAGCTGTGTAGTAGTGACACTTATGGTGTAGTAGTGGCACTCAGCTGTGTAGTAGTGACTCTCAGCTGTGTAGTAGTGACACTTATGGTGTATTAGTGATTCTCAGCTGTGTAGTAGTGACTCTTATGGTGTAGTAGTGACTCTCAGCTGTGTGGTAGTGACACTCAGTAGTGCAGCAGTGACATTTAGCGGTGTAGTAGTGACAATAAGTAAGTTTGCACTACTGTCACACATGGCAGTGTGAAGCAGCGTAGTGCTGTGTAGTAGTAGTGTCAGCAATGTGTGTGTGTTTGGAGGAGGAGGGGACTGGACTGGCTGCCAGGAGAGAGGGATTTGGCAGTGCGCCCCAGCTGCACCTCTCCTGTGCTCTTGGTTGGAGCTGAGACGGAGGGATAATGTTTCAGTCCTGCAGGGAGGGGGTCTGGCGCTGGGGGTGCAGCAGCCTGGCCGGGTACCGATCGCTCTCATATTTCTATTTTTCTTCTTAATTTGCTCTGAGTTTTTTGAGTTTTTCCAAAGCAGAGAAGAAGTGTGCAGCCGACACGGGACCCACGATGATGTGCATCAGGGGGGACTGTATGGGGAGGTGAAGGTAAGGTGACCAGTATTAGGGGACAGGGACTGATGTGCAGCAGGGGGGACTGTATGGGGAGGTGAAGGTAAGGCGACCAGTATTAGGGGACAGGGACTGATGTGCAGCAGGGGGGACTGTATGGGGAGGTGAAGGTAAGGTGACCAGTATTAGGGGACAGGGACTGATGTGCAGCAGAGGGGACTGTATGGGGAGGTGAAGGTAAGGCGACCAGTATTAGGGGACAGGGACTGATGTGCAGCAGGGGGGACTGTATGGGGAGGTGAAGGTAAGGTGACCAGTATTAGGGGACAGGGACTGATGTGCAGCAGGGGGGACTGTATGGGGAGGTGAAGGTAAGGTGACCAGTATTAGGGGACAGGGACTGATGTGCAGCAGGGGGGACTGTATGGGGAGGTGAAGGTAAGGTGACCAGTATTAGGGGACAGGGACTGATGTGCAGCAGAGGGGACTGTATGGGGAGGTGAAGGTAAGGCGACCAGTATTAGGGGACAGGGACTGATGTGCAGCAGGGGGGACTGTATGGGGAGGTGAAGGTAAGGTGACCAGTATTAGGGGACAGGGACTGATGTGCAGCAGGGGGGACTGTATGGGGAGGTGAAGGTAAGGCGACCAGTATTAGGGGACAGGGGCTGATGTGCAGCAGGGGGGACTGTATGGGGAGGTGAAGGTAAGGCGACCAGTATTAGGGGACAGGGACTGATGTGCAGCAGGAGGACTCTATGGGGAGGGGAAGGTAAAGTGACCAGTATTAGGGGACAGGGACTGATGTGCAGCAGGGGGGACTGTATGGGGAGGGGAAGGTAATGCGAGCAGTATTAGGGGACAGGGACTGATGTGCAGCAGGGGGGACTGTATGGGGAGGGGAAGGTAAGGTGACCAGTATTAGGGGACAGGGACTGATGTGCAGCAGGGGGGACTGTATGGGGAGGTGAAGGTAAGGTGACCAGTATTAGGGGACAGGGACTGATGTGCAGCAGAGGGGACTGTATGGGGAGGTGAAGGTAAGGCGACCAGTATTAGGGGACAGGGACTGATGTGCAGCAGGGGGGACTGTATGGGGAGGGGAAGGAAGCGAGCAGTATTAGGGGACAGGGACTGATGTGCAGCAGGGGGGACTGTATGAGGAGGGAAGGTAAGGTGACCAGTATTAGGGGACAGGGACTGATGTGCAGCAGGGGGGACTGTATGGGGAGGGAAGGTAAGGTGACCAGTATTAGGGGACAGGGACTGATGTGCAGCAGGGGGGACTGTATGGGGAGGTGAAGGTAAGGTGACCAGTATTAGGGGACAGGGACTGATGTGCAGCAGAGGGGACTGTATGGGGAGGTGAAGGTAAGGCGACCAGTATTAGGGGACAGGGACTGATGTGCAGCAGGGGGGACTGTATGGGGAGGGGAAGGAAGCGAGCAGTATTAGGGGACAGGGACTGATGTGCAGCAGGGGGGACTGTATGAGGAGGTGAAGGTAAGGTGACCAGTATTAGGGGACAGGGACTGATGTGCAGCAGGGGGGACTGTATGGGGAGGTGAAGGTAAGGTGACCAGTATTAGGGGACAGGGGCTGATGTGCAGCAGGAGGGACTGTATGGGGAGGTGAAGGTAAGGGGACCAGTATTAGGAGACAGGGACTGATGTGCAGCAGGGGGGACTGTATGGGGAGGTGAAGGTAAGGTGACCAGTATTGGGGGACAGGGACTGATGTGCAGCAGGAGGACTCTATGGGGAGGGGAAGGTAAGGTGACCAGTATTAGGGGACAGGGGCTGTTGTGCAGCAGGGGGGACTCTATGGTGAGGGGAAGGTAAGGCGACCAGTATTAGGGGACAGGGACTGATGTGCAGCAGGGGGGACTGTATGGTGAGGGGAAGGTAAGGTGACCAGTATTAGGGGACAGGGACTGATGTGCAGCAGGAGGACTCTATGGGGAGGGGAAGGTAAGGCGACCAGTATTAGGGGACAGGGACTGATGTGCAGCAGGGGGGACTGTATGGGGAGGGGAAGGTAAGGGGACCAGTATTAGGGGACAGGGGCTGATGTGCAGCAGAGGGGACTGTATGGGGAGGTGAAGGTAAGGTGACCAGTATTAGGGGACAGGGGCTGATGTGCAGCAGGGGGGACTGTATGGGGAGGTGAAGGTAAGGCGACCAGTATTAGGGGACAGGGGCTGGTGTGCAGCAGGGGGGACTCTATGGTGAGGGGAAGGTAAGGCGACCAGTATTAGGGGACAGTGACTGATGTGCAGCAGGGGGGACTGTATGGGGAGGTGAAGGTAAGGTGACCAGTATTAGGGGACAGGGGCTGATGTGCAGCAGGAGGGACTGTATGGGGAGGTGAAGGTAAGGGGACCAGTATTAGGAGACAGGGACTGATGTGCAGCAGGGGGGACTGTATGGGGAGGTGAAGGTAAGGTGACCAGTATTAGGGGACAGGGACTGATGTGCAGCAGGAGGACTCTATGGGGAGGGGAAGGTAAGGTGACCAGTATTAGGGGACAGGGGCTGTTGTGCAGCAGGGGGGACTCTATGGTGAGGGGAAGGTAAGGCGACCAGTATTAGGGGACAGGGACTGATGTGCAGCAGGGGGGACTGTATGGGGAGGTGAAGGTAAGGTGACCAGTATTAGGGGACAGGGACTGATGTGCAGCAGGAGGACTCTATGGGGAGGGGAAGGTAAGGCGACCAGTATTAGGGGACAGGGACTGATGTGCAGCAGGGGGGACTGTATGGGGAGGGGAAGGTAAGGGGACCAGTATTAGGGGACAGGGGCTGATGTGCAGCAGAGGGGACTGTATGGGGAGGTGAAGGTAAGGTGACCAGTATTAGGAGACAGGGACTGATGTGCAGCAGGGGGGACTGTATGGGGAGGTGAAGGCAAGGTGACCAGTATTAGGGGACAGGGGCTGATGTGCAGCAGGGGGGACTCTATGGGGAGGTGAAGGTAAGGTGACCAGTATTAGGGGACAGGGGCTGATGGGCAGCAGGGGGACTGTATGGGGAGGTGAAGGTAAGGTGACCAGTATTAGGGGACAGGGACTGATGTGCAGCAGGGGGGACTGTATGGGGACGGGAAGGTAAGGTGACCAGTATTATGGGACAGGGACTGATGTGCAGCAGGGGGACTGTATGGGGAGGGGAAGGTAAGGTGACCAGTATTAGGGGACAGGGACTGATGTGCAGCAGGGGGGACTGTATGGGGAGGTGAAGGTAAGGTGACCAGTATTAGGGGACATGGACTGATGTGCAGCAGGGGGGACTGTATGGGGAGGTGAAGGTAAGGTGACCAGTATTAGGTGACAGGGACTGATGTGCAGCAGGGGGGACTGTATGGGGACGGGAAGGTAAGGTGACCAGTATTAGGGGACAGGGACTGATGTGTAGCAGGGGGGACTGTATGGGGAGGTGAAGGTAAGGTGACCAGTATTAGGGGACAGGGACTGATGTGCAGCAGGGGGGACTGTATGGGGAGGTGAAGGTAAGGTGACCAGTATTAGGGGACAGGGGCTGATGTGCAGCAGGGAGGACTGTATGGGGAGGTGAAGGTAAGGTGACCAGTATTAGGGGACAGGGACTGATGTGCAGCAGGGGGGACTGTATGGGGAGGTGAAGGTAAGGTGACCAGTATTAGGGGACAGGGACTGATGTGCAGCAGGGGGGACTGTATGGGGAGGGGAAGGTAAGGCGACTAGTATTAGGGGACAGGGACTGATGTGCAGCAGGAGGGACTGTATGGGGAGGTGAAGGTAAGGCGACCAGTATTAGGGGACAGGGACTGATGTGCAGCAGGGGGGACTGTATGGGGAGGGGAAGGTTTGGTGACCAGTATTAGGGGACATGGACTGATGTGCAGCAGGAGGGACTGTATGGGGAGGTGAAGGTAAGGTGACCAGTATTAGGGGACAGGGACTGATGTGCAGCAGGGGGGGACTGTATGGGGAGGGGAAGGTAAGGCGACCAGTATTAGGGGACAGGGACTGATGTGCAGCAGGAGGGACTGTATGGGGAGGTGAAGGTAAGGTGACCAGTATTAGGGGACAGGGACTGATGTGCAGCAGGAGGGACTGTATGGGGAGGGGAAGGTAAGGTGACCAGTATTAGGGGACAGGGGCTGATGTGCAGCATGGGGACTGTATGGGGAGGGGAAGGTAAGGTGATCAGTATTAGGGGACAGGGGCTGATGTGCAGCAGGGGGGACTCTATGGTGAGGTGAAGGTAAGGTGACCAGTATTAGGGGACAGGGACTGATGTGCAGCAATGGGGACTGTATGGGGAGGGGAAGGTAAGGTGATCAGTATTGGGGACAGTGACTGATGTGCAGCAGGGGGGACTGTATGGGGACGGGAAGGTAAGGTGACCAGTATTAGGGGACAGGGACTGATGTGTAGCAGGGGGGACTGTATGGGGAGGGGAAGGTAAGGTGACCAGTATTAGGGGACAGTGACTGATGTGCAGCAGGGGGGACTGTATGGGGACGGGAAGGTAAGGTGACCAGTATTAGGGGACAGGGACTGATGTGTAGCAGGGGGGACTGTATGGGGAGGTGAAGGTAAGGTGACCAGTATTAGGGGACAGGGACTGATGTGCAGCAGGGGGGACTGTATGGGGAGGTGAAGGTAAGGTGACCAGTATTAGGGGACAGGGGCTGATGTGCAGCAGGAGGACTGTATGGGGAGGTGAAGGTAAGGTGACCAGTATTAGGGGGACAGGGGCTGATGTGCAGCAGGAGGGACTGTATGGGGAGGGGAAGGTAAGGTGACCAGTATTAGGGGACAGGGGCTGATGTGCAGCAGGGGGGACTGTATGGGGAGGGGAAGGTAAGGCGACCAGTATTAGGGGACAGGGACTGATGTGCAGCAGGGGGGACTGTATGGGGAGGGGAAGGTAAGGCGACCAGTATTAGGGGACAGGGACTGATGTGCAGCAGGGGGGACTGTATGGGGAGGTGAAGGTAAGGTGACCAGTATTAGGGGACAGGGACTGATATGCAGCAGGGGGACTGTATGGGGAGGTGAAGGTAAGGTGACCAGTATTAGGGGACAGTGACTGATATGCAGCAGGGGGACTGTATGGGGAGGGGAAGGTAAGGCGACCAGTATTAGGGGACAGGGACTGATGTGCAGCAGGGGGGACTGTATGGGGAGGGGAAAGGTAAGGTGACCAGTATTAGGGGACAGGGACTGATGTGCAGCAGGGGGGACTGTATGGGGAGGTGAAGGCAAGGTGACCAGTATTAGGGGACAGGGACTGATGTGCAGCAGGGGGGACTGTATGGGGAGGTGAAGGTAAGGTGACCAGTATTAGGGGACAGGGACTGATGTGCAGCAGGAGGACTCTATGGGGAGGGGAAGGTAAGGTGACCAGTATTAGGGGACAGGGGCTGTTGTGCAGCAGGGGGGACTGTATGGGGAGGGGAAGGTAAGGTGATCAGTATTAGGGGACAGGGACTGATGTGCAGCAGGGGGGACTCTATGGGGAGGGGAAGGTAAGGTGATCAGTATTAGGGGACAGGGACTGATGTGCAGCAGGGGGGACTGTATGGGGAGGTGAAGGTAAGGTGACCAGTATTAGGGGACAGGGACTGATGTGCAGCAGGAGGACTCTATGGGGAGGGGAAGGTAAGGTGACCAGTATTAGGGGACAGGGACTGATGTGCAGCAGGGGGGACTGTATGGGGAGGTGAAGGTAAGGTGACCAGTGTTAGGGGACAGGGGCTGATGTGCAGCAGGGGGGACTGTATGGGGAGGGGAAGGTAAGGTGACCAGTATTAGGGGACAGGGACTGATGTGCAGCAGGGGGGACTGTATGGGGAGGTGAAGGTAAGGTGACCAGTATTAGGGGACAGGGGCTGTTGTGCAGCAGGGGGGACTGTATGGGGAGGGGAAGGTAAGGTGACCAGTATTAGGGGACAGGGACTGATGTGCAGCAGGAGGGACTGTATGGGGAGGTGAAGGTAAGGTGACCAGTATTAGGGGACAGGGGCTGATGTGCAGCAGGGGGGACTCTATGGGGAGGTGAAGGTAAGGTGACCAGTATTAGGGGACAGGGACTGATGTGCAGCAGGAGGACTCTATGGGGAGGTGAAGGTAAGGTGACCAGTATTAGGGGACAGGGACTGATGTGCAGCATGGGGACTGTATGGGGAGGGGAAGGTAAGGTGACCAGTATTAGGGGACAGGGACTGATGTGCAGCAGGGGGGACTGTATGGGGAGGGGAAGGTAAGGTGACCAGTATTAGGGGGACAGGGGCTGATGTGCAGCAATGGGGACTGTATGGGGAGGGGAAGGTAAGGTGACCAGTATTAGGGGACAGGGACTGATGTGCAGCAGGGGGGACTGTATGGGGAGGGGAAGGTAAAGTGACCAGTATTAGGGGACAGGGACTGATGTGCAGCAGGGGGGACTGTATGGGGAGGGGAAGGTAAGGTGACCAGTATTAGGAGACAGGGACTGATGTGCAGCAGTGGGGACTGTATGGGGAGGTGAATGTAAGGGGACCAGTATTAGGGGGACAGGGGCTGATGTGCAGCAATGGGGACTGTATGGGGAGGGGAAGGTAAGGAGATCAGTATTAGGGGACATGGCCTGATGTGCAGCAGGGGGGACTGTATGGGGAGGGGAAGGTAAGGTGACCAGTATTAGGGGACAGGAACTGATGTGCAGCAGGGGGACTGTATGGGGAGGGGAAGGTAAGGCGACCAGTATTAGGGGACAGGGACTGATGTGCAGCAGTGGGGACTGTATGGGGAGGTGAATGTAAGGGGACCAGTATTAGGGGACAGGGACTGATGTGCAGCAGTGGGGACTGTATGGGGAGATGAAGGTAAGGTGACCAGTATTAGGGGGACAGGGGCTGATGTGCAGCAATGGGGACTGTATGGGGAGGGGAAGGTAAGGAGATCAGTATTAGGGGACATGGCCTGATGTGCAGCAGGGGGGACTGTATGGGGAGGGGAAGGTAAGGTGACCAGTATTAGGGGACAGGAACTGATGTGCAGCAGGGGGGACTGTATGGGGAGGGGAAGGTAAGGCGACCAGTATTAGGGGACAGGGACTGATGTGCAGCAGTGGGGACTGTATGGGGAGGTGAATGTAAGGGGACCAGTATTAGGGGACAGGGACTGATGTGCAGCAGGGGGGACTGTATGGGGAGGGGAAGGTAAGGCGACCAGTATTAGGAGACAGGGACTGATGTGCAGCAGGGGGGACTGTATGGGGAGGGGAAGGTAAGGCGACCAGTATTAGGAGACAGGGACTGATGTGCAGCAGGGGGGACTGTATGGGGAGGGGAAGGTAAGGCGACCAGTATTAGGAGACAGGGACTGATGTGCAGCAGGGGGGACTGTATGGGGAGGTGAAGGTAAGGTGACCAGTATTAGGGGACAGGGACTGATGTGCAGCAGGGGGGACTGTATGGGGAGGGGAAGGTAAGGTGACCAGTATTAGGGGGACAGGGGCTGATGTGCAGCAGGGGGGACTGTATGGGGAGGGGAAGGTAAGGTGACCAGTATTAGGGGACAGGAACTGATGTGCAGCAGGGGGGACTGTATGGGGAGGTGAAGGTAAGGTGACCAGTATTAGGGGACAGGGACTGATGTGCAGCAGGGGGGACTGTATGGGGAGGGGAAGGTAAGGTGACCAGTATTAGGGGGACAGGGGCTGATGTGCAGCAGGGGGGACTGTATGGGGAGGGGAAGGTAAGGTGACCAGTATTAGGGGACAGGGACTGATGTGCAGCAGGGGGGACTCTATGGGGAGGGGAAGGTAAGGTGACCAGTATTAGGGGACAGGGGCTGATGTGCAGCAGGAGGACTGTATGGGGAGGGGAAGGTAAGGTGACCAGTATTAGGGGACAGGGACTGATGTGCAGCAGGGGGGACTGTATGGGGAGGGGAAGGTAAGGTGACCAGTATTAGGGGACAGGGACTGATGTGCAGCAGGGGGGACTGTATGGGGAGGGGAAGGTAAGGTGACCAGTATTAGGGGACAGGGGCTGATGTGTAGCATGGGGACTGTATGGGGAGGGGAAGGTAAGGTGACCAGTATTAGGGGACAGGGACTGATGTGCAGCAGGAGGGACTGTATGGGGAGGGGAAGGTAAGGTGACCAGTATTAGGGGACAGGGACTGATGTGCAGCAGGAGGGACTGTATGGGGAGGTGAAGGTAAGGTGACCAGTATTAGGGGACAGGGGCTGATGTGCAGCATGGGGACTGTATGGGGAGGGGAAGGTAAGGTGACCAGTATTAGGGGACAGGGACTGATGTGCAGCAGGGGGGACTGTATGGGGAGGGGAAGGTAAGGTGATCAGTATTAGGGGACAGGGGCTGATGTGCAGCAGGGGGGACTCTATGGTGAGGTGAAGGTAAGGTGACCAGTATTAGGGGACAGGGACTGATGTGCAGCAATGGGGACTGTATGGGGAGGGGAAGGTAAGGTGACCAGTATTAGGGGACAGTGACTGATATGCAGCAGGGGGGACTGTATGGGGAGGGGAAGGTAAGGTGACCAGTATTAGGGGACAGGGACTGATGTGCAGCAGGGGGGACTGTATGGGGAGGTGAAGGTAAGGTGATCAGTATTAGGGGACAGGGACTGATGTACAGCAGGGGGACTCTATGGTGAGGGGAAGGTAAGGTGACCAGTATTAGGGGACAGGGGCTGATGTGTAGCATGGGGACTGTATGGGGAGGTGAAGGTAAGGTGACCAGTATTAGGGGACAGGGACTGATGTGCAGCAGAGGGGACTGTATGGGGAGGTGAAGGTAAGGCGACCAGTATTAGGGGACAGGGACTGATGTGCAGCAGGGGGGACTGTATGGGGAGGGGAAGGAAGCGAGCAGTATTAGGGGACAGGGGCTGATGTGCAGCAGGGGGGACTGTATGGGGAGGGGAAGGTAAGGCGACCAGTATTAGGGGACAGGGACTGATGTGCAGCAGGGGGGACTGTATGGGGAGGGGAAGGAAGCGAGCAGTATTAGGGGACAGGGACTGATGTGCAGCAGGGGGGACTGTATGAGGAGGTGAAGGTAAGGTGACCAGTATTAGGGGACAGGGACTGATGTGCAGCAGGGGGGACTGTATGGGGAGGTGAAGGTAAGGTGACCAGTATTAGGGGACAGGGGCTGATGTGCAGCAGGAGGGACTGTATGGGGAGGTGAAGGTAAGGGGACCAGTATTAGGAGACAGGGACTGATGTGCAGCAGGAGGGACTGTATGGGGAGGGGAAGGTAAGGGGACCAGTATTAGGAGACAGGGGCTGATGTGCAGCAGGAGGGACTCTATGGGGAGGGGAAGGTAAGGAGATCAGTATTAGGGGACAGGGGCTGATGTGCAGCAGGAGGGACTGTATGGGGAGGGGAAGGTAAGGGGACCAGTATTAGGGGACAGGGACTGATGTGCAGCAGGGGGGACTGTATGGGGAGGGGAAGGTAAGGCGACCAGTATTAGGAGACAGGGACTGATGTGCAGCAGGGGGGACTGTATGGGGAGGGGAAGGTAAGGCGACCAGTATTAGGAGACAGGGACTGATGTGCAGCAGGGGGGACTGTATGGGGAGGGGAAGGTAAGGCGACCAGTATTAGGAGACAGGGGCTGATGTGCAGCAGGAGGGACTGTATGGGGAGGGGAAGGTAAGGTGACCAGTATTAGGGGACAGGGGCTGATGTGTAGCAGGAGGGACTCTATGGGGAGGGGAAGGTAAGGTGACCAGTATTAGGGGACAGGGACTGATGTGCAGCAGGGGGGACTGTATGGGGAGGGGAAGGTAAGGCGACTAGTATTAGGGGACAGGGACTGATGTGCAGCAGGAGGGACTGTATGGGGAGGTGAAGGTAAGGCGACCAGTATTAGGGGACAGGGACTGATGTGCAGCAGGGGGGACTGTATGGGGAGGGGAAGGTTTGGTGACCAGTATTAGGGGACATGGACTGATGTGCAGCAGGAGGGACTGTATGGGGAGGTGAAGGTAAGGTGACCAGTATTAGGGGACAGGGACTGATGTGCAGCAGGGGGGACTGTATGGGGAGGGGAAGGTAAGGCGACTAGTATTAGGGGACAGGGACTGATGTGCAGCAGGAGGGACTGTATGGGGAGGTGAAGGTAAGGCGACCAGTATTAGGGGACAGGGACTGATGTGCAGCAGGGGGGACTGTATGGGGAGGGGAAGGTTTGGTGACCAGTATTAGGGGACATGGACTGATGTGCAGCAGGAGGGACTGTATGGGGAGGTGAAGGTAAGGTGACCAGTATTAGGGGACAGGGACTGATGTGCAGCAGGGGGGGACTGTATGGGGAGGGGAAGGTAAGGCGACCAGTATTAGGGGACAGGGACTGATGTGCAGCAGGAGGGACTGTATGGGGAGGTGAAGGTAAGGTGACCAGTATTAGGGGACAGGGACTGATGTGCAGCAGGAGGGACTGTATGGGGAGGGGAAGGTAAGGTGACCAGTATTAGGGGACAGGGGCTGATGTGCAGCATGGGGACTGTATGGGGAGGGGAAGGTAAGGTGATCAGTATTAGGGGACAGGGGCTGATGTGCAGCAGGGGGGACTCTATGGTGAGGTGAAGGTAAGGTGACCAGTATTAGGGGACAGGGACTGATGTGCAGCAATGGGGACTGTATGGGGAGGGGAAGGTAAGGTGATCAGTATTGGGGACAGGGACTGATGTGCAGCAGGGGGACTGTATGGGGAGGGGAAGGTAAGGTGACCAGTATTAGGGGACAGGGACTGATGTGCAGCAGGGGGGACTGTATGAGGAGGTGAAGGTAAGGTGATCAGTATTAGGGGACAGGGACTGATGTGCAGCAGGGGGGACTGTATGAGGAGGTGAAGGTAAGGTGATCAGTATTAGGGGACAGGGACTGATGTGCAGCAGGGGGACTGTATGGGGAGGGGAAGGTAAGGTGACCAGTATTAGGGGACAGGGACTGATGTGCAGCAGGAGGGACTCTATGGGGAGGGGAAGGTAAGGTGACCAGTATTAGGGGACAGGGACTGATGTGCAGCAGGGGGGACTGTATGGGGAGGGGAAGGTAAGGCGACTAGTATTAGGGGACAGGGACTGATGTGCAGCAGGAGGGACTGTATGGGGAGGTGAAGGTAAGGTGACCAGTATTAGGGGACAGGGACTGATGTGCAGCATGGGGACTGTATGGGGAGGGGAAGGTAAGGTGACCAGTATTAGGGGACAGTGACTGATATGCAGCAGGGGGGGGGGACTGTATGGGGAGGGGAAGATAAGGCGACCAGTATTAGGGGACAGGGGCTGATGTGTAGCATGGGGACTGTATGGGGAGGGGAAGGTAAGGGGACCAGTATTAGGAGACAGGGACTGATGTGCAGCAGGAGGGACTGTATGGGGAGGTGAAGGTAAGGTGACCAGTATTAGGGGACAGGGACTGATGTGCAGCAGGAGGGACTCTATGGGGAGGGGAAGGTAAGGTGACCAGTATTAGGGGACAGGGACTGATGTGCAGCAGGGGGGACTGTATGGGGAGGGGAAGGTAAGGCGACTAGTATTAGGGGACAGGGACTGATGTGCAGCAGGAGGGACTGTATGGGGAGGTGAAGGTAAGGCGACCAGTATTAGGGGACAGGGACTGATGTGCAGCAGGGGGGACTGTATGGGGAGGGGAAGGTTTGGTGACCAGTATTAGGGGACATGGACTGATGTGCAGCAGGGGGACTGTATGGGGAGGTGAAGGTAAGGTGACCAGTATTAGGGGACAGGGGCTGATGTGTAGCATGGGGACTGTATGGGGAGGGGAAGGTAAGGGGACCAGTATTAGGAGACAGGGACTGATGTGCAGCAGGAGGGACTGTATGGGGAGGGGAAGGTAAGGTGACCAGTATTAGGGGACAGGGACTGATGTGCAGCAGGGGGGACTGTATGGGGAGGTGAAGGTAAGGGGACCAGTATTAGGGGACAGGGGCTGATGTGCAGCAGGGGGGACTGTATGGGGAGGTGAAGGTAAGGTGACCAGTATTAGGGGACAGGGACTGATGTGCAGCAGGGGGACTGTATGGGGAGGTGAAGGTAAGGCGACCAGTATTAGGGGACAGGGGCTGATG
The DNA here is from genome assembly GCF_055691185.1 of Crinia signifera. Classification (NCBI taxonomy): domain Eukaryota; kingdom Metazoa; phylum Chordata; class Amphibia; order Anura; family Myobatrachidae; genus Crinia; species Crinia signifera. The sequence goes on along the minus strand of NC_139217.1, from coordinate 472,889,941 downwards.
TGTAGCATGGGGACTGTATGGGGAGGGGAAGGTAAGGTGACCAGTATTAGGGGACAGGGGCTGATGTGTAGCATGGGGACTGTATGGGGAGGGGAAGGTAAGGGGACCAGTATTAGGAGACAGGGACTGATGTGCAGCAGGAGGGACTGTATGGGGAGGTGAGGTAAGGTGACCAGTATTAGGGGACAGGGGCTGATGTGCAGCAGGAGGGACTCTATGGGGAGGGGAAGGTAAGGTGACCAGTATTAGGGGACAGGGGCTGTTGTGCAGCAGGGGGGACTCTATGGTGAGGGGAAGGTAAGGCGACCAGTATTAGGGGACAGGGACTGATGTGCAGCAATGGGGACTGTATGGGGAGGGGAAGGTAAGGTGACCAGTATTAGGGGACAGGGACTGATGTGCAGCAGGGGGGACTGTATGGGGAGGGGAAGGTAAGGCGACTAGTATTAGGGGACAGGGACTGATGTGCAGCAGGAGGGACTGTATGGGGAGGTGAAGGTAAGGTGACCAGTATTAGGGGACAGGGACTGATGTGCAGCAGGAGGGACTGTATGGGGAGGGGAAGGTAAGGTGACCAGTATTAGGGGACAGGGGCTGATGTGCAGCAGGGGGGACTCTATGGGGAGGGGAAGGTAAGGTGACCAGTATTAGGGGACAGGGACTGATGTGCAGCAGGAGGGACTGTATGGGGAGGGGAAGGTAAGGTGACCAGTATTAGGGGACAGGGGCTGATGTGCAGCAGGGGGGACTGTATGGGGAGGGGAAGGTAAGGTGATCAGTATTAGGGGACAGGGGCTGATGTGCAGCAGGGGGGACTCTATGGTGAGGTGAAGGTAAGGTGACCAGTATTAGGGGACAGGGGCTGATGTGCAGCAATGGGGACTGTATGGGGAGGGGAAGGTAAGGTGATCAGTATTGGGGACAGGGACTGATGTGCAGCAGGGGGACTGTATGGGGAGGGGAAGGTAAGGTGACCAGTATTAGGGGACAGTGACTGATGTGCAGCAGGGGGGACTGTATGGGGAGGGGAAGGTAAGGCGACCAGTATTAGGGGACAGGGACTGATGTGCAGCAGTGGGGACTGTATGGGGAGGTGAATGTAAGGGGACCAGTATTAGGGGACAGGGACTGATGTGCAGCAGGGGGGACTGTATGGGGAGGGGAAGGTAAGGCGACCAGTATTAGGAGACAGGGACTGATGTGCAGCAGGGGGGACTGTATGGGGAGGGGAAGGTAAGGCGACCAGTATTAGGAGACAGGGACTGATGTGCAGCAGGGGGGACTGTATGGGGAGGGGAAGGTAAGGCGACCAGTATTAGGAGACAGGGACTGATGTGCAGCAGGGGGGACTGTATGGGGAGGTGAAGGTAATGTGACCAGTATTAGGGGACAGGGACTGATGTGCAGCAGGGGGGACTGTATGGGGAGGGGAAGGTAAGGTGACCAGTATTAGGGGGACAGGGGCTGATGTGCAGCAGGGGGGACTGTATGGGGAGGGGAAGGTAAGGTGACCAGTATTAGGGGACAGGAACTGATGTGCAGCAGGGGGGACTGTATGGGGAGGTGAAGGTAAGGTGACCAGTATTAGGGGACAGGGACTGATGTGCAGCAGGGGGGACTGTATGGGGAGGTGAAGGTAAGGTGACCAGTGTTAGGGGACAGGGGCTGATGTGCAGCAGGGGGGACTGTATGGGGAGGGGAAGGTAAGGTGACCAGTATTAGGGGGACAGGGGCTGATGTGCAGCAGGGGGGACTGTATGGGGAGGGGAAGGTAAGGTGACCAGTATTAGGGGACAGGGACTGATGTGCAGCAGGGGGGACTCTATGGGGAGGGGAAGGTAAGGTGACCAGTATTAGGGGACAGGGGCTGATGTGCAGCAGGGGGGACTGTATGGGGAGGGGAAGGTAAGGTGACCAGTATTAGGGGACAGGGGCTGATGTGCAGCATGGGGACTGTATGGGGAGGGGAAGGTAAGGTGATCAGTATTAGGGGACAGGGGCTGATGTGCAGCAGGGGGACTGTATGGGGAGGGGAAGGTAAGGGGACCAGTATTAGGAGACAGGGACTGATGTGCAGCAGGAGGGACTGTATGGGGAGGTGAAGGTAAGGTGACCAGTATTAGGGGACAGGGACTGATGTGCAGCAGGGGGGACTGTATGGGGAGGGGAAGGTAAGGGGACCAGTATTAGGAGACAGGGACTGATGTGCAGCAGGAGGGACTGTATGGGGAGGTGAAGGTAAGGTGACCAGTATTAGGGGACAGGGGCTGATGTGCAGCAGGGGGGACTGTATGGGGAGGTGAAGGTAAGGTGACCAGTATTAGGGGACAGGGACTGATGTGCAGCAGGGGGACTGTATGGGGAGGTGAAGGTAAGGTGACCAGTATTAGGGGACAGGGGCTGATGTGTAGCATGGGGACTGTATGGGGAGGGGAAGGTAAGGGGACCAGTATTAGGAGACAGGGACTGATGTGCAGCAGGAGGGACTGTATGGGGAGGGGAAGGTAAGGTGACCAGTATTAGGGGACAGGGACTGATGTGCAGCAGGGGGGACTGTATGGGGAGGTGAAGGTAAGGCGACCAGTATTAGGGGACAGGGACTGATGTGCAGCAGGGGGGACTGTATGGGGAGGGGAAGGTTTGGTGACCAGTATTAGGGGACATGGACTGATGTGCAGCAGGAGGGACTGTATGGGGAGGTGAAGGTAAGGTGACCAGTATTAGGGGACAGGGACTGATGTGCAGCAGGAGGGACTGTATGGGGAGGTGAAGGTAAGGTGACCAGTATTAGGGGACAGGGACTGATGTGCAGCAGGAGGGACTGTATGGGGAGGGGAAGGTAAGGTGACCAGTATTAGGGGACAGGGACTGATGTGCAGCAGGAGGGACTGTATGGGGAGGTGAAGGTAAGGTGACCAGTATTAGGGGACAGGGGCTGATGTGCAGCATGGGGACTGTATGGGGAGGGGAAGGTAAGGTGATCAGTATTAGGGGACAGGGACTGATGTGCAGCAGGAGGGACTGTATGGGGAGGTGAAGGTAAGGTGACCAGTATTAGGGGACAGGGGCTGATGTGCAGCATGGGGACTGTATGGGGAGGGGAAGGTAAGGTGATCAGTATTAGGGGACAGGGGCTGATGTGCAGCAGGGGGGACTGTATGGGGAGGGGAAGGTAAGGTGACCAGTATTAGGGGACAGGGACTGATGTGCAGCAATGGGGACTGTATGGGGAGGGGAAGGTAAGGTGATCAGTATTGGGGACAGGGACTGATGTGCAGCAGGGGGACTGTATGGGGAGGGGAAGGTAAGGTGACCAGTATTAGGGGACAGTGACTGATATGCAGCAGGGGGGGGGGACTGTATGGGGAGGGGAAGGTAAGGTGACCAGTATTAGGGGACAGGGGCTGATGTGCAGCAGGGGGGACTGTATGGGGAGGGGAAGGTAAGGTGACCAGTATTAGGGGACAGGGGCTGATGTGCAGCAGGGGGGACTGTATGGGGAGGGGAAGGTAAGGTGACCAGTATTAGGGGACAGGGGCTGATGTGCAGCAGGGGGGACTGTATGGGGAGGTAAAGGTAAGGTGACCAGTATTAGGGGACAGGGGCTGATGTGCAGCAGGGGGGACTGTATGGGGAGGGGAAGGTAAGGTGACCAGTATTAGGGGACAGGGGCTGATGTGCAGCAGGAGGGACTCTATGGGGAGGGGAAGGTAAGGTGACCAGTATTAGGGGACAGGGACGGGGAGTCTTTTAGAGGTTAGGATGACCAGTGAGTGGAGATAATATTGTACAATACTTGATACATAGGAGATGTACTGTATGACAAATCACAATCAGGGTCGTGTCTAGGTTACAGCAGACGTGACTGTGAGGGTGAATTGGAAGTAATGGTTTCCTTGTGTAAGTAGCGGCACAATCTTACTAACATTATACTTATTTATACTGCATGAAGTGTATTACAGTGACAGCAAGATCTACTTCTGTGTCTATCTATCTATCTATCTATCTATCTATCTATCTATCTATCTACACACACACAGTGGTGCAAAAATGCAATTGTATAGCCACCGATTGCGCACATTGACCCACTTAATAAGATAAGAGAGATCTGTAATTTCCATCATAGGTAACTTCTACTGTGAGAGAAAAAGACGGGAAATCACATGGTGTCATTTCAAAACAATTTATTTGTATATTCTTGTGGTCCAAATTTTTGCCCCACTGTAGATAGAGATCCTTTCAAAGTAAATAATTGCTGGAGTCCTTCCACATCTGCTGCTGGGGCCACTAACCTGTATCGTCTGTACCTGTCTGTAACTTACCTGGATCGTCTGTGACTGTCTGTAACTTACCTGGATCGTCTGTAACTGTCTCAGACCCTTCCCGTGATCTGGAAACCTTCCCTTGTAGAAGTATGTCCCCTTGCTGAGCCTTGTCAGTATGGTATGTCCCCTTGCTGAGCCCTGTCAGTATGGTATGTCCCCTTGCTGAGCCCTGTCAGTATGGTATGTCCCCTTGCTGAGCCTTGTCAGTATGGTATGTCCCCTTGCTGAGCCCTGTCAGTATGGTATGTCCCCTTGCTGAGCCCTGTCAGTATGGTATGTCCCCTTGCTGAGCCTTGTCAGTATGGTATGTCCCCTTGCTGAGCCCTGTCAGTATGGTATGTCCCCTTGCTGAGCCTTGTCAGTATGGTATGTCCTCTTGCTGAGCCCTGTCAGTATGGTATGTCCCCTTGCTGAGCCCTGTCAGTATGGTATGTCCCCTTGCTGAGCCCTGTCAGTATGGTATGTCCCCTTGCTGAGCCCTGTCAGTATGGTATGTCCCCTTGCTGAGCCCTGTCAGTATGGTATGTCCCCTTGCTGAGCCCTGTCAGTATGGTATGTCCCCTTGCTGAGCCCTGTCAGTATGGTATGTCCCCTTGCTGAGCCCTGTCAGTATGGTATGTCCCCTTGCTGAGCCCTGTCAGTATGGTATGTCCCCTTGCTGAGCCCTGTCAGTATGGTATGTCCCCTTGCTGAGCCCTGTCAGTATGGTATGTCCCCTTGCTGAGCCTTGTCAGTATGGTATGTCCCCTTGCTGAGCCCTGTCAGTATGGTATGTCCCCTTGCTGAGCCTTGTCAGTATGGTATGTCCTCTTGCTGAGCCCTGTCAGTATGGTATGTCCCCTTGCTGAGCCCTGTCAGTATGGTATGTCCCCTTGCTGAGCCCTGTCAGTATGGTATGTCCCCTTGCTGAGCCCTGTCAGTATGGTATGTCCCCTTGCTGAGCCCTGTCAGTATGGTATGTCCCCTTGCTGAGCCCTGTCAGTATGGTATGTCCCCTTGCTGAGCCCTGTCAGTATGGTATGTCCCCTTGCTGAGCCCTGTCAGTATGGTATGTCCCCTTGCTGAGCCCTGTCAGTATGGTATGTCCCCTCGCTGAGCCCTGTCAGTATGGTATGTCCCCTTGCTGAGCCCTGTCAGTATGGTATGTCCACCTTTTTAGGTGACTTCCTTCTACATGGTGGCCAGTTAGCCCAGTTGACCTTTTGACCCTGTTGACCGTGTGCATTTTAGCCATATGGAGTCAACAAAGTAGCTGTCAACCTAATTAATGTCAACATAATGATCCACACCCATGATCCCCAATGGTTTAGTCCAGAAAGTTATATTTAGTAAACTTTTCAAATCTACATTATCCATTTAAGTTTTATTTTCATTTTTTTTTCTGTTGTAGATAGATCCCATATATTATATTATTAATGATACAAATGTTCTGTTATGTTGCTTTAAATAATGTCATTTATTGCAATTCAATTTATCAAGTCACTACAAGACATTTTTGTGTTGGTGATGATTAAGCATCCAGGGGAAATGTATATGATGGACCACAGGTAGCCTCTATATATGCTGTACCACAGGTAGCCTCTATATACGATGGACCACAGGTAGCCTCTATATATGATGGACCACAGGTAGCCTCTATGTATGATGGACCACAGGTAGCCTCTATATACGATGGACCACAGGTAGCCTCTATATATGATGGACCACAGGTAGCCTCTATGTATGATGGACCACAGGTAGCCTCTATATATGCTGTACCACAGGTAGCCTCTATATATGATGGACCACAGGTAGCCTCTATGTATGATGGACCACAGGTAGCCTCTATATATGCTGTACCACAGGTAGCCTCTATATATGATGGACCACAGGAAGCCTCTATGTATGATGGACCACAGGTAGCCTCTATATATGATGGACCACAGGTAGCCTCTATGTATGATGGACCACAGGTAGCCTTTATATATGATGGACCACATGTAGCCTCTATGTATGATGGACCACAGGTAGCCTCTATATACGATGGACCACAGGTAGCCTCTATGTATGATGGACCACAGGTAGCCTCTATATACGATGGACCACAGGTAGCCTCTATATACGATGGACCACAGGTAGCCTCTATATATGATGGACTACAGGTAGCCTCTATGTATGATGGACCACAGGTAGCCTCTATGTATGATGGACCACAGGTAGCCTCTATGTATGATGGACCACAGGTAGCCTCTATATATGATGAACCACAGGCAGCCTCTATATATGATGGACCACAGGTAGCCTCCATGTATGATGGACCACAGGTAGCCTCTATATACGATGGACCACAGGTAGCCTCTGTGTATGATGGACCACAGGTAGCCTCTATATATGATGGACTACAGGTAGCCTCTATGTATGATGGACCACAGGTAGCCTCTATGTATGATGGACCACAGGTAGCCTCTATGTATGATGGACCACAGGTAGCCTCTATATATGATGGACCACAGGCAGCCTCTATATATGATGGACCACAGGTAGCCTCCATATATGATGGACCACAGGTAGCCTCTATGTATGATGGACCACAGGTAGCCTCTATGTATGATGGACCACAGGTAGCCTCTATGTATGATGGACCACAGGTAGCCTCTATGTATGATGGACCACAGGTAGCCTCTATGTATGATGGACCACAGGTAGCCTCTATATATGATGGACCACAGGTAGCCTCTAAATATTATGGACCACAGGTAGCCTGTATGTATGATGGACCACTGGTACCCTCTATATACGATGGACCACAGGTAGCCTCTATATACGATGGACCACAGGTAGCCTCTATGTATGATGGACCACAGGTAGCCTCTATATATGATGGACCAAAGGTAGCCTCTATATATGATGGACCAAAGGTAGCCTCTATATACGATGGACCACAGGTAGCCTCTATATACGATGGACCACAGGTAGCCTCCATATATGATGGACCACAGGTAGCCTCTATGTATGATGGACCACAGGTAGCCTCTATATATGATGGACCACAGGTAGCCTCTATGTATAATGGACCACAGGTAGCCTTTATGTATAATGGACCACAGGTAGCCTCATATATATATATATATATATATATATATATATATATATATATATATATATATATATATATATATATATATATATATATATATATATATATATATATATATATATATATATATATATATATATATATGGTGGACCACAGGTAGCTTCTATATACGATGGACCACAGGTAGCCTCTATATATGATGGACCACAGGTAGCCTCTATATATATATATATATATATGGTGGACCACAGGTAGCTTCTATATACGATGGACCACAGGTAGCCTCTATATATGATGGACCACAGGTAGCCTCTATATATGATGGACCACAGGCAGCCTCTATATATGATGGACCACAGGTAGCCTCCATATATGATGGACCACAGGTAGCCTCTATATACGATGGACCACAGGTAGCCTCTGTGTATGATGGACCACAGGTAGCCTCTATGTATGATGGAGCACAGGTAGCCTCTATGTATGATGGACCACAGGTAGCCTCTATGTATGATGGACCACAGGTAGCCTCTATATATGATGGACCACAGGTAGCCTCTATATATGATGGACCACAGGCAGCCTCTATATATGATGGACCACAGGTAGCCTCCATATATGATGGACCACAGGTAGCCTCTATGTATGATGGACCACAGGTAGCCTCTATGTATGATGGACCACAGGTAGCCTCTATGTATGATGGACCACAGGTAGCCTCTATGTATGATGGACCACAGGTAGCCTCTATGTATGATGGACCACAGGTAGCCTCTATATATGATGGACCACAGGTAGCCTCTATGTATGATGGACCACAGGTAGCCTCTATATATATATATATATATATATATATATATATATATATATATATATATATATATATATATATATATATATATATATGATTGACCACAGGTAGCTTCTATATACGATGGACCACAGGTAGCCTCTATATATGATGGACCACAGGTAGCCTCTAAATATTATGGACCACAGGTAGCCTGTATGTATGATGGACCACTGGTACCCTCTATATACGATGGACCACAGGTAGCCTCTATATACGATGGATCACAGGTAGCCTCTATATATATATGATGGACCACAGCTAGCCTCTATGTATGATGGACCACAGGTAGCCTCCATATATGATGGACCACAGGTAGCCTCTATAAATGATGGACCACAGGTAGCCTCTATATATGATGGACCACAGGTAGCCTCTATATATGATGGACCACAGGTAGCCTGTATGTATGATGGACCACAGTTAGCCTCTATATATATATATATGATGGACCACAGGTAGCCTCTATATATATATATATATATATATATATATATATATATATATATGATGGACCACAGGTAGCCTATATATATATATATATATATATATATATATATATATATATATATATATATATATATATATATATATATATATATATATGATGGACCACGGGTAGCTTCTATATATGATGGACCACAGGTAGCCTCTATATATGATGGACCACAGGTAGCCTGTATGTATGATGGACCACAGTTAGCCTCTATATATATATGATGGACCACAGGTAGCCTCTATATATATATATATATATATATATATATATATATATATATATATATATATATATATATGATGGACCACAGGTAGCCTATATATATATATATATATATATATATATATATATATATATATGATGGACCACAGGTAGCCTCTATATATGATGGACCACAGGTAGCCTCTATATATGATGGACCACAGGTAGCCTCTATATATGATGGACCACAGGCAGCCTCTATATATGATGGACCACAGGTAGCCTCCATATATGATGGACCACAGGTAGCCTCTATATACGATGGACCACAGGTAGCCTCTGTGTATGATGGAGCACAGGTAGCCTCTATGTATGATGGAGCACAGGTAGCCTCTATGTATGATGGACCACAGGTAGCCTCTATGTATGATGGACCACAGGTAGCCTCTATATATGATGGACCACAGGTAGCCTCTATATATGATGGACCACAGGCAGCCTCTATATATGATGGACCACAGGTAGCCTCCATATATGATGGACCACAGGTAGCCTCTATGTATGATGGACCACAGGTAGCCTCTATCTATGATGGACCACAGGTAGCCTCTATGTATGATGGACCACAGGTAGCCTCTATGTATGATGGACCACAGGTAGCCTCTATGTATGATGGACCACAGGTAGCCTCTATGTATGATGGACCACAGGTAGCCTCTATGTATGATGGACCACAGGTAGCCTCTATATATGATGGACCACAGGTAGCCTCTATGTATGATGGACCACAGGTAGCCTCTATATATGATTGACCACAGGTAGCCTCTATATATGATCGACCACAGGTAGCCTCTAAATATTATGGACCACAGGTAGCCTGTATGTATGATGGACCACTGGTACCCTCTATATACGATGGACCACAGGTAGCCTCTATATACGATGGATCACAGGTAGCCTCTATATACGATGGATCACAGGTAGCCTCTATATATGATGGACCACAGTTAGCCTCTATATACGATGGACCACAGGTAGCCTCTATATATATATGATGGACCACAGCTAGCCTCTATGTATGATGGACCACAGGTAGCCTCCATATACGATGGACCACAGGTAGTCTCTATAAATGATGGACCACAGGTAGCCTCTATATACGATGGACCACAGGTAGCCTCCATATACGATGGACCACAGGTAGCCTCTATATTTGATGGGCTACAGGTAGCCTCTATGTATGATGGACCACAGGTAGCCTCTATGTATGATGGACCACAGGTAGCCTCTATGTATGATGGACCACAGGTAGCCTCTATGTATGATGGACCACAGGTAGCCTCTATGTATGATGGACCACAGGTAGCCTCTATGTATGATGGACCACAGGTAGCCTCTATATATGATGGACCACAGGTAGCCTCCATATATGATAGACCACAGGTAGCCTCTATATACGGTGGACCACAGGTAGCCTCTATGTATGATGGACCACAGGTAGCCTCTATGTATGATGGACCACAGGTAGCCTCTATGTATGATGGACCACAGGTAGCCTCTATGTATGATGGACCACAGGTAGCCTCTATATATGATGGACCACAGGTAGCCTCTATATATATATATATATATATGATGGACCACAGGTAGCCTCTATAAATGATGGACCACAGGTAGCCTCTATATACGATGGACCACAGGTAGCCTCCATATACGATGGACCACAGGTAGCCTCTATATATGATGGACTACAGGTAGCCTCTATGTATGATGGACCACAGGTAGCCTCTATGTATGATGGACCACAGGTAGCCTCTATATATGATGAACCACAGGTAGCCTCTATGTATGATGGACCACAGGTAGCCTCTATATATGATGGACCACAGGTAGCCTTTTATGTATAATGGACCACAGGTAGCCTATATATATATATATATATATATATATATATATATATATATATATATATATATGATGGACCACAGGTAGCTTCTATATACGACGGACCACAGGTAGCCTCTATATATGATGGACCACAGGTAGCCTGTATGTATGATGGACCACAGGTAGCCTCTACTGTTAATAAATAAATATATATGCTGTACCACAGCTAGCCTCTATATACGATGGACCACAGGTAGCCTCTATATATATGATGGACCACAGGTAGCCTCTATATATATATATGATGGACCACAGGTAGCCTCTATATATATATATGATGGACCACAGGTAGCCTCTATATATGATGGACCACAGGTAGCCTATATATATATATGATGGACCACAGGTAGCCTCTATATATGATGGACCACAGGTAGCCTCTATATATGATGGACCACTGGTACCCTCTATATACGATGGACCACAGGTAGCCTCTATATATGATGGACCACAGGCAGCCTCTATGTATGATGGACCACATGTAGCCTCCATATATGATGGACCACAGGTAGCCTCTATATACGGTGGACCACAGGTAGCCTCTATGTATGATGGACCACAGGTAGCCTCTATGTATGATGGACCACAGGTAGCCTCTATGTATGATGGACCACAGGTAGCCTCTATGTATGATGAACCACAGGTAGCCTCTATGTATGATGGACCACAGGTAGCCTCTATGTATGATGGACCACAGGTAGCCTCTATGTATGATGGACCAAAGGTAGCCTCTATATATTATGGACCACAGGTAGCCTCTATATATATATATATATATATATATATATGTATATGATGGACCACAGGTAGCTTCTATATACGATGGACCACAGGTAGCCTCTATATATGATGGACCACAGGTAGCCTCTATATATTATGGACCACAGGTAGCCTGTATGTATGATGGACCACTGATACCCTCTATACACAATGGAGCACAGGTAGCCTCTATATATGATGGACCACAGGCAGCCTCTATATATGATGGACCACAGGTGGCCTCCATATATGATGGACCACAGGTAGCCTCTATATATGATGGACCACAGGTAGCCTCTATATACGATGGACCACAGGTATCCTCTATATACGATGGACCACAGGTAGCTTCTATATATATATGATGGACCACAGGTAGCCTCTATGTATGATGGATCACAGGTAGCCTCTATGTATGATGGACCACAGGTAGCCTCTATATACGATGGACCACAGGTAGCCTCTATATACGATGGACCACAGGTAGCCTCTATATATGATGGACCACAGGTAGCCTCTATGTATGATGGACCACAGGTAGCCTCTATATATGATGGACCACAGGTAGCCTCTATGTATGATGGACCACAGGTAGCCTCTATGTATGATGGACCAAGATGAAAAAGATGGCCTTTAGGACATACAAGCAGACTCAAAATAATAATGACAAAGAAGTGTATCTTGCCAGACGCAAAGAGGCTAAGAAAGTGATCAGGCGTGCCAAGGCACAAGCTGGGGAGAAAATGGCTCAGTCGGTAGATAAAGGAAATAAAACTTTTTTTAAGTATATAATTGAAAGGAGAAAATCAAATGGAGGAATAATAAGACTGCGGACAGACACTGAGAATTTGGTGGAGGGAGACAAGGCAATTGCAGATCATCTAAATAATTACTTTTGCTCTGTATTCACTATAGAAGGAGAAAGGAAGGGACCACAGTTAAGTTGCAAGGACATTCATAAAAATAAGGTAGATGGAGGTACATTTACTAGGGAGAAAGTCCTAACAGAACTTTCAAGACTGAAAGTGGATAAATCAATGGGGCCAGACGGAGTGCATCCAAGGATACTAAAAGAACTAAAAGATGTGTTGGTAGCGCCATTAACAGATTTATTCAACCAGTCACTAGATACAGGTGCAGTTCCAGAGGACTGGAGAAAAGCAAATGTAGTTCCACTGCACAAAAGCGGAAGCAAAGAAGAAGCAAGTAACTACAGACCAGTGAGCCTTACATCAGTAGTAGGGAAAATAATGGAAACACTATTAAAATAAAGAATAGTGGAATATCTTAAATTAAACAACTTACAGGATCCAAAACAGCATGGTTTTACTGCAGGGAGATCATGCCAAACAAGTCTCATTGACTTTTTTGACTCCGTGACCAAAATACTAGATGAAGGGGGGGCTGTAGATGTGGCATATCTAGACTTTAGTAAGGCATTTGACACTGTCCCACATCGCAGGCTGCTAAATAAACTTGAAAGTGTGGGATTGGATTATAAAACAATTAAATGGATAAGAACCTGGTTGCAGGATAGGAAACAGACAGTTGTCGTAAATGGAGTGCATTCTATGGAGGGACATGTTACCAGTGGAGTACCCCAGGGATCTGTACTTGGACCAGTGCTCTTTAATATCTTTGTTAGTGACATTGCAAATGGTATTGAAGGGAAAGTATGTCTTTTTGCAGATGATACAAAGATATGCAACAGAGTAGACACACCAGGAGGGGTAAATCAAATGACTGATGATCTAAGTAAACTTGAGAATTGGTCAAGAGAATGGCAACTACAGTTTAATGCTAAAAAATGCAAAATTATGCACTTGGGACTCAAAAACCCAAAGGCTCAATATAGTATCAAGGGTACTATAATGGAAACTACTGAGGAGGAAAGAGATCTAGGAGTCACTATTTCAAGGCAGGGAGGCAATGTAACAAAACAATGAGGAAGGCTAGTCAGATGCTTGGTTGCATAGGGAGAGGAATCATTAGCAGAAAAATAGATGTAATAATGCCACTTTATAGGTCATTGGTACGACCTCATCTGGAATACTGTGTCCAGTTCTGGAGACCATATCTTCAGAAGGATATAAATACATTGGAGAGTGTACAAAGAAGGGCAACTAAAATGGTGCATGGCCTACATCACAAAACTTACCTGGATAGACTAAAAGATCTTAACATGTATAGTTTGGAGCAGAGAAGGGAAAGGGGGGACATGATAGAAATCTTCAAATATATCAAGGGTTTTAACATAGTACAGGTGGGAAATTTTCTTCAAAGGAAAAGAAGTAATAAAACACGAGGACATGCACTGAAACTGGAGGGAGGTAGGTTCAGGGGAAATGTGAGGAAGAATTACTTCACAGAAAGGGTAGTGGATAAGTGGAATATCCTCCCATCAGAGGTGGTAGAGGCTAAGACAGTAGAACAATTTAAACATGCTTGGGATAGGCATATGAATATCCTTACAAAGAAATAAGGATTAAAAAGGGTTGAGTTTACCTGAAGGGTAAAAAAGGGGCAGACTAGATGGGCCAAATGGTTCTTATCTGCCGTCAAATTCTATGTTTCTATGACCACAGGTAGTCTCTCTCTCTCTCTCTCTCTCTCTATCTATCTATCTATCTATCTATCTATCTATCTATCTATATATATATATATATATATATATATATGATGGACCACAGGTAGCTTCTATATACGATGGACCACAGGTAGCCTCTATATACGGTGGACCACAGGTAGCCTCTATATATGATGGACCACAGGTAGCCTGTATGTATGATGGACCACAGGTAGCCTCTATATATGCTGTACCACAGCTAGCCTCTATATACGATGGACCACAGGTAGCCTCTATATATATATATATGATGGACCACAGGTAGCCTCTATATATGATGGACCACAGGTAGCCTCTATATATGATGGGCCACAGGTAGCCTCTATATACGATGGACCACAGGTAGCCTCTATATATGATGGGCCACAGGTAGCCTCTATATACGATGGACCACAGGTAGCCTCTATATATGATGGACCACCTGGAAGCCTCTATATATGATGGACCACAGGTAGCCTCTATATATATATATATATATGATGGACCACAGGTAGCCTCTATATATGATGGACCACAGGTAGCCTCTATATATGATGGGCCACAGGTAGCCTCTATATACGATGGACCACAGGTAGCCTCTATATATGATGGGCCACAGGTAGCCTCTATATACGATGGACCACAGGTAGCCTCTATATACGATGGACCACAGGTAGCCTCTATATACGATGGACCACAGGTAGCCTCTATATACGATGGACCACAGGTAGCCTCTATATATGATGGACCACCTGGAAGCCTCTATATATGATGGACCACAGGTAGCCTCTATATATATATATATATATATATATATATATATATATATATATATATATATATATATATATATATATATATATGATGTACCACAGGTAGCCTCTATATATGTCACGGGTCAGTGTTCTGTATCTGCCCACTGTCACGGGTCAGTGTTCTGTATCCGCCCACTGTCACGGGTCAGTGTTATGTATTCGCCCACTGTCACGGGTCAGTGTTCTGTATCCGCCCACTGTCACGGGTCAGTGATCTGTATCCGCCCACTGTCACGGGTCAGTGTTCTGTATCCGCGCACTGCCACGGGTCAGTGATCTGTATCCGCCCACTGTCACGGGTCAGTGATCTGTATCCGCCCACTGTCAGTGTTCTGTGACTGAGTGATGTTGTTCTGCAATGAATACAGCAGTCTTCCTCACGGCTCCTGTGTGCCAGCCCTGCTGGTCCTCATCCCTGTTATGCCCCATATAACAGCTGGGCCGCTAGTAGTAAAACCAGAGTGGGGGTCATCCCCTCCTTGGGAGAATCTCTGAACCTGTGCCTGATTTTCAGGAAATTCTTGAAGACCGCGGAGCATTCACTGCGCAGCGTCCCCACCATCTGTTTAATGCAGAACCCATAAATCCCTGATTTCCTGCACAGAGAATCTGAAAGTAAATACATGAAATGTCTGAGTGACTATTACACGCCAATTACACGCTGCGCTCTGTGATCTCCTTCTCCGTGTGTCAGAGTTGGGGGTCGATAGGAACGCTTTAAAGCAGGGTCCTTCACGATTGGCAAAATAAGAGATGAACCGTATTGTAAGGTGATAAAATCAGTGACTGTTGTGGAACCACAAGGATCAGCATGCCCTGCTCCACTTTACCTTCCACCGCCTTAGAGACACGGTAATGTTTACAGGCTACTTGCGCAGGTGCGTGTTTTTTACAACAGGCCATTGCCGCTTTTGATGCCACAGATAATCCTGAAATATTTATGGTTGTTGTGAGTGACAATGAAACTGAATAGTCCAGGGGTAGCCCTTGTGCAACCTGGGCTAGGCTACGGGCATCCATTGGGCAACCAGGGGTAGGCTACTGGCGTCCATTGGGCAACCAGGGGTAGGCTACCGGCGTCCATTGGGTAACTAGGGGTAGGCTACTGGTGTCCATTGGGTAACTAGGGGTAGGCTACTGGTGTCCATTGGGCTACCGGCGTCCATTGGGCTACCAGGGGTAGGCTACCGGCGTCCATTGGGTAACTAGGGGTAGGCTACTGGTGTCCATTGGGCTACCAGGGGTAGGCTACTGGTGTCCATTGGGAAACCAGGGGTAGGCTACTGGCATCCATTGGGCAACCAGGGGTAGGCTACCGGCGTCCATTGGGTAACTAGGGGTAGGCTACCGGTGTCCATTGGGTAACTAGGGGTAGGCTACTGGTGTCCATTGGGCTACCAGGGGTAGGCTACTGGTGTCCATTGGGAAACCAGGGGTAGGCTACTGGCATCCATTGGGCAACCATGGGTAGGCTACTGGTGTCCATTGGGCTACCGGCGTCCATTGGGCAACCAGGGGTATGCTACCGGTGTCCATTGGGCAACCAGGAGTAGGCTACCGGTGTCCATTGAGCACAAAATGTTATTTATTATTAATCTGCAAGATTCTGGTGGAAATTTACTAAGAATCTAAAATATGACCGATGCCGGGTATGAATTCATATAACCGGCATCGGTCCCATTTTCTGAAAAATACAATTAGCAAATAGGGCAGATTTGCTGTATTTATGAATTTGTATTTCCCCGACGGCATAGGGGGCTCGGGGAGGGAGAGCGTCTGTATAACCGCTGTAGGGGGCTCGGGGAGGGAGAGCATCTGTATAACCACTGTAGGGGGCTCGGGGAGGGAGAGCGTCTGTATAACTGCTGTAGGGGGCTCGGGGAGGTAGGGCGTCTGTATAACCGCTGTAGGGGGCTCGGGTGGTAGAGCGTCTGTATAACCGCTGTAGGGGGCTCGGGTGGTAGAGTGTCTGTATAACCACTGTAGGGGGCTCGGGGAGGCAGAGTGTCTGTATAACCGCTGTAGGCGGCTCGGGTGGTAGAGCGTCTGTATAACCGCTGTAGGCAGAGCGTCTGTATAACTGCTGTAGGGGGCTCTGGTGGTAGAGCATCTGTATTACCGCTGTAGGCGGCTCCGGTGGTAGAGCGTCTGTATAACCGCTATAGGGGGCTCGGGAGGGAGAGTGTCTGTATAACCGCTGTAGGGGGCTCGGGGAGGGAGAGCGTCTGTATAACTGCTGTAGGGGACTCGGGTGGTAGAGCGTCTGTATAACCGCTGTAGGGGGCTCGGGTGGTAGAGCGTCTGTATAACTGCTGTAGGCGGCTCGGGGAGGCAGAGCGTCTGTATAACCACTGTAGGGGGCTCGGAGAGGCAGAGTGTCTGTATAACTGCTGTAGGCGGCTCGGGTGGTAGAGCGTCTGTATAACCACTGTAGGGGGCTCAGGGTGGTAGAGCGTCTGTATAACCGCTGTAGGGGGCTCGGGTGGTAGAGCGTCTGTATAACCGCTGTAGGGGGCTCGGGGATGTAGAGCGTCTGTATAACCGCTGTAGGGGGCTCGGGTGGTAGAGCGTTTGTATAACCGCTGTAGGGGGCTCGGGTGGTAGAGCATCTGTATAACCGCTGTAGGGGGCTCGGGGTGGTAGAGCGTCTGTATAACCGCTGTAGGGGGCTCGGGGTGGCAGAGCATCTGTAAAACCGCTGTAGGGGGCTTGGGTGGTAGAGCGTCTGTATAACCGCTGTAGGGGGCTCGGGGTTGCAGAGCATCTGTATAACCGCTGTAGGGGGCTCGGGTGGTAGAGCGCCTGTATAACCGCTGTAGTGGGCTCGGGGTGGCAGAGCATCTGTATAACCGCTGTAGGGGGCTCGGGGTGGCAGAGCGTCTGTATAACCGCTGTAGGGGGCTCGGGTGGTAGAGCATCTGTATAACCGCTGTAGGCGACTCGGGTGGTAGAGCGTCTGTATAACCGCTGTAGGGGGCTCGGGTAGGCAGAGCGTCTGTATAACTGCTGTAGGGGGCTCTGGTGGTAGAGCATCTGTATTACCGCTGTAGGAGGCTCCGGTGGTAGAGCGTCTGTATAACCGCTATAGGGGGCTCGGGAGGGAGAGTGTCTGTATAACCGCTGTAGGGGGCTCGGGGAGGGAGAGCGTCTGTATAACTGCTGTAGGGGGCTCGGGTGGTAGAGCGTCTGTATAACCGCTGTAGGGGGCTCGGGTGGTAGAGCGTCTGTATAACTGCTGTAGGCGGCTCGGGGAGGCAGAGCGTCTGTATAACCACTGTAGGGGGCTCGGAGAGGCAGAGTGTCTGTATAACTGCTGTAGGCGGCTCGGGTGGTAGAGCGTCTGTATAACCACTGTAGGGGGCTCAGGGTGGTAGAGCGTCTGTATAACCGCTGTAGGGGGCTCGGGTGGTAGAGCGTCTGTATAACCGCTGTAGGGGGCTCGGGTGGTAGAGCGTCTGTATAACCGCTGTAGGGGACTCGGGTGGTAGAGCGTCTGTATAACCGCTGTAGGGGGCTCGGGGTGGTAGAGCATCTGTATAACCGCTGTAGGGGGCTCGGGGTGGCAGAGCATCTGTATAACCGCTGTAGGGGGCTTGGGTGGTAGAGCGTCTGTATAACCGCTGTAGGGGGCTCGGGGTTGCAGAGCATCTGTATAACCGCTGTAGGGGGCTCGGGTGGTAGAGCGTCTGTATAACCGCTGTAGTGGGCTCGGGGTGGCAGAGCATCTGTATAACCGCTGTAGGGGGCTCGGGGTGGCAGAGCGTCTGTATAACCGCTGTAGGGGGCTCGGGTGGTAGAGCATCTGTATAACCACTGTAGGGGGCTCGGGGATGTAGAGCGTCTGTATAACCGCTGTAGTGGGCTCAGGTGGCAGAGTGTCTGTATAACCGCTGTAGGCGGCTCGGGTGGTAGAGCGTCTGTATAACCGCTGTAGGGGGCTCGGGTGGTAGAGCGTCTGTATAACCGCTGTAGTGGGCTCCCGTGGTAGAGCGCCTGTATAACTGCTGTAGGGGGCTCGGGTGGTAGAGCGTCTGTATAACCGCTGTAGGTGGCTCGGGTGGTAGAGCGTCTGTATAACCGCTGTAGGGGGCTCGGGTGGTAGAGCGTCTGTATAACCGCTGTAGGGGGCTCGGGTAAGGAGAACGGCTGCAGAGTTAATGCAATATTCTGCAGAGATTATGACCTAATTAGCAGCTAATGCTTTACCCTTGGAGTGTAGTAAAGTTTCTGGCCCGTTCTATGTACAGTATTTACTTGAGGGATTTGGTAAATTCCTCTTACCTGTCTCTGCCAAAGCATCCACCACACACACATTATTGTTCTCTCGGTGGCTACAGATGGATTGGATATAAGATGCCTTTATGATTAGTTTGACTAACATTGCTGTGTTCACGGTTAGTAAAATACGAGCCGTGTATATTATACTATTATACTTCTAATTGGTGGGATTGTGCGGCCATCGATGTTCTCAAGCTGCGGGGGGGGGGTCTCATACACGAGGGGTAGTAGTGAGACACTGGGGCATATTGTAGACTACTTATTGACTAAGCTTTGGCTTCCGATGGTATTAATGCCCGATATGTAAGTTGGCTGTGTAATCATGTACTATATGTGCTGATCTAGAACTTTCTAGCTGTAATCTTCGTGTAACCTGGCTATTTCTGTGTTTTGTAGATGATCAGCTTTGCACGATGTCTTAGCCGGGTGATTTGTCTCCTCGCTGTGGCCGCGGTTGCCGCATCGCTGTCTGCACGGACATGGGAGGAGGAAGGTACCGACTTACTGTCCCGTACTAATGACAGGTGTTAGCGTTCCTCCCTTATACACATGTGTCCTCATACATCTCTTGTCCATGCGATACAAGTTGCGTTATGCATAATGCGTGAGTTCCGTGTCACTCTTTAGGTACACGCACCCTCTTTGCGGCTTTTTGTGTTAAATAAAGTTTTACTTGCAAAATGCATGCACAAGCAGCTTCTGCTGAATAAAATTATATGCAGCATGCCTATATTCACTGTGGAATGGAAAATCACAGTATCTTCCTGGGAAACAGTGTTACGTAGCATTTCCTAAGCAGACCACTTTAATCAGCAGAAGCAGCTTGTGCGTTGTTTGTGCTTTGTTTTACAAGTATGATACAATTGACAGAAAAAGTCATAAAAAAAACACCGGGCACTAATGAGGTGCACTAACGCATGGCGCGACTAGAAGGGCTGCTTAACGCAAAAGGAGGCTAGATGTGCGCGAACACATCTGTTGGGTTAATTCAGACCTGATTGCACCCCTGTGAATTCTTAGCTACCAGCGTTCAGGTTAACGCCGCTCCACCACTGCTAAATCCCACCTTGCAAATTAATATGCACCTTGTTCGTATGGATGTGTATGTCCGAATATGTTCAGAACCCATCAAATGATATTTACACTGTGCACTAGTCTAATACAGGTATATCCGGCCTGGTGCTGACGTCACACACCCTCCCCTAATACAAGTATATCCGGCCTGGTGCTGACATCACGCACCCTCCCCTAATACAGGTATATCCGGGCCTGGTGCTGACATCACACACCCTCCCCTAATACAGCACCATGTTCAGTAGTATTGTGATTTCTGCTGTGAATAAATGCCATCTATCTTTCAGGGGTCATATATGGGAGAATTGGAGACGATGTTACCTTAAGGTGCAGCGGCAGGAATGACAGGTGAGGCGGTGATGTAGTACGTGCAGGACCAACATCGAAATACAATACAGAACCAAGCCTTGTGCCTCAAATCAACTTTATATGCAGCATATTATAGGCACCACACACCTTTATATGTGGCATATTATGGACACCACGCAACTTTATATGTGGCATATTACGGGCACCACACACCTTTATATGTGGCATATTATGGGCACCACGCAACTTTATATGTTGCATATTATGGACACCACGCAACTTTATATGTGGCATATTACGGGCACCACACACCTTTATATGTGGCATATTACGGGCACCACACACCTTTATATGTGGCATATTATGGGCACCACGCAACTTTATATGTGGCATATTACGGGCACCACGCAACTATATGTGGCATATTAGGGGAACCACGCACCTTTATATGCGGCATATTAGGGGAACCACGCACCTTTATATGTGGCATATTATGGGCACCACGCACCTTTATATGTGGCATTTTACGGGCACCACGCACCTTTATATGTGGCATATTACGGGAACCACGCAACTTTATATGTGGCTTATTAAGGGCACCACGCAACTTTATATGTGGCATGTTACGGGCACCACACACCTTTATATGTAGCATATTACGGGCACCACGCACCTTTACATGTGGCATATTACGGGCACCACACACCTTTATATGTAGCATATTACGGGCACCACGCAACTTTATATGTGGCATATTACGGGCACCACACACCTTTATATGTGGCATATTACGGGCACCACACACCTTTATATGTGGCATATTATGGGCACCACGCACCTTTATATGCGGCATATTACGGGCACCACGCACCTTTATATGTGGCATATTATGGGCACCACACACCTTTATCTGTGGCATATTATGGGCATCAAACACCTTTATATGCGGCATATTATGTGCACCACACACCTTTATATGTGGCATATTACGGGCACCAAACACCTTTATATGAGGCATATTACGGGCACCACGCATCTTTATATGTGGCATATTACGGGCACCACACACCTTTATATGTGGCATATTATGGGCACCACACACCTTTATCTGTGGCATATTATGGGCACCACACACCTTTATATTTGGCATATTACGGGCGCCACGCACCTTTATATGTGGCATATTACGGGCACCACACACCTTTATATGTAGCATATTACGGGCACCACGCAACTTTATATGTGGCATATTACGGGCACCACACACCTTTATATGTGGCATATTACGGGCACCACACACCTTTATATGTGGCATATTATGGGCACCACGCACCTTTATATGCGGCATATTACGGGCACCACGCACCTTTATATGTGGCATATTATGGGCACCACACACCTTTATCTGTGGCATATTATGGGCATCAAACACCTTTATATGCGGCATATTATGTGCACCACACACCTTTATATGTGGCATATTACGGGCACCAAACACCTTTATATGAGGCATATTACGGGCACCACGCATCTTTATATGTGGCATATTACGGGCACCACACACCTTTATATGTGGCATATTATGGGCACCACACACCTTTATCTGTGGCATATTATGGGCACCACACACCTTTATATTTGGCATATTACGGGCGCCACGCACCTTTATATGTGGCATATTACGGGCACCACACACCTTTATATGTGGCATATAATGGGCACCAAGCACCTTTATATGTGGCATATTACGGGCACCACGCAACTTTATATGTGGCATATTACGGGCACCACGCACCTTTATATGTGGCATATTACGGGCACCACATACCTTTATATGTGGTATATTACAGGCACCAAGCACCTTTATATGCGGCATATTACGGGCACCACACACCTTTATATGCGGCATATTATGGGCACCACGCACCTTTACATGTGGCATATTATGGGCATCAAACACCTTTATATGCGGCATATTACGGGCACCACACACCTTTATATGTGGCATATTACAGGCACCACACACATGGCACCACACACCTTTATATGTGGCATATAATGGGCACCAAGCACCTTTATATGTGGCATATTACGGGCACCACACACCTTTATATGCGGCATATTACGGACACCACGCACCTTTATATGTCGCATATTACGGGCACCACGCACCTTTATATGCGGCATATTATGGACACCATGCACCTTTATATGCAGCATATTACGGGCACCACGCACCTTTATATGCGGCATATTACGGGCACCACGCACCTTTATATGTGGCATATTATGGGCACCACGCACCTTTATACGCGCCATATTACGGGCACCACTCACCTTTATATGCGGCATATTACGGGCACCACACACCTTTATATGTGGCATATTATGGGCACCACGCACCTTTATATGTGGCATATTATGGGCACCACACATCTTTATCTGTGGCATATTATGGGCACCACGCACCTTTATATGTGGCATATTATGGGCACCACACATCTTTATCTGTGGCATATTATGGGCACCACACACCTTTTTATGTGGCATATTATGGGCACCACGCACCTTTATATGTGGCATATTATGGGCACCACACACCTTTATCTGTGGCATATTATGGGCATCAAACACCTTTATATGCGGCATATTATGTGCACCACACACCTTTTATATGCAGCATATTACAGGCACCACGCACCTTTATATGCAGCATATTACGGACACCACGCAACTTTATATGCGGCATATTACGGGCACCACGCACCTTTATATGCAGCATATTACGGGCACCTTTATATGCGCATATTAAGGGCACCACGCACCTTTATATGCGGCATATTACGGGCACCACGCACCTTTATATGCAGCATATTACGGGCACCACGCACCTTTATATGCAGCATATTACGGGCACCACGCACCTTTATATGCAGCATATTACGGGCACCACGCACCTTTATATGCGGCATATTACGGACACCACGCACCTTTATATGCGGCATATTACGGGCACCACGCACCTTTATATGCGGCATATTACGGGCACCACGCACCTTTATATGCAGCATATTACGGGCACCACGCACCTTTATATGCAGCATATTACGGGCACCACGCACCTTTATATGCAGCATATTACGGGCACCACGCACCTTTATATGCAGCATATTACGGGCACCACGCACCTTTATATGCGGCATATTACGGACACCACGCACCTTTATATGTGGCATATTATGGGCACCACGCACCTTTATATGTGGCATATTATGGGCACCACACACCTTTATCTGTGGCATATTATGGGCATCAAACACCTTTATATGCGGCATATTATGTGCACCACACACCTTTTATATGCGGCATATTACGGGCACCACACACCTTTATATGCAGCATATTACAGGCACCACGCACCTTTATATGCAGCATATTACGGACACCACGCACCTTTATATGCAGCATATTACGGGCACCACGCACCTTTATATGCAGCATATTACGGGCACCACGCACCTTTATATGAGGCATATTACGGGCACCACACACCTTTATATGCAGCATATTACGGGCACCACACACCTTTATATGTGGCATATTATGGGCACCACGCACCTTTATATGTGGCATATTATGGGCACCACACATCTTTATCTGTGGCATATTATGGGCACCACGCACCTTTATATGTGGCATATTATGGGCACCACACATCTTTATCTGTGGCATATTATGGGCACCACACACCTTTTTATGTGGCATATTATGGGCACCACGCACCTTTATATGTGGCATATTATGGGCACCACACACCTTTATCTGTGGCATATTATGGGCATCAAACACCTTTATATGCGGCATATTATGTGCACCACACACCTTTTATATGCAGCATATTACAGGCACCACGCACCTTTATATGCAGCATATTACGGACACCACGCAACTTTATATGCGGCATATTACGGGCACCACGCACCTTTATATGCAGCATATTACGGGCACCTTTATATGCGCATATTAAGGGCACCACGCACCTTTATATGCGGCATATTACGGGCACCACGCACCTTTATATGCAGCATATTACGGGCACCACGCACCTTTATATGCAGCATATTACGGGCACCACGCACCTTTATATGCAGCATATTACGGGCACCACGCACCTTTATATGCGGCATATTACGGACACCACGCACCTTTATATGTGGCATATTATGGGCACCACGCACCTTTATATGTGGCATATTATGGGCACCACACACCTTTATCTGTGGCATATTATGGGCATCAAACACCTTTATATGCGGCATATTATGTGCACCACACACCTTTTATATGCGGCATATTACGGGCACCACACACCTTTATATGCAGCATATTACAGGCACCACGCACCTTTATATGCAGCATATTACGGACACCACGCACCTTTATATGCAGCATATTACGGGCACCACGCACCTTTATATGCAGCATATTACGGGCACCACGCACCTTTATATGAGGCATATTACGGGCACCACACACCTTTATATGCGGCATATTACGGGCACCACGCACCTTTATATGCGGCATATTACGGGCACCACACACCTTTTATATGCGGCATATTACGGGCACCACGCACCTTTATATGCGGCATATTACGGGCACCACGCACCTTTATATGCAGCATATTACAGGCACCACACACCTTTATATGCGGCATATTACGGGCACCACGCACCTTTATATGCGGCATGTTACGGGCAGCACGCACCTTTTATATGCGGCATATTACGGGCACCACGCACCTTTATATGCGGCATATTACGGACAGCAATAATGTGACTCTTCTTTCTGTTGCAGTTTGGGGACTGAGTGGAGATACAATGGGTCCCCACATGTCCCCTGGGGCTTCCTTACCAATCTAGGGGACCTGCACCTTCCAAGTGTCAGCCAATCAGTGATGGGGAACTATACCTGCCACAGCCAGTCGGGGGAGCTCCTGCGCCCAGTGCTGCTAAGGCTGGGATGTGAGTAGAAACGTCCTTCCTGGAATACATAGAAGTATGGCGGGTGTAAGGGCCAAGGTTACACGGCGTGCCACTTGTGTCCGTATACCCGCACTGAGGCTGCCAGCTGGGAAGGCACCTGCAGTACGAAATATCACCCATGAACACTGCAACCTATTGGGTTGGATATATATATATTGACCCCTCCCCCCCCCTTCTCTGTCTCTCGCTATTCTCCCCCCTCTGTCTCTCGCTATTCTCCCCCTTCTGTCTCTCGCTATTCTCCCCCCTCTGTCTATCGCTATTCTTCCCCTTCTGTCTCTCGCTATTCCCCCCCTTCTGTCTCTCGCTATTCTCCCCCCTCTGTCTCTCGCTATTCTCCCCCCTCTGTCTCTCGCTATTCTCCCCCTTCTGTCTCTCGATATTCTCCCCCCTCTGTCTCTTGCTATTCTCTCCCCTCTGTCTCTCGCTATTCTCCCCCTCTGTCTCTCGCTATTCTCCCCCCTCTGTCTCTCGCTATTCTCCCCCTTCTGTCTCTCGCTATTCTCCCTTTCTGTCTCTCGCTATTCTCCCCCTTCTGTCTCTCGCTGTTCTCCCCCTTCTGTCTCTCGCTATTCTCCCCCTTCTGTCTCTCGCTATTCTCCCCTTCTGCCTCTCGCTATTCTCCCCTCTCTGTCTCTCGCTATTCTCCCCTTCTGCCTCTCGCTATTCTCTCCCCTCTGTCTCTCGCTATTCTCCCCCTCTGTCTCTCGCTATTCTCCCCCCTCTGTCTCTCGCTATTCTCCCCCTTCTGTCTCTCGCTATTCTCTCCCTCTGTCTCTCGCTATTCTCCCTTTCTGTCTCTCGCTATTCTCCCCCTTCTGTCTCTCGCTGTTCTCCCCCTTCTGTCTCTCGCTATTCTCCCCCTTCTGTCTCTCGCTATTCTCCCCTTCTGCCTCTCGCTATTCTCCCCTCTGTCTCTCGCTATTCTCCCCTCTCTGTCTCTCGCTATTCTCCCTCTTCTGTCTCTCGCTATTCTCCCCCTTCTGTGTCTCGCTATTCTCCCCTCTCTGTCTCTCGCTATTTTCCCTCTTCTGTCTCTCGCTATTCTCCCTCTTCTGTCTCTCGCTATTCTCCACCCTCTGTCTCTCGCTATTCTCCCCCCCTCTGTCTCTCGCTATTCTCCCCCTCTGTCTCTCGCTATTCTCCCCTTCTGTCTCTCGCTATTCTCCCCCTTCTGTGTCTCGCTATTCTCCCCTCTCTGTCTCTCGCTATTTTCCCTCTTCTGTCTCTCGCTATTCTCCCCCCTCTGTCTCTCGCTATTCTCCCCTTTCTGTCTCTCGCTATTCTCCCCTTCTGCCTCTCGCTATTCTCCCCTTTCTGTCTCTCGCTATTCTCCCCCTTCTGTCTCTCGCTATTCTCCCCCTTCTGTGTCTCGCTATTCTCCCCCTTCTGTGTCTCGCTATTCTCCCCCTTCTCTCTCACTATTCTCCCCCTTCTGTGTCTCGCTATTCTCCCCCTTCTGTCTCTCGCTATTCTCCCTCTTCTGTCTCTCGCTATTCTCCCCCTTCTGTGTCTCGCTATTCTCCCCTCTCTGTCTCTCGCTATTTTCCCTCTTCTGTCTCTCTCTATTCTCCCCCTTCTGTCTCTCGCTATTCTCCCCTTCTGTCTCTCGCTATTCTCCCCTTTCTGTCTCTCGCTATTCTCCCCTTCTGCCTCTCGCTATTCTCCCCTTTCTGTCTCTCGCTATTCTCCCCCTTCTGTCTCTCGCTATTCTCCCCCTTCTGTGTCTCGCTATTCTCCCCCTTCTGTGTCTCGCTATTCTCCCCTCTCTGTCTCTCGCTATTCTCCCTCTTCTGTCTCTCGCTATTCTCCCCCTTCTGTGTCTCGCTATTCTCCCCTCTTGGTCTCTCGTTATTTTCCCTCTTCTGTCTCTCGCTATTCTCCCTCTTCTGTCTCTCGCTATTCTCCCCCTTCTGTCTCTCGTTATTCTCCCCCCTCTGTCTCTCGCTATTCTCCCCCTTCTATCTCTCTCTATTCTGCCCCCTCTGTCTCTCGCTATTCTCCCCCTTCTGTCTCTCGCTATTCTCCCCCCTCTGTCTCTCGCTATTCTCCCTTTTCTGTATCTCTCTATTCTTCCCCCTCTGTCTCTCGCTATTCTCCCCCTTCTGTCTCTCTCTATTCTGCCCCCTCTGTCTCTCGCTATTCTGCCCTTCTGTCTCTCGCTAGTCTCCCCCCTCTGTCTCTCGCTAGTCTCCCCCCTCTGTCTCTCGCTATTCTCCCCCCTTTGTCACTCGCTATTCTGCCCCCTCTGTCTCTCGCTGTTCTCCCCCTTCTGTCTCTCTCTATTCTGCCCCCTCTGTCTCTCGCTATTCTCCCCCTTCTGTCTCTCTCTATTCTGCCCCCTCTGTCTTTCGCTATTCTGCCCTTCTGTCTCTCGCTAGTCTCCCCCCTCTGTCTCTCGCTATTCTCCCCCCTTTGTCACTCGCTATTCTGCCCCCTCTGTCTCTCGCTATTCTCCCCCCTCTGTCTCAAGCTGTTCTCCCCCTTCTGTCTCTCGCTATTCTCCACCCTCTGTCTCTCGCTATTCTGCCCCCTCTGTCTCTCGCTATTCTGCCCCTCTGTCACTCGCTAGTCTCCCCCCTCTGTCTCTCGCTGTTCTCCCCCTTCTGTCTCTCGCTATTCTCCACCCTCTGTTTCTCGCTATTCTGCCCCCTCTGTCTCTCGCTATTCTGCCCCCTCTGTCTCTCGCTATTCTGCCACTCTGTCACTCGCTAGTCTCCCCCCTCTGTCACTCGCTATTCTGCCCCTCTGTCTCTCGCTATTCTCCCCCCTCTGTCTCTCGCTATTCTCCCCCCTCTGTCACTCGCTATTCTTCACCCTCTGTCTCTCGCTAGTCTCCCCCCTCTGTCTCTTGCACCCTCATATATAGACAAACGCCTCAGTTACTGTACCTCGCTATTCTCCCCCTTCTGTGTCTCGCTATTCTCCCCTCTTGGTCTCTCGTTATTTTCCCTCTTCTGTCTCTCGCTATTCTCCCTCTTCTGTCTCTCGCTATTCTCCCCCTTCTGTCTCTCGTTATTCTCCCCCCTCTGTCTCTCGCTATTCTCCCCCTTCTGTCTCTCTCTATTCTGCCCCCTCTGTCTCTCGCTATTCTCCCCCTTCTGTCTCTCTCTATTCTGCCCCCTCTGTCTCTCGCTATTCTGCCCTTCTGTCTCTCGCTAGTCTCCCCCCTCTGTCTCTCGCTATTCTCCCCCCTTTGTCACTCGCTATTCTGCCCCCTCTGTCTCTCGCTATTCTCCCCCCTCTGTCTCTCGCTGTTCTCCCCCTTCTGTCTCTCTCTATTCTGCCCCCTCTGTCTCTCGCTATTCTCCCCCTTCTGTCTCATTCTATTCTGCCCCCTCTGTCTTTCGCTATTCTGCCCTTCTGTCTCTCGCTAGTCTCCCCCCTCTGTCTCTCGCTATTCTCCCCCCTTTGTCACTCGCTATTCTGCCCCCTCTGTCTCTCGCTATTCTCCCCCCTCTGTCTCAAGCTGTTCTCCCCCTTCTGTCTCTCGCTATTCTCCACCCTCTGTCTCTCGCTATTCTGCCCCCTCTGTCTCTCGCTATTCTGCCCCTCTGTCACTCGCTAGTCTCCCCCCTCTGTCTCTCGCTGTTCTCCCCCTTCTGTCTCTCGCTATTCTCCACCCTCTGTTTCTCGCTATTCTGCCCCCTCTGTCTCTCGCTATTCTGCCCCCTCTGTCTCTCGCTATTCTGCCACTCTGTCACTCGCTAGTCTCCCCCCTCTGTCACTCGCTATTCTGCCCCTCTGTCTCTCGCTATTCTCCCCCCTCTGTCTCTCGCTATTCTCCCCCCTCTGTCTCTCGCTATTCTTCACCCTCTGTCTCTCGCTAGTCTCCCCCCTCTGTCTCTTGCACCCCCATATATAGACAAACGCCTCAGTTACTGTACCTTGAAGTGATTGCCAAATACCTCTGAATATTTGCACAAATAAGGGCAGAGATCTGTTGGGTGAATCACAGTATCTGTAATTATATTATTATGATCAAAGTGATGGAGATAAGCTGGGAATGTTTATCTATCTATCTGTGACAGAACTTCAGCACTTGTGTGTTGCAGTGAGGATGAGCCCCCAATCGGGTTTGTGAGTCAGCGCAGTTCTTATACGTAACTGCGAGTGCGTCCAGGCTGTGTCGGGACGTCTGTGTGTTAATGCGTCAGTTTCCCAGACATAAACACTCTGTCCTTGGAATGTGGCCTTGTGCTGTGGTTCATACAGAGACACAGTGCGCTAAGTGCGATATTTAATCACGCACTAACTGAACACTTCCTCATCTGGATTTCTATATAATCCCAGGGGGCAGCAGGATTAATATATTATTTATATATCTTGGTGAGAGCACAAAGCAAAAAACAAACAAAAAACAAACAAACAAAATCCATATTAGCACTATTTTGTGGTAGAGCGGTGCAGGTGGGCATTGCAGCCATGGCAGTGAGTGTCCTATATACACCCCTACCAAATGTGTACGCCTTCATATTAATGTCCTGTGTAATATAGGAATTCTATTATAGCCATAAACTAAGCAAATGGCAGCAAATAGCAATAACAATGTTTGTGGGTCAAATATTTTTGGCTTTGAAAGCAAAATCTGGGTTCAGTGGTTTTGGTGCCCATGTGGTTACAACTTACCCATTACCAGCATAAGTGCCCTGATTCTGCCACCCCAACCAGGACAGGGTCATTTAAACCCCCATATCGCAGGGTCATGAAGTGTACCCCCATACAGTAAGAGGGGAGCATCGTTCTCATTACAGAACGCTGGACCCGAATATTGTCAATAATGAACAAAAACCAAGTTACTCTCTCTGTAAATTACACATTTATTATTGACACTATTTCAGTTCATTCACTTTTTAAGAGGTAGATTTATTACCAAGCTATGGGCGGGATTCAACGCTGCCGGCGAGGGGGTTGCTGTGGTGCAGGTGGCTTGTTTTTAGTGAGGATCATCCGTTCACCCTATTCTATATTCCGGGGGAATCCTCGCCAACAGCCTTCAACATTTTGACGGCTGCACTTGGTGTTTCCACCTCGCTGGAAAAACCCACCAAGGTGGAAATGGCAAATGCAGGGTGTGGGGGGTGGGGGGCTGGGGGGCAGTTGAATACTGCCCCCCCCCCCCCCAACCTGTGAGCTGTGACAGTGAGCTATCGCCAAAGGGCATTGAATATACTGCATAGTCTTGTTTTCACACGCTAGGAATGATAAATAGTGCTCCAGCCAGTCAGCCCCTAACTGTCATGTGTTTGAAATATACTCTATCTATATACTATATAATAGTGCCTGTCCTTGTGTATCACACTCCTATTTGCCTATAGATTGTAAGCTTGCGAGCAGGACCCTCCAACTTCTATGTCTGTCTGTAATCAGCCAGTTTGTCTTATCTCTGTTGATTCCAACGGAGAAAGACATTTTAAATAAATAAATATGACAGTTAGGAGCTGATTGGCTGGTGTGTCATTTATCATTCGTAAAACGTGTAAATAAGTATCACTCGTTTATAATTCTGCCCAAAACGTTTTGCTCATCTCTACCTATATTTCTAATACACGGTGCATTGACATGTGCTGTATCTTCTGCAACCAGCGTCCTACCACCCCCAAGGTGTTGGCTATAGGTGGAACTGATGGTTAGTGTGTGGGCTATAGGTGGAATTGATGGTTAGTGTGTGGGCTATAGGTGGAACCGATGGATATATATATATATATATATATGTATATATAGTACACAGCCCAGTGGAAGAGTCCCCCTGTGATACGCGAGACAGTAATAAATCCCAGTGTTCCCATGGTTTCCGTACACGGCCACAGCCCCCCCCCCCCTCCAGCTGGGAATGTCTGTGATCACAAAAATATGTGGCTGTAATTATCTCCTCAGTAAACCGTGTTGTGTAAACAGCCTACGGAATAACATGTTCCTGGAGGAAGCTGGTGACACTTTGCAGCTCTGTCAGTCACTGGGTGTCTGGGGGGCAGACTTGCGTGAAAATTTGGCAGCGTGCAACGAGCAACTATGAGGTCACTGTTAGGGAGAGCTAATGTGACGCCCAAGGAAATGTAACCGTCGGCGCTTTTCTACAGAATTACGTTGGTTTAATTCCACTTCAAACTAAAGATCCAATATGGGAGTAACTATAAAACATATAACTGTGAATAAGCCCCAGAATCCTGACCGTTATGTAAGGCCTGTAACAATATATATGGCATTTTATAATGTTCCTCACTGCAAGCTACTGTCCTCTGTTATCAGCCATATAAACCTGTAGAATTGTTTTATTAGTATTACAGACAGGACGTCCGGTATGAAGCCCAATGGTTACCCCCTTGAATGGCAGTTTCCTAGCAACAGCGGAACTCCATAGGGTGATAGTGTAACGATAGCTGGGGCACTATCGTCTTGTGGGATATTGGTAATAATACGTGTTCTATGGTCGATGACATCACTCACACCTGCCTCCTGTTTCCTGCAGATGCCCCCGGTATCCCCTCCGTCACCTGCCGAGCAGCCGATTACCACAACTTCTCCTGCTACTGGAAGCCGGCTGTGGACACCATGCTGCCTACCAGATACATCACGTCCTATCGGTGAGATACTGTACCCCGGGATATCTCCTGGTATCACCCGTACCCCTTGTTCTTCCGATGTTGTCCTGGACATATATATATTATATACAGTACATATATATATAGAGAGAGAGAGAGAAGGAAAGAGGGAGAGAGAGAGAAGGAGAGAGAGAGAGAGAGAGGGAGAGAGGGAGAGAGAGAGAGAGAGAAGGAAAGAGGGAGAGAGAGAGAGAGAAGGAAAGAGGGAGAGAGAGAGAATGAAAGACGGAGAGAGAAGGAAAGAGGGAGAGAGAGACAGAAGGAAAGAGGGAGAGAGAGAGAGAAGGAAAGAGGGAGAGAGAGAGAGAGAGAGAGAAGGAAAGAGGGAGAGAGAGAGAGAAGGAAAGAGGGAGAGAGAGAGAGAGAGGGAGAGAGAGAGAGAGAAGGAAAGAGGGAGAGAGAGAGAGAGAGAGAGAGAGAGAGAGAGAGAGAGAGAAGGAAAGAGGGAAAGAGAGGGAGAGAGAGAGAGAGAGAGAGAGAGAGAAGGAAAGCGGGAGAGAGAGAGACAGAGAGAGGGAGAGAGAGAGAAGGAGAGAGGGAGACAGAGAAAGAGAGAGAAGGAAAGAGGGAGAGAGAGAGAGAAGGAGAGAGAGAAGGAGAGAGGGAGAGAGAGAAGGAAAGAGAGAGAGAGAAGGAGAGAGGGATAGAGAGAGAGAGAGAGAGGGAGAAAGAGAGAGAGAGAGGGAGAGAGAGAGAGAGAGAGAAGGAGAGAGGGGGAGAGAGAGAGAGAGAGAAGGAGAGAGAGAAGGAAAGAGAGAGAGAGAAGGAGAGAGGGAGAGAGAGAAGGAGAGAGAGGGAGAGGAGAGAGAGAAGGAGAGAGAGAGAAGGAGAGAGAGAGAAGGAGAGAGAGAGAAGGAGAGAGAGAGGTAGAGAGAGAGAGAGAAGGAGAAAGAGAGAAGGAGAGAGAGAGAGAGAGAAGGAGAGAGAGAAGGAAAGAGAGAGAGAGAGAGGTAGAGAGAGAGAGAGAGAGAAGGAGAGAGAGAGAGGCTGTGTAACAGGTTAACAACACCCCACCACATGCACGCCCCTGAACCCCCTCTCCACCCAAAACCCCTCACTACGCTGTGAGCAGATGCGTACACTTACACATACAGGGAGTTATTCTGGTTCACTCGCAAAGGCACAATGACTCTCTAATGGACAGAACCATGTGCGCTGCAGGTGGGGCTGATGTAACTTGTGCAGAGAGTTAGATTTGGGTGTTTTATTGTTTCTGTGCAGGGTAAATACTGGCTGCTTTATTTTAACACTGCAATATAGATCTCAGTTTGAAGTGCACCCCCCCCCCCCCGAAATGTAACTCTCTCTGCACAAGTTACATCAGCCCCACCTGCAGCGCACATGGTTCTGTCCATTAGAGAGTCATTGTGCCTTTGCGAGTGAACCAGAATAACCCCCACAATCACATGTGGCCAATCGATGATTAATCACCATCGAATGACTTTTCCTCTCTTCGTCTCTCCCTGCCTGTCACTCAGTTTGCGGACGGATGGGCGAGTGCAGAGCGCGCTGAGGGCGACATGAATCTGTGCTGTATCTAAGGCTCATACGCAGCTGAGAACATTCCATAGACGTGAGAAAGATCTAGAATGAAAGTTGTAGGAGGGAGGAGTAAATGGCGCCTGTATGATGGCGGCGATCCCCCTTCCTGGATGCTTCTGATTGGACATACACCGCCCTCCCCAATCCACCAATCTGCAGCTGTACTGAGAAAACTCCTGACCACTCATTGTTTATAATCCGTCGGGGTACACGGCCAGGCAATAGACACACGCCATGTCACTGTATTGACTGTGTCAGCGTCTGGTTACACTGTATCTACCGTGCCAGCGTCTGGATACACTATCTACTGTGGCAGCGTCTGGTTACACTGTATCTACTGTGGCAGCGTCTGGTTACACTGTATCTACCGTGCCAGCGTCTGGATACACTGTATCTACTGTGTCAGTGCCTGGTTACACTGTATCTACCGTGTCAACATCTGGTTACACTGTATCTACCGTGTCAGCGTCTGGTTACACTGTATCTACCATGTCAGCGTCTGGTTACATTGTATCTACCGTGCCAGCGTCTGGTTACACTGTATCTACCGTGTCAGCGTCTGGTTACAGTGTATCTACCGTGTCAGCGTCTGGTTACAGTGTATCTACCGTGTCAGCATCTGGTTACACTGTATCTACCGTGTCAGCATCTGGTTACACTGTATCTACCATGTCAGAGTCTGGTTAAACTGTATCTACCATGTCAGCGTCTGGATACACTGTATCTACCGTGCCAGCATCTGGTTACACTGTATCTACCATGCCAGCGTCTGGTTACACTGTGTCTACCGTGTCAGCATCTGGTTACACTGTGTCTACCGTGTCAGCATCTGGTTACACTGTATCTACCGTGCCAGCGTCTGGATACACTGTATCTACAGTGCCAGCGCCTGGTTACACTGTATCTACCGTGTCAGCGTCTGGTTACACTGTATCTACCGTGTCAGCGTCTGGTTACACTGTATCTACCGTGTCAGCGTCTGGTTACACTGTATCTACCATGGCAGCATCTGGTTACATTGTATCTACCGTGCCAGCGTCTGGTTACAGTGTATCTACCGTGTCAGCATCTGGTTACAGTGTATCTACCGTGTCAGCGTCTGGTTACACTGTATCTACCGTGTCAGCGTCTGGTTAAACTGTATCTACCGTGTCAGCATCTGGATACACTGTATCTACCGTGCCAGCATCTGGTTACACTGTATCTACCGTGCCAGCATCTGGTTACACTGTATCTACCGTGTCAGCGTCTGGGTACACTGTATCTACAGTGCCAGCGGCTGGATACACTGTATCTACCGTGCCAGCGTCTGGTTACACTGTATCTACCATGTCAGCGTCTGGTTACACTGTATCTACCGTGTCAGCGTCTGGTTACACTGTATCTACCATGTCAGCGTCTGGTTACACTGTATCTACCGTGTCAGCGTCTGGATACACTGTATCTACCGTGTCAGCATCTGGTTACACTGTATCTATCGTGCCAGCGTCTGGTTACACTATGGCTACCGTGTCAGCATCTGGTTACACTGTATCTACCGTGTCAGCGTCTGGTTACACTGTATCTACCTTGTCAGCGTCTGGTTACACTGTATCTACCGTGCAAGCGTCTGGTTACACTGTATCTACCGTGCAAGCGTCTGGTTACACTGTATCTACCTTGTCAGCGTCTGGTTACACTGTATCTACCGTGTCAGCGTCTGGTTACACTGTATCTACCGTGTCAGCGTCTGGTTACACTGTATCTACCGTGTCAGCGTCTGGTTACACTGTATCTACCGTGTCAGCGTCTGGTTACACTGTATCTACCTTGTCAGTGTCTTGTTACAGGCCTTGGAGTCCCGCTCTATTACACAATTAAATGTAACCACTGCAACCTGGGGACGTCTCTCGGCTTCCCACAGCGTCAGCAACCAAAACATTGTCAGCTATTGTTTTACTTGCATTATATTTCTGCAAGCGCCCACCCAGAATCCTGGCATAAGTCATTCCCCATCTGTGTGTATGTATTCACGTGGTTGGTTAGCATTACTGCCGCACAGCGCTGAGGTCATGGGTTCGATTCCCATCATGGCTCTAACTGTGCGGAGTTTGTATATTCTCCCCGTGTTTGCGTGGGTTTCCTCCGGGTACTCCGGTTTCCTCCTACAATCCAAAAATATACTGGTAGCTTAATTGGCTCCCAACAAAATTACCCATAGATTGTCTGTGTGTGTGTACATGTGGTAGGGAATATAGATTGTAAGCTCCACTGGGGCAGGGACTGATGTGAATGGTGAAATATTCTCTGTACAGCGCTGCGGAATATGTGTGTGCTATATACATAACTGGTAATATTCTCTGTACAGCGCTGCGGAATATGTGTGTGAAATATAAATAACTGGTAATAATAATCTCTGTACAGTGCTGCGGAATATGTGTGCGCTATATAAATAACTGGTAATATATACATAAATAATACCCAGATATCAATAATACAGCACCACCTAGTGGCCAACAGAAGTCTGACCATTGCAGGACATCGGCTGGATGCAGCCTCTTATGCGCAGGGTTGTGAGAATGCGAATACTGTACACTCAGTGTAATCCTGTATAATGATCATATTTCCTGGCAGAGGGACAGGATGGCTCCTTATTTCCATGTGTGGGGGATATTGCTCTGTGTGTCCTTTTACATTTGTTTTTATTTATTAATGTCCCTGCTATTCAGCTCCACGCCGAGGGGGGATCACTAAATATATATTTAGCAGTTGTGATTATTCAGATAACGGCAGAATGAACTCGGAGATCCTGTCATCAGGATTTGTCACATTTGGCTGCGACTCTTGGATTGTTTGACCTGACGCTACAGATGTGTCCTCCGATATCATTGCCGCAGCCGCTATTGGCGCACAACGTCCTGTGAGATGCTGAATGCTCCGCACAATGCGTCTTAGTCCACATACAATGCGATGCACCAGGAGAACCCTACTGATTATTTCACAATAGGCGTCTTCCGAAAAGACACCTCAACGCTGACAGACTCGCACGAGAGCTGGGTCACACTCGCCCCAGGCGTCCCGCGTCCCATGGCATATCCAGGATAACTGTATGAGGACACATCTGTATGCTCTGCGCAGAGCAGGTCACCCCTGTGCTGCAGAGCAATGCGCAGGTGCCAGGTGTGCGGGGCAGGGTATAATAGCCGTACCAGGCTGGGGTCACAGGTAATATGTACGGCTGTACATGGTGCCCCGCACATAAGGCTTCCCCTGTGCTGCAGAGTAATGTGCAGGTGCCAGGTGTGCGGGGCAGGGTATAATAGCCGTACCAGGCTGGGGTCACAGGTAATATGGACGGCTGTACATGGTGCCCCGCACATAAGGCTTCCCCTGTGCTGCAGAGTAATGCGCAGGTGCCAGGTGTGCGGGGCAGGGTATAATAGCCGTACCAGGCTGGGGTCACAGGTAATATGGACGGCTGTACATGGTGCCCCGCACATAAGGCTTCCCCTGTGCGGCAGAGTAATGTGCAGGTGCCAGGTGTGCAGGGCAGGGTATAATAGCCGTACCAGGCTGGGGTCACAGGTAATATGGACGGCTGTACATGGTGCCCCGCACATAAGGCTTCCCCTGTGCTGCAGAGTAATGCGCAGGTGCCAGGTGTGCGGGGCAGGGTATAATAGCTGTACCAGGCTGGGGTCACAGGTAATATGTACGGCTGTACATGGTGCCCCGCACATAAGGCTTCCCCTGTGCTGCAGAGTAATGCGCAGGTGCCAGGTGTGCGGGGCAGGGTATAATAGCTGTACCAGGCTGTGGTCACAGGTAATATGGACGGCTGTACATGGTGCTCCCCACATAAGGCTTCCCCTGTGCTGCAGAGTAATGTGCAGGTGCCAGGTGTGCGGGGCAGGGTATAATAGCTGTACCAGGCTGTGGTCACAGGTAATATGGACGGCTGTACATGGTGCCCCACACATAAGGCTTCCCCTGTGCTGCAGAGTAATACGCAGGTGCCAGGTGTGCGGGGCAGGGTATAATAGCCGTACCAGGCTGGGGTCACAGGTAATATGGACGGCTGTACATGGTGCCCCGCACATAAGGCTTCCCCTGTGCTGCAGAGTAATGCGCAGGTGCCAGGTGTGCGGGGCTGGGTATAATAGCCGTACCAGGCTGGGGTCACAGGTAATATGGACGGCTGTACGTGGTGCCCGCACATAAGGCTTCCCCTATGCTGCAGAGTAATGCGCAGGTGCCAGGTGTGCAGGGCTGGATATAATAGCCGTACCAGGCTGGGGTCACAGGTAATATGGACGGCTGTACGTGGTGCCCCGCACATAAGGCTTCCCCTGTGCGGCAGAGTAATGCGCAGGTGCCAGGTGTGCAGGGCTGGATATAATAGCCGTACCAGGCTGGGGTCACAGGTAATATGGACGGCTGTACATGGTGCCCCTCACATAAGGCTTCCCCTGTGCTGCAGAGTAATGCGCAGGTGCCAGGTGTGCGGGGCAGGGTATAATAGCCGTACCAGGCTGGGGTCACAGGTAATATGGACGGCTGTACATGGTGCCCCGCACATAAGGCTTCCCCTGTGCTGCAGAGTAATGCGCAGGTGCCAGGTGTGCGGGGCTGGGTATAATAGCCGTACCAGGCTGGGGTCACAGGTAATATGGACGGCTGTACGTGGTGCCCGCACATAAGGCTTCCCCTATGCTGCAGAGTAATGCGCAGGTGCCAGGTGTGCGGGGCAGGGTATAATAGCCGTACCAGGCTGGGGTCACAGGTAATATGGACGGCTGTACATGGTGCCCCGCACATAAGGCTTCCCCTGTGCTGCAGAGTAATGCGCAGGTGCCAGGTGTGCGGGGCAGGGTATAATAGCCGTACCAGGCTGGGGTCACAGGTAATATGGACGGCTGTACATGGTGCCCCTCACATAAGGCTTCCCCTGTGCTGCAGAGTAATGCGCAGGTGCCAGGTGTGCGGGGCAGGGTATAATAGCCGTACCAGGCTGGGATCACAGGTAATATGGACGGCTGTACATGGTGCCCCGCACATAAGGCTTCCCCTGTGCTGCAGAGTAATGCGCAGGTGCCAGGTGTGCGGGGCAGGGTATAATAGCCGTACCAGGCTGGGGTCACAGGTAATATGGACGGCTGTACATGGTGCCCCGCACATAAGGCTTCCCCTGTGCTGCAGAGTAATGCGCAGGTGCCAGGTGTGCGGGGCAGGGTATAATAGCCGTACCAGGCTGGGGTCACAGGTAATATGGACGGCTGTACATGGTGCCCCGCACATAAGGCTTCCCCTGTGCTGCAGAGTAATGCGCAGGTGCCAGGTGTGCGGGGCAGGGTATAATAGCCGTACCAGGCTGGGGTCACAAGTAATATGGACGGCTGTACATGGTGCCCCGCACATAAGGCTTCCCCTGTGCTGCAGAGTAATGCGCAGGTGCCAGGTGTGCGGGGCAGGGTATAATAGCCGTACCAGGCTGGGGTCACAGGTAATATGGACGGCTGTACATGGTGCTCCGCACATAAGGCTTCCCCTGTGCTGCAGAGTAATGCGCAGGTGCCAGGTGTGCGGGGCAGGGTATAATAGCCGTACCAGGCTGGGGTCACAGGTAATATGGACGGCTGTACATGGTGCCCCGCACATAAGGCTTCCCCTGTGCTGCAGAGTAATGCGCAGGTGTGCGGGGCAGGGTATAATAGCCGTACCAGCCTGGGGTCACAGGTAATATGGACGGCTGTACATGGTGCCCCACACATAAGGCTTCCCCTGTGCTGCAGAGTAATGTGCAGGTGCCAGGTGTGCGGGGCAGGGTATAATAGCCGTACCAGGCTGGGGTCACAGGTAATATGGACGGCTGTACGTGGTACCCCGCACATAAGGCTTCCCCTGTGCTGGAGAGTAATGCGCAGGTGTCAGGTGTGCGGGCAGGGTATAATAGCCGTACCAGGCTGAGGTCACAGGTAATATGGACGGCTGTACATGGTGCCCCGCACATAAGGCTTCCCCTGTGCTGCAGAGTAAGGCGCAGGTGCCAGGTGTGCGGGGCAGGGTATAATAGCTGTACCAGGCTGGGGTCACAGGTAATATGGACGGCTGTACATGGTGCTCCGCACATAAGGCTTCCCCTGTGCTGCAGAGTAATGCTCAGGTGCCAGGTGTGCGGGGCAGGGTATAATAGCTGTACCAGGCTGAGGTCACAGGTAATATGGACGGCTGTACATGGTGCCCCGCACATAAGGCTTCCCCTGTGCTGCAGAGTAATGCGCAGGTGTGCGGGGCAGGGTATAATAGCCGTACCAGCCTGGGGTCACAGGTAATATGGACAGCTGTACATGGTGCCCCACACATAAGGCTTCCCCTGTGCTGCAGAGTAATGTGCAGGTGCCAGGTGTGCGGGGCAGGGTATAATAGCCGTACCAGGCTGTGGTCACAGGTAATATGGACGGCTGTACATGGTGCCCCGCACACAAGGCTTCCCCTGTGCTGCAGAGTAATGCGCAGGTGCCAGGTGTGTGGGGCAGGGTATAATAGCCATACCAGGCTGGGGTCACAGGTAATATGGACGGCTGTACATGGTGCCCCGCACATAAGGCTTCCCCTGTGCTGCAGAGTAATGCGCAGGTGCCAGGTGTGCGGGGCAGGGTATAATAGCTGTACCAGGCTGTGGTCACAGGTAATATGGACGGCTGTACATGGTGCCCCACACATAAGGCTTCCCCTGTGCTGCAGAGTAATGCGCAGTTGCCAGGTGTGCGGGGCAGGGTATAATAGCCGTACCAGGCTGGGGTCACAGGTAATATGGACGGCTGTACATGGTGCCCCGCACATAAGGCTTCCCCTGTGCTGCAGAGTAATGCGCAGGTGCCAGGTGTGTGGGGCAGGGTATAATAGCCGTACCAGGCTGGGGTCACAAGTAATATGGACGGCTGTACATGGTGCCCCGCACATAAGGCTTCCCCTGTGCTGCAGAGTAATGCGCAGGTGTGCGGGGCAGGGTATAATAGCCGTACCAGCCTGGGGTCACAGGTAATATGGACGGCTGTACATGGTGCCCCACACATAAGGCTTCCCCTGTGCTGCAGAGTAATGTGCAGGTGCCAGGTGTGCGGGGCAGGGTATAATAGCCGTACCAGGCTGGGGTCACAGGTAATATGGACGGCTGTACGTGGTACCCCGCACATCAGGCTTCCCCTGTGCTGGAGAGTAATGTGCAGGTGTCAGGTGTGCGGGCAGGGTATAATAGCCGTACCAGGCTGAGGTCACAGGTAATATGGACGGCTGTACATGGTGCCCCGCACATAAGGCTTCCCCTGTGCTGCAGAGTAAGGCGCAGGTGCCAGGTGTGCGGGGCAGGGTATAATAGCTGTACCAGGCTGGGGTCACAGGTAATATGGACGGCTGTACATGGTGCCCCGCACATAAGGCTTCCCCTGTGCTGCAGAGTAATGCGCAGGTGCCAGGTGTGCGGGGCAGGGTATAATAGCCGTACCAGGCTGGGGTCACAGGTAATATGGATGGCTGTACATGGTGCTCCGCACATAAGGCTTCCCCTGTGCTGCAGAG
The DNA here is from genome assembly GCF_055691185.1 of Crinia signifera. Classification (NCBI taxonomy): domain Eukaryota; kingdom Metazoa; phylum Chordata; class Amphibia; order Anura; family Myobatrachidae; genus Crinia; species Crinia signifera. The sequence goes on along the minus strand of NC_139217.1, from coordinate 472,848,460 downwards.
TAATGCGCAGGTGCCAGGTGTGCGGGGCAGGGTATAATAGCTGTACCAGGCTGTGGTCACAGGTAATATGGACGGCTGTACATGGTGCCCCACACATAAGGCTTCCCCTGTGCTGCAGAGTAATGTGCAGGTGCCAGGTGTGCGGGGCAGGGTATAATAGCCGTACCAGGCTGGGGTCACAGGTAATATGGACGGCTGTACATGGTACCCCGCACATAAGGCTTCCCCTGTGCTGGAGAGTAATGCGCAGGTGTCAGGTGTGCGGGCAGGGTATAATAGCCATACCAGGCTGGGGTCACAGGTAATATGGACGGCTGTACATGGTACCCCGCACATAAGGCTTCCCCTGTGCTGCAGAGTAAGGCGCAGGTGCCAGGTGTGCGGGGCAGGGTATAATAGCCGTACCAGGCTGGGGTCACAGGTAATATGGACGGCTGTACGTGGTGCCCCGCACATAAGGCTTCCCCTGTGCTGCATAGTAATGCGCAGGTGCCAGGTGTGCGGGGCAGGGTATAATAGCCGTACCAGGCTGGGGTCACAGGTAATATGGACGGCTGTACATGGTGCCCCGCACATAAGGCTTCCCCTGTGCTGCAGAGTAATGCGCAGGTGCCAGGTGTGCGGGGCAGGGTATAATAGCCGTACCAGGCTGTGGTCACAGGTAATATGGACGGCTGTACATGGTACCCCGCACATAAGGCTTCCCCTGTGCTGCAGAGTAATGCGCAGGTGCCAGGTGTGCGGAGCAGGGTATAATAGCCGTACCAGGCTGGGGTCACAGGTAATATGGACAGCTGTACATGGTGATCCGCACATAAGGCTTCCCCTGTGCTGCAGAGTAATGTGCAGGTGCCAGGTGTGCGGGGCAGGGTATAATAGCCGTACCAAGCTGGGGTCACAGGTAATATGGACGGCTGTACATGATGCCCCGCACATAAGGCTTCCCCTGTGCTGCAGAGTAATGCGCAGGTGCCAGGTGTGCGGGGCTGGGTATAATAGCCGTACCAGGCTGGGGTCACAGGTAATATGGACGGCTGTACATGGTGCTCCGCACATAAGGCTTCCCCTGTGCTGCAGAGTAATGCGCAGGTGCCAGGTGTGCGGGGCAGGGTATAATAGCCGTACCAGGCTGGGGTCACAGGTAATATGGACGGCTGTACATGGTGCTCCGCACATAAGGCTTCCCCTGTGCTGCAGAGTAATGCCCAGGTGCCAGGTGTGCGGGGCAGGGTATAATAGCCGTACCTGGCTGGGGTCACAGGTAATATGGACGGCTGTACATGGTGCCCCACACATAAGGCTTCCCCTGTGCTGCAGAGTAATGCGCAGGTGCCAGGTGTGCGGGGCAGGGTATAATAGCCGTACCAGGCTGGGGTCACAGGTAATATGGACGGCTGTACATGGTGCCCCGCACATAAGGCTTCCCCTGTGCTGCAGAGTAATGCGCAGGTGCCAGGTGTGCGGGGCAGGGTATAATAGCCGTACCAGGCTGGGGTCACAGGTAATATGGACGGCTGTACGTGGTGCCCCACACATAAGGCTTCCCCTGTGCTGCAGAGTAATGCGCAGGTGTGCGGGGCAGGGTATAATAGCTGTACCAGGCTGTGGTCACAAGTAATATGGATGGCTGTACGTGGTGCCCCACACATAAGGCTTCCCCTGTGCTGCAGAGTAATGCGCAGGTGTGCGGGGCAGGGTATAATAGCCGTACCAGGCTGTGGTCACAGGTAATATGGACGGCTGTACGTGGTGCCCCACACATAAGGCTTCCCCTGTGCTGCAGAGTAATGCGCAGGTGTGCGGGGCAGGGTATAATAGCCGTACCAGGCTGTGGTCACAGGTAATATGGAAGGCTGTACGTGGTGCCCCGCACATAAGGCTTCCCCTGTGCTGCAGAGTAATGCGCAGGTGCCAGGTGTGCGGGGCACGGTATAATAGCCGTACCAGGCTGGGGTCACAGGTAATATGGACGGCTGTACATGGTGCCCCGCACATAAGGCTTCCCCTGTGCTGCAGAGTAATGCGCAGGTGCCAGGTGTGCGGGGCAGGGTATAATAGCCGTACCAGGCTGGGGTCACAGGTAATATGGACGGCTGTACATGGTGCCCCGCACATAAGGCTTCCCCTGTGCTACAGAGTAATGCGCAGGTGCCAGGTGTGCGGGGCAGGGTATAATAGCTGTACCAGGCTGTGGTCACAGGTAATATGGAAGGCTGTACATGGTGCCCCTCACATAAGGCTTCCCCTGTGCTGCAGAGTAATGCGCAGGTGCCAGGTGTGCGGGGCAGGGTATAATAGCCGTACCAGGCTGAGGCCACAGGTAATATGGACGGCTGTACATGGTGCTCCGCACATAAGGCTTCCCCTGTGCTGCAGAGTAATGCTCAGGTGCCAGGTGTGCGGGGCAGGGTATAATAGCCGTACCAGGCTGGGGTCACAGGTAATATGGACGGCTGTACGTGGTGCCCCACACATAAGGCTTCCCCTGTGCTGCAGAGTAATGCGCAGGTGCCAGGTGTGTGGGGCAGGGTATAATAGCCGTACCAGGCTGGGGTCACAAGTAATATGGACGGCTGTACATGGTGCCCCGCACATAAGGCTTCCCCTGTGCTGCAGAGTAATGCGCAGGTGTGCGGGGCAGGGTATAATAGCCGTACCAGGCTGGCGTCACAGGTAATATGGACGGCTGTACATGGTGCTCCGCACATAAGGCTTCCCCTGTGCTGCAGAGTAATGCGCAGGTGCCAGGTGTGCGGGGCAGGGTATAATAGCTGTACCAGGCTGGGGTCACAGGTAATATGGACGGCTGTACATGGTGCCCCGCACATAAGGCTTCCCCTGTGCTGCAGAGTAATGCGCAGGTGCCAGGTGTGCGGGGCAGGGTATAATAGCCGTACCAGGCTTGGGTCACAGGTAATATGGACGGCTGTACATGGTGCCCCGCACATAAGGCTACCCCTGTGCGGCAGAGTAATGCGCAGGTGCCAGGTGTGCAGGGCTGGGTATAATAGCCGTACCAGGCTGGGGTCACAGGTAATATGGACGGCTGTACATGGTGCCCCGCACATGAGGCTTCCCCTGTGCAGCAGAGTAATGCGCAGGTGCCAGGTGTGCGGGACAGGGTATAATAGCCGTACCAGGCTGGGGTCACAGGTAATATGGACGGCTGTACATGGTGCCCCGCACATAAGGCTTCCCCTATGCTGCAGAGTAATGCGCAGGTGCCAGGTGTGCGGGGCAGGGTATAATAGCCGTACCAGGCTGGGGTCACAGGTAATATGGACGGCTGTACATGGTGCCCCGCACATAAGGCTTCCCCTGTGCTGCAGAGTAAGGCGCAGGTGCCAGGTGTGCGGGGCAGGGTATAATAGCCGTACCAGGCTGGGGTCACAGATAATATGGACGTTTGTACATGGTGCCCCGTACATAAGGCTTCCCCTGTGCTGCAGAGTAATGCGCAGGTGCCAGGTGTGCGGGGCACGGTATAATAGCCGTACCAGGCTGGGGTCACAGGTAATATGGACGGCTGTACATGGTGCTCCGCACATAAGGCTTCCCCTGTGCTGCAGAGTAATGCTCAGGTGCCAGGTGTGCGGGGCACGGTATAATAGCCGTACCAGGCTGGGGTCACAGGTAATATGGACGGCTGTACATGGTGCTCCGCAATTAAGGCTTCCCCTGTGCGGCAGAGTAATGCGCAGGTGCCAGGTGTGCAGGGCTGGGTATAATAGCCGTACCAGGCTGGGGTCACAGGTAATATGGACGGCTGTACGTGGTGCCCCGCACATAAGGCTTCCCCTGTGTTGGAGAGTAATGCGCAGGTGCCAGGTGTGCAGGGCTGGGTATAATAGCCGTACCAGGCTGGGGTCACAGGTAATATGGACGGCTGTACGTGGTGCCCCGCACATAAGGCTTCCCCTGTGCTGCAGAGTAATGCGCAGTTGCCAGGTGTGCGGGGCAGGGTATAATAGCCGTACCAGGCTGGGATCACAGGTAATATGGACGGCTGTACATGGTACCCCGCACATAAGGCTTCCCCTGTGCTGCAGAGTAATGCGCAGGTGCCAGGTGTGTGGGGCAGGGTATAATAGCCGTACCAGGCTGTGGTCACAGGTAATATGGACGGCTGTACATGGTGCCCCGCACATAAGGCTTCCCCTGTGCTGCAGAGTAATGCGCAGGTGCCAGGTGTGCGGGGCAGGGTATAATAGCTGTACCAGGCTGGGGTCACAGGTAATATGGACGGCTGTACATGGTGCCCCGCACATAAGGCTTCCCCTGTGCTGCAGAGTAATGCGCAGGTGCCAGGTGTGCGGGGCAGGGTATAATAGCCGTACCAGGCTGGGGTCACAGGTAATATGGACGGCTGTACATGGTGCTCCGCACATAAGACTTCCCCTGTGCTGCAGAGTAATGCGCAGGTGCCAGGTGTGTGGGGCAGGGTATAATAGCCGTACCAGGCTGGGGTCACAGGTAATATGGACGGCTGTACGTGGTGCCCCGCACATAAGGCTTCCCCTGTGCTGCAGAGTAATGCGCAGGTGCCAGGTGTGCGGGGCCCGGTATAATAGCCGTACCAGGCTGGGGTCACAGGTAATATGGACGGCTGTACATGGTGCCCCGCACATAAGGCTACCCCTGTGCTGCAGAGTAATGCGCAGTTGCCAGGTGTGCGGGGCAGGGTATAATAGCCGTACCAGGCTGGGATCACAGGTAATATGGACAGCTGTACATGGTACCCCGCACATAAGGCTTCCCCTGTGCTGCAGAGTAATGCGCAGGTGCCAGGTGTGTGGGGCAGGGTATAATAGCCGTACCAGGCTGGGGTCACAGGTAATATGGACGGCTGTACATGGTGCCCCGCACATAAGGCTTCCCCTGTGCTGCAGAGTAATGCGCAGGTGCCAGGTGTGCGGGGCAGGGTATAATAGCTGTACCAGGCTGGGGTCACAGGTAATATGGACGGCTGTACATGGTGCCCCGCACATAAGGCTTCCCCTGTGCTGCAGAGTAATGCGCAGGTGCCAGGTGTGCGGGGCAGGGTATAATAGCCGTACCAGGCTGGGGTCACAGGTAATATGGACGGCTGTGCATGGTGCTCCGCACATAAGGCTTCCCCTGTGCTGCAGAGTAATGCGCAGGTGCCAGGTGTGTGGGGCAGGGTATAATAGCCGTACCAGGCTGGGGTCACAGGTAATATGGACGGCTGTACATGGTGCCCCGCACATAAGGCTTCCCCTGTGCTGCAGAGTAATGCGCAGGTGCCAGGTGTGCGGGGCCCGGTATAATAGCCGTACCAGGCTGGGGTCACAGGTAATATGGACGGCTGTACATGGTGCCCCTCACATAAGGCTTCCCCTGTGCTGCAGAGTAATGCGCAGGTGCCAGGTGTGCGGGGCAGGGTATAATAGCCGTACCAGGCTGGGGTCACAGGTAATATGGACGGCTGTACATGGTGCTCCGCACATAAGGCTTCCCCTGTGCTGCAGAGCAATGTGCAGGTGCCAGGTGTGCAGGGCAGGGTATAATAGCCGTACCAGGCTGGGGTCACAGGTAATATGGACGGCTGTACATGGTGCCCCGCACATAAGGCTTCCCCTGTGCTGCAGAGTAATGCGCAGGTGCCAGGTGTGCGGGGCAGGGTATAATAGCCGTACCAGGCTGGGGTCACAGGTAATATGGAAGGCTGTACATGGTGTCCCGCACATAAGGCTTTCCCTGTGCTGCAGAGTAATGCGAAGGTGCCAGGTGTGCGGGGCAGGGTATAATAGCCGTACCAGGCTGGGGTCACAGGTAATATGGACGGCTGTACATGGTGCCCCGCACATAAGGCTTCCCCTGTGCTGCAGAGTAATGCGCAGGTGCCAGGTGTGCGGGGCAGGGTATAATAGCCATACCAGGCTGGGGTCACAGGTAATATGGACGGCTGTACATGGTGCCCCGCACATAAGGCTTCCCCTGTGCTGCAGAGTAATGCGCAGGTGCCAGGTGTGCGGGGCAGGGTATAATAGCCGTACCAGGCTGGGGTCACAGGTAATATGGATGGCTGTACATGGTGCTCCGCACATAAGGCTTCCCCTGTGCTGCAGAGTAATGCGCAGGTGCCAGGTGTGCGGGGCAGGGTATAATAGCCGTACCAGGCTGGGGTCACAGGTAATATGGACGGCTGTACATGGTGCCCCTCACATAAGGCTTCCCCTGTGCTGCAGAGTAATGCACAGGTGTGCGGGGCAGGGTATAATAGCCATACCAGGCTGGGGTCACAGGTAATATGGACGGCTGTACATGGTGCCCCGCACATAAGGCTTCCCCTGTGCTGCAGAGTAATGCACAGGTGTGCGGGGCAGGGTATAATAGCCATACCAGGCTGGGGTCACAGGTAATATGGACGGCTGTACATGGTGCCCCGCACATAAGGCTTCCCCTGTGCTGCAGAGTAATGCGCAGGTGCCAGGTGTGCGGGGCAGGGTATAATAGCTGTACCAGGCTGGGGTCACAGGTAATATGGACGGCTGTACATGGTGCCCTGCACATAAGGCTTCCCCTGTGCTGCAGAGTAATGCCCAGGTGCCAGGTGTGCGGGGCTGGGTATAATAGCCGTACCAGGCTGGGGTCACAGGTAATATGGACGGCTGTACATGGTGCCCTGCACATAAGGCTTCCCCTGTGCTGCAGAGCAATGCGCAGGTGCCAGGTGTGCGGGGCAGGGTATAATAGCCGTACCAGGCTGGGGTCACAGGTAATATGGACGGCTGTACATGGTGCCCCGCACATGAGGCTTCCCCTGTGCTGCAGAGTAATGCGCAGGTGCCAGGTGTGCGGGGCTGGGTATAATAGCCGTACCAGGCTGGGGTCACAGGTAATATGGACGGCTGTACATGGTGCTCCGCACATAAGGCTTCCCCTGTGCTGCAGAGTAATGCGCAGGTGCCAGGTGTGCGGGGCAGGGTATAATAGCCGTACCAGGCTGGGGTCACAGGTAATATGGACGGCTGTACATGGTGCCCCGCACATAAGGCTTCCCCTGTGCTGCAGAGTAATACGCAGGTGCCAGGTGTGCGGGGCAGGGTATAATAGCCGTACCAGGCTGGGGTCACAGGTAATATGGACGGCTGTACATGGTGTCCCGCACATAAGGCTTCCCCTGTGCTGCAGAGTAATGCGCAGGTGCCAGGTGTGCGGGGCAGGGTATAATAGCCGTACCAGGCTGGGGACACAGGTAATATGGATGGCTGTACATGGTGCTCCGCACATAAGGCTTCCCCTGTGCTGCAGAGTAATGCCCTGGTGCCAGGTGTGCGGGGCAGGGTATAATAGCTGTACCAGGCTGGGGTCACAGGTAATATGGAAGGCTGTACATGGTGCCCCGCACATAAGGCTTCCCCTGTGCTGCAGAGTAATGCGCAGGTGCCAGGTGTGCGGGGCAGGGTATAATAGCCGTACCAGGCTGGGGTCACAGGTAATATGGATGGCTGTACATGGTGCTCCGCACATAAGGCTTCCCCTGTGCTGCAGAGTAATGCGCAGGTGCCAGGTGTGCGGGGCAGGGTATAATAGCCGTACCAGGCTGGGGTCACAGGTAATATGGACGGCTGTACATGGTGCCCCGCACATTAGGCTTCCCCTGTGCTGCAGAGTAATGCGCAGGTGCCAGGTGTGCGGGGCAGGGTATAATAGCCGTACCAGGCTGTGGTCACAGGTAATATGGATGGCTGTACATGGTGCCCGCACATAAGGCTTCCCCTGTGCTGCAGAGTAATGTGCAGGTGCCAGGTGTGCGGGGCAGGGTATAATAGCCGTACCAGGCTGGGGTCACAGGTAATATGGACGGCTGTACATGGTGCTCCGCACATAAGGCTTCCCCTGTGCTGCAGAGTAATGCGCAGGTGTGCGGGGCAGGGTATAATAGCCGTACCAGGCTGGGGTCACAGGTAATATGGACGGCTGTACATGGTGCTCCGCACATAAGGCTTCCCCTGTGCTCGGCATACTGGCCCCATTCAGCGGCGGCTGGCATCGGGCTCCTTATCGCTGCTGCTGGCTTGTACAGGAAGGAGGTCGGGAGGGGTCCCCACCACTGCAGGTTGAGAGGACCCATTCATAGGTTGTTCAGGGATGAAGGGGGGGGGGGGGGCAGTAGTGAGTGTGTGCTAGCTGCACTCCACGAGGACGGAGGGGAGACAGCTCTCAGAAATGTGACTGCATCTCTCCACACGTCCATTATAGAATATTTGTATGTACGCATAAGGCCGGGAACAGCTCTGCACCAATATACTGTACCATCGCTTAGTCATAGCTCTCCCAGGTCGCCCCCCTTCCCCCCGGTGCGCAGGCCGGCATCTCACCCCCCCCCCCCCTCCATGCAGGCCGGTGTCTCGCACCCTCGCTCCATGCAGGCCGGTGTCTCGCACCCTCGCTCCATGCAGGCCAGCATCTCACCACCCCACCCCCCCAGCTCCATGCAGGCCAGCATCTCACCTCCCGCTCCATGCAGGCCGGTGTCTCGCACCCTCGCTCCATGCTGGCCAGCATCTCACCCCCCCCCCCCCCTCCATGCAGGCCAGCATCTCACCTCCCGCTCCATGCAGGCCGGTGTCTCGCACCCTCGCTCCATGCTGGCCAGCATCTCACCCCCCCCCCCCCTCCATGCAGGCCAGCATCTCACCTCCCGCTCCATGCAGGCCGGTGTCTCGCACCCTCGCTCCATGCTGGCCAGCATCTCACCCCCCCCCCCCCTCCATGCAGGCCAGCATCTCACCTCCCGCTCCATGCAGGCCGGTGTCTCGCACCCTCGCTCCATGCTGGCCAGCATCTCACCCCCCCCCCCCCTCCATGCAGGCCGGTGTCTCGCACCCTCGCTCCATGCAAGCCAGCATCTCACCTCCCGCTCTGTGCAGGCCCGTGTCTCGCACCCTCGCTCCATGCAGGCCGGTGTCTCGCACCCTCGCTCCATGCAGGCCGGTGTCTCGCACCCTCGCTCCATGCTGGCCAGCATCTCACCCCCCCCCCCCCTCCATGCAGGCCAGCATCTCACCTCCCGCTCCATGCAGGCCGGTGTCTCGCACCCTCGCTCCATGCAGGCCAGCATCTCACCACCCCACCCCCCCAGCTCCATGCAGGCTGGCCCAATTATTCCTCGTCCGCACAGACTGGAATCTTAGGCCCTAGCTCCGCGCAGGCCGGCATCTCACACCCCCGCTCCGCGCAGGCCGGCATCTCATTCGCCCACTCCGCGCAGGCCAGGGTCTCGCTCCCCCGCTCCGCGCAGGCTGGCCCAATTACCCTCCATCTGCACAATGGCCCATATTCAGATCTGATCTCCGTACAATTTTGTTCTCAAAATGGGCAAAACCATGTGCATTACAGGTGGGGCAGATGTAACATGTGCAGAGAGTATTACATTTGAGTAGGGTGTGTTGAAACTGAAATTTAAATTGCAATATAAAAATAATGCAGCCAGTATTTACCCTGCACAGAAACCAAATAACCAATCACCAACCAATACAATTCCAGTTCTATATGATGAGATTTAGGTTAGTAGTGGTTTGTGGCATGTCTGTCAGGCGCTGCGGAACCCCCGTGGCACCTTGTAAATAAACAATATCATTATTATTACTACAGCTGATTTGTGCTGGGTTGTTCCCAGTATGAATGTGCCCCACAGCCAGTTTTGCCCTGTTTTGAGCCCTGGTGGATTCTATCCCCCCAATGTGCCCGTAGTATCGCATGAAATCTGTGGGCGTTAAAAGGGGCTCATGTGCCTCAGTCTTACAGACTTTTTGTGAGGAGCGTGGCGCTGCCAATTTCAGGTCAGTAAACAGCAAGGGCCCGTGCCAGAGCCAGCAGTGCATTGTGGGTAATAAAAACAGGCAGGCGGGGAACATGTGTTTCTGCTAGAGCAGGGCTCAGGAAAGGGGCCTCATTATATGGCACATAGTGTTTGCCAGACGCCAGGGGCCACTTCTGGGTAGAGCTGCAGATGTAACCTGTAGACGTGCAATGCGTTCCACTGTGCTACCGTGGTGCCCACATCTGTATGTGAGACTTTCGTGCTGATAGATCTGGCACAGTGCGTCCCCCTCGTGTTAGTGTCCAGATGTCCCCCAAATGCAGAACTGCAGTAAGTGCAGGAGGAACCAGGAATCTCCCCAGCGGGCGTCTGCCTTTCTCCCCAGTCCAGCAGCCCATGTGGGGATGTTATTATTTTGGAAGCATCGCCCATCAGATGATCCTTGGTCCTTCTCCAGCCTCTCAACAGGAAATCTCTGCACGGAACCTCAGCAAATCCCTCTATTTATAGACACGTCTGTCTCTGCCTCCTTCCCTTCAGACACCAGCATTTCCGTGTGCCCACACAGCTATGCCACCTCAATGGGCAGTGCCAGTCATTAGGGTATTAGAGGTGCTTTTATCACCATTTATGGGAGAGTGCGATAGAGTTATGTGTTAGAAATACGCACCGGCATCAGGAGAATGACACGGACTGTGAGTGACATGTTCGATCTCTGCAGTGTAGGGCAGGGCCCTCCTCCCCGTCAGGTGCTGAAGTACAGTATTTCCCTTGTTAAACAGAAATCCCATATTCTGCATAGAAGGGTAAGACCGCTGTCACAATGGGGGGTCCTGGCTGCATAATTCACACCCGAACTTTCAGGTGACTTTAATACCATCCGGCAACTTTTCTTGAACATGCGGTGTCCAAAATCTGCTGCGCCGCCGCTCCTCCTATCTGCAGTTGTAATTGGACGCGGGTAACGGGTAATAGGACATGTAAGCGCCAGCTTTCATATATTTCTGGATGTGAATGAATGACATGTATTATAATGCAGTGCCCAGGGAAATCCCTTCACTTCCATATACTGTTATAGTGGTTTGGTTGGTGATTCCTCCCTGGTGCCCTCGCCCATCACTCTGTATGCGGGTAACCCCTCACCTACATCTGTACTGATCACATGCAGCGCAGCAGGAGAGATACATTTTGGCTGCTCGGGTTATATCTCAGAGCGCCCGCCGGGCCCCTGCTAATACAATCAGTGGAGGGGCCCCCACTAGAACCTGAGGGATTAGGGAAAGTATTGTATTTAGTAGAATAATCCCCTTGCAGTAAATGAATGTCAGGTAACTGCATCTGATCAGCCCCGTGCCACATGTATGTAAGCAGTCCGTGGGATTTCACAATCACTTCTGACATGAAACCTGTGATGTGAACTTGCCCCCCCCCCCCCCCACCCCCCCGGTATGTGTCATTATCATCCCCCCTGCTGAAGAGCTGCACATGAGAATATGTTTAGCTTTAATAAGTGAAGATCAATCGTCCAGCCCCGGGGCCCCTCGGGGGCTCAGCATGTGTCTCAGCAATCACTGACGGATCACAGAGCTGTGCTCTTCATCAATCAAGGTAGATATAATTACAGGGCTGCCAGCGATGTCTGACTGTGCTGCACACCATCGCCCCCCCCCCCCCCCCCAGCAATGTGCGTCACGGCTGGGGTGGTAGGTGGGCCTCAGCCTGCACGGGGGCCTCATTCACAGCGCTAGGCTACGCTCAGACAATTACTCATCCTCGCGCAGAGACTGTAATTCCGCAAGGAGGTCGATCGTCCAGTTTATCCCTTTATTTATTAAAGGGCAAAAAAGCTTTTCCTGAGTGTTACCCCGGCATTAGCACGTCTATCCACGGTGTTACCCTCTGCCGGGGGCAAGAGGCATCTGTGTACAGCATCTGTGTACAGCATCTGTGTACAGCACGGCCGCAGTCAGAAGACAATAACATTTCTAGGACTTATCACTAAATCTCGGGATGGAAATAACAGGTGCTTATTGTTTGTTTTAATCCAATGGTCGGGCAGATATCTCTCTCCGAACCACCTGATTCTGCTTCACACGCAAAACCAAATTCTCTCTCTCTAATGGGCAAAACCATGTGCACTGCAGGTGGGGCAGATGTAACATGTGCAGAGAGAGTTAGATTTGGGTGAGTTATGTTGTTTCTGTGCAGGGTAAATACTGGCTGCAGTATTATTACACTGCAATATACCTGTAGATATCAGTTTGAACACTCCCCACCCAAATCTAACTCTCTCTGCACACGTTACATCTGCCCCACCTGCAGCACACATGGTTTTGTCCATTAGAGAGAGAATTTGCTTTTGAGAGTGAACCAGAATCAGGCCCCGTGAGTGTCAGTACTCAAAATGTGCGTTTCATGAGGATAAACAAACAACAACAACTGCGATCAACAAAACTAAGGGCCTTATTCTAGTTCACTCTTTTCTGACAAAATCTTTTTTAGATGGACAAAACCATGTGCACTGCAGGGGGGCAGATGTAACATGTGCAGAGAGAATTAGATTTGGGTGAGTTATTTTGTTTCTGTGTAGGGTAAATACTGCTTTATTTTTACACTGCGATATAGATCTCACTTTGAAGTAAAACCCCACCCAAATCTAATTCTCTCTGCGTAAGTAACATCTGCCCCACCTGCAGTGCACATGGTTTTGTCCATCTAAGAAGGATTTTGTCAGAAAGAGTGAACTAGAATAACCCCCTAAATGACAGGCTTGCACTGATTGACGGTATGTGTGACATTTGTGTGCGTCCGAGTCTGCGCTGCTGTGACTCCGTTCCGCTGTGCCTCATTTGTCACGTGTGTAAAACCAATCTCTCGGTCCGATTCAGAGTGGAATGCTGTTGTGCGAATTTGTAATCCTATTGATTATGGAATGACTGCACATGCGTACGGATCGTAGCGAGCATGCAGTGATAGAAATAGCGTATGGATGGTAAATGCGGCAGGAGAATGACTGGCAGGAGGCCGGGGTTTGGGGATGGTTACCGGCCGGTTTCTGGTAGTGTCGGGATTCGCAGGCGTGCCAGGGCGTTCTCAGACTGATTCTGTCGCAGAGTTGTGGAAGGGTCAGGGTTACACATTCCTTGCTGAGATTATTGCGCATGTATCTGGGGGCAATCCATTTGTAATTCACACGCAAATGTTCACAGGGCGGCTGTTTCCCCCTCCACCGCCCCAATCCCCGCACTACGCTGTACGCTTACTCACCATCACTGGTCCTTGTGAATAGTCAGCCAGGATGTCATGTCAACGCTCTCCAATGAATTGGGGGCAGGGCTGACGTCATGTGACTGTAGGTGGTGTCACTGCATATAATGAGGCCTCCTCTGTGTGTGTGTGTGTGTGTGTGTGTGTGTGCTCTATAGGTGGTGTCACTACATATAATGAGGTCTCCTCTGTGTGTGTGTGTGTGTGTGTGTGTGTGTGTGCTCTATAGGTGGTGTCACTGCATATAATGAGGCCTCCTCTGTGTGTGTGTGTGTGTGTGTGTGTCTGTGTGTGTGCTCTATAGGTGGTGTCACTGCATATAATGAGGCCTCCTCTGTGTGTGTGTGTGTGTGTGTGTGTGTGTGTGTGTGCATGTGTGTGCTCTGTAGGTGGTGTCACTGCATATAATGAGGCCTCTGTGTGTGTGTGTGTGTGTGTGTGTGTGCTCTATAGGTGGTGTCACTGCATATAATGAGGCCTCCTCTGTGTGTGTGTGTGTGTGTGTGTGTGTGTGTGTGCTCTGTAGGTGGTGTCACTGCATATAATGAGGCCTCTGTGTGTGTTTGTGTGTGTGTGCTCTATAGGTGGTGTCACTGCATATAATGAGGCCTCCTCTGTGTGTGTCTGTGTGTGTGTGTGTGTGTGTGCTCTGTAGGTGGTGTCACTGCATATAATGAGGCCTCCTCTGTGTGTGTGTGTGTCTGTGCTCTATATGTGGTGTCACTACATATAGTGAGGCCTCCTCTGTGTGTGTGTGTGTGTGTGTGTGTGCTCTACAGGTGGTGTCACTACATATAATGAGGCCTCCTCTGTGTGTGTGTGTGTGTGTGTGTGTGCGCGCGCTCTATAGGTGGTGTCACTACATATAATGAGGCCTCCTCTGTGTGTGTGTGTGTGCGCGCTCTATAGGTGGTGTCACTACATATAATGAGGCCTCCTCTGTGTGTGTGTGTGTGCTCTATAGGTGGTGTCACTAAATATAATGAGGCCTCCTCTGTGTGTGTGTGTGTGTGTGTGTGCGTGTGCTCTATAGGTGATGTCACTACATATAATGAGGCCTCCTGTGTGTGTGTGTGTGTGTGCGTGCGTGTGTGTGTGTGCTCTGTAGGTGGTGTCACTGCATATAATGAGGCCTCCTCTGTGTGTGTATGTGTGTGTGCGTGCATGTGTGTGTGCGCTCTGTAGGTGGTGTCACTGCATATAATGAGGCCTCCTCTGTGTGTGTGTGTGTGTGCGCGTGCATGTATGTGCGCGCTCTGTAGGTGGTGTCACTGCATATAATGAGGCCTCCTCTGTGTGTGTGTGTGTGTGTGCGTGCATGTGTGTGTGCGCTCTGTAGGTGGTGTCACTGCATATAATGAGGCCTCCTCTGTGTGTGTGTGTGTGTGTGTGTGCGCTCTGTAGGTGGTGTCACTGCATATAATGAGGCCTCCTCTGTGTGTGTGCGTACATGTGTGTGCGCGCTCTGTAGGTGGTGTCACTGCATATAATGAGGCCTCCTCTGTGTGTGTGTGCGCGCGCTCTGTAGGTGGTGTCACTGCATATAATGAGGCCTCCTCTGTGTGTGTGTGCGCGCTCTGTAGGTGGTGTCACTGCATATAATGAGGTCTCCTCTGTGTGTGTGTGTGTGTGTGCGCGCGCTCTGTAGGTGGTGTCACTGCATATAATGAGGCCTCCTCTGTGTGTGTGTGTGTGTGTGCGTGCATGTGTGTGTGCGCTCTGTAGGTGGTGTCACTGCATATAATGAGGCCTCCTCTGTGTGTGTGTGTGTGTGCGTGCATGTGTGTGCACGCTCTGTAGGTGGTGTCACTGCATAAAATGAGGCCTCCTCTGTGTGTGTGTGTGTGCGCGCTCTGTAGGTGGTGTCACTGCATATAATGAGGCCTCCTCTGTGTGTGTGTGTGTGTGTGCGCTCTGTAGGTGGTGTCACTGCATATAATGAGGCCTCCTCTGTGTATGTGTGCTCTGTAGGTGGTGTCACTGCATATAATGAGGCCTCCTCTGCGTGTGTGCGTGCATGTGTGTGTGCGCTCTGTAGGTGGTGTCACTGCATATAATGAGGCCTCCTCTGTGTGTGTGTGTGTGTGTGCGCTCTGTAGGTGGTGTCACTGCATATAATGAGGCCTCCTCTGTGTGTGTGTGTGTGTGCGTGCATGTGTGTGCACGCTCTGTAGGTGGTGTCACTGCATATAATGAGGCCTCCTCTGTGTGTGTGCGTGCATGTATGTGCACGCTCTGTAGGTGGTGTCAATGCATATAATGAGGCCTCGTCTGTGTGTGTCTGTGTGTGCGCTCTGTAGGTGGTGTCACTGCATATAATGAGGCCTCCTCTGTGTGTGTGTGTGTGTGTGCATGTGTGTGTGCGCTCTGTAGGTGGTGTCACTGCATATAATGAGGCCTCCTCTGTGTATGTGTGTGTGTGCTCTGTAGGTGGTGTCACTGCATATAATGAGGCCTCCTCTGCGTGTGTGCGTGCATGTGTGTGTGCGCTCTGTAGGTGGTGTCACTGCATATAATGAGGCCTCCTCTGTGTGTGTGTGTGTGTGTGTGTGTGTGCGCGCTCTGTAGGTGGTGTCACTGCATATAATGAGGCCTCCTCTGTGTGTGTGTGTGTGTGCGTGCATGTGTGTGCACGCTCTGTAGGTGGTGTCACTGCATATAATGAGGCCTCCTCTGTGTGTGTGCGTGCATGTGTGTGCACGCTCTGTAGGTGGTGTCACTGCATATAATGAGGCCTCCTCTGTGTGTGTCTGTGTGTGCGCTCTGTAGGTGGTGTCACTGCATATAATGAGGCCTCCTCTGTGTGTGTGTTTGTGTGCATGTGTGTGTGCGCTCTGTAGGTGGTGTCACTGCATATAATGAGGCCTCGTGTGTGTGTGTGTGTGTGTGTATGTGTGTGCTCTATAGGTGGTGTCACTGCATATAATGAGGCCTCCTCTGTGTGTGTGTGTGTGTGTGTGTGTGTGTGCGCGTGCGTGCATGTGTGTGTGCGCTCTGTAGGTGGTGTCACTGCATATAATGAGGCCTCCTCTGTGTGTGTGTGTGTGTGTGTGTGCTCTATAGGTGGTGTCACTGCATATAATGAGGCCTCCTCTGTGTGTGTGTGTGTGTGTGTGTGTGCTCTATAGGTGGTGTCACTGCATATAATGAGGCCTCCTCTGTGTGTGTGCGCTCTGTAGATGGTGTCACTGCATATAATGAGGCCTCCTCTGTGTGTGTGTGTGTGTGTGCGTGCATGTGTGTGTGCGCTCTGTAGGTGGTGTCACTGCATATAATGAGGCCTCCTCTGTGTGTGTGCGTGCATGTGTGTGTGTGCTCTGTAGGTGATGTCACTGCATATAATGAGGCCTCCTCTGTGTGTGTGTGTGCGCGCTGGCCGCTGTACAGCGCTGCGCTGCTGGGGATGTGTCAGCAGAAAGATTCCTTGAATGAGGAGACAAGACACATGTTTCCGTGACTCAGAGTCTTGTCATTCCGATCTGTGAATGAATGTTCCCAGGACCGTCATTAACCCCGCGACTCCTGGAACGCCGCGCTGTGTGTTTCATGGACGTGGGCTTCCCATGTGGGACAACATCTGACCTGGGCTTGTGCCGCAGCGAGACCGAGCAGACGTTGTGTTATACAGCTGGAATTTATATTCATTATGTTTATTGCACATCACTAAGTTATAGGCCTGATGCCGGGGAGGAGATGAACTGAGTGATAAAACGGAGAGTGATAAACAGACAGCCAATCAGCTCCTACCTGCCATATCACAGCCTGTGTTTGAAAAGTGACAGGTGGGAGCTGATTGGCTGGTTGCTTATCACTCTACACTTTATCACTTTTGAAGCTTAGTGCATCTGCAGGATTTGTTACAGCTCCAGCTGGTGTTTCTGCGACGGACCCCCAGTGGAGGGGCTTTAGTGCATTCGGAAATGCGGTAAAAACCCTGAAAACTGGGGTTTTACTGCATTTTCCCTAGTAGTGCATCCTGCCCTAGGTACACTGACCTAGAACGTCCCAGAGGTTCTCAATGGAGTAAGATCTGGACACTGAGCTGGCCAGTCTATCCGGGTTACCCTGTAGACCAGGGGTGGCCAAACCTGTCCTCAAGATCTACCAACGGTGCATGTTTTCCAGGCAACCTGTGGATCTATAGCAGGAATGAATGCAGCATGTTTGATAATGTGACAGTTAGTAATGAGTACAGCTGTGCACCAGCTAGGTGATCTGGGGAATGTGACAGTTAGTAATGACTACAGCTGTGCACCAGCTAGGTGATCTGGGAAATGTGACAGTTAGTAATGACTACAGCTGTGCACCAGCTAGGGGATATGGGACATGTGACAGTTAGTAATGACTACAGCTGTGCACCAGCTAGGTGATCTGGGGGAATGTGACAGTTAGTAATGACTGCACCTATGCACCAGCTAGGTGATTTGGAAAATGTGGACCGTTGGTAGATCTCGAGGACCGGTTTGGCCACCCCTGCTGTAGGCATAACAGGTGACATTGTCATCCTGATAAAACATCCTACATTTCCTTATACTTTCATACCTCCCAGCATGCCCCTCCAGGAGGGACACAGTGCTCCATACCTCCCAGCATGCCCCTACAGGAGGGACACAGTGCTCCATACCTCCCAGCATGCCCCTCCAGGAGGGACACAGTGCTCCATACCTCCCAGCATGCCCCTCCAGGAGGGACACAGTGCTCCATACCTCCCAGCATGCCCCTCCAGGAGGGACACAGTGCTCCATACCTCCCAGCATGCCCCTCCAGGAGGGACACAATGCTCTGTTTCTGGACTTCTCCCTTAATTTATAAATGAAATCACCTGTGGTAAAGCATCGGTCTTATCAATTAACCTGTATGAAACAAGTGATGGCAATCATACATTAAGGAGGAAGCCCAGGGAGCAGGTGCCCAATCACGTGTGACTCGGTCATGTCTTCAGCAATGGTTCCACTTGTTCCACTTTATGACTTGTATTTTCTATACATGGATGATATAATACAAGTGTCCGGAGTGCTAGCTCTGATGTCACACTGGACCAGCTGGGGAAACAGAATGCGGACGGTTTCTGGATATCTTTGTATGTCATCCATTACAGGTATAGAAAGAGCCCCCATCTGTGCCCGCTGAGAGGGGTGATCAGGGGAGATAAAGTGTGTGCCCCCCAATATTACAGGTATCGAAAGAGGCCCCATCTGTGCTAGCTGAGAGGGGGTGATCAGATAAAGTGTGTGCCCCTCCCCCCAATATTACAGATATAGGAAGAGGCCCCATCTGTGCCCGCTGAGAGGGGTGATCAGGGGAGATAAAGTGTGTGCCCCCCAATATTACAGGTATCGAAAGGGGCCCCATCTGTGCTAGCTGAGAGGGGGTGATCAGATAAAGTGTGTGCCCCCCCAATATTACAGGTATAGGAAGAGGCCCCATCTGTGCCAGCTGAGAGGGGTGATCAGGGGAGATAAAGTGTGTGCCCCCCAATATTACAGGTATAGGAAGAGGCCCCATCTGTGCTAGCTGAGAGGGGGTGATCAGATAAAGTGTGTGCCCCCCCCCCCCCCCCCCAATATTACAGGTATAGGAAGAGGCCCCATCTGTGCCAGCTGAGAGGGGTGATCAGGGGAGATAAAGTGTGTGCCCCCCAATATTACAGGTATAGGAAGAGGCCCCATCTGTGCTAGCTGAGAGGGGGTGATCAGATAAAGTGTGTGCCCCCCCCCCAATATTACAGGTATAGGAAGAGCCCCCATCTGTGCCAGCTGAGAGGGGTGATCAGGGGTGATAAAGTGTGTGCCCCCCCAATATTACAGGTATAGAAAGAGGCCCCATCTGTGCCAGCTGAGAGAGGGTGATCAGATAAAGTGTGTGCCCCCCAATATTACAGGTATAGAAAGAGGCCCCATCTGTGCCAGCTGAGAGAGGGTGATCAGATAAAGTGTGTGCCCCCCCCCCCAATATTACAGGTATAGGAAGAGGCCCCATCTGTGCCAGCTGAGAGGGGTGATCAGGGGAGATAAAGTGTGTGCCCCCCAATATTACAGGTATAGGAAGAGGCCCCATCTGTGCTAGCTGAGAGGGGGTGATCAGATAAAGTGTGTGCCCCCCCCCCCCAATATTACAGGTATAGGAAGAGCCCCCATCTGTGCCAGCTGAGAGGGGTGATCAGGGGAGATAAAGTGTGTGCACCCCAATATTACAGGTATAGAAAGAGGCCCCATCTGTGCCAGCTGAGAGAGGGTGATCAGATAAAGTGTGTGCCCCCCAATATTACAGGTATAGAAAGAGGCCCCATCTGTGCCAGCTGAGAGGGGGTGATCAGATAAAGTGTCTGCCCCCCAATATTACAGGTATAGGAAGAGCCCCCCGTCTGTGCCCGCTGAGAGGGGTGATCAGGGGAGATAAAGTGTGTGCCCCCCCAATAATACAGGTATCGGAAGAGCCCCCATCTGTACCAGCTGAGAGGGGTGATCAGGGGAGATAAAGTGTGTGCCCCCCCCCCAATATTACAGGTATAGGAAGAGCCCCCATCTGTGCCAGCGGAGAGGGGGTGATCAGGGGTGATAAAGTGTGTGCCCCCCCAATATTACAGGTATCAGAAGAGCCCCCATCTGTACCAGCTGAGAGGGGTGATCAGGGGAGATAAAGTGTGTGCCCCCCCCCCCCCCCCAATATTACAGGTATAGGAAAAGCCCCCATCTGTGCCAGCGGAGAGGGGGTGATCAGGGGAGATAAAGTGTGTGCCCCCCCCCCCAATATTACAGGTATCGGAAGAGCCCCCGTCTGTGCCCGCTGAGAGGGGTGATCAGGGGAGATAAAGTGTGTGCCCCCCCAATATTACAGGTATCGGAAGAGCCCCCATCTGTACCAGCTGAGAGGGGTGATCAGGGGAGATAAAGTGTGTGCCCCCCCCCCCAATATTACAGGTATAGGAAGAGCCCCCATCTGTACCAGCTGAGAGGGGTGATCAGGGGAGATAAAGTGTGTGCCCCTCCCCCATAATTACAGGTATTGGAAGAGCCCCTGTCTGTGCCAGCTGAGAGGGGTGATCAGGGGAGATAAAGTGGATCAGGGGAGATAAAGTGTGTGCCCCCCCCCCCCCCCAATATTACAGGTATCAGAAGAGCCCCCGTCTGTGCCAGCGGAGAGGGGGTGATCAGCGGAGATAAAGTGTGCCCCCCCCCCCATAATTACAGGTGTGTTATGCCACATTGGAGGTGTGACTGGCTGCTCCCTCTCCCAGTGATACATCCCCCACAGACAGACGATGTATATTGGGCCCCCCGCACTCCCGTCACTCTGAGGTTGTGGTCAGAGGTCACCAGGCCCTGGATGTGGTCAGAGGGTCAGGCCCCTGTGGTTAGTGAGGTCACATAACCGCGTCGTGCCCCGTGTCACAGATACTTGTGCAATAGCTGAATCACACATCAGGGATTATCCACCACAGTGCCGAGGAATTAATGGGGGGCACTCGTTCTGCCGGGATACCCCAGGAGTTCTGTCATCACATAAAGCCACAAGGCTGTAGGCCACAGTCCAGGGTGACGTCACTTATAGTGAGATTATACGGCACTGGGTCAGGGAACCATTATACTACACCGCCTGTCCTGATGAGCACTGACATGAGAACTCGGATGTATACGGATAACATAATGTATTCACGTCACTTGTGTATGTTACATATAGAGAGTACACAGGTATACCGTGTTACAGGTATGTAGCGTGTGTACTAGACAGACTGGCGGATGCATGAGTGTGATGACAACACAGAGATGGAACTTACTAAATGATGTTTAATATGAGAAAATAATAGAATTCCAAAAGCAAATGATCACATACAAAGAAATTAGTGAAAACTATTTTATATCAAACAAATTCACCCCGTTCTTTCTCTGTGGCGGGAGCGCACCCCGTTCTCTCCCTGTGGTCAGTAGCACACCCCACTCTCTCTCCCTGTGGTCAGTAGCACACCCCACTCTCTCTCCCTGTGGTCGGGAGCGCACCCCACTCTCTCTCCCTGTAGTCGGGAGCGCACCCCACTCTCTCTCCCTGTAGTCGGGAGCGCACCCCACTCTCTCTCCCTGTGGTCAGTAGCACACCCCACTCTCTCTCCCTGTGGTCGGGAGCGCACCCCACTCTCTCTCCCTGTAGTCGGGAGCGCACCCCGTTCTCTCTCCCTGGGGTCGGGAGCGCACCCCGTTCTCTCTCCCTGGGGTCGGGAGCGCACCCCGTTCTCTCTCCCTGGGGTCGGGAGCGCACCCCGTTCTCTCTCCCTGGGGTCGGGAGCGCACCCCACTCTCTCTCCCTGTAGTCGGGAGCGCACCCCGTTCTCTCTCCCTGGGGTCGGGAGCGCACCCCGTTCTCTCTCCCTGGGGTCGGGAGCGCACCCCGTTCTCTCTCCCTGGGGTCGGGAGCGCACCCCGTTCTCTCTCCCTGGGGTCGGGAGCGCACCCCGTTCTCTCTCCCTGGGGTCGGGAGCGCACCCCGTTCTCTCCCTGGGGTCTTTCTCAGACTGCCATGCGGACACCATGTCACATGTCAGCGTCACACCAGGACATATGGACCACACATGACTGATAATATGACGGCGTCCTGCAATCCTATCCCAACATGAGCTGCTGCATTCTGTAGGGTCTGCGAAATCCCAGACACCTGCGGAAATTGGGAGGATGACTGGTCTTTGGGTCAATGTGTCATAAGAGAATTGACTTCTTAGTATAAGACTTATGGGACCGTGTACAGTATATGTGACCCGTTATAGTGTGGCAGGGGCATCACACGTGAGGGTGGTCTAGGGTCGGGGATAGCCTGTTACACCCTGGGTGTGATAAGTAGTCCTCGCAGCTCCTGACGGCCCCGGCTGAGCCTGTGTCTGTGCTTTGTTACAGGGTGGACAGGAACAGTCCTGAGATCTGCCTGCAGGATCCCGCGTACCCCAACACGTGCTCGGTCAGACACTCCAAGCTGTGGACCTCCTATCAGATGAATATCACCGAGGAGAATCCGCTGGGCTCAAAGTTCAGGATCTTAGAGTTTACTGTGCACTCTATTGGTAAGTGTCTGATCTCCGAGGTGTGGTGACATTTACATAGTCAGTGTGTCTGTGCCCTCCAGTGGCAGATCCAGGGGTTGGATTGAAGCACAGTCCAGCATTCAAATAGGGGAGCCGCACCGAAAGACGCCCCAATGCTGCCAAACATCGCAGGCTGGGACTCACTGGCAGTTGGTGTGGCTCCTCGGTTTGTATTTTGGGCTGTTCCTGTTCCTCTGGTGTGCCATTGGTGGTCACTGAATGGCAGTGATGGGCAACAGGGAGCCCCAGGACTACAAGCTACCTACAGTGTAATACCTGTGTGATAGGACCGCTGATGTGTTAATACACCTACAGTGTAATACCTGTGTGATAGGCCTGCTGATGTGTTACTACACCTACAGTGTAATACCTGTGTGATAGGACCGCTGATGTGTTACTACACCTAGAGTGTAATACCTGTGTGATAGGACTGCTGATGTGTTACTACACCTACAGTGTAATACCTGTGTGATAGGACCGCTGATGTGTGACTACACCTACAGTGTAATACCTGTGTGATAGGACCGCTGATGTGTTACTACACCTACAGTGTAATACCTGTGTGATAGGACCGCTGATGTGTTACTACACCTACAGTGTAATACCTGTGTGATAGGACCGCTGATGTGTGACTACACCTACAGTGTAATACCTGTGTGATAGGACCGCTGATGTGTTACTACACCTACAGTGTAATACCTGTGTGATAGGACTGCTGATGTGTGACTACACCTACAGTGTAATACCTGTGTGATAGGACTGCTGATGTGTTACTACACCTACAGTGTGATACCTGTGTGATAGGACCGCTGATGTGTGACTACACCTAGAGTGTAATACCAGTGTGATAGGACCGCTGATGTGTTACTACACCTAGAGTGTAATACCTGTGTGATAGGACCGCTGATGTGTGACTACACCTACAGTGTAATACCTGTGTGATAGGACCGCTGATGTGTTACTACACCTACAGTGTAATACCTGTGTGATAGGACCGCTGATGTGTTACTACACCTACAGTGTAATACCTGTGTGATAGGACCGCTGATGTGTGACTACACCTACAGTGTAATACCTGTGTGATAGGACCGCTGATGTGTTACTACACCTACAGTGTGATACCTGTGTGATAGGACCGCTGATGTGTGACTACACCTACAGTGTAATACCTGTGTGATAGGACCGCTGATGTGTGACTACACCTACAGTGTAATACCTGTGTGATAGGACCGCTGATGTGTTACTACACCTACAGTGTAATACCTGTGTGATAGGACCGCTGATGTGTTACTACACCTACAGTGTAATACCTGTGTGATAGGACCGCTGATGTGTGACTACACCTACAGTGTAATACCTGTGTGATAGGACCGCTGATGTGTTACTACACCTACAGTGTAATACCTGTGTGATAGGACTGCTGATGTGTGACTACACCTACAGTGTAATACCTGTGTGATAGGACTGCTGATGTGTGACTACACCTACAGTGTAATACCTGTGTGATAGGACTGCTGATGTGTTACTACACCTACAGTGTAATACCTGTGTGATAGGACCGCTGATGTGTTACTACACCTACAGTGTAATACCTGTGTGATAGGACCGCTGATGTGTTACTACGCCTACAGTGTAATACCTGTGTGATAGGACCGCTGATGTGTTACTACACCTGGGGCGAAATGTAATAGGGTGCGTTTTTTTAGACTAAAAAAAAATCGCACCAAATCGCACATTTAAAAATCGCGTTTTTTGCCGCGAATTCGCATATGTAATGAGATGCGAATTAGCGGCAAAAAATGCGATTTGCCGCGATTTGCCGCGATTTTTAGTCATGAAAATGTGCGCATTTTCAGTCATGAAAATGTGCGCATTTTCATAAATGCGATTTTGTGCTAAAAAAAAAAAGTAAAAAAAAAAAAATGGCGTGGGGTCCCCCCTCCTAAGCATAACCAGCCCCGGGCTCATTGAGCCGGACCTGGTTCCAAAAATACGGGGGACAAAAAGCATAGGGGTCCCCCGTATTTCTGAAACCAGCCCCGGACTCTTGGACCGGTCCTGGTTCCAAAAATACGGGGGACAAAAAATCTGGGGTCCCCCGTATTTTGAAACCAGCACCGGGCTCCAACAGCCCGCGGTGTCATGCCACAGCCGGGGGACACTTTTTATACAAGGTCCCCCGGCCAAAACATGAGCACCGTGGCTGGTCAGCCTTGGACGGGGTACCTGGAGGAGTGGGGACCCCCCCAATAAAGGGGTCCCCCCCCCCCAGGCTTCACCCGTCCAGGGCTGAAGCCCGGGGCTGTCACCGGCGTCCGTGGCCAGTGGACGCCGGCCTGATAGGGTTAAATCCATCATACATATCATTACATTGCTTTTTACCGGCGAACTACAAGTGCCAGCAGACCTCCCCCGCATGCTGGGACTTGGAGAACCACAAGTCCCAGCATGCAGGGCATTAATGGGCCCGCTGGGACTTGTAGTCCACCTGTAAAAAGAATGTTTATAAAAAACACACACACAGAGAAGTACAAGTTTATTACACACACACACACCTCAATTTTACACCAGCGTAACTTACCATTCCTGGATCCAGCGCTGGTCTGGCTGCTTCACAGCCGGCTCCCCCCGCACTGACAGGCAGCGGGGAGAACCGCTTTCTCCGTTGCCTGTCACCGGCTTTCTCCGTAGCTTCTGTAGCTCTGTCCCAGTGCTACAGAGGCTGAGAGCGTGATTGGCTGAGCTACAGTATGCGTCTCCATGGAGACGCATAGCTCAGCCAATCAGGACTGAGCTATGCGTCTCCATGGAGACGCATACTGTAGCTCAGCCAATCACGCTCTCAGCCTCTGTAGCACTGGGACAGAGCTACAGAAGCTACGGAGAAAGCCGGTGACAGGCAACGGAGAAAGCGGTTCTCCCCGCTGCCTGTCAGTGCGGGGGGAGCCGGCTGTGAAGCAGCCAGACCAGCGCTGGATCCAGGAATGGTAAGTTACGCTGGTGTAAAATTGAGGTGTGTGTGTGTAATAAACTTGTACTTCTCTGTGTGTGTGTTTTTTATAAACATTCTTTTTACAGGTGGACTACAAGTCCCAGCGGGCCCATTAATGCCCTGCATGCTGGGACTTGTGGTTCTCCAAGTCCCAGCATGCGGGGGAGGTCTGCTGGCACTTGTAGTTCGCCGGTAAAAAGCAATGTAATGATATGTATGATGGATTTAACCCTATCAGGCCGGCGTCCACTGGCCACGGACGCCGGTGACAGCCCCGGGCTTCAGCCCTGGACGGGTGAAGCCTGGGGGGGGGGGACCCCTTTATTGGGGGGGTCCCCACTCCTCCAGGTACCCCGTCCAAGGCTGACCAGCCACGGTGCTCATGTTTTGGCCGGGGGACCTTGTATAAAAAGTGTCCCCCGGCTGTGGCATGACACCGCGGGCTGTTGGAGCCCGGTGCTGGTTTCAAAATACGGGGGACCCCCAGATTTTTTGTCCCCCGTATTTTTGGAACCAGGACCGGTCCAAGAGTCCGGGGCTGGTTTCAGAAATACGGGGGACCCCTATGCTTTTTGTCCCCCCGTATTTTTGGAACCAGGTCCGGCTCAATGAGCCCGGGGCTGGTTATGCTTAGGAGGGGGGACCCCACGCCGTTTTTTTTTTATAAAAACACTTTTACACATTTTTATTAACAGAACCATGCACAGATCTCAATGATCTGTGCATGGTTCTGTCAAATTCGCCTGTCAGAACCTGGTCTATTTTTTTTGCGATTTTTGGTAACATTGACCAAAAATCGCACCCTATTACATTTGCGAGTTGTATACTTTATAATGGGAAAACATCTGGATGCGAATTGAAATGTGACTAAAAATCGCACTTCTAAAAGTGCGATTTCGCGGTAAAAAGTGCGATTTTTTTACCGCGATTTTCAACCTATTAAATGTGCGATTTTCGGAAAATGTGCGATTTCGGCCGTTTTTGACCAAAAATCGCACATGTCTAAAAAATCGCACTCTATTACATTTCGCCCCTGCAGTGTAATACCTGTGTGATAGGACCGCTGATGTGTGACTACACCTACAGTGTGATACCTGTGTGATAGGACCGCTGATGTGTGACTACACCTACAGTGTAATACCTGTGTGATAGGACCGCTGATGTGTTACTACACCTACAGTGTGATACCTGTGTGATAGGAGCGCTGATGTGTTACTACACCTACACTGTGATACCTGTGTGATAGGACCGCTGATGTGTTACTACACCTACAGTGTGATACCTGTGTGATAGGACCGCTGATGTGTTACTACACCTACAGTGTAATACCTGTGTGATAGGACTGCTGATGTGTTACTACACCTACAGTGTAATACCTGTGTGATAGGACCGCTGGTGTGTGACTACACCTACACTGTAATACCTGTGTGATAGGACCGCTGATGTGTTACTACACCTACAGTGTAATACCTGTGTGATAGGCCCGCTGATGTGTGACTACACCTACAGTGTAATACCTGTGTGATAGGACCGCTGATGTGTGACTACACCTACAGTGTAATACCTGTGTGATAGGACCGCTGATGTGTGACTACACCTACAGTGTAATACCTGTGTGATAGGCCCGCTGATGTGTTATTACACCTACAGTGTAATACCTGTGTGATAGGACCGCTGATGTGTGACTACACCTACAGTGTAATACCTGTGTGATAGGACTGCTGATGTGTTACTATACCTACAGTGTAATACCTGTGTGATAGGACCGCTGATGTGTTACTACGCCTACAGTGTAATACCTGTGTGATAGGACCGCTGATGTGTTACTATGCCTACACTGTAATACCTGTGTGATAGGACCGCTGATGTGTTACTACGCCTACAGTGTAATACCTGTGTGATAGGACCGCTGATGTGTTACTACACCTACAGTGTAATACCTGTGTGATGGGACCGCTGATGTGTGACTACACCTACAGTGTAATACCTGTGTGATGGGACCGCTGATGTGTGACTACACCTACAGTGTAATACCTGTGTGATGGGACCGCTGATGTGTTATTACACCTACAGTGTAATACCTGTGTGATAGGACCGCTGATGTGTTACTACACCTACAGTGTAATACCTGTGTGATAGGACCGCTGATGTGTTATTACACCTACAGTGTAATACCTGTGTGATAGGACCGCTGATGTGTTACTACACCTACAGTGTAATACCTGTGTGATGGGACCGCTGATGTGTGACTACACCTACAGTGTAATACCTGTGTGATGGGACCGCTGATGTGTGACTACACCTACAGTGTAATACCTGTGTGATGGGACCGCTGATGTGTTATTACACCTACAGTGTAATACCTGTGTGATAGGACCGCTGATGTTTTACTACACCTACAGTGTAATACCTGTGTGATAGGACCGCTGATGTGTTACTACACCTACAGTGTAATACCTGTGTGATAGGACCGCTGATGTGTTATTACACCTACAGTGTAATACCTGTGTGATAGGACTGCTGATGTGTGACTACACCTACAGTGTAATACCTGTGTGATAGGACCGCTGATGTGTTACTACACCTACAGTGTAATACCTGTGTGATAGGACCGCTGATGTGTGACTACACCTACAGTGTAATACCTGTGTGATAGGCCCGCTGATGTGTTACTACACCTACAGTGTAATACCTGTGTGATAGGACCGCTGATGTGTGACTACACCTACAGTGTAATACCTGTGTGATAGGACCGCTGATGTGTTACTACACCTACAGTGTAATACCTACAGTGTAATACCTGTGTGATAGGACCGCTGATGTGTTACTACACCTACAGTGTAATACCTGTGTGATAGGACCGCTGATGTGTTACTACACCTACAGTGTAATACCTGTGTGATAGGACCGCTGATGTGTTACTACACCTACAGTGTAATACCTGTGTGATAGGACCGCTGATATGTTACTACACCTACAGTGTGATACCTGTGTGATAGGACCGCTGATGTGTTACTACACCTACAGTGTAATACCTGTGTGATAGGACCGCTGATGTGTTACTACACCTACAGTGTAATACCTGTGTGATAGGACCGCTGATGTGTTACTACACCTACAGTGTAAGGTCTATGTGCTGTACTGTAGTTAGTAGATGTATAGATAACAGTATGGACCCTTAGTAATGTATAAGTCTGTTTGATGTACGGTAGTTAGTAGGTGTATAAATAACAGTATATGGACCATTAGTAATGTATAGGTCTGTGTGATGTACTGTAGTTAGTAGGTGTATAGATAACAGTATATGGAGCCTTAGTAATGTATAGGTCTGTGTGATGTACGGTAGTTAGTGGGTGTATAGATAACAGTATATGGACCCTTAGTAATGTATAGGTCTGTGTCATGTACTATAGTTAGTAGATGTGTAGATAACAGTATATGGACCCTTAGTAATGTATAGGTCTGTGTGATGTACGGTAGTTAGTAGGTGTATAGATAACAGTATATGGACCCTTAGTAATGTATAGGTCTGTGTGATGTACGGTAGTTAGTAGGTGTATAGATAACAGTATATGGACCCTTAGTAATGTGTAGGTCTGTGTGCTGTACTGTAGTTAGTAGATGTATAGATAACAGTATGGACCCTTAGTAATGTATAGGTCTGTGTGCTGTACTGTAGTTAGTGGATGTATAGATAACAGTATGGACCCTTAGTAATGTATAGGTCTGTGCTGTACTGTAGTTAGTAGATGTATAGATAACAGTATATGGACCCTTAGTAATGTATAGGTCTGTGTGCTGTACTGTAGTTAGTAGATGTATAGATAACAGTATATGGACCCTTAGTAATGTATAGGTCTGTGTGCTGTACTGTAGTTAGTAGGTGTATAGATAACAGTATATGGACCCTTAGTAATGTATAGGTCTGTGTCATGTACGGTAGTTAGTAGGTGTATAGATAACAGTATATGGACCCTTAGTAATGTATAGGTCTGTGTGATGTACTGTAGTTAGTAGATGTATAGGTAACAGTATATGGACCCTTAGTAACGTATAGGTCTGTGTGATGTACGGTAGTTAGTGGGTGTATAGATAACAGTATATGGACCCTTGTAATGTGTAGGTCTGTGTGCTGTACTGTAGTTAGTAGGTGTATAGATAACAGTATATGGACCCTTAGTAATGTATAGGTCTGTGTCATGTACGGTAGTTAGTAGATGTATAGATAACAGTATATGGACCCTTAGTAATGTATAGGTCTGTGTGATGTACGGTAGTTAGTAGGTGTATAGATAACAGTATATGGACCCTTAGTAATGTATAGGTCTGTGTCATGTACGGTAGTTAGTAGGTGTATAGATAACAGTATATGGACCCTTAGTAATGTATAGGTCTGTGTGATGTACTGTAGTTAGTAGATGTATAGGTAACAGTATATGGACCCTTAGTAACGTATAGGTCTGTGTGATGTACGGTAGTTAGTGGGTGTATAGATAACAGTATATGGACCCTTAGTAATGTATAGGTCTGTGTGATGTACTGTAGTTAGTAGATGTATAGGTAACCGTATATGGACCCTTAGTAATGTATAGGTCTGTGTGATGTACGGTAGTTAGTGGGTGTATAGATAACAGTATATGGACCCTTAGTAATGTATAGGTCTGTGTGATGTACGGTAGTTAGTGGGTGTATAGATAACAGTATATGGACCCTTGTAATGTGTAGGTCTGTGTGCTGTACTGTAGTTAGTAGGTGTATAGATAACAGTATATGGACCCTTAGTAATGTATAGGTCTGTGTGATGTACAGTAATTAGTAGGTGTATAGATAACAGTATATGGACCCTTAGTAATGTATAGGTCTGTGTGCTGTACTGTAGTTAGTAGGTGTATAAATAACAGTATATGGAGCCTTAGTAATGTATAGGTCTGTGTGTTGTACTGTAGTTAGTAGATGTATAGATAACAGTATATGGAGCCTTAGTAATGTATAGGTCTGTGTGATGTACGGTAGTTAGTAGGTGTATAGATAACAGTATATGGACCCTTAGTATTGTATAGGTCTGTGTGATGTACGGTAGTTAGTAGATGTATAGATATCAATATGGACCCTTAGTAATGTATAGGTCTGTGTGATGTACGGTAGTTAGTAGGTGTATAGATAACAGTATATGGACCCTTAGTAATGTGTAGGTCTGTGTGCTGTACTGTAGTTAGTAGGTGTATAGATAACAGTATATGGACCCTTAGTAATGTATAGGTCTGTGTGATGTACAGTAGTTAGTAGGTGTATAGATAACAGTATATGGACCCTTAGTAATGTATAGGTCTGTGTGCTGTACTGTAGTTAGTAGGTGTATAAATAACAGTATATGGAGCCTTAGTAATGTATAGGTCTGTGTGTTGTACTGTAGTTAGTAGATGTATAGATAACAGTATATGGAGCCTTAGTAATGTATAGGTCTGTGTGATGTACGGTAGTTAGTAGATGTATAGATAACAGTATATGGACCCTTAGTAATGTATAGGTCTGTGTGCTGTACTGT
Source organism: Crinia signifera (assembly GCF_055691185.1). Taxonomy (NCBI): domain Eukaryota; kingdom Metazoa; phylum Chordata; class Amphibia; order Anura; family Myobatrachidae; genus Crinia; species Crinia signifera. Next base: position 472,817,799 of record NC_139217.1, on the reverse strand, counting down.
AGTTATTAGATGTATAGATAACAGTATATGGACCCTTAGTAATGTATAGGTCTGTGTGCTGTACTGTAGTTAGTAGGTGTATAGATAACAGTATATGGACCCTTAGTAATGTGTAGGTCTGTGTGATATACGGTAGTTACTGGATGTATAGATAACAGTATATGGACCCTTAGTAATGTATAGGTCTGTGTGTTGTACTGTAGTTAGTAGATGTATAGATAACAGTATATGGAGCCTTAGTAATGTATAGGTCTGTGTCATGTACGGTAGTTAGTAGGTGTATAGATAACAGTATGGACCCTTAGTAATGTGTAGGTCTGTGTGCTGTACTGTAGTTAGTGGATGTATAGATAACAGTATATGGGCCCTTAGTAATGTGTAGGTCTGTGTGCTGTACTGTAGTTAGTAGATGTATAGATAACAGTATGGACCCTTAGTAATGTATAGGTCTGTGTGATATACGGTAGTTACTGGATGTATAGATAACAGTATGAACCCTTAGTAATGTATAGGTCTGTGTGATGTACAGTAGTTAGTAGGTGTATAGATAACAGTATATGGACCCTTAGTATTGTATAGGTCTGTGTGATGTACGGTAGTTAGTAGGTGTATAGATAACAGTATATGGACCCTTAGTAATGTATAGGTCTGTGTGCTGTACTGTAGTTATTAGATGTATAGATAACAGTATATGGACCCTTAGTAATGTATAGGTCTGTGTGCTGTACTGTAGTTAGTAGGTGTATAGATAACAGTATATGGACCCTTAGTAATGTGTAGGTCTGTGTGATATACGGTAGTTACTGGATGTATAGATAACAGTATATGGACTCTTAGTAATGTATAGGTCTGTGTACTGTACTGTAGTTAGTAGATGTATAGATAACAGTATATGGACCCTTAGTAATGTATAGGTCTGTGTGTTGTACTGTAGTTAGTAGATGTATAGATAACAGTATATGGAGCCTTAGTAATGTATAGGTCTGTGTCATGTACGGTAGTTAGTAGGTGTATAGATAACAGTATGGACCCTTAGTAATGTGTAGGTCTGTGTGCTGTACTGTAGTTAGTGGATGCATAGATAACAGTATATGAACCCTTAGTAATGTGTAGGTCTGTGTGCTGTACTGTAGTTAGTAGATGTATAGATAACAGTATGGACCCTTAGTAATGTATAGGTCTGTGTGATATACGGTAGTTACTGGATGTATAGATAACAGTATGAACCCTTAGTAATGTATAGGTCTGTGTGATATACGGTAGTTACTGGATGTATAGATAACAGTATGAACCCTTAGTATTGTATAGGTCTGTGTGCTGTACTGTAGTTAGTAGGTGTATAGATAACCGTATATGGACCCTTAGTAATGTATAGGTCTGTGTGATGTACGGTAGTTAGTAGGTGTATAGATAACAGTATATGGACCATTAGTGATGTATAGGTCTGTGTGCTGTACTGTAGTTAGTAGATGTATAGATAACAGTATATGGAACCTTAGTAATGTGTAGGTCTGTGTGCTGTACTGTAGTTAGTAGGTGTATAGATAACAGTATATGGACCCTTAGTAATGTGTAGGTCTGTGTGCTGTACTGTAGTTAGTAGATGTATAGATAACAGTATATGGACCCTTAGTAATGTGTAGGTCTGTGTTATGTACGGTAGTTAGTGGATGTATAGATAACAGTATTTGGACCCTTAGTAATGTATAGGTCTGTGTGCTGTACGGTAGTTACTGGATGTATAGATAGCAGTTTATGGACCATTAGTAATGTATAGGTCTGTGTGCTGTACGGTAGTTAGTAGGTGTATAGATAACAGTATATGGACCCTTAGTAATGTGTAGGTCTGTGCGCTGTACTGTAGTTAGTAGGTGTATAGATAACAGTATATGGACCCTTAGTAATGTGTAGGTCTGTGTGCTGTACTGTAGTTAGTAGGTGTATAGATAACAGTATATGGACCCTTAGTAATGTGTAGGTCTGTGCGCTGTACTGTAGTTAGTAGGTGTATAGATAACAGTATATGGACCCTTAGTAATGTATAGGTCTGTGTGATGTACTGTAGTTAGTAGGTGTATAGATAACAGTATATGGACCCTTAGTAATGTATAGGTCTGTGTGCTGTACTGTAGTTAGTAGGTGTACAGATAACAGTATATGGACCCTTAGTAATGTGTAGGTCTGTGTGTTGCAGTGAAGCCGGACCCCCCAGAAATCATGTCCGCGGAGGCGATCCCTTTTGCGCCCAGACGGCTGTTTGTTACGTGGACGTATCCATCCACGTGGCCCCAGGAGCCACACTTTAAGCTCAAATTCCGGCTACAGTACAGACCTGTACTTCACATGTACTGGTCCACGGTAAGTGCATCGTCATACGTGTACATACACGTCCCAGTGTTCCGTTTCTCATTCATGACCCGGTTCCGCCTCTTTCCGCAGGTGGAGACGGCCAACCTGTCCGACATAATCACTGATGCCTTCATTGGCACTGAGCACATTGTGCAGGTCAGCGCCAGAGACTTCCTGGATGCCGGGAACTGGAGCGAATGGAGTGCGGAAGCCAGAGCCACGCCATGGACTAGTAAGGGCCTATAGAGGCAGCATGGTGGCACAGTGGTCAGTCATCACTAGGGGCTGCTTTCCTTGTAGCCCAGAAATGTTAGACAACGTTATTAGTATTTTGCAATTTAGATTTCAGTTTGGACACACCTCTTCCAAATCTTACTCTGTCTGCTTATGTTACATCTGCCTCCCTGCAGTGCAGCAGGGTGTTACCCAGGCACACATGTTACATCTGCCTCCCTGCAGTGCAGCATGGTGTTACCCAGGTGTACATGTTACATCTGCCTCCTTGCAGTGCAGCAGGGTGTTACCCAGGTGTACATGTTACATCTGCCTCCTTGCAGTGCAGCAGGGTGTTACCCAGGCACACACGTTACATCTGCCTCCCTTCAGTGTAGCATGATATTTCCCAAGTGCACATGTTACAGTACATCTGCCTCCCTGCAGTGCAGCAGGGTGTTACCCAGGTGTACATGTTACATCTGCCTCCTTGCAGTGCAGCAGGGTGTTACCCAGGCACACACGTTACATCTGCCTCCCTTCAGTGTAGCATGATATTTCCCAAGTGCACATGTTACAGTACATCTGCCTCCCTGCAGTTGCAGCATGGTGTTACCCAGGTGTACATGTTACATCTGCCTCCCTGCAGTGCAGCTTGGTGTTACGCAGGTATCACCATTGGCATTTTTGTGAAATGCTTCATTTTAATTTGTACATTGGGAACGTAGAATAACACTGAAGTGCAATTGTTCCAAAAGGTAAAAAAATGCAGCTGTTTTGTGGAGTGAAATGAACTGTGCTGCCAGTCTGTGCCACGAATGCGCCAATACCACCGTGGCAGCTGTCCCTTCCTTTTGTAAATTAGTAAGCAGACATAACACGTGACCACAAGTCGGTGGAAGGAACATGTAAAACGATTTCCTAATGATGTTACTGACACACTGACCGTAGTGTCCATTATAACCTGTTCTCCTGCTGTGTTTCTGTGCACATAGTGTCAGCCTTGGAGGACAGTAATACAACCACTAAGGAACATCCAGACCCTAACATCCAGGAACCATTTGGTGAGCTGTCAATCAATGTCATGTGACTAGTCTGATCGCTATGTCCAGGCTGCTGTTATTGGAGAATACCATGTGCAATGTTTTATTTTACTGCGGTCAGGGCAATTTACTAAAATAACTATAGTATTGCAAGGATTCAGTCTCCCATAACAACTCTATCAGAATTTCCCAACTTTTCTGGGTGTCTCCCCGCTGTGAGTCCTAACTGGGTTCCACGGTTCCTTTGCCCTTCAGTATGAATAGATCTCTCTGAGAAGAACAACCATCTCCTGCCCCTTCTTGGCCAGCAGTGCCCGTCCTTTACGCCATTATTTCATGCCGAGGGTTTAAGAAATCTAATTTCTGCACTGCTTGTCAATGCTCCATAGGTTACCCTCTGACATTATTACCATTTATTTATATGGCGCCAGCATATTCCATTGCGCATTATAATTGTGAACAAACAATGGTAAGGCAATATTGGGTAATAACAGCCAGGCACAGAGGTAGGAGGGTTACACCCGCTGGGGATATAGGGGTACGATCAATGAGAAAGTGCCAGGGGTCCAGCCAGATTGCAGGGGCTCTTGGTCTCTGTATTATCCAATCACGCAGGATCGTCAGCCAGGGGTCAGCGGTATATGTAACTGTGCAGAGAGGAAATATGTGACATTAGGGTATAAATGAATGTTTGGTGCTTCTGTTGTGGTCTATGTATTGTGTCTGTGTTCTAATTCCCTTGTTCTATGTTTACTCTGTGGTACCTCCTACATAAAAGTTATTTTTAATAATAATAATCACTATCATAATCTAGTATCGCTACAAAGTTGCACTTTGTAAATGTCGTTACATGCTAATAAACTAAGAGAAGAATATTGTACATTGTATGTTTGGAAAAGGGGCAAAACCATGCTACACTGCAGGTGAGGCAGATGTAACATGTGCAGAGAGAGTAAGATTTGGGTGAGTTATTTTGTTTCTGTGCAGGGTAAATACTGGCTGCATTATTTTAACACTGCAATTTAGATTTCAGTTTCAACACACCCCACCCAAATCTAACTCTCTCTGCTCATGTTACATCTGCCCCACCTGCAGTGCACATGCTTTTGCCCATTTTCCAAACAAATTTGTACTGCGATCAGATCTGAATAAGGGCCCATATAAGGATCTGTAAATAAATAAATAAATAACTGAGCTGTACGGGATAATGGGTTTCTTAAGCTCGGTGAAGTGAAATGCCGGGTTTTTATCACCGGCCAATCAGCTTTTACCTGTTATTGTTCAAATCAAGCCTGTAACTTCACACATAGGAGCTGATTGGCCGGTGATAAAAATCAGACACTTTATCACTTCATTGAGCTTAATAAATCTGCCCCAATGTTACATCTTACCTTGAACTGTTTCTTCTCCATCCCTTATTCTCTCTTCTCCCCATTCTGCACATAGTGCCAGTCTCAGAGATCAGCAATAAAACCACTACAGAAGAGCCGGAACCTCAAGTACAGGAACCATTTGGTGAGCTGTCAATCACAATACCATGTGACTTGTACTGGCCAATGTAAACTTTGCTGACTAGCATAAGGCCAATTAATATGTGTGGGTCTTTGTTATTGGAGAATACTTGTACAATGTCCAGTTTCCAATGTCCAATTTTAGATATTGTACCAAAGTCATGGTTTTGTACAGACACAACACTTTCCTCATACCCCTCCGCTTCAAATTATAACTATAAATAAGTCCCTCCCACCACTCAGTAACAATAGATCACTATAAAACTAATACGTCCCTCCTGCCTGATCACTATGAGAAGAATACGTCCCTCCTGCCTCTCAGTAACCATAGATCACTATAAAACTAATACGTCCCTCCTGCCTCTCAGTAACCATAGATCACTATGAGAATAATAGGGCCCTCCTGCCTCTCAGTAACCATAGATCACTATGAGAAGAATACGTCCCTCCGGCCTCTCAGTAACCATTGATCACTATGAGAAGAATACGTCCCTCCTGCCTCTCAGTAACCATAGATCACTATGAGAAGAATATGTCCCTCCTGCCTCTCAGTAACCATAGATCGCTCTGAGAAGAATACGTGCCTCCAGCCTCTCAGTAACCATAGATCACTATGAGAAGAATACGTCCCTCCTGCCTCTCAGTAACCATAGATCGCTCTGAGAAGAATACGTCCCTCCAGCCTCTCAGTAACCATAGATAACTATGAGACGAATAAGCCCATCCTGCCTCTCACTAACCATAGATCACTATGAGAAGAATAAGTCCCTCCTGCCTCTCAGTAACCAGAGATAACTATGAGAAGAATACGTCCCTCCTGCCTCTCAGTAACCATAGATCACTATGAGAAGAATACGTCCTTCCTGCCTCTCAGTAACCATAGATCACTATGAGAAGAATACGTCCCTCCTGCCTCTCAGTAACCATAGATCACTATGAGAAGAATATGTCCCTCCTGCCTCTCAGTAACCATAGATCACTATGAGAATACGTCCTTCCTGCCTCTCAGTAACCATAGATCACTATGAGAAGAATACGTCCCTCCTGCCTCTCAGTAACCATAGATCACTATGAGAAGAATACGTCCCTCCTGCCTCTCAGTAACCATAGATCACTATGAGAAGAATACGTCCCTCCTGCCTCTCAGTAACCATAGATCACTATGAGAAGAATACGTCCTTCCTGCCTCTCAGTAACCATAGATCACTATGAGAAGAATATGTCCCTCCTGCCTCTCAGTAACCATAGATCACTATGAAAATACGTCCCTCCTGCCTCTCAGTAACCATAGATCACTATGAGAAGAATACGTCCCTCTTGCCTCTCAGTAACCATTGATTACTATGTGAAGAATACGTCCTTCCTGCCTCTCAGTAACCATAGATCACTATGAGAAGAATACGTCCCTCTTGCCTCTCAGTAACCATAGATCACTATGAGAAGAATACGTCCCTCCTGCCTCTCAGTAACCATAGATCACTATGAGAAGAATACGTCCCTCCTGCCTCTCAGTAACCATAGATCACTATGAGAAGAATATGTCCCTCCTGCCTCTCAGTAACCATAGATCACTATGAGAATACGTCCCTCCTGTCTGTCAGTAACCATAGATCACTATGAGAAGAATACGTCCCTCCTGCCTCTCAGTAACCATAGCTCACTATGAGAAGAATACGTCCCTCCTGCCTCTCAGTAACCATAGATCGCTCTGAGAAGAATACGTGCCTCCAGCCTCTCAGTAACCATAGATAACTATGAGACGAATAAGCCCATCCTGCCTCTCACTAACCATAGATCACTATGAGAAGAAGAAGTCCCTCCTGCCTCTCAGTAACCAGAGATAACTATGAGAAAAATACGTCCCTCCTGCCTCTCAGTAACCATAGATCACTATGAGAAGAATATGTCCCTCCTGCCTCTCAGTAACCATAGATCACTATGAGAATACGTCCCTCCTGTCTGTCAGTAACCATAGATCACTATAAAACAAATACATCCCTCCTGCCTCTCAGTAACCATAGATCACTATGAGAAGAATACGTCCCTCTTGCCTCTCAGTAACCATAGATTACTATGTGAAGAATACGTCCTTCCTGCCTCTCAGTAACCATAGATCACTATGAGAAGAATACGTCCCTCTTGCCTCTCAGTAACCATAGATCACTATGAGAAGAATAGGCCCCTCTTGCCTCTCAGTAACCATAGACAACTTTGAGAAGAATAGGGCCCTCCTGCCTCTCAGTAACCATAGATCACTATGAGAAGAATACGACCCTTATGCCTCTCAGTAACCATAGATCACTATGAGAAGAATACGTCCCTTCTGCCTCTCAGTAACCATAGATCACTATGAGAAGAATACGTCCCTCCTGCCTCTCAGTAACCATAGATCACTATGAGAAGAATACGTCCCTCCTGCCTCTCAGTAACCATAGATCACTATGAGAAGAATGCGTCCCTCCTCCCTCTCAGTAACCATAGATCACTATGAGAAGAATAAGCCCATCCTGCCTCTCAGTAACCAGAGATCACTATAAGAAGAATACGTCCCTCCTGCCTCTCAGTAACCATAGATCACTATGAGAAGAATACGTTCCTCCTGCCTCTCCGTAACCATAGATAACTATGCGAACAATAGGCCCCTCCTGCCTCTCAGTAACTATAGATCACTATGAGAAGAATATGTCCCTCCTGCCTCTCAGTAACCATAGATAACTATGAGAAGAGTAGGTCCCTCCTGCCTCTCACTAACCATAGATAACTATGAGAAGAATGCGTCCCTCCTGCCTCTCAGTAACCATAGATAACTATGAGAAGAATAAGTCCCTCCTGCCTCTCAGTAACCATAGATAACTATGAGAAGAATAGGCCCCTCCTGCCTCTCAGTAACCATAGATCACTATGAGAAGAATACATCCCTCCTGCCTCTCAGTAACCATAGATCACTATGAGAAGAATACGTCCCTCCTGCCTCTCAGTAACCATAGATAACTATAAGAAGAATAAGTCCCTCCTGCCTCTCAGTAACCATAGATAACTCTGAGAAGAATAGGCCCCTCCTGCCTCTCAGTAACCATAGATCACTATGAGAAGAGTAGGTCCCTCCTGCCTCTCAGTAACCATAGATAACTATGAGAAGAATACGTCCCTCCTGCCTCTCAGTAACCATAGATAACTATGAGAAGAGTAAGTCTCTCCTGCCTCTCAGTAACCATAGATCACTATGAGAAGAATACATCCCTCCTGCCTCTCAGTAACCATAGATCACTATGAGAAGAATAAGCCCATCCTGCCTTTCAGTAACCAGAGATCACTATGAGACGAATAGGCCCCTCCTGCCTCTCATTAACCATAGATCACTATGAGAAGAATACGTCCCTCCTGCCTCTCAGTAACCATAGATCACTATGAGAAGAATAGGCCCCTCCTGCCTCTCATTCTTCTCATAGTTATCTATGGTTACTGAGAGGCAGGAGGGACTTATTCTTCTCATAGTTATCTATGGTTACTGAGAGGCAGGAGGGACCTACTCTTCTCATAGTGATCTATGGTTACTAAGTCCCTCCTGCCTCTCAGTAACCAAAGATAACTATGAGAAGAATAAGTCCCTCCTGCCTCTCAGTAACCATAGATAACTATGAGAAGAATAAATCCCTCCTGCCTCTCAGTAACCAGAGATAACTATGAGAAGAATAAATCTCTCCTGCCTCTCAGTAACCATAGATCACTATGAGAAGAGTAAGTCCCTCCTGCCTCTCAGTAACCATAGATCACTATGAGAAGAGTAAGTCCCTCCTGCCTCTCAGTAACCATAAATCACTATGAGAAGAATACGTCCCTCCTGCCTCTCAGTAACCATAGATCACTATGAGAAGAATAGGCCCCTCCTGCCTCTCATTCTTCTCATAGTTATCTATGGTTACTGAGAGGCAGGAGGGACTTATTCTTCTCATAGTTATCTATGGTTACTGAGAGGCAGGAGGGACCTACTCTTCTCATAGTGATCTATGGTTACTAAGTCCCTCCTGCCTCTCAGTAACCAAAGATAACTATGAGAAGAATACGTCCCTCCCGCCCCTCAGTAACCATAGATAACTATGAGAAGAATAAGTCCCTCCCGCCCCTCAGTAACCATAGATAACTATGAGAAGAATAAGTCCCTCCTGCCTCTCAGTAACCATAGATAACTATGAGAAGAATAAATCCCTCCTGCCTCTCAGTAACCATAGATCACTATGAGAAGAGTAAGTCCCTCCTGCCTCTCAGTAACCATAGATCACTATGAGAAGAGTAAGTCCCTCCTGCCTCTCAGTAACCAGAGATCACTATGAGAAGAATAAGTCCCTCCTGTCCCTCAGTAACCATAGATAACAATGAGAAGAATAAGTCCCTCCTGTCTCTCAGTAACCATAGATCACTATGAGAAGAATACGTCCCTCCTGCCTCTCAGTAACCATAGATCACTATGAGAAGAATAGGCCCCTCCTGCCTCTCATTCTTCTCATAGTTATCTATGGTTACTGAGAGGCAGGAGGGACTTATTCTTCTCATAGTTATCTATGGTTACTGAGAGGCAGGAGGGACCTACTCTTCTCATAGTGATCTATGGTTACTAAGTCCCTCCTGCCTCTCAGTAACCAAAGATAACTATGAGAAGAATAAGTCCCTCCTGCCTCTCAGTAACCATAGATAACTATGAGAAGAATAAATCCCTCCTGCCTCTCAGTAACCAGAGATAACTATGAGAAGAATAAATCTCTCCTGCCTCTCAGTAACCATAGATCACTATGAGAAGAGTAAGTCCCTCCTGCCTCTCAGTAACCATAGATCACTATGAGAAGAGTAAGTCCCTTCTGCCTCTCAGTAACCATAGATCACTATGAGAAGAATACGTCCCTCCTGCCTCTCAGTAACCATAGATCACTATGAGAAGAATAGGCCCCTCCTGCCTCTCATTCTTCTCATAGTTATCTATGGTTACTGAGAGGCAGGAGGGACTTATTCTTCTCATAGTTATCTATGGTTACTGAGAGGCAGGAGGGACCTACTCTTCTCATAGTGATCTATGGTTACTAAGTCCCTCCTGCCTCTCAGTAACCAAAGATAACTATGAGAAGAATAAGTCCCTCCCGCCCCTCAGTAACCATAGATAACTATGAGAAGAATAAGTCCCTCCTGCCTCTCAGTAACCATAGATAACTATGAGAAGAATAAATCCCTCCTGCCTCTCAGTAACCATAGATCACTATGAGAAGAGTAAGTCCCTCCTGCCTCTCAGTAACCATAGATCACTATGAGAAGAGTAAGTCCCTCCTGCCTCTCAGTAACCATAGATCACTATGAGAAGAATAAGTCCCTCCTGTCTCTCAGTAACCATAGATCACTATGAGACGAATAAGCCCATCCTGCCTCTCAGTAACCAGAGATCACTATGAGAAGAATACGTCCGTCCTGCCCCTCAGTAACCATAGATAACAATGAGAAGAATAAGTCCCTCCTGCCTCTCAGTAACCATAGATCACTATGAGAAGAATAAGTTATTTTAAAAATAATAACTATAAAAACCATCAGATGCTGCGTTACCCTGTACTTTGTGGCATAGCTGCATAGAACGTTACCTGTAAATGTCCACTCCCCCCCCCCCCCCCCTTACAACCCACAGACCCACCCACCTCCCCAGTAATGTTTTATGCCCTCTTGCTAAATATATTTATTTATCATTATTATCAGAGGTAAAATGATGTGAAAATTAAAATGTTTCTTCCTGGACCCTATAATGTCACCTAGCATTGCATAATGGACGCACAAAACATTAATTATCTCCTTGGGCCCCGGATGTGTGAACCAAAACAGGAGAGCGGCAGGTTGATTTTGCTGCTTTAGGAAAACTCTCCCAAAATCTCTCACTTTCTAAAGTTTGCTGTCGTGGTTCAAGAAGGTCATCAGTGAAAAAATAGTCGACATACACAAGGTCATTACAATGAAATGGTCGACGCATACACAGGTTGACATGAGGATTTTTTGGGAGTAGATTTGTAAGTTCCAGCACATGAATCCCAATTACTGAACTCACTCCGCTAACCGAGCACTCAGCACAGATTGCCGTTTCTAATCCCAGTCGTTGTCATGTTGACCTTTCGCCATGTCAACCATATGATGTTGATCATATCAATGTCAGCTGCGTAGGGATATTTGCTTTGTGCCGCTGATGCTATCAGCATCACCTGTTATATAGACCTCACAATACATTATGCACCTACACTAACCACTGACCGCTGATAGGTGGGATTGCATCACATGACTCCTGGCTATAGCGTATTGCCCTCTCTTACCTGACTTCTGCCTCCTTACAGACCAGAATGACTCCGTGGAGAAAGTGGTGATCCTGATCTCTCTGGGGATTTTCGGCTTTGTGGTTCTCGTCCTTTTTTTGATTTTCGGAGCACTCATCTGGTAATTGTCACCCTCGTATCTGTATAAAATGTCTCATCCCACCTATTGTGTATGTGCACACAGTTTATTGTCTAATGCATGTAAAGAATAGGCCAGAAAGGAACAAGCATCAAATCTATTCATTGCATTATGTAGCGCCAACATGGTCTGAGATGCTGTACAATGACAGGTGATGTGATATGTCTCAGGTATATACTGTACACACTGACAGGTTAGGATGTGTCTCCGGTATATACACACTGACAGGTTAGGATGTGTCTCCGGTATATACACACTGACAGGTTAGGCTGTGTCTCAGGTATATACACAATGACAGGTGATGTGATATGTCTCAGGTATATACTGTACACACTGACAGGTTAGGATGTGTCTCCGGTATATACACACTGACAGGTTAGGATGTGTCTCCGGTATATACACACTGACAGGTTAGGATGTGTCTCAGGTATATACACACTGACAGGTTAGGATGTGTCTCAGGTATATACACACTGACAGGTTAGGATGTGTCTCAGGTATTTACACACTGACAGGTGATGTGATGTGTCTCAGGTATATACACACTGACAGGTGATGTGATGTGTCTCAGGTATATACACACTGACAGGTGATGGTTCTCAGGTATATACACACTGACAGGTATTGTGATGTGTCTCAGGTATATACACACTGACAGGTGATGTGTCTCAGGGATATACACACTGACAGGTGATGTGATGTGTCTCAGGTATATACACACTGACAGGTGATGTGATGTGTCTCAGGTATATACACACTGACAGGTTAGGATGTGTCTCAGGTATATACACACTGACAGGTTAGGATGTGTCTCCGGTATATACACACTGACAGGTTAGGATGTGTCTCAGGTATATACACACTGACAGGTTAGGATGTGTCTCCGGTATATACACACTGACAGGTGATGTGATGTGTCTCAGGTATATACACACTGACAGGTTAGGATGTGTCTCCGGTATATACACATTGACAGGTTAGGATGTGTCTCCGGTATATACACACTGACAGGTGATGTGATGTGTCTCAGGTATATACACACTGACAGGTTAGGATGTGTCTCCGGTATATACACACTGACAGGTTAGGATGTGTCTCCGGTATATACACACTGACAGGTTAGGATGTGTCTCAGGTATATACACACTGACAGGTTAGGATGTGTCTCAGGTATATACACACTGACAGGTGATGTGTCTCAGGTATATACACACTGACAGGTTAGGATGTGTCTCAGGTATTTACACACTGACAGGTGATGTGATGTGTCTCAGGTATATACACACTGACAGGTGATGTGATGTGTCTCAGGTATATACACACTGACAGGTTAGGATGTGTCTCCGGTATATACACACTGACAGGTGATGTTATGTGTCTCCGGTATATACACACTGACAGGTTAGGATGTGTCTCCGGTATATACACACTGACAGGTTAGGATGTGTCTCCGGTGTATATACACACTGACAGGTGATGTGTCTCAGGTATATACACACTGACAGGTGATGTGTCTCAGGTATATACACACTGACAGGTTAGGATGTGTCTCAGGTATTTACACACTGACAGGTTAGGATGTGTCTCCGGTATATACACACTGACAGGTTAGGATGTGTCTCCGGTATATACACACTGACAGGTGATGTGATGTGTCTCAGGTATATACACACTGACAGGTTAGGATGTGTCTCCGGTATATACACACTGACAGGTTAGGATGTGTCTCAGGTATATACACACTGACAGGTTAGGATGTGTCTCCGGTATATACACACGGACAGGTTAGGATGTGTCTCAGGTATATACACACTGACAGGTTAGGATGTGTCTCAGGTATATACACACTGACAGGTGATGTGTCTTAGGTATATACACACTGACAGGTGATGTGTCTTAGGTATATACACACTGACAGGTGATGTGTCTCAGGTATATACACACTGACAGGTTAGGATGTGTCTCAGGTATATACACACTGACAGGTGATGTGTCTTAGGTATATACACACTGACAGGTGATGTGTCTTAGGTATATACACACTGACAGGTGATGTGTCTCAGGTATTTACACACTGACAGGTTAGGATGTGTCTCAGGTATATACACACTGACAGGTGATGTGTCTTAGGTATATACACACTGACATGTGATGTGTCTCCGGTATATACACACTGACAGGTGATGTGATGTGTCTCAGGTATATACACACTGACAGGTTAGGATGTGTCTCCGGTATATACACACTGACAGGTTAGGATGTGTCTCCGGTATATACACACTGACAGGTTAGGATGTGTCTCAGGTATATACACACTGACAGGTTAGGATGTGTCTCAGGTATATACACACTGACAGGTGATGTGTCTCAGGTATATACACACTGACAGGTGATGTGATGTGTCTCAGGTATATACTGTACACACTGACAGGTGATGTGATGTGTCTCAGGTATATACACACTGACAGGTTAGGATGTGTCTCCGGTATATACACACTGACAGGTTAGGATGTGTCTCCGGTATATACACACTGACAGGTTAGGATGTGTCTCCGGTATATACACACTGACAGGTTAGGATGTGTCTCCGGTATATACACACTGACAGGTTAGGATGTGTCTCCGGTATATACACACTGACAGGTTAGGATGTGTCTCCGGTATATACACACTGACAGGTTAGGATGTGTCTCCGGTATATACACACTGACAGGTTAGGATGTGTCTCCGGTATATACACACTGACAGGTTAGGCTGTGTCTCCGGTATATACACACTGACAGTTGATGTGATGTGTCTCAGGTATATATAAACACTGACAGGTTAGGATGTGTCTCCAGTATATACACACTGACAGGTTAGGATGTGTCTCCGGTATATACACACTGACAGTTTAGGATGTGTCTCCGGTATATACACACTGACAGGTTAGGATGTGTCTGGTGACAAAAGCTTGTTTAGGGCTGAATTGAGGATGCACAGGGGTTAGCAGAATTAGGTGGCTGATTCCTACAAGAACAATATGGTCAATTCCTGAAGTACCAGCACCGTTACATCTGCCCCACCTGCAGTGCAAATGGTTTTGCCCATTTTGAGAACAAATTTGTACTGCGATCAGATCTGAATAAGGGCCATTGTGTAATGCATGACTTTTGCTTCAGCATAAAGCAGATAAACTGTTAAAAGAGATCAATTATTGTGTATTTTTCAAAGATTTTTAAATGTCCTGGAAAGATTTGTTGGTATTCCCTAGGGCAGTGGTTCCCAAAATGTGTGCCTGTGCTCGGGACACGTGCATGGGGTTGCTGGCCCAGGGTCAGTTCAAATTATTTATGGTCAATGTTCTAGGCGTAAGCAATGTTAGTGGCTGCCAATCATAAATCTGTGGACATACAGAAGTGAATCTTGTCACTCACCACATCATTAGAACGGAGGGTGACTTTCTGTATAAACACAATTTTTTATATAATCTTTTACATTTCTAAATACGAAATTTATGGCCTAGAGGGCACCGTGAAAATCTCTCATACTAGAGGTGTCCCGTGATTCAAAAAAAGTTTGGAGCTACTGCCCTAAATAATTGGATCATAGTGATATTTCCTCGGCGTGGAGTTGATTTTAGATAGCGTGGCGAGCCACCGAGCCCGAAGCGTGGCGAGCGCACGCGGAACACATGTAAAGTAGTCCGCGTCCGCTCGCCATGCTTCGGGCTCGGTGGCTCGCTGCGCTCGCCACACTATATAATATCAACTCCACGCCGACGTGGATAGTGGGGGTATGAAAAGGTCGGTGGACGCGTACCGCCGCCCCTCGCGGGCTCGCTGCACTCGCCACACTTCGGGTTGGCGTTGACAATGGGGGTGCATTTAACATTGCCTGATGTACTGTGTTACGCACCCATGTACCTGTCCCCCCCCCACACACACACACCCTTCCCCAAAGTGCAGTGCTCACGGGCCTAGATTGTAGCTTCTTCATTTGCAAATAACTCCCGGTATTAAAGTACAAGGATGTGTCTTCCTTTTAAATGTTCTTTCAATTTGAATCTATTATAATTGGAAGTTTGGTGATGGTGGCTGCTGGCGCCACCTGGTGGCGAGTTTGTGAGCTGACTTTTAAATCCAATGTTTTTGTGTAGCTTATTGTAAGATAATATGATCATTACCCTTCATGTTACGCAGCGCTGTGCATATATAACCATTTGCCTGCCTGATCACCTAGGATATTAATATATATTTATATGGTACTTGTTTTCTAGCACGGCGCCACCGATGTAGATTGTATGGCATCGGGTGTGTAAAGACGGTGGCATCGCATGCGACCAGATCACATGCGATGCGACCGATTTGACCCGATTTTTAATTGTACAGCCACCCTGATGGCTGATTCCTATGTTAAATGCCCCCCAGACCCTATTTTTCATTGTATACCCACCCTGATGGGTAATTACCATGTCAAATGCCCACGATCAACGCCAACCCGAAGCATGGCGAGCGCAGAGGTACGCGTCCTCCGACCTTTTCATACCCCCACTATCCACGTCGGCGTTGAGTTGATTTTATATAGGGTGGCGAGCGCAGCGAGCCACCGAGCCTGAAGCGCGGCGAGCGCACGTGCATTACTTCACATGTATTTTGCGTCCCCTCGTGGGGCTCGCTGCGCTCGCCACACTATATATAATCAACTCCACGCCGACAAGGATAGTGGGGGTATGAAGAGGTTGGAGGACGGGTACCGCCGCCCCTCGCGGGCTCGCCACGCTTCGGGTTGCCGTTGATCGTGGCGCTAACAATGGGGGGGCATTTGACATACTAATTAACCATCATGGTGGGTATACAATTAAATATCGGGTCTGGGGGGGGGGCATTTTTCATTGTACAGCCACCCTGATGGCTGATTACAATGTAAAATCGGGTATAATCATGTCGCGATGCAACCGATTTTAAAATTGTATGGGAACGTCTTTAAACCCCGAAAATCGGGTCGGTCGGGTCTGATCGGGTCCCATCGCATACGTTAAGTTATGGTATGCGATGGGACCCAAGGGGCGCCGTGCTAGGAAACAAGAACCATTTATAATTCTAAGGTGCTTTCTGTGGCCACAGAATGGCTGCACAGTATTTATGTAATACACAAGGGATAATGCTGACGTCTCGCTCTGTCACGCAGGGTCCGAGTGGGGAGGACGGTCAAGGACAGCAGCATAAAGATGAACTTTCTGTCCGCAATTCACATGAAGACTCTGCCAAGTAAGTGCTGTCCGCCGTGTAAGACATGGGGGGACGGGGACGGGGACGGGGGGGGGGGGGGACGTGTCCTGTACAGAAGTGTTACTGGATTCCTGTGATCATCCTCTGTACATGGGGTAAATCAGTAACTGTACAGCCTGGGAAGGGTGGTGTCATTCGCCTGTCTGCATATATTGTAATTGTTCATCATTATTATCCTGGCCCCTAAAAAGAGGAAAGTGATTGATTTAATCTGCTACTTATTTACTTATTACCAGCTAGTTATATAGCGCACACATATTCCACAGCGCTGTACAGAGACTATTATTACCAGTTATTATATAGCGCACACATATTCCGCAGCGCTGTACAGAGACTATTATTACCAGTTATTATATAGCGCACACATATTCTGCAGCGCTGTACAGAGACTATTATTACCAGTTATTATATAGCGCACACATATTCCGCAGCGCTGTACAGAGACTATTATTACCAGTTATTATATAGCACACACATATTCCGCAGCGCTGTACAGAGAATATTATTACCAGTTATTATATAGCGCACACATATTCCACATCGCTGTACAGAGACTATTATTACCAGTTATTATATAGCACACACATATTCCACAGCGCTGTACAGAGATTATTATTACCAGTTATTTATATAGCGCACACATATTCCGCAGTGCTGTACAGAGACTATTATTACCAGTTATTATACAGCGCACACATATTCCACAGCGCTGTACAGAGAATATTATTACCAGTTATTATATAGCGGAGACATATTCTGCAGCGCTGTACAGAGATTATTATTACCAGTTATATTATATAGCACACACATATTCTGCAGCGCTGTACAGAGACTATTATTACCAGTTATTATATAGCGCACACATATTCCGCAGCGCTGTACAGAGAATATTATTTCCAGTTATTATATAGCGCACACATATTCCGCAGCGCTGTACAGAGAATATTATTACCAGTTATTATATAGCGCACACATATTCCACATCGCTGTACAGAGACTATTATTACCAGTTATTATATAGCACACACATATTCCGCAGCGCTGTACAGAGAATATTATTACCAGTTATTTATATAGCGCACACATATTCCGCAGCGCTGTACAGAGATTATTATTACCAGTTATTATATAGTGCACACATATTCCACAGCGCTGTTCAGAGAATATTATTACCAGTTATTTATATAGCGCACACATATTCCGCAGCGCTGTACAGAGATTATTATTACCAGTTATTATATAGCGCACACATATTCCGCAGCGCTGTACAGAGAATATTATTACCAGTTATTATACAGTGCACACATATTCCGCAGCGCTGTACAGAGAATATTATTACCAGTTATTTATATAGCGCACACATATTCCGCAGCGCTGTACAGAGATTATTATTACCAGTTATTATATAGCGCACACATATTCCGCAGCGCTGTACAGAGAATATTATTACCAGTTATTATATAGTGCACACATATTCCGCAGCGCTGTACAGAGAATATTACTACCAGTTATTATATAGCGCACACATATTCCGCAGCGCTGTACAGAGACTATTATTACCAGTTATTATATAGCGCACACATATTCCACAGCGCTGTACAGAGACTATTATTACCAGTTATTATATAGCGCACACATATTCTGCAGCGCTGTACAGAGAATATTATTTCCAGTTATTATATAGCGCACACATATTCCGCAGCGCTGTACAGAGACTATTATTACCAGTTATTTATATAGCGCACACATATTCCGCAGCGCTGTACAGAGAATATTATTACCAGTTATTATATAGCGCACACATATTCCACATCGCTGTACAGAGACTATTATTACCAGTTATTATATAGCACACACATATTCCACAGCGCTGTACAGAGATTATTATTACCAGTTATTTATATAGCGCACACATATTCCGCAGTGCTGTACAGAGACTATTATTACCAGTTATTATACAGCGCACACATATTCCACAGCGCTGTACAGAGAATATTATTACCAGTTATTATATAGCGGAGACATATTCTGCAGCGCTGTACAGAGATTATTATTACCAGTTATATTATATAGCGCATACATATTCTGCAGCGCTGTACAGAGACTATTATTACCAGTTATTTATATAGTGCACACATTCCACAGCGCTGTTCAGAGAATATTATTACCAGTTATTTATATAGCGCACACATATTCCGCAGCGCTGTACAGAGATTATTATTACCAGTTATTATATAGCGCACACATATTCCGCAGAGCTGTACAGAGAATATTATTACCAGTTATTATACAGTGCACACATATTCCGCAGCGCTGTACAGAGAATATTATTACCAGTTATTTATATAGCGCACACATATTCCGCAGCGCTGTACAGAGATTATTATTACCAGTTATTATATAGTGCACACATATTCCGCAGCGCTGTACAGAGAATATTATTACCAGTTATTTATATAGCGCACACATATTCCGCAGCGCTGTACAGAGACTATTATTACCAGTTATTTATATAGCGCACACATATTCCACAGCGCTATACAGAGAATATTATTTCCAGTTATTATATAGCGGACACATATTCTGCAGCGCTGTACAGAGACTATTATTACCAGTTATTATATAGCGCACACATATTCCGCAGCGCTGTACAGAGACTATTATTACCAGTTATTATATAGCGCACACATATTCCGCAGTGCTGTACCGAGACTATTATTACCAGTTATTATATAGCGCACACATATTCCGCAGCGCTGTACAGAGAATATTATTACCAGTTATTATATAGCGCACACATATTCCGCAGCGCTGTACAGAGAATATTATCACCAGTTATTATATAGCGCACACATATTCCGCAGCGCTGTACAGAGACTATTATTACCAGTTATTATATAGCGCACACATATTCCGCAGCGCTGTACAGAGACTATTATTACCAGATATTATATAGCGCACACATATTCCACAGCGCTGTACAGAGACTATTATTACCAGTTATTATATAGCGCACACATATTCCACAGCGCTGTACAGAGACTATTATTACCAGTTATTATATAGCGCACACATATTCCGCAGCGCTGTACAGAGACTATTATTACCAGTTATTATATAGCGCACACATATTCCGCAGCGCTGTACAGAGACTATTATTACCAGTTATTATATAGCGCACACATATTCCGCAGCGCTGTACAGAGAATATTATTACCAGTTATTATATAGCGCACACATATTCTGCAGCGCTGTACAGAGACTATTATTACCAGTTATTATATAGCACACACATATTCCACAGCACTGTACAGAGACTATTATTACCAGTTATTATATAGCGCACACATATTCCACAGCACTGTACAGAGACTATTATTACCAGTTATTATATAGCGCACACATATTCCGCAGTGCTGTACCGAGACTATTATTACCAGTTATTATATAGCGCACACATATTCCACAGCGCTGTACAGAGAATATTATTACCAGTTATTATATAGCGCACACATATTCCGCAGCGCTGTACAGAGTATGTTATTACCAGTTATTATATAGCGCACACATATTCCACATCGCTGTACAGAGAATATTTGAATCTTCCTTCCCCACTGCCAGTCACCCCCCTGCATTTTTAGGTGGCACTCCCAGAAAACACAGTTGTGCCGCCTACAAACGCCAGCCAGCGATGCTGTGATGTCACAGAGGGCGCCATCTGCGCAGTGCGGATCATGCACATACTGGCTCCTCGCCCTGCGGATCTGATTTAGTCCCATGGACAGAGGCTGGATACGGTTGTTCTCTACTCACATTCTGGGGGAAATGTACTAAGATGGGACTTCTGTTTCACAGGGGATGTCGTTATGGGCAACTAATCAGGTACAATCTGTTATTTTCTAGAAAGTGGTAAATAAATAAGAAGTAGATACTGATTGGCTGTAACATCCCATGTGAACTAGAAGTCTCATCTTAGTACATTTCCCCACCTGCATTTAGTCAGCGAGAAATATTTTAGAATTCGGGATTTCCCAGGATTGGATGTCTGCCCGCGTTCCTCATCTAGTCTCTATGTAATGTGCTGTAGTACTGCAACTCCCAGCAATCCCTCAGATGTGCCTTTCCTGTCTCTTGCACTACACTGGTGGGTTGCTATGGGTTACGCTACTGTGTTGATCATTTTGTTTCACTGAGGTTAACAGACACTGGAGAATATTGGGCGTTCTGGGCTGACCATATGGGGAAGGGTGAGACTATTGGGGAGTTTATTTCCATACGGCATTCCTAACCCCGAGGTGCAGAGATGTTCTGTGTTCTCCAGACAGGGGGCCAGATGCACTAAGCTTCAAAAGTGATCAAATGGAGAGTGGTAATCAGCCAGCCAATCAGCTCCTGGCTGACATTTTTTAGACCGTCTGTGACATGACAGGTAGGAGCTGATTGGCTGGTGGTTTATCACTCTCCATTTGATCACTTTTGAAGCTTAGCACATCTGGCCCAGAATGTTGTCAGCGCTGCATTGGGGCAGGTCTGGTGCAGTCGGCCATTGTTTTATAGACCGGACTCATTGCAGTAAAATGCAGACGGTAAAATGCTGTTGGATTGGGCAGTATTTCAGCCGTACAAGAACGCTGTGGCCCAGTTGCCGCATGATTCTGCGCGTGTGGCGGGAGATCCTCCACCTCTCATGTCTGGAAGCTTGCCAGCAGCGCCCTCCTACTATTTTGACTGTAAACTACTGCGTTTATTTTATCCCTATTTCCAATTGTAAAGCACAGAGAAACTTAATAAATAATAATTTCATTGGTTAGTGCAGCATCCAATCAGATCCCTTTGTATTCAAGACCTTGGTGTGACTGGGGAGACCCAAAATTGTCCGTAGCACTGATCAGCAATGAGCGTTTGTGTCTCTGGTGCGGATGTTGAATGTCAGTTTCTCCATTAATAAATGCGGTGCCAGTAGCCAGGCAGCAGAATAATTAGGGCGTCATATTGCAGAGTCTGCGGGTAACGGGAGCCCAGCTGTAGAGGTGTATGGTGATGCCCTCATTAGTCCCAGGTACTGGACACCGCAATGTACATGTGATTGGAGATACCCTTAACAGTAGTTCTGTCTGGGAAAGACTGCCACCTGCTGGCTGTAGAGGGTACAACACTTCAGCGCTTCTGAAAGATTCTTTACAGTGTGTCTTCAGCATAGAATCCAGACTTTAGGTTGACATGCATTCCGTTGACCACTATTGGTCGACACAAGCAAATGGTCAAGACAAGCATAAGGTCGACACATGAAATTGGGGGTCCACCTGCTCAGCCGTCACCAGTGACACCAAAAAAATAAATTAAATAAAAACTCAGGTTGATCTTTTCAGTGTCTAACTGTTACGTGTCGGCCTTCTTCCAGTGTCGACCTTGTGCATGTTGACCGTTTGGGGTCAACCAAGACGTAGTTGACATGCTATACCGCACCTTGTCACAACTTCTGACTTTTACTCCTTTCTCCACAGAAAGCCAAATCTTATAGTTACCTTGAAGAAGGGAAAACTCTGGTACCTGACTGAGGGAAGCAGCGGCCTCGGGAGTAGTCTGCACAGGTGGCCTTGTTCCCCCCGGGAGGGGAGAGTCAGGGATCGGAGAGCATCCGTCAGAGGGCTGCGACGTACAGGAACCCTCATCCTGCTCATCAGACACCAGCTGGACCCGGCTCATCCTCCTGGACAGTGATTTCATATCTGACCGCTGCAGTCTGGCTGTGGTCACATGACAGTTCCTCCTGGACAGTGATTTCATATCTGACCGCTGCAGTCTGGCTGTGGTCACATGACAGTTCATATCTGACCGCTGCAGTCTGGCTGTGGTCGCGTGACAGTTCCTCCTGGACCGTGATTTCATATCTGACCGCTGCAGTCTGGCTGTGGTCACATGACAGTTCCTCCTGGACCGTGATTTCATATCTGACCGCTGCAGTCTGGCTGTGGTCACATGACAGTTCCTCCTGGACCGTGATTTCATATCTGACCGCTGCAGTCTGGCTGTGGTCACAGTTTTGCTGCTATATCATAAACCTTCCTTCACACCACAGAGCATCATGCGTCTGTCCTGGTACTGAGGGGCCAGCAGCTCCTGTGCGGACAGAATGAGCGGCTTTCATGCTGTGCGTCAGACAGACATTTCCTTCCTGTCATTGTGTGTGTACTAACAATCCGTAACAGTAAGCAGTTCATGAAGCTAACCTGGGCCGAGGGGGGCCCCGTATCCCCGGAATACACTGCGGCAGCTGAGGCACAGCAATACAATGCCGTATCTGAGGCACAGCAATACACTGCCGCATCTGAGGCACAGCAATACACTGCCGCATCTGAGGCACAGCAATACACTGCCGCATCTGAGGCACAGCAATACACGGCCGCATCGGAGGCACAGCATCACACTGCCGCATCGGAGGCACAGCATCACACTGCCGCATCGGAGGCACAGCATCACACTGCCGCATCGGAGGCACAGCATCACACTGCCGCATCGGAGGCACAGCATCACACTGCCGCATCGGAGGCACAGCATCACACTGCCGCATCGGAGGCACAGCATCACAATATCGCATCTGAGGCACAGCAATACAATATCGCATCTGAGGCACAGCCTCACACCGCTGTATTTCTTGTGTTTCTACTTTGGAGTCATGTAAAAAACATTTTCACATCTTTTATTGTCTGTGTAATAGAATATAGCCAATACTGTCATTTACTAACATGAGATACTGTATCCTGCACTTTGTCACCCCTCTGATTTCCCCCATTTTGTGTGACTATACCCTACTCCTGTATACTGTGCGACTGTACCCCTCTCCTGTATACTGTGCGACTGTACCCCTCTCCTGTATACTGTGCGACTGTACCCCTCTCCTGTATACTGTGCGACTGTACCCTTCTCCTGTATACTGTGTGACTGTACCCTACTCCTGTATACTGTGTGACTGTACCCTACTCCTGTATACTGTGCGACTGTACCCTACTCCTGTATACTGTGCGACTGTACCCCTCTCCTGTATACTGTGCGACTGTACCCCTCTCCTGTATACTGTGCGACTGTACCCTTCTCCTGTATACTGTGTGACTGTACCCTACTCCTGTATACTGTGTGACTGTACCCTACTCCTGTATTCTGTGTGACTGTACCCTACTTCTGTATTCTGTGTGACTGTACCCTACTCCTGTATTCTGTGTGACTGTACCCTAGTCCTGTATACTGTGTGACTGTACCCTACTCCTGTATTCTGTGTGACTGTACCCTTCTCCTGTATACTGTGTGACTGTACCCTTCTCCTGTATTCTGTGTGACTGTACCCTACTCCTGTATTCTGTGTGACTGTACCCTAGTCCTGTATACTGTGTGACTGTACCCTACTCCTGTATTCTGTGTGACTGTACCCTTCTCCTGTATTCTGTGTGACTGTACCCTACTCCTGTATTCTGTGTGACTGTACCCTAGTCCTGTATACTGTGTGACTGTACCCTACTCCTGTATTCTGTGTGACTGTACCCTTCTCCTGTATTCTGTGTGACTGTACCCTTCTCCTGTATTCTGTGTGACTGTACCCTAGTCCTGTATACTGTGTGACTGTACCCTACTCCTGTATTCTGTGTGACTGTACCCTTCTCCTGTATTCTGTGTGACTGTACCCTACTCCTGTATTCTGTGTGACTGTACCCTAGTCCTGTATACTGTGTGACTGTACCCTACTCCTGTATACTGTGCGACTGTACCCTACTCCTGTATACTGTGCGACTGTACCCTACTCCTGTATTCTGTGTGACTGTACCCTTCTCCTGTATTCTGTGTGACTGTACCCTTCTCCTGTATTCTGTGTGACTGTACCCTACTCCTGTATTCTGTGTGACTGTACCCTACTCCTGTATTCTGTGTGACTGTACCCTAGTCCTGTATACTGTGTGACTGTACCCCTCTCCTGTATACTCTGCGACTGTACCCTTCTGTGTACTGTGTGACTGTACCCTACTCCTGTATACTGTGTGACTGTACCCTACTCCTGTATTCTGTGTGACTGTACCCTACTCCTGTATTCTGTGTGACTGTACCCTACTCCTGTATTCTGTGTGACTGTACCCTTCTACTATACTGTGTTACTGCTCTGATCTCCTGTATACTGTGCGACCATACCAGTGTCCTCCATGTTGTCAGTCCTCCGGTCGGTATAGTGTTTTTCTCCATACAATGTGTTTTATCTGTTCATCCTATAGCTATAAGTGTATATATCACCTCCGCTGCATAGACGGCACTTCTGTACAGCTGTTATATATGTGGTGACCGTCACCTATGGGGGAGTCGTCAGTAGATCACTGTCAGTTTTACAGGATCATCTTCACAAGCTGCTGGCTTTAGCGCCCACCACTACCAACCGGCCTACAACTCCCGTGTCCCCCTGCGGGATATATTGTCCCAGAACGGCTTCCTCCTCCTCCTCCGCAGCTCAGTCCTGGTCGGATTGTTCTCAATACTCTTCAACTTTTTCTGTTCCGTTTCATTGATAAATCTGCGCTGCTGTTTTCCACATCACCCCGGATCTACAGTATGTCTACAGTTAGCGGGCAGGACAGTGGCAGCACCGAAGAGAACCCTGTGCCTACATGAGCATTGTATTGTGGGCGCCGGTGGAGTCATCAAGACATAACGGGGTTACCAGCAGTAAGATCTCCGCGCACATCCTGCCCGGCTGGCATAGAACGCCATCGCCGTCCATCTGGAACATTCCCCTCTTGGAATAATTGCACAGACCCTATTATCTGCTGTTGCTGGTGGGGACCAGAATGATAGATATTGGGAACCCACAACCTGTAGAACAGTGAATTAAGCTTCTAGGCAAGTAAGGGAACGCCTCCGACAAGCTGTATCCAATTATACTAATACTAGGGCATTATAGTCACACAACTATGTACAGACTGATCCAATCAGTAATGAATGTGAATGGTTTACGTAATTCACCTATTGTATATTTATCCGCAAAACCTGCTTGTATATTGGGAACACTTCCCCCGATTTATATTCTCCCGCTCCGGCCAGACATAATGCCGCTTTGCTTAACCGCGGCAGAAATCCCACCCTAAGCCAACAGGTGGTTCCGGTGCTCGCTACACGTTCTGTGCAGATCATACAAAGCCGGTAATAGCACAGCTTCCCTCTGCTGCTTCATTGCCGCCCTGTGTAACCATACTGCCCCCCACATGTGTAGAGGTTATGGGGGCGCTGCAGTAGCGAGGCGACCGTTATCATTTGCCTTGGTTCTAGGTGTTTATCAGTAACACAGGGGTAGATTTATTAAGCTCGGTGAAGTGATAAACTGTCTGTTTTTTATCACCGGCCAATCAGCTCCTACCATTGAAGCTACAGGCTTGGTTTTGAAAGATGACAGGTATGAGCTGATTGGCCGGTGATAAAGACCAGACAGCTTATCACTTCACCGAGATTAATAAATCTACCCCACAGTCCCTTAACCCCCTATTAACCACATTAGCATATAACGCCAGGTGACGCGGTGGGGCTTATTTATGACGTGCGTTGCGAAAGCTGCGCTAAAACAAGTACGCATGATGTCGATGTTGCCGCAGCTGCTTTTTCACACTTCTAGTTGATTTTGGAACCACAGCGGCGCCTGTTCCGCTCAGCTCGCAGGCGTCGCACGTGCACAAGATTTGGCCGTATGATGAATTGGGACAGTCTGCAGCCGCATAGCACCAGGCCTGTGCAATGTTCTGCAGGACTTTCCCACAAAGCCAACAGACTGTTCCCGTCACGCAGATGTTTTAATGATAATCTGCGAGTGTGAACGCCTGCGAACGATTTCACAAAACGTTTGGATTACACACCCCACAGCTTCCCCCGATCTCCAGTTGTGTCTACTCCTGTATTATAATGCTGATTTACTGTGGGGATGGCGCCGGCAGCCGCCATACTAGGGTGCATGGGGGGGGGGGGAGGTATTAACCATTCGCCCGTCATCAATAACCCTCATTGATATGTTTGTAGGGACGCTTGTATATAGGCTTCATGATAGATATGGGCAGCATCTGTCCACATGGTATAAATCTGTATATCTAAGTTAGATGCTGAGTGATTTGTGTATTAGACTCATACTGGTCCTATCATTACAAGAATAAAATATTAATGGAAATGATCTAGGATTCATTGTTGTCAATGGTTCCCTTATTCCTGGGGGGTGCGGCTGTTGGTGGGTCCACAGTTTGGGGGTTAAGGTGACAGTTAACCTGTTGCACCGCCGCAGATGGGTCCGTCTCCATTCATACCTTCCAGCTTGTAACAGCCCCTCCTGGGACTCGAGGGAAGCGCAGCTTGTAGGGGCCGGGTGGGAATTGGTTGCTCAAAACTAAATGCAGAACCAGCACCCCGTCAGTCTGCCAAATATCATCACATATGTGCTCGTACCCTACCGTGGTGCGAGACATCAGGCGGATATTACCTCTCAACACCCTGCACTTCAGTCTGACACACCGTAACACTGACCCACTCTGCCCCACTGGGAGGATTACCTGTATACTGCGTGTGGCTGAGGCTGTATACGGAGCAGACTGCGCTGAGTGATGGGATATGTAACACCTGTATACTGTGTGTGACTGAGGCTGTATACGGAGCAGACTGCGCTGAGTGATGGGATATGTGACACCTGTATACTGTGTGTGACTGAGGCTGTATATGGAGCAGACTGTGCTGAGTGATGTGATATGTGACACCTGTATACTGTGTGTGACTGAGGCTGTATACGGAGCAGACTGCGCTGAGTGATGGGATATGTGACACCTGTATACTGTGTGACTGAGGCTGTATACGGAGCAGACTGTGCTGAGTGATGTGATATGTGACACCTGTATACTGCGTGTGGCTGAGGCTGTATACGGAGCAGACTGCGCTGAGTGATATGATATGTGACATCTGTATACCGTGTGTGACTGAGGCAGTATACGGAGCAGACTGCACTGAGTGATGTGATCTGTGACACCTGTATACTGCGTGTGACTGAGGCTGTATATGGAGCAGACTGTGCTGAGTGATGTGACACCTGTATACTGTGTGACTGAGGCTGTATACGGAGCAGACTGCGCTGAGTGATGTGATATTTGACACCTGTATACTGTGTGTGACTGAGGCTGTATACGGAGCAGACTGCGCTGAGTGATGTGATATGTGACCCCTGTATACTGCGTGTGACTGAGGCTGTATACGGAGCAGACTGTGCTGAGTGATGTGATATGTGACACCTGTATACTGCATGTGGCTGAGGCTGTATACGGAGCAGGCTGCGCTGAGTGATGTGATATGTGACACCTGTATACTGCGTGTGACTGAGGCTGTATACGGAGCAGACTGCGCTGAGTGATGTGATATGTGACACCTGTATACCGTGTGTGACTGAGGCTGTATACGGAGCAGACTGCGCTGAGTGATGTGATATGTGACACCTGTATGCTGCGTGTGACTGAGGCTGTATATGGAGCTGAGTGATGTGATATGTGACACATGTATACTGCGTGTGATTGAGGCTGTATACGGAGCAGACTGCGCTGAGTGATGTGATATGTGACACCTGTATACTGCGTGTGACTGAGGCTGTATACGGAGCAGACTGCGCTGAGTGATGTGATATGTGACACCTGTATACTGCGTGTGACTGAGGCTGTATACGGAGCAGACTGCGCTGAGTGATGTGGTATGTGACACCTGTATACCGCGTGTGACTGAGGCTGTATACGGAGCAGACTGCGCTGAGTGATGTGATATGTGACACCTGTATGCTGCGTGTGACTGAGGCTGTATATGGAGCTGAGTGATGTGATATGTGACACATGTATACTGCGCGTGTAACTGAGGCTGTATACGGAGCAGACTGCGCTGAGTGATGGGATATGTAACACCTGTATACTGTGTGTGACTGAGGCTGTAAATGGAGCAGACTGTGATGTGATATGTGACACCTGTATACTGCGTGTGACTGGGGCTGTATACGGAGCAGACTGCGCTGAGTGATGTGATATGTGACACCTGTATACTGTGTGTTACTGAGGCTGTATACAGAGCAGACTGCGCTGAGTGATGGGATATGTGACACCTGTATACTGCATGTGGCTGAGGCTGTATACGGAGCAGACTGCGCTGAGTGATGTGATATGTGACACCTGTATACTGCATGTGGCTGAGGCTGTATACGGAGCAGACTGCGCTGAGTGATGTGATATGTGACACCTGTATACTGTGTGTGACTGAGGCTGTATACGGAGCAGACTGCGCTGAGTGATGTGATATGTGACACCTGTATACTGTGTGACTGAGGCTGTATACGGAGCAGACTGCGCTGAGTGATGGGATATGTGACACCTGTATACTGTGTGTGACTGAGGCTGTATACGGAGCAGACTGCGCTGAGTGATGGGATATGTGACACCTGTATACTGTGTGTGACTGAGGCTGTAAATGGAGCAGACTGTGATGTGATATGTGACACCTGTATACTGCGTGTGACTGGGGCTGTATACGGAGCAGACTGCGCTGAGTGATGTGATATGTGACACCTGTATACTGCATGTGGCTGAGGCTGTATACGGAGCAGAATGTGATGTGATATGTGACACCTGTATACTGCGTGTGACTGGGGCTATATACGGAGCAGACTGCGCTGAGTGATGTGATATGTGACACATGTATACTGCGTGTGGCTGAGGCTGTATACGGAGCAGACTGCGCTGAGTGATGTGATATGTGACACCTGTATACTGCGTGTGACTGAGACTGTATACGGAGCAGACTGCGCTGAGTGATGTGATATGTGATACCTGTATACAGTGTGTGACTGAGGCTGTATACGGAGCAGACTACGCTGAGTGATGTGATATGTGACACCTGTATACTGCGTGTGACTGAGGCTGTATACGGAGCAGACTGCGCTGAGTGATGTGATTTGTGACACCTGTATACTGCGTGTGACTGGGGCTGTATACGGAGCAGACTGCGCTGAGTGATGTGATATGTGACACCTGTGTACTGCGTGTGGCTGAGGCTGTATACGGAGCAGACTGCTCTGAGTGATGGGATATGTGACACCTGTATACTGCGTGTGACTGAGGCTGTATACGGAGCAGACTGCGCTGAGTGATGTGATATGTGACACCTGTATACCGCGTGTGACTGAGGCTGTATACGGAGCAGACTGCGCTGAGTGATGTGATCTGTGACACCTGTATACCGCGTGTGACTGAGGCTGTATACGGAGCAGACTGCGCTGAGTGATGTGATATGTGACACCTGTATACCGCGTGTGACTGAGGCTGTATACGGAGCAGACTGCGCTGAGTGATGGGATATGTGACACCTATATACTGCGTGTGACTGAGGCTGTATACGGAGCAGACTGCGCTGAGTGATGTGATATGTGACACCTGTATACCGTGTGTGACTGAGGCTGTATACGGAGCAGACTATGCTGAGTGATGTGACACCTGTATACTGTGTGTGACTGAGGCTGTAAATGGAGCAGACTGTGATGTGATATGTGACACCTGTATACTGCATGTGACTGGGGCTGTATACGGAGCAGACTGCGCTGAGTGATGTGATATGTGACACCTGTATACTGCATGTGGCTGAGGCTATATACGGAGCAGACTGTGATGTGATATGTGACACCTGTATACTGCGTGTGACTGGGGCTATATACGGAGCAGACTGCGCTGAGTGATGTGATATGTGACACATGTATACTGCGTGAGGCTGAGGCTGTATACGGAGCAGACTGCGCTGAGTGATGTGATATGTGACACCTGTATACCGCGTGTGACTGAGGCTGTATACGGAGCAGACTGCGCTGAGTGATGTGATCTGTGACACCTGTATACCGCGTGTGACTGAGGCTGTATACGGAGCAGACTGCGCTGAGTGATGTGATATGTGACACCTGTATACCGCGTGTGACTGAGGCTGTATACGGAGCAGACTGCACTGAGTGATGGGATATGTGACACCTGTATACTGCGTGTGACTGAGGCTGTATACGGAGCAGACTGCGCTGAGTGATGTGATATGTGACACCTGTATACTGCGTGTGACTGAGGCTGTATACGGAGCAGACTGCGCTGAGTGATGTGATATGTGACACCTGTATACTGCGTGTGACTGAGGCTGTATACGGAGCAGACTCCGCTGATTAATGTGATTTGTGACACCTGTATACTGCGTGTGACTGGGGCTGTATACGGAGCAGACTCCGCTGAGTAATGTGATTTGTGACACCTGTATACTGTGTGTGACTGAGGCTGTATACGGAGCAGACTATGCTGAGTGATGTGACGCCTGTATACTGTGTGTGACTGAGGCTGTATACGGAGCAGACTGCGCTGAGTGATGTGATATGTGACACCTGTATACTGCGTGTGACTGAGGCTGTATACGGAGCAGACTGCGCTGAGTGATGGGATATGTGACACCTGTATACTGCATGTGACTGGGGCTGTATACGGAGCAGACTGCGCTGAGTGATGTGATATGACACCTGTATACTGCATGTGGCTGAGGCTGTATACGGAGCAGACTGTGATGTGATATGTGACACCTGTATACTGCGTGTGACTGGGGCTATATACGGAGCAGACTGCGCTGAGTGATGTGATATGTGACACATGTATACTGCGTGAGGCTGAGGCTGTATACGGAGCAGACTGCGCTGAGTGATGTGATATGTGACACATGTATACTGCGTGTGACTGAGGCTGTATACGGAGCAGACTGCGCTGAGTGATGGGATATGTGACACCTGTATACTGCGTGTGACTGAGGCTGTATACGGAGCAGACTCCGCTGAGTAATGTGATTTGTGACACCTGTATACTGCGTGTGACTGGGGCTGTATACGGAGCAGACTGCGCTGAGTGATGTGATATGTGACACCTGTATACTGCGTGTGGCTGAGGCTGTATACGGAGCAGACTGCGCTGAGTGATGGGATATGTGACACCTGTATACTGCGTGTGACTGAGGCTGTATACGGAGCAGACTGCGCTGAGTGATGTGATATGTGACACCTGTATACTGCGTGTGACTGAGGCTGTATACGGAGCAGACTGCGCTGAGTGATGTGATATGTGACACCTGTATACCGCGTGTGACTGAGGCTGTATACGGAGCAGACTGCGCTGAGTGATGTGATATGTGACACCTGTATACCGCGTGTGACTGAGGCTGTATACGGAGCAGACTGCGCTGAGTGATGGGATATGTGACACCTGTATACCGCGTGTGACTGAGGCTGTATACGGAGCAGACTGCGCTGAGTGAAGTGATATGTGATACCTGTATACTGCGTGTGACTGAGGCTGTTTACGGAGCAGACTGTGCTGAGTGATGGGATATGTGACACCTGTATACCGTGTGTGACTGAGGCTGTATACGGAGCAGTCTGCGCTGAGTGATGTGATATGTGACACCTGTATACCGTGTGTGACTGAGGCTGTATACGGAGCAGACTGTTCTGAGTGATGTGATATGTGACACCTGTATACCGCGTGTGACTGAGGCTGTATACAGAGAAGACTGTGCTGAGTGATAGGATGTGACACCTGTATACTGCGTGTGACTGAGGCTGTATACGGAGCAGACTGCGCTGAGTGATGTGATGTGTGACTGAGGCTGTATACGGAGCAGACTGCGCTGAGTGATGTGATATGTGACACCTGTATACCGTGTGTGACTGAGGATGTATACGGAGCAGACTGTGCTGAGTGATGGGAAATGTGACACCTGTATACTGCGTGTGACTGAGGCTGTATACGGAGCAGACTCCGCTGAGTAATGTGATTTGTGACACCTGTATACTGCGTGTGACTGAGGCTGTATACGGAGCAGACTATGCTGAGTGATGTGACGCCTGTATACTGTGTGTGACTGAGGCTGTATACGGAGCAGACTGCGCTGAGTGATGTGATATGTGACACCTGTATACTGCGTGTGACTGAGGCTGTATACGGAGCAGACTGCGCTGAGTGATGGGATATGTGACACCTGTATACTGCATGTGACTGGGGCTGTATACGGAGCAGACTGCGCTGAGTGATGTGATATGACACCTGTATACTGCATGTGGCTGAGGCTGTATACGGAGCAGACTGCGCTGAGTGATGTGACACCTGCATACTGTGTGTGACTGAGGCTGTATACGGAGCAGACTGCTCTGAGTGAATGGATATGTGACACCTGTATACTGCGTGTGACTGAGGCTGTATACGGAGCAGACTGCACTGAGTGATGGGATAAGTGACACCTGTATACTGCGTGTGGCTGAGGCTGTATACGGAGCAGACTGCGCTGAGTGATGTGATATGTGACACCTGTATACCGCGTGTGACTGAGGCTGTATACGGAGAAAACTGCGCTGAGTGATGGGATATGTGACACCTGTGTACTGCGTGTGACTGAGGCTGTATACGGAGCAGACTACGCTGAGTGATGTGATATGTGACACCTGTATACTGCATGTGGCTGAGGCTGTATACGGAGCAGGCTGCGCTGAGTGATGTGATATGTGACACCTGTATACTGCGTGTGACAGGCTGTATACGGAGCTGACTGCGCTGAGTGATGTGATATGTGACGCCTGTATACTGCATGTGACTGAGGCTGTATACGGAGCAGACTGCACTGAGTGATGTGATCTGTGACACCTGTATACCGCATGTGACTGAGGCTGTATACGGAGCTGACTGTGCTGAGTGATGGGATATGTGACACCTGTATACTGCATGTGACTGAGGCTGTATACTGAGCAGACTGAGCTGAGTGATGTGATATCTGACACCTGTATACTGCGTGTGACTGTGGCTGTATACGGAGCAGACTGCGCTGAGTGATGTGATATGTGACACCTGTATACTGTGTGTGACTGAGGCTGTATACGGAGCAGACTGCGCTGAGTGATGGGATTTGTGACACCTGTATACTGTGTGTGACTGAGGCTGTATACGGAGCAGACTGCGCTGAGTGATGGGATATGTGACACCTGTATACCGCGTGTGACTGAGGCTGTATACGGAGCAGACTGCGCTGAGTGATGTGATGTGTGACACCTGTATACCGCGTGTGACTGAGGCTGTATACGGAGCTGACTGTGCTGAGTGATGGGATATGTGACACCTGTATACTGCATGTGACTGGGACTGTATACGGAGCAGACTGCGCTGAGTGATGGGATATGTGACACCTGTATACTGCGTGTGACTGAGGCTGTATACGGAGCAGACTGCGCTGAGTGATGGGATATGTGACACTGTATACCGCGTGTGACTGAGGCTGTATACGGAGCAGACTGCGCTGAGTGATGGGATATGTAACACCTGTATACTGTGTGACTGAGGCTGTATATGGAGCAGACTGCGCTGAGTGATGTGATATGTGACACCTGTATACTGTGTGTTACTGAGTCTGTATACAGAGCAGACTGCGCTGAGTGATGGGATATGTGACACCTGTATACCGCGTGTGACTGAGGCTGTATACGGAGCAGACTGCGCTGAGTGATGTGATATGTGATACCTGTATACTGCGTGTGACTGAGGCTGTATACGGAGCAGACTGCGCTGAGTGATGTGATATGTGACACCTGTATACCACGTGTGACTGAGTCTGTATACAGAGCAGACTGCGCTGAGTGATGGGATATGTGACACCTGTATACCGCGTGTGACTGAGGCTGTATACGGAGCAGACTGCGCTGAGTTATGTGATGTGTGACACCTGTATACCGCGTGTGACTGAGGCTGTATACGGAGCAGACTGTGCTGAGTTATTGGATATGTGACACCTGTATACCGCATGTGACTGAGGCTATATACGGAGCAGACTGCGCTGAGATCATAGATATGTGACACCTGTATACTGCGTGTGACTGAGGCTGTATATGGAGCAGACTGCGCTGAGTGATGGGATATGTGACACCTGTATACCGCGTGTGACTGAGGCTGTATACGGAGCAGACTGCGCTGAGTGATGTGATGTGTGACACCTGTATACCGCGTGTGACTGAGGCTGTATACGGAGCTGACTGTGCTGAGTGATGGGATATGTGACACCTGTATACTGCATGTGACTGGGACTGTATACGGAGCAGACTGCGCTGAGTGATGGGATATGTGACACCTGTATACTGCGTGTGACTGAGGCTGTATACGGAGCAGACTGCGCTGAGTGATGGGATATGTGACACTGTATACCGCGTGTGACTGAGGCTGTATACGGAGCAGACTGCGCTGAGTGATGGGATATGTAACACCTGTATACTGTGTGACTGAGGCTGTATATGGAGCAGACTGCGCTGAGTGATGTGATATGTGACACCTGTATACTGTGTGTTACTGAGTCTGTATACAGAGCAGACTGCGCTGAGTGATGGGATATGTGACACCTGTATACCGCGTGTGACTGAGGCTGTATACGGAGCAGACTGCGCTGAGTGATGTGATATGTGATACCTGTATACTGCGTGTGACTGAGGCTGTATACGGAGCAGACTGCGCTGAGTGATGTGATATGTGACACCTGTATACCACGTGTGACTGAGTCTGTATACAGAGCAGACTGCGCTGAGTGATGGGATATGTGACACCTGTATACCGCGTGTGACTGAGGCTGTATACGGAGCAGACTGCGCTGAGTTATGTGATGTGTGACACCTGTATACCGCGTGTGACTGAGGCTGTATACGGAGCAGACTGTGCTGAGTTATTGGATATGTGACACCTGTATACCGCATGTGACTGAGGCTATATACGGAGCAGACTGCGCTGAGATCATAGATATGTGACACCTGTATACTGCGTGTGACTGAGGCTGTATATGGAGCAGACTGAGATCATAGATAGGTAAGTAATAACCCCGGACTATCTATAAATTGGCCTAATGAAAGTCATTGCCTAATGCCTCCACCTGGAATGTACCAGAGAATGAATTGATTCTCTTTGCCACGCCCACTGCGCCTTGATTGCCACCCAGGGACCAACGCTTCAGGCAGATTTCTGGATTACAGCTAATGTTTCAGTTTAGTGTTTGTATTCTGGAATCCTGCCAAGAAGTCCAATCTTGGTACGGATCCAGCATTGTTCTGGTTGGGGCGGGTGCTGCCTGCGATTTAATAATGCACATTGATAGATACAGTGTGATAATCTACACACTTGTACAATCTGCATGAGATCCAGATGAGATTACAAGGTACTTGTGGAGTATCACGGCTCCCACAATGTCCATCGCATGCTAAATAATCGCATGCAATCAAATCGCATGCGATGCGATGCGATCGCATGCGATTTTGCACTGAAATGCATCCAAATGCATTGAAATGTGTAGCAAACATGTTAAATGCCCCCAAATGTCATTTTTCAGAGTGTACCACCCCCACTATCAACGCCAACCCGAAGCGTGGCGAGCATAGCGCTACGCGTCCTACGACCTTTTCATACCCCCACTATCCACGTCGGCGTGGAGATGAGAATAGAAAGTGTGGCGAGCACAGCGAGCCACCAAGCCCGAAGCATGGCGAGCGCACAGGTATCCGCGTCCCCTCGCGGGCTTCACAGGTGTCCGCGTCCCCTCGCGGGGCTCGCTACGCTTCGGGCTCAGTGGCTCGCTGCGCTCGCCACACTTTCTATTCTCAACTCCACGCCGACGTGGATAGTGGGGGTGTGAAAAGGTCGTAGGACGCGTACCGCCGCGCTCGCCACGCTTCGGGTTGGCGTTGATAGTGGGGTGGTACACTCTGAAAAATGACATTTGGGGGCATTTAACATGTTTGCTACACATTTCAATGCATTTGGATGCATTTCAGTGCAAAAATGCATGCGATCGCATCGCATGCGATTTGATTGCATGCGATGCGATTTAAAAAAAATATAGCTAAAAAACGGTAAAAATCGCATCTCATCGCATGCCATCTCATGCCACTACATATGGCATGCGATGGGAGCCGTGATAATCCACAAGTACCGATTACAATTTAGACTATATAGTGCAGATCTGCACTATATAGTCTATGCAGCCAAGACTTTCTGGCTGCGATACGGGAGCGCGCATTGGGAGCGCATCTGGATCGCATGGGATAAAACCCATACAATCTGGATGAGATCCAGATGAGATTTTGACTATATAGTCAAAATCTCATCTGGATCTCATGCAGATTGTACAAGTGTGTATACAGCATAAGATCCCTACAATAACCCAGACACAGGACAGCAGATGGGGGCACATGTTTATATTGTACGTGTCGTACCACGGGTGCTAGTGGTAATTGGACTTTTTCATCCACGCCTGCAGTGACTTATTACTGGGGTCCATGCATTTCTGCTGGTTGTCCACGTGCAACCTGTAGAAGAGAGAACGGTATACTCACTGCTCAGCGAAAGTCGTATATGGCTGTCACAGGGGGCAATTCAGTAAGTAACATTCAGACAGAATCACAGAACTATTTAAGCGGCCCACAAACATTATCATCCATATACGGTATATAGCACCAATATATTCTGCAAGGACGTGGAATCGGGAATAGCACCAAGCGAACATACAAATCCCGTAACTAACAAAGACACAAACAGCACTCCTAGAGATCACAATCTAAAAGTAGACTAAATCAATATACTAATGGTATGGGGTATACAGCGCACCTGGAAAGTATTTTGTTATGTTTCCATACCTCCCAACATGCCCCTCTCCAGGAGGGACGCAATGCTCCATACCCCCCAGCATGCCCCTCTCTAGGAGGGACGCAATGCTCCATACCTCCCAGCATGCCCCTCTCCAGGAGGGACACAGTGCTCCATACCTCCCAGCATGCCCCTCTCCAGGAGGGACGCAATGCTCCATACCTCCCAGCATGCCCCTCTCCAGGAGGGACGCAATGCTCCATACCCCCCAGCATGCCCCTCTCCAGGAGGGACGCAATGCTCCATACCCCCCAGCATGCCCCTCTCCAGGAGGGACGCAATGCTCCATACCTCCCAGCATGCCCCTCTCCAGGAGGGACACAGTGCTCCATACCTCCCAGCATGCCCCTCTCCAGGAGGGACGCAATGCTCCATACCTCCCAGCATGCCCCTCTCCAGGAGGGACGCAATGCTCCATACCTCCCAGCATGCCCCTCTCCAGGAGGGATGCAATGCTCCATACCTCCCAGCATGCCCCTCCCCAGGAGGGACGCAATGCTCTGTTGCTGGATTTCCCCCTGATTGTATTATTGCTTACAAAGGAATTCTCATCCTCTCCTAAGTCACTCTGCATCCCTCTGCCATCACTCCTGTCACCCTCTACCACCCCCTGCCTCCCTCTCTCTCTGTAACCCACTGCCTCTCCCTAGTCACCCAATGCCACCCTTTGTCTCTCTGCCATACCCGTCACTCTGACACCTCTGTCATTGTCTGCCACCCCATCACACACTGCCTCTTCCTAGTCACCCTCTGCATCTACTAGCCAGCTACTGTCTTAACCTCTCTCCCACTGTCACTCTTTGCCTATCCCTGCCTCCCACTGTCTCTCGCTTTCATTCACTGACTCTCCAGTCTCACTGGGGCCCATACAATGCGATCTGGGCGGAATATTACCGCCCAGGATCGCATTGTAAAATGCGATCATATCGGGGCAATTTATCAATATTAAGGGCGCAGGGACAGGGCGCGGGTCCCTGCGAAGCCCTAACCTGGAAGCCGGGAGGTCAGCGCATGTGCGGTTATGCGCTGACCCCCCTAACCGCACTGCCCTGCTCGGGCAGTGCGAAGTGTAGCCATAGGCTACAATCGGCTATCGCCACATTACAATGGCGATAGCCCAGGGCAGCGATGCCGGGCTGCCCGATGTTGATACATCGGGCAGCTTCGCATCCCCCATAGAAACCTATGGGTGATGCGGCCGGCGGCACTGCAGGGAGGATCGCAGTAGGGATCGGAGATCCCTGCTGCGGTCCCCTTTAATACATTTGGGGGATAATAAATATTTGCGGTGAACCCCCGAAAATGGATGTTTTCGGGGGAATTAACCGCAAATATTGCTTGATTAAATGCGGCCCAATGTCTCTTCCTGCTACACTCTGCCTCCCCATCACCCTCTTTCACTCACTGCCTCTCCAGTCTCTCACTGTCTCTTCCTGCTACACTCTGCCTCCCCATCACCCTCTTTCACTCACTGCCTCTCCAGTCTCTCACTGTCTCTTCCTGCTACACTCTGCCTCCCCATCACCCTCTTTCACTCACTGCCTCTTATCTGTACCTCTCTACCTGCTCCCTGCCACCCTCTGTCTACCCCTGTCACTTACTGCCTCCCTGTCATCCCCACAGCCTTCACAGCAGGTATAAACGTTACCATTTGCATGAATATATTCTAAAACAAAAGGGTCTCCTTCACGTACTGTGTAAGGAATGATGTCACTTCTGCCTCCACAATGCTGCCATGGACGTGCTGTCTGCAGACCGCACTAGTGTGGTGACCATTCTGCGGTAACTTGCTGGGGTCCCAGAGCAGAATAGTGGGAGACCCTGCAATAGACAATCACTCAGGCTGAAGGGATATACTGCAGGGAAATCATGAAGTTATTGAGGGTCTGCAGCTGAAGTGAAAGCCCCTCTCTGCTGTGCCATTGGTAGGCTGGGATTTGTAGTTCCACAACAATTGCAGAGCCGCAGGCTGCCCATCCCGCTGGTATCCGGATGGCGGATAAATACCATGGTCAATCACTAGAGGTCGATGGCGACTAGTTAGACGTCTACACTTGGTCATCTGCGTTACATAGACAGGG
The DNA here is from genome assembly GCF_055691185.1 of Crinia signifera. NCBI lineage: Eukaryota > Metazoa > Chordata > Amphibia > Anura > Myobatrachidae > Crinia > Crinia signifera. The sequence goes on along the minus strand of NC_139217.1, from coordinate 472,778,108 downwards.
AGACCAGATTGATGGGAGGAAAGCATTAATGGGGATCTGGTCGACGGTGGCAAGGCCGACACAGGTTTTTCATCTTTTTTTGGTGCCGAATGTCAGAGGGGTGCCCGTGGACACTGTGCCTAACTAGACACCATTGACCTCTAGTGGGCGACCATGGTATTGTGGTCTAGAACCCGTTAATCTATAACCATTTCTCCTGTAGAGAATGGCGCTGATATTTTTTTTCGCTTATTGCAGAGACTGTAAGTAGATAGTGCAGGCAGTGACAGTGTATTATTCCCAGTGACTACAGACGTCAGATGTGCAGCGTAATACCGGAGACAGGATCAGACCGGCACATTCCTCTGCCTCCCAGGGCGCAATCCTCACAAGTTCATATCTGTCTTCATTAATTATATGTGGGCGGATAATGTGTCAGTAATGAGCTTCCAAGGTGGTTATTGTTCTCTATGTTGGCATAACTTTAATTATTCTTCATACTGTTACTGTATGTATGGCTACGTGTAGGTATGGCTATGTGAATGTATGGCTATGGTGTATGTATGCTGTATGTATGGCTAAAGTGTATGTATGCTGTATGTATGGCTGTGGTGTATGCATGCTATATGTATGGCCATGGTGTAGGTATGGCTATGCTGAATGTATGGCTATGGTGTATGAATGCTGTATGTATGGCTATGGTGTATGTATGCTGTATGTATGGCTGTGGTGTATGCATGCTATATGTATGGCCATGGTGTAGGTATGGCTATGCTGAATGTATGGCTATGGTGTATGTATGCTGTATGTATGGCTATGGTGTATGCATGCTATATGTATGGCTTTGGTGTAGGTATGGCTATGCTGAATGTATGGCTATGGTGTATGTATGCTGTATGTATGGCTAAAGTGTATGTATGGCTATGAAGTATGTATGCTGTATGTATGGCTATGGTGTATGCATGCTATATGTATGGCCATGGTGTAGGTATGGCTATGCTGAATGTATGGCTATGGTGTATGTATGCTGTATGTATGGCTAAAGTGTATGTATGGCTATAAAGTATGTAGAAGAATACAAAAGTCAAAAGACAAAATTGCCTGTGACTGGAGAGCGCTTTAATCTGTTTTGCTTCCTTATAGCAGCCGCTTAGATGGGGTGGGTTGGTCCCCAAGAAAATCGAGGCAAAAAGAGAAGGGTTGTAAGCAGCACTAAATTAATAATGGGTGAATTATTTATGTTAAAAAATAATACATTTAATGTGATACAAATTAATAAAATAATGGCAATGGATATACATTTAAAAACAATAAAAAAATAGTTAATCCAGATCCCACGTGGTTGGGAATGTCCACAATTGAAATATGTATGACCTGTACTGTCGTAAGTAACAAGACATTGGTTCCCCCGGCACACTGAATAGTTTTAGCAACCAATCTTGAATACTACATGATAATAGAATTCAGAGATATTGGTTACATATACCTGCGCAGGTGTATGCTATGCCCCCAAGCCGCGTCAAGGCTTCTCTGTATATTGGGGGTCCCTACCGCTATATCTAGGTGCAGGGTGCGGCACCCCAAAAACTATCATAAGCTGGGAAGCCCAGTGCGGCATGCCAGTGATATACTAAGTGTTAATAATTAGTGATAGGAAGCCGAAGCTATACATAAAGAGAGAGATAAATTAAATGTAGTAAAATGAGAGAGATAGTGTTAGTGAGGGAAAAGTGTTAATAGAATGTCAGGGCATGCCGCACTAAAGCCACCCAGCCCAACCAGTCCAGGAGCACCGCACCCCACACCACTGTTACCCTAAATTGGGTCTACAATTAGTCAGCAAGAAGCCACATGATAATGGCTCCTAACTTGGTATATCTGAACTAAGAGCTACCTACCTTGGATCAACCCCAGACTACTCCATGTGGCATATCAGGACATGCATCTCCGCCTAATGCAAGTTCCTCTCTGCCTCTCACAACATACATACAGATAGTGGTAGATGCTCAAATTAGTTCAGTAAAACTTTTCAGGTGCATGAGGGAGGGGTTAATACTTAGTAAGTAACAAGACATTGGTTCCCCTGGCATATCATACACCTGCGCAGGTATATGTAACCAATATCTCTGAATTCTATTCTCATGTAGTGTTCTAGATTGGTTACTAGCATTACTCAGTGTGCCGGGGGAACCAATGTCTTGTTACTTACTAAGTATTATTATTGCTTACAAAGGAATTCTCATCCTCTCCTAAGTCACTCTGCATCCCTCTGCCATCACTCCTGTCACCCTCTACCACCCCCTGCCTCCCTCTCTCTCTGTAACCCACTGCCTCTCCCTAGTCACCCAATGCCACCCTTTGTCTCTCTGCCATACCCGTCACTCTGACACCTCTGTCATTGTCTGCCACCCCATCACACACTGCCTCTTCCTAGTCACCCTCTGCATCTACTAGCCAGCTACTGTCTTAACCTCTCTCCCACTGTCACTCTTTGCCTATCCCTGCCTCCCACTGTCTCTCGCTTTCATTCACTGACTCTCCAGTCTCACTGGGGCCCATACAATGCGATCTGGGCGGAATATTACCGCCCAGGATCGCATTGTAAAATGCGATCATATCGGGGCAATTTATCAATATTAAGGGCGCAGGGACAGGGCGCGGGTCCCTGCGAAGCCCTAACCTGGAAGCCGGGAGGTCAGCGCATGTGCGGTTATGCGCTGACCCCCCTAACCGCACTGCCCTGCTCGGGCAGTGCGAAGTGTAGCCATAGGCTACAATCGGCTATCGCCACATTACAATGGCGATAGCCCAGGGCAGCGATGCCGGGCTGCCCGATGTTGATACATCGGGCAGCTTCGCATCCCCCATAGAAACCTATGGGTGATGCGGCCGGCGGCACTGCAGGGAGGATCGCAGTAGGGATCGGAGATCCCTGCTGCGGTCCCCTTTAATACATTTGGGGGATAATAAATATTTGCGGTGAACCCCCGAAAATGGATGTTTTCGGGGGAATTAACCGCAAATATTGCTTGATTAAATGCGGCCCAATGTCTCTTCCTGCTACACTCTGCCTCCCCATCACCCTCTTTCACTCACTGCCTCTCCAGTCTCTCACTGTCTCTTCCTGCTACACTCTGCCTCCCCATCACCCTCTTTCACTCACTGCCTCTCCAGTCTCTCACTGTCTCTTCCTGCTACACTCTGCCTCCCCATCACCCTCTTTCACTCACTGCCTCTTATCTGTACCTCTCTACCTGCTCCCTGCCACCCTCTGTCTACCCCTGTCACTTACTGCCTCCCTGTCATCCCCACAGCCTTCACAGCAGGTATAAACGTTACCATTTGCATGAATATATTCTAAAACAAAAGGGTCTCCTTCACGTACTGTGTAAGGAATGATGTCACTTCTGCCTCCACAATGCTGCCATGGACGTGCTGTCTGCAGACCGCACTAGTGTGGTGACCATTCTGCGGTAACTTGCTGGGGTCCCAGAGCAGAATAGTGGGAGACCCTGCAATAGACAATCACTCAGGCTGAAGGGATATACTGCAGGGAAATCATGAAGTTATTGAGGGTCTGCAGCTGAAGTGAAAGCCCCTCTCTGCTGTGCCATTGGTAGGCTGGGATTTGTAGTTCCACAACAATTGCAGAGCCGCAGGCTGCCCATCCCGCTGGTATCCGGATGGCGGATAAATACCATGGTCAATCACTAGAGGTCGATGGCGACTAGTTAGACGTCTACACTTGGTCATCTGCGTTACATAGACAGGGAGACCAGATTGATGGGAGGAAAGCATTAATGGGGATCTGGTCGACGGTGGCAAGGCCGACACAGGTTTTTCATCTTTTTTTGGTGCCGAATGTCAGAGGGGTGCCCGTGGACACTGTGCCTAACTAGACACCATTGACCTCTAGTGGGCGACCATGGTATTGTGGTCTAGAACCCGTTAATCTATAACCATTTCTCCTGTAGAGAATGGCGCTGATATTTTTTTTCGCTTATTGCAGAGACTGTAAGTAGATAGTGCAGGCAGTGACAGTGTATTATTCCCAGTGACTACAGACGTCAGATGTGCAGCGTAATACCGGAGACAGGATCAGACCGGCACATTCCTCTGCCTCCCAGGGCGCAATCCTCACAAGTTCATATCTGTCTTCATTAATTATATGTGGGCGGATAATGTGTCAGTAATGAGCTTCCAAGGTGGTTATTGTTCTCTATGTTGGCATAACTTTAATTATTCTTCATACTGTTACTGTATGTATGGCTACGTGTAGGTATGGCTATGTGAATGTATGGCTATGGTGTATGTATGCTGTATGTATGGCTAAAGTGTATGTATGCTGTATGTATGGCTGTGGTGTATGCATGCTATATGTATGGCCATGGTGTAGGTATGGCTATGCTGAATGTATGGCTATGGTGTAAGAATGCTGTATGTATGGCTATGGTGTATGTATGCTGTATGTATGGCTGTGGTGTATGCATGCTATATGTATGGCCATGGTGTAGGTATGGCTATGCTGAATGTATGGCTATGGTGTATGTATGCTGTATGTATGGCTATGGTGTATGCATGCTATATGTATGGCTTTGGTGTAGGTATGGCTATGCTGAATGTATGGCTATGGTGTATGTATGCTGTATGTATGGCTAAAGTGTATGTATGGCTATGAAGTATGTATGCTGTATGTATGGCTATGGTGTATGCATGCTATATGTATGGCCATGGTGTAGGTATGGCTATGCTGAATGTATGGCTATGGTGTATGTATGCTGTATGTATGGCTAAAGTGTATGTATGGCTATAAAGTATGTAGAAGAATACAAAAGTCAAAAGACAAAATTGCCTGTGACTGGAGAGCGCTTTAATCTGTTTTGCTTCCTTATAGCAGCCGCTTAGATGGGGTGGGTTGGTCCCCAAGAAAATCGAGGCAAAAAGAGAAGGGTTGTAAGCAGCACTAAATTAATAATGGGTGAATTATTTATGTTAAAAAATAATACATTTAATGTGATACAAATTAATAAAATAATGGCAATGGATATACATTTAAAAACAATAAAAAAATAGTTAATCCAGATCCCACGTGGTTGGGAATGTCCACAATTGAAATATGTATGACCTGTACTGTCGTAAGTAACAAGACATTGGTTCCCCCGGCACACTGAATAGTTTTAGCAACCAATCTTGAATACTACATGATAATAGAATTCAGAGATATTGGTTACATATACCTGCGCAGGTGTATGCTATGCCCCCAAGCCGCGTCAAGGCTTCTCTGTATATTGGGGGTCCCTACCGCTATATCTAGGTGCAGGGTGCGGCACCCCAAAAACTATCATAAGCTGGGAAGCCCAGTGCGGCATGCCAGTGATATACTAAGTGTTAATAATTAGTGATAGGAAGCCGAAGCTATACATAAAGAGAGAGATAAATTAAATGTAGTAAAATGAGAGAGATAGTGTTAGTGAGGGAAAAGTGTTAATAGAATGTCAGGGCATGCCGCACTAAAGCCACCCAGCCCAACCAGTCCAGGAGCACCGCACCCCACACCACTGTTACCCTAAATTGGGTCTACAATTAGTCAGCAAGAAGCCACATGATAATGGCTCCTAACTTGGTATATCTGAACTAAGAGCTACCTACCTTGGATCAACCCCAGACTACTCCATGTGGCATATCAGGACATGCATCTCCGCCTAATGCAAGTTCCTCTCTGCCTCTCACAACATACATACAGATAGTGGTAGATGCTCAAATTAGTTCAGTAAAACTTTTCAGGTGCATGAGGGAGGGGTTAATACTTAGTAAGTAACAAGACATTGGTTCCCCTGGCATATCATACACCTGCGCAGGTATATGTAACCAATATCTCTGAATTCTATTCTCATGTAGTGTTCTAGATTGGTTACTAGCATTACTCAGTGTGCCGGGGGAACCAATGTCTTGTTACTTACTAAGTATTAACCCCTCCCTCATGCACCTGAAAAGTTTTACTGAACTAATTTGAGCATCTACCACTATCTGTATGACCTGTACTGTCCTCACAGTCAATGGTACCTATGAAGGGCAAGGTCCAAAAAGAATGGTGACCCTTGTAGGATGAGTGTGATGGTTGAGGGAGTGGCTGATGTTGGAGCCAGACTTCTACCTCACCGCCGTTTGTATCCAATTTAGGGAAATGTTTAGGCTGTGGAAGTCCAGGAAAGGAGGATCTTGTGTTCAGACAGGTATAGAGATAAAGTCCAATAAAACACCACGGTTCTGGAAAAAAAAATAGCCGACACCTTGATAAAGCTGGCGGCAGCCCAGTGAAACGCGTTGGTGGTGCTATTTTTTTTTCCTGAACCGTGGTGTTTTATTGGACTTTATCTGTATACCTGCAGTGGCAAATGCAGGATTTTCAGAAGGGGGTTTCCAGAGGGGCGGAGCAAAGCACGGAGATGGACACTTAGGTGACCCAGTATATGCTGGGTCAGTTAAAGTATTATAGATAGACCAAATGTATAATAATAATAATAATATATAGATACACACACGGGCGTCAACAGCAGTGCAGACCCCTGGGCATAGCAATGTATTGGGGCCCCTACCGATCCTCCAGCGGTAGGGGTGTGGGAAGCTTTGGTTTCCCACGGGTGGTAGGGGGTGTTATATAAACCGCTCAGCATGTAGGGCCTGGATCAGTAATTTCCGCTAATTACCCCTTTACTGCACAGATGGTGGGAGATGGGGTGGGAGAAGGGGGCATTGGGCTGAATGAAGGGGCCCTGATACATAACTTCCAGGGTGGTAGAGGATGTTTAATATGCAGAGGAGGGGTGTATAGTGGAGTGGGCTTATTATTCATAATTTTCTGGTGGGAGGACAGCTTGCTTGACTACAGATATCTCCAGTTCCCAGAAATAGATTTCTTAGCTTTTAATGGAATTAAAAACTAGAGAATCCCACCTACCAAATGGTATTGGGGACTAGGGGATCAGAATTCAGGAGGCAGAGCAATCTGCCAACGAGTATATAAAACTACATACCAGGTGTGTGGAGCTGGAGCAGTAACCAGCTGCTGGAAGGCTGATACAGTATCTCTGGTTCTGGGCACAGTAGAGACAAGCTGCTAGTGTCCATCAAAGGGGGAGAGTCCCAGCTTTTGGAATATATCCTCAGAAAAACTCTACGTCAGACAGAATCTGAAATATCTGACTGGGAATAGCAATTAACAGGCTTGGATGGGGACCACTGTTTTGAAGTCAGATATCTCCGGTTCCCAAGGGCCGATTTTTAAAATTCTTGTACCTATGGAAAGAGGGGACCCTCAGCTTTCAGGCTAGGGCCCTTATACTCCTGGGGTGGTTTCTGGGTACTCAGAAACCCCCCTGCGTGCGCTACACGACCTGTCTGAACACAAGATCCTCCTTTCCTGGACTTCCACAGCCTAAACATTTCCCTAAATTGGATACAAACGGCGGTGAGGTAGAAGTTGGGCTCCACCTTCAGCCACTCCCTCAACCATCACACTCATCCTACAAGGGTCACCATTCTTTTTGGACCTTGCCCTTCATAGGTACCATTGACTGTGAGGACAGTACAGGTCATAAATATTTCGATTGTGGACATTCCCAACCACGTGAGATCTGGATTAACTATTTTTTATTGTTTTTAAATGTATATCCATTGCCATTATTTTATTCATTTGTATCACATTAAATGTATTATTTTTTAACATAAATGATTCACCCATTATTAATTTAGCGCTGCTTACAACCCTTCTCTTTTTGCTATGAAGTATGTATGCTGTATGTATGGCCATGGTGTAGGTATGGCTATGCTGAATGTATGGCTATGGTGTAAGTATGGCTACGGTGTATGTATGGCTATATTGTAAGTATGGCTATGCTGTATGTATGGCTCTGGTGTATTTATGGCTACACTGTAGGTATGGCTACGAAGTAGGTATGGTTACACTGTATGTATGGCTACACTGTAGGTATGGCTATGGTGTATGTAATGCTATGCTGTAGGTAGGGCTATGGTGCATGTATGGCTACGGTGCATGTATGGCTACGCTGTATGTATGTCTAAGTTCTATGTATGGCTATGCTGTATGTATGCTGTATGTATGGCTGTGGTGTATGTATGGCTATGCTGTAGGTATGGCTATTCTGTATGTATGGCTATGCTGTAGGTATGTCTACGCTGTATGTATGGCTATGCTGTAGGTATGGCTATGGCCCCCAGAATCGGAGTTCCTGGACCTGTTTTACCAGAAAAATAGTACTGGGTGTAGGTATGGCTATGCTGCAGGTATGGCTATGGTGTATGTATGGCTACAGTGTATGTATGGCTCTGCTGTATGTATGGCTATGCTGTAGGTATGGCTACGCTGCAGGTATGGCTACGGTGTATGTATGGCTACGGTGTATGTATGGCTACCCTGTATGTATGCTGTATGTATGGCTATGGTGTATGTATGGCTACCCTGTAGGTATGGCTATGGTGTATGTATGGCTACGGTGTAGGTATGGCTATGGTGTAGGTATGGCTACGCTGTAGGTATGGCTATGTGTATGTATGGCTGCGCTGTATGTATGACTATGCTGTATGTATGGTTACGGTGTAGGTATGGCTATGTTGTAGGTATGGCTACACTGTAGGTATGGCTATGGCACACAGAAATGGAGTTCCTGGAAATATTTTAAAAGAAAGATAGTATTGGGTGTATGTATGGCTATGCTGTATATATGGCTATCCTGTATGTATGGCTATGGTGTATGTATGCTGTATGTATGGCTATGGTGTAGGTATGGCTTTGGTGTACATATGGCTATGCTGTACGTATGGCTATGGTTTATGTATGGCTATGGTGTATGTATGGCTATCCTGTATGTATGGCTATGGTGTATGCATGCTGTATGTATGGCTATAGTGTAGGTATGGCTATGCTGTACGTATGGCTATGGTTTATGTATGGCTATGGTGTATGTATGGCTACGCTGTAGGTATGGCTATGGTGTAGGTATGGCTTCGCTGTATGTATGGCTAAAGTGTATCTATGGCTATGCTGTATGTATCGATATGGTGTAGGTATGGCTAAGCTACAAATATATGGCTATGCTGTATGCATGGCTGTGGTGTATGTATGGCTTTGCTGTATGTATGGCTAAGGTGAATGTATGGCTATGGTGTAGCCGTGTAGGTATGGCTATGTTATATATTTGGCTATGCTGTATGTATGCTGTTTGTATGGCTATAGTATATGTATGGCTATGCTGTAGGTATGCTGTATCTATGGCTATGGTGTAGGTATGGCTATGCTATATGTATGCTGTATGTATGGCTATGGTTTATGTATGGCTATAGTGGCTATGCTGTAGGTATACTGTATGTATGACTATGGTGTAGGGATGGCTATGCTATATATTTGGCTATGCTGTATGTATGGCTATGCTGTAGGTATGGCTATGATGAATGTATGGCTATGATGGCTATGCTGTAGGTATGGCTTCGCTGTATGTATGGCTATGCTGTATATGTATGGCTATGGTGTAGGTATGGCTATGCTATATATATATATATATATATATATATATATATATATATATATATGGCTATGCTGTATGTATGCCGTATGTATGGCTATGGTGTAGGTATGGCTGTGGTGTGTGTATGGCTACACTGTAGGTATGGCTACGGTGTATGTATGGCTATGGTGTAGGTATGGCTATGTTATATATTTGGCTATGCTGTATGTATGCTGTACGTATGGCTATGGTTTATGTATGGCTATAGTGTACATATGGGTATGCTGTATGTATGACTATGGTGTAGGTATAGCTATGCTGTATGTATGGTGTATGTATGGCTATGGAGTAGGTATGGCTATTGTTTATGTATAGCTATAGTGTATGTATGGCTATGCTGTAGGTATGCTGTATGTATGGCTATGGTGTAGGTATGGCTATGGTTTATGTATAGCTATAGTGTATGTATGGCTATAGTGTATGTATGCTGTATGTATGGCTATGGAGTAGGTATGGCTATGGTTTATGTATAGCTATAGTGTATGTATGGCTATAGTGTATGTATGCTGTATGTATGGCTATGGAGTAGGTATGGCTATGGAGTAGGTATAGCTATAGTGTATATATGGCTATGGAGTAGGTATAGCTATAGTGTATGTATGGCTATGCTGTATGTATGCTGTATGTATGGCTATGGTGTAGGTATGGCTATGGTTTATGTATGGCTATAGTGTATGTATGGCTATAGTGTAGGTATTGTTACGATCCGCCTCCAGTGCAGTTTTACATATTCTGTGTGTAGTTTGTCTGTTTTCCCTGGATTCTGCTCCCTGGGTTTATTCCAGCCTGTGTGTGTGTTTACTCGCTGGTGGCCTCCAGTGGTCAGCCTGGGCCATTGCAGCTTACTTGCTGTGCTGTGTCATCAGGACTCAGGTGTGTCTTAATTAGGCTTCTAGCCTGCGGTGCTCACCTGTAGGCAATGTGTAATCAGCACCACATTGTGCTCTCTATATTAACCCTCTGGTTATTCAGTCCCATGCCGGGTATAGTTCTGTCCTGCATGTCCAGAGTGTTCCCGGTTCCTTGGCATTACCCCACCTGTCCAGTCTGTTGGTTCCCGTGTCCTGAGGCTTGTCCTGCCTGTCAAGCTCAGTTTGCCTCTCCAGTGAGTCTTCCTGGTTGTTCCAGTCTGTCTTGCTGTGCGTGTCTGGTCTCCGGTGGGTCCCGGATCTACTGCACCCTCCTACCCAGAGTCACCTGCTGCTTCTGTCCTGAGAACCTGTTACCATCCAGAGTGTTCCATACCTGTGAGGGAAGCAGTGGTGCCGTGGTCCGTGACAGTCCCGTCCGAGACACCCCTGTCACCGTGAGTCCGGGTGGGACGCCCTCCGGGGGTTCCCCCAGTATAACCGTTTACATTCCTGATTGTTCAGTGAGATTTTGTTATTTGTGCCAACTTTAGCATTGTTGCTATTCACCATTGGGTTATACCATCCTGGCCCTACTGTCATTTGTTGTTTTCTTTTAAGACCAATACGCATTGTTGCGTTTACCTGCGCTTCCCATAGTCAGGTCATTAGCAGGTTCACCACTGTGTAGGCATCTCCCTGTGTCATTCACTCAGCTGTGGTTCTGGGGTTCCCCGCCTTCATTGGGTCTAGCTAGTTTATCCCCTAGTTCTCTCCTGGCCTCGGCGGACGAGTTGTCCATACTTAAGACCTGCCTGTAGCGGAGTGGGGCGGACCTAATTCGCCCTTCAGCCGAGACGGGCCCAGGTGAAGCCTAGCCCTGCACTCGTCCGTCGATTCCAGGCGGAGGCAACAGAGTTAGGGTTGGCGGGGATACCCCCAGATCCTAACAGGTATGGCTATGGTTTATGTATAGCTATAGTGAATGTATGGCTATGGTGTAGGTATGCTGTAGGTATGGCTATGGTTTATGTATAGCTATAGTGTATGTATGGCTATGGTGTATGTATGCTGCATATATGGCTATGGTGTAGGTATGCTGTAGGTATGGCTATGGTGTAGGTATGGCTATGGTTTATGTGTAGCTGTATGTATGGCTATGGTGTAGTAGTAGTAGTAGTACGTTTATTTATAAGGCGCCACAAAGTGTCCGCAGCGCCGTACATAGCAAACAAAAAAAAAACAAATTACAAGGTAATGTACAGGGTGTGTAGAAATATACAGTATAAATAGGGGTATAGCTGGTAGAACTAAAATCAGCATCAGTTCAGAAGTTGGTGTCAAAATAGTTAAGGAGACCGAAGATGAAGTAGAGGAAGGGAAGAACAGGACAGGAGCACAGGTGAGGTAATGAGGTAGGGTGAGTACGTGAGGAAGGAGGGCCCTGCTCATAAGAGTTAACATACTAAAAATAGGTGGGTGGACGAACGAAATACAATAGGATAAGTAGGAACGGAGGGGAACGGAGGCAGGATAGGAGGATCAAAAGAGGTTAGGAGGAGGGATAGGCTAGTCGAAAAAAGTGGGTTTTGAGGGAACGCTTGAAGGAGGTAAGGGAATCAGATAGCCTGATGGGTGGCGGGAGGTTGTTTCAGTGCAGGGGGGCAGCGCGAGAGAAATCTTGGACACGGGAGTGGGAGGAGGTGATTAGGTGAGAGGTCAGTCGGCGGTCAGCGATGGAGCGAAGAGGACGGGAGGGAGTGTGGATAGAGATCAGTGAAGAGAGGTAGGGAGCTGTGGAGGAGGAGAGAGCCTTGTAGGTGGTGGTGAGGAGTTTAAAGAGAACTCGGAAAGGAATGGGGAGCCAGTGAAGAGATAAACAGAGGGGGGAGGCGGAGGTAGAGCGGCGGGAGAGGAAGATGAGCCTAGCAGCAGCGTTAAGAATGGATTGGAGAGGTGCGAGGCGGGTGAGAGGTAGCCCAGAGAGAAGGATGTTGCAGTAGTCAAGGCGGGAGATGACAAGAGAGTGAATGAGAATTTTGGTCGCGTCAGTGGAGAGGAATGGTCTGATGCGTGAGATGTTGCGTGGGTGAAAGCGGCAAGACTGTGAGAGAGCACGAATGTGGGGGGTGAAAGAGAGGGAGGAGTCAATGATGACACCGAGGCAGCGCGTTTGGTCGGTGGACGTGATCTCGGTTTCACCAATGCTGATGGAGATAGTGGGAGAAGAGGGGATGTTCGGGGGATGGAAGACTAGAAGTTCAGTTTTAGCCATGTTTAGTTTCAGGAAGCGTTGGGTCATCCAGGCTGAGATGGCCGTGAGGCATTCGGAGACCTTGGACAGAAGTGATGGGGATAAGTCGGGGGAGGAGAGATAGATTAGGGTATCATCAGCATAAAGGTGGTAATGAAAACCATAGGAGCTGATGAGGGTGCCCAGAGAGGTGGTGTAGAGGGAGAAGAGGAGAGGGCCAAGGACTGACCCTTGGGGAACACCGACTGGCTGGGGGGTAGTAGGAGAGGAGGAGCTCGGAGTGGAGACGGAGAAGGAGCGATCGGAGAGGTATGAGGTGAACCAGGAGAAGACCGTGCCAGTGATGCCAAAGGAGCGGAGGGTGTTGAGCAGGAGAGGGTGGTCAACAGTGTCAAAGGCAGCCGAATACAGGTACTGTATGGCTATGCTATATATATGGCTATGGTGTAGGTATGGCTATGGTTATGGTTTATGTATAGCTATAGTGTATGTATGGCTATGCTGTATGTATGCTGTATGTATGGCTATGCTGTAGGTATGGCTATGGAGCGCACGTTTGAGAGATTCATTTCTTATTGTCTATTTTGATTTACATAAGGAGTCATTTATTTCTTGAATGAAATGCAATTTGCACCATACTTTTCCGCAAAATAGGTGAGGCGACTGTGGGCCTGATTCAGAGCTGTGTGATTTGCTGCATACACTTGCAGCCTAGTGAACAAGTCAGCACCGCCCTGATGAAATTGGAGAGATCACTGCTGTGTCAGGGAGATCACTGCTGTGTCAGGGAGTCGGGGAGATCACTGCTGTGTCAGGGAGTCGGGGAGATCACTGCTGTGTTAGGGAGTCGGGGAGATCACTGCTGTGTCAGGGAGTCGGGGAGATCACTGCTGTGTCAGGGAATTGGGGAGATCGCTGCTGTGTCAGGGAGTCGGAGAGATCACTGCTGTGTCAGGGATTTGGGGAGATCACTGCTGTGTCAGGGAGTCGGGGAGATCACTGCTGTGTCAGGGAATTGGGGAGATCGCTGCTGTGTCAGGGAATTGGGGAGATCGCTGCTGTGTCAGGGAGTCGGAGAGATCACTGCTGTGTCAGGGAATTGGGGAGATCACTGCTGTGTCAAGGAATTGGGGAGATCACTGCTGTGTCAGGGAATTGGGGAGATCGCTGCTGTGTCAGGGAGTCGGAGAGATCACTGCTGTGTCAGGGAATTGGGGAGATCACTGCTGTGTCAGGGAATTGGGGAGATCGCTGCTGTGTCAGGGAGTCGGAGAGATCGCTGATGTGTCAGGGAGTTGGGGAGATCGCTGATGTGTCAGGGAGTTGGGGAGATTGCTGGTTTGTCATGGAATTGGGGAGATCACTGCTGTGTCAGGGAATTGGGGAGATCACTGCTGTGTCAGGGAATTGGGGAGATCACTGCTGTGTCAGGGAATTGGGGAGATCACTGCTGTGTCAGGGAGTTGGGGAGATTGCTGGTTTGTCATGGAATCGGGGAGATCGCTGCTGTGTCAGGGAATTGGGGAGATCGCTGCTGTGTCAGGGAGTTGGGGAGATCGCTGATGTGTCAGGGAGTTGGGGAGTTCGCTGATGTGTCAGGGAGTTGGGGAGTTAGCTGATGTGTCAGGGAGTTGGGGAGTTCGCTGATGTGTCAGGGAGTTGGGGAGTTCGCTGATGTGTCAGGGAGTTGGGGAGTTCGCTGATGTGTCAGGGAGTTGGGGAGATTGCTGGTGTGTCAGGGAGTTGGGGAGATCGCTGATAGTTACATAGTTACATAGTAGGTAAGGCTGAAAAAAGACTTGCGTCCATCTAGTTCAACCTGGTATAGATATCCGTTGCTGATTTGGTAGGTTCTGGTGTTTTACAGACAAATTATATTTCTTATTTGTACCCATGGATGTTTTTCTCCAGTAAATGTTTGTCCAACTTTGCCTTGAACGCATTTAATGAGCCAGTCGTTACCACCTCTCTGGGAAGAGAGTTCCAGAGTTTGACTGTTCTGACCGTAAAGAAATTCTTTCTACTAGCTGAATGAAATCTTTTTTCTTCTCATCTATACTCATGCCCTCGTGTCCTACATTCCTTTCTAGTAGAAAAGAGGGTGTGTGACAGTTCCTTATATTGGCCGTTGATATACTTGTACATGTTGAGCATGTCCCTCCTTAAACTTCTCTTTTCTAATGTAAATAGTCCCAAATTGCTTAATCTCTCCCCGTAGCTTAAATTCTCCATTCCCCTAATAAGCTTTGTTGCTCGCCTTTGGACTTTTTCTAATTCTATGATGTCCTTTTTATAGTGTGGGGCCCAGAACTGCACTCCGTACTCGAGGTGAGGTCTCACCAATGCATTATACAGTGGCATAATTACCCTTGAGTCCCTAGTTTTCATTCCCCTCTTAATACATGCCAGAATTTTGTTGGCCTTTTTTGTAGCTACATTACAATGGGCACTACATCCCAGTTTGCTGTCTATTTGGACTCCTAGATCCTTTTCAAGTATGGAATTACCCAGTTCCTCTCCGCTAAGGTTGTAACTTGCACACTGGTTGTGTCTCCCAAGGTGCATAACCTTACATTTATCTACATTGAACCTCATCTTCCATTTTTTTGCCCACTCATCTAGAATTGCAAGATCATTTTGAAGCATGGTGACATCTTCTGATGATTTGATGACTTTGCTAAGTTTTGTATCGTCCGCAAAGAGGGATACATTGCTGAGTAACCCTATCCCAATATCGTTAATAAAAATGTTAAACAAAATGGGCCCCAAAACCGAACCCTGAGGCACTCCACTTAGTACCGGTACCGTATCTGATACGGCACTATTCACCACCACTCTTTGTTCTCTGTTACATAGCCAATTCCCTACCCATCTGCAGATATTTTCACCCAATCCTAGATTCTCCATTTTATTAATCAATCTCTTGTGTGGGACAGTATCAAATGCTTTAGCGAAATCTAGGAAAATCACATCTACAGCATTTCCATTATCAAGGTTTTTGCTAACCTCTTCATAGAACCCTAGTAGATTAGTTTGGCATGAACGATTTTTCACAAACCCATGTTGGTTAATACTGAGTAGACGTGATGATCTAAATATTCCTGGATACCATCCCTTAAAAATCCTTCCAATAGTTTACCCACAATTGATGTTAAACTAACGGGTCTGTAATTCCTTTTTTCCTTTTTTGAATATTGGCAGTACCTCTGCTATTCTCCAATCTTTTGGTACTATACCTGACGTTAGTGACTTGCTAAAGATATAATGTGGGGGGTAGCTAGTTCATCCCTTAATTCCATTAATACCCTCGGATGAATCCCATCTGGCCCTGGTGATTTATTTGTTTTGAGTTTGCTTAGCCTCAGTATTATTTCCTTCGGCGTGAAATCCACAATGAGATCTGGCTTATTTGTCCCGTTTGTGGTAAATGTTCGTTCCACAGTCTGCTCTCCCTTAGTAAATACTGATGAGAAGAACTCATTTAACAGTTTTGCTTTTCCCATGTCCTCAGTAACACTTTTTCCACTAGTATCAGTTAGTGGGCCTATGTTTTCCTTAATTAAACATTTACTATTTATGTATTTAAAAAACTTCTTTGGGTTGGTTTTGCTTTGAGTGGCTATGCACTCTTCATATTATATTTTAGCTGCTTTGATTACCCCTTTACAAGTTTTGTTTGATTCTTTGTATTTTGCGAACGCCTCCTCATTCAAGTTATTTTTATAGAATTTAAAGGCTCTGGATTTATTGTTGATAGCTGACCTTACTTCTTTGTCCAACCATGGTGGCTTTTTTTTTGTTGAATTTACCTTTAGTTACTTTAGGAATGTATTCAATAGTTAGTGAATCAAGCACCTTTTTTAGAGTATCCCACATTTCCTCTGCATTTTTTCCCTCCATAACAGTTTCCCACCCAATTCCTGTTAGGGCTTCCCTGAATAATTCAAAGTTCGCTTTTCTGAAGTTTAGTATTTTTGCAGATCCTTTTTGATGTAATTTACTGAAGTTGATTTCCAGTGAAACCATATTGTGATCACTGTTCCCTAATTGTTAAATTAGTTTTGTGTGTGAAACTAAGTCTGTGTTATTTGTTAATTCTAAGTCCAAGAGTGCCTCATCACGAGTTCGAGTTTCTACCGTTTGTGTAATAAACTGGTCTTTAAGTAAGCTTAAGAACCCATTGCTTCTTGCTGATTTACCTGTTTCATTTTCCCAATCAATGTCGGGTAAATTAATACCTGACCCTGATTTGATGCTTGTTTGATTTGGTTTAAAAGAAGAGACTCTTCCCTTTTGTTTATATTTGGTGGTCTATAGCATACCCCTATTATAAATTATTTTTTTGTTTTTTTATTATTGTCGGTTATCTCTGCCCACACTGTCTCCGAGTTGTCTTCTTCCAGGTCTGTGCTCATATTTTTCTTACATGATGTTAAGTTATTATTTACATATAGGCACACACCCCCGCCCCTTCTATTTTCCCTGTCTTAGAGTGTATCTCCCTCCATGTTTAATGCCCAGTCATGCGACTCATTACACCATGTTTCTGTAATACCAATGATGTCGTAGTCGTCCCTACTGATCACCGTTTCCAGCTCCCCGATTTTACTCACTTGCATTAGCCAGTAAGCATTTTAATTTATGTTTATTTTTAGATATGGCTCTAATATTGTGATTAGTTTCACCCCAGGACCCATTTGAATTCTTTACTAACTTCCTCTTTCCCCTCTCCCCTTCAATAGACTCTCTACAGCCCTCCCCACCATGCACACTGCCTGCCCTCTCCATAGTTCCGGGAATTCTTCCTCTGTCATTCCCTCCTTCCCGTATACTAAGATCATCTGTACCTAAGAACTGTAATGGGGTAACGTGACTGTTACAACATAACATTTTATTACATGACATTCCTGATGCACCCTGAGAGTTACCCCCAATTATACCCTTGTTATGTCCCAGGACTTTGTCTATGTCCCCCCCCCCCCCCCATATGATTCCTGATCCCAGTCCGGCTTCTCTCCCTGATGGTCCCATAATGTCTTGCTGCCCCCACCCCCCCGTCACCTAGTTTAAAATCTCCTCCAACCCTCTAACCATCCTTCCCCCCCAGCAAGGCAGCACCCTCCTCGTTCAGGTGCAATCCATCACCGCAAAAAAGATGGTGCCTGACTGAGAAGTCCGCCCAGTGTTCCATGAACACGAATCCCTCTTTCCTACACGAATCCCTCTTTCCTACACCGTGTACACTGATGTGTCGGGGAGATCGCTGATGTGTCAGGGAGTCGGGGAGATCGCTGATGTGTCGGGGAGATCGCTGATGTGTCGGGGAGATCGCTGATGTGTCGGGGAGATCGCTGATGTGTCAGGGAGTCGGGGAGATCGCTGATGTGTCAGAGAATGGGGAGATCGCTGATGTGTCAGGGAGTCAGGGAGATCGCTGATGTGTCAAGGAGTCGGGGAGATTGCTGATGTGTCAGGGAGTTGGGGAGATCGCTGCTGTGTCAGAGAATGGGGAGATCGCTGATGTGTCAGGGAGATGGGGAGATCGCTGATGTGTCCGGGAGTTGGGGAGATCGCTGATGTGTCAGGGAGTCGGGGAGATCGCTGATGTGTCAGAGAATGGGGAGATCGCTGATGTGTCAGGGAGTTGGGGAGATCGCTGATGTGTCAGGGAGTTGGGGAGATCGCTGATGTGTCCGGGAGTTGGGGAGATCGCTGATGTGTCAGGGAGTTGGGGAGATCGCTGATGTGTCAGGGAGATGGGGAGATCGCTGATGTGTCCGGGAGTTGGGGAGATTGCTGCTGTGTCAGGGAGTTGGGGAGATTGCTGCTGTGTCAGGGAGATCGCTGTTATGTCTGAGAGTTATGTCCTGTGGCTGGCTGGGTATGGTATGTGGATGGTACCATTGGGAAAAAAATCTAATGTTTACCATTTAATGGTGGCAAACATCGGAATGCCACCATCAAATGGTAAATCTTCTATCATCAAAATGAAACATCCCTACCTCTGGGCCATCCTGTCAGGAGGAAGCGCTACTGGGGGAGAAGTGAAAATGCTTCTCCTCACCTACCACAGCTCACCATAGGCTGGTGGCCCCGGGGAGTAGGATGCAGCTCCATCACAAAGATTGTGTGACCCGGTTCTTTGCCGCTGTCCCCTCGCTGTTCCCCTTGTATCACCTCTGGTGGGAGTCCATGTCTTGCTCCTTCCCCTCCACACTCCTGGCAACCACTTTTTCCTCAGGTTTTTATAACCCCGGACCATCAGTTTTTTCCATCTCCCCTTTATGAGGGGAAACCTCGTTAATTACAATTCCCTCTGTATTAATCACGTCAGTAACACATCCAGAACGGTTAGGGCCCATACACACAGGGCTATTTGATCTGAAAGCCGCTTAAACTTGGGGGGTTATTCTAGTTCATTCGCAAAGGCACAATCACTCTCTTTTGGACAAAACCATGTGCACTGCAGGTGGGGCAGATGTAACATGTGCAGAGAGAGTTAGATTTGGGTGTTTTATTGTTTCTGTGCAGGGTAAATACTGGCTGCTTTACTCTTACACTGCAAGTACAAACCCCACCCAAACGTAACTCTCTCTGTTACATCTGCCCCACCTGCAGTGCATATGGTTTTGTCTATTAGAGAGTGGCTTCCACTCAAAGCCGCCCAGTGTGTAAGCAGGAGCGAGCACCAGAGCTCATCGCCGGGAATGCCGCTCATCTGCAGATGGGGGGTTTGCAGGGTACTCCGGCGCTCACCTGCTCCGGATGCTCCACGAGGGGGGGGGGGGAAGAGTTGCCACAAACCTCCAGCCCCAGGGACCTGCTCCTAACTGCTGCCCTGCAGTGGCCGGCACCCTAGGCAAATGCCTAAAGCTGCCTAGTGGTGGTGCCAGCCCTGAGTGTAAGAATAATGCAGCCAGTATTTACCCTGCACAGAAACAAAATAACTCGCACAAATGTAACTCTCTCTGCACATGTTACATCTGCCCCACCTGCAGTGCACATGGTTTTGCCCATTTTCAGAACGAATTGTACTGCGATCAGATCTGGTTAAGGGCCATAGTGTAACCTTTCAGCTGTGTGTTGCAGTGGTAATTTATGAGCTACTGTACCCTTGGGACTCAGACAATACATTGGCACTGACCCCACTGGTCTCCCCGTACACTTACACAATAGCCTGCAGGTTGCATGTCCCGTCCTGCTTCTGGTAGTGGACCTTGGTCACTTGCTGCAGCATGTTCTTTGAGATGCGTTTGGCCAGCTGGGTGCAGCAGGAGAGGAAGTGAAATGGCATACCTGTGAGGGCGAGAGCATACCTGTGAGGGCGAGAGCATCACATTCACTATCTACTCTCTCATCTGTCAGGAAATCACTCGGCCCATTCCAGTCTGACCCTTTTTTACCCATATTGTTACCTCACACCCTATTTAAACCTTTGTTCTCAATAAGGATGTCCTATATCTATCCCATTAGACACACACAGCTGGTCACACTGGCCGGGTCCATAGGACACACACAGCTGATCACACTGGCCGGGTCCATCAGACACACACAGCTGATCACACTGGCCGGGTCCATCAGACACACACACAGCTGATCACACTGGCCGGGTCCATCACACACACAGCTGATCACACTGGCCGGGTCCATCGGACACACACAGCTGATCACACTGGCCGGGTCCATCAGACACACACACAGCTGATCACACTGGCCGGGTCCATCACACACACAGCTGATCACACTGGCCGGGTCCATCGGACACACACAGCTGATCACACTGGCCGGGTCCATCACACACACAGCTGGTCACACCGGCAGGGTCCATCGGACACACGCAGCTGATCACACTGGCCGGGTCCATAGGACACACACAGCTGATCACACTGGCCGGGTCCATCACACACACAGCTGATCACACTGGCCGGGTCCATCGGACACACACAGCTGATCACACTGGCCGGGTCCATCACACACACAGCTGATCACACTGGCCAGGTCCATCGGACACACACAGCTGATCACACTGGCCGGTCCATCGGGGACACACAGCTGATCACACTGGCCGGGTCCATCGGACACATACAGCTGATCACACTGGCCGGGTCCATCAGACACACACAGCTGATCACACTGGCTGGGTCCATCAGACACACACACAGCTGATCACACTGACCGGGTCCATCAGACACACACAGCTGATCACACTGGCTGGGTCCATCAGACACACACACAGCTGATCACACTGACCGGGTCCATCAGACACACACAGCTGATCACACTGGCCGGGTCCATCAGACACACACACAGCTGATCACACTGGCCGGGTCCATCAGACACACACACAGCTGATCACACTGGCCGGGTCCATCTGACACACACACAGCTGGTCACACCGGCCGGGTCCATCTGACGCACACACAGCTGATCACACTGGCCGGGTCCATCAGACACACAGCTGATCACACTTGCCTGGTCATCAGACACACAGCTGATCACACTGGCAGGGTCCATCAGACACACACACAGCTGATCACACTGGCCGGGTCCATCAGACACACACACAGCTGATCACACCGGCCGGGTCCATCAGACACACAGCTGATCACACCGGCCGGGTCCATCAGACACACACACAGCTGATCACACCGGCCGGGTCCATCAGACACACAGCTGATCACACCGGCCGGGTCCATCAGACACACAGCTGATCACACTGGCCGGGTCCATCAGACACACACACAGCTGATCACACTGGGCGGGTCCATCAGACACACACAGCTTATCACACTGGCCGGGTCCATCAGACACACAGCTGATCACACTTGCCTGGTCATCAGACACACAGCTGATCACACTGGCAGGGTCCATCAGACACACACACAGCTGATCACACTGGCCGGGTCCATCATACACACAGCTGATCACACTGGCCGGGTCCATCAGACACACACAGCTGTTCACACTGGCCGGGTCCATCAGACACACACAGCTGATCACACTGGCCGGGTCCATCATACACACAGCTGATCACACTGGTCGGGTCCATCAGACACACAGCTGATCACACTGGCCGGGTCCATCAGACACACACACAGCTGATCACACCGGCCGGGTCCATCAGACACACAGCTGATCACACCGGCCGGGTCCATCAGACACACACACAGCTGATCACACCGGCCGGGTCCATCAGACACACACACAGCTGATCACACTGGCCGGGTCCATCAGACACACACAGCTGATCACACCGGCCGGGTCTATCAGACACACACAGCTGATCACACGGGCCGGGTCCATCAGACACACACAGCTTATCACACTGGCCGGGTCCATCAGACACACAGCTGATCACACTTGCCTGGTCATCAGACACACAGCTGATCACACTGGCAGGGTCCATCAGACACACACACAGCTGATCACACTGGCCTGGTTCATCAGACACACAGCTGATCACACTGGCCGGGTCCATCAGACACACAGCTGATCACACTGGCCGGGTCCATCAGACACACACAGCTGATCACACTGGCCGGGTCCATAGGACACACACAGCTGATCACACTGGCCGGGTCCATCACACACACAGCTGATTACACTGGCCGGGTCCATAGGACACACAGCTGATCACACTGGCCGGGTCCATCAGACACACACACAGCTGATCACACCGGCCGGGTCCATCAGACACACAGCTGATCACACCGGCCGGGTCCATCAGACACACACACAGCTGATCACACCGGCCGGGTCCATCAGACACACACACAGCTGATCACACTGGGCGGGTCCATCAGACACACACAGCTGATCACACCGGCCGGGTCTATCAGACACACACAGCTGATCACACTGGCCGGGTCCATCAGACACACACAGCTTATCACACTGGCCGGGTCCATCAGACACACAGCTGATCACACTTGCCTGGTCATCAGACACACAGCTGATCACACTGGCAGGGTCCATCAGACACACACACAGCTGATCACACTGGCCTGGTTCATCAGACACACAGCTGATCACACTGGCCGGGTCCATCAGACACACAGCTGATCACACTGGCCGGGTCCATCAGACACACACAGCTGATCACACTGGCCGGGTCCATAGGACACACACAGCTGATCACACTGGCCGGGTCCATCACACACACAGCTGATCACACTGGCCGGGTCCATCAGACACACACTGCTGATCACACTGTCCGGGTCCATCAGACACACACAGCTGATCACACTGGCCGGGTCCATAGGACACACACAGCTGATCACACTGGCCGGGTCCATAGGACACACACAGCTGATCACACTGGCCGGGTCCATAGGACACACACAGCTGATCACACTGGCCGGGTCCATCAGACACACACAGCTTATCACACTGGCCTGGTCCATCAGACACACAGATGATCACACTTGCCTGGTCATCAGACACACAGCTGATCACACTGGCAGGGTCCATCAGACACACACACAGCTGATCACACTGGCCTGGTTCATCAGACACCCAGCTGATCACACTGGCCGGGTCCATCAGACACACACACAGCTGGTCACACCGGCAGGGTCCATAGGACACACACAGCTGATCACACTGGCCGGGTTCATAGGACACACACACAGCTGATCACACTGGCCGGGTCCATAGGACACACACAGCTGATCACACTGGCCGAGTCCATCACACACACAGCTGATCACACTGGCCGGGTCCATCGGACACACACAGCTGATCACACTGGCCGGGTCCATCACACACACAGCTGATCACACTGGCCGGTCCATCGGGGACACACAGCTAATCACACTGGCTGGGTCCATCAGACACACACACAGCTGATCACACTGACCGGGTCCATCAGACACACACAGCTGATCACACTGGCCGGGTCCATCATACACACAGCTGATCACACTGGTCGGGTCCATAAGACACACATACAGCTGATCACACCGGCCGGGTCCATCTGACACACACACAGCTGATCACACTGGATGCGTGGTAGAAGCAGTACAGGTGATAGTAGCTGTGCAGGCAGGTGGGTAGTAGGAGCAGTACAGGTGATAGTAGCTGTACACACAGGTGGGTAGTAGGAGCAGTACAGGTGATAGTAGCTGTACACACAGGTGGGTGGTAGGAGCAGTACAGGTGATAGTAGCTGTGCAGGCAGGTGGGTGGTAAGAGCAGTACAGGTGATAGTAGCTGTACACACAGGTGGGTGGTAGGAGCAGTACAGGTGATAGTAGCTGTGCAGGCAGGTGGGTGGTAGGAGCAGTACAGGTGATAGTAGCTGTGCAGTCAGGTGGGTGGTAGGAGCAGTACAGGTGATAGTAGCTGTGCAGGCAGGTGGGTGGTAGGAGCAGTACAGGTGATAGTAGCTGTGCGGTCAGGTGGGTGGTAGGAGCAGTACAGGTGATAGTAGCTGTGCGGTCAGGTGGGTGGTAGGAGCAGTACAGGTGATAGTAGCTGTGCAGGCAGGTGGGTGGGTGGTAGGAGCAGTACAGGTGATAGTAGCTGTACACACAGGTGGGTGGTAGGAGCAGTACAGGTGATAGTAGCTGTGCAGGCAGGTGGGTGGTAGGAGCAGTACAGGTGATAGTAGCTGTGCAGGCAGGTGGTAGGAGCAGCACAGGTGATAGTAGCTGTGCAGGTGGGTGGTAGGAGCAGTACAGGTGATAGTAGCTGTGCAGGCAGGTGGGTGGTAAGAGCAGTACAGGTGATAGTAGCTGTGCAGGCAGGTGGGTGGTAGGAGCAGTACAGGTGATAGTAGCTGTACACACAGGTGGGTGGTAGGAGCAGTACAGGTGATAGTAGCTGTGCAGGCAGGTGGGTGGTAGGAGCAGTACAGGTGATAGTAGCTGTACACACAGGTGGGTGGTAGGAGCAGTACAGGTGATAGTAGCTGTACACACAGGTGGGTGGTAGGAGCAGTACAGGTGATAGTAGCTGTGCAGGCAGGTGGGTGGTAAGAGCAGTACAGGTGATAGTAGCTGTACACACAGGTGGGTGGTAGGAGCAGTACAGGTGATAGTAGCTGTGCGGTCAGGTGGGTGGTAGGAGCAGTACAGGTGATAGTAGCTGTGCAGGCAGGTGGGTGGTAGGAGCAGTACAGGTGATAGTAGCTGTGCAGGCAGGTGGGTGGTAGGAGCAGTACAGGTGATAGTAGCTGTGCAGGCAGGTGGGTGGTAGGAGCAGTACAGGTGATAGTAGCTGTGCAGGCAGGTGGGTGGTAGGAGCAGTACAGGTGATAGTAGCTGTACACACAGGTGGGTGGTAGGAGCAGTACAGGTGATAGTAGCTGTGCGGTCAGGTGGGTGGTAGGAGCAGTACAGGTGATAGTAGCTGTGCGGTCAGGTGGGTGGTAGGAGCAGTACAGGTGATAGTAGCTGTGCAGGCAGGTGGGTGGTAGGAGCAGTACAGGTGATAGTAGCTGTACACACAGGTGGGTGGTAGGAGCAGTACAGGTGATAGTAGCTGTGCAGGCAGGTGGATGGTAGGAGCAGTACAGGTGATAGTAGCTGTACACACAGGTGGGTGGTAGGAGCAGTACAGGTGATAGTAGCTGTGCAGGCAGGTGGGTGGTAGGAGCAGTACAGGTGATAGTAGCTGTGCGGTCAGGTGGGTGGTAGGAGCAGTACAGGTGATAGTAGCTGTACACACAGGTGGGTGGTAGGAGCAGTACAGGTGATAGTAGCTGTGCAGGCAGGTGGGTGGTAGGAGCAGTACAGGTGATAGTAGCTGTGCGGTCAGGTGGGTGGTAGGAGCAGTACAGGTGATAGTAGCTGTACACACAGGTGGGTGGTAGGAGCAGTACAGGTGATAGTAGCTGTACACACAGGTGGGTGGTAGGAGCAGTACAGGTGATAGTAGCTGTGCAGGCAGGTGGGTGGTAGGAGCAGTACAGGTGATAGTAGCTGTACACACAGGTGGGTGGTAGGAGCAGTACAGGTGATAGTAGCTGTGCAGGCAGGTGGGTGGTAGGAGCAGTACAGGTGATAGTAGCTGTACACACAGGTGGGTGGTAGGAGCAGTACAGGTGATAGTAGCTGTGCAGGCAGGTGGGTGGTAGGAGCAGTACAGGTGATAGTAGCTGTACACACAGGTGGGTGGTAGGAGCAGTACAGGTGATAGTAGCTGTGCAGGCAGGTGGGTGGTAGGAGCAGTACAGGTGATAGTAGCTGTGCGGTCAGGTGGGTGGTAGGAGCACTGCCGGGATGGCATAAGAAGCTGCTCTGCTCTGTGTCAGTCTCATTGTACTACTGCACTAAAAGTGTTTTCTGTTCACTTGATTGATTTTTATACTTAACCAGCATAAATGTACAACTATAATTCTAATTTACCATCCTCACCCCACAGCGAAGCTCGGGTATACAGCTACTATATATATATATATATATATATATATATATATATATATATATATATATATATATATATATATAACTCTATTCTTTATATACATTTTTGGTTTATTTTCAGGTTACACAGGATCATTATAAACTATACAACGTGACGGTACTAATGGTTACCACTATTTTGGATGTAACCCCACCAGATTTGTGTAGTTGGAGACCTGACGGGTTCAGTGTGGGTCTGAAATAGTCTCTGTGTCGCCTCCTTACCTTGTCCAGGTGGGGCGCTGATGACCAGGATGCAGGCCACAAGGCTAGCAATCTGCAGGGCTGACATCGTCCTGGTTGTTATGGATCAGGAGAGGAAACAATGTTGTGTTCAGTGACTGACAGAGGCTGGGAATTATATACTGTATATATGTATCTGCGCTCAGCGGACCCGCCCTGTCAGGCTGCTTCTCCTCAGGCACTTTCATCAGGTGGGGAGGAGTGGATTGTGCTGCACTACAGATACACATCCATGGGGCGCAAGTAGATTATTGTGGGCTCCATAACATCTGCTTCTAAAGTCCCTTATGTGTCACCCAATGGGGAAAAGTCCAATTAACGCATGAACCCCATAACAACTGCACCCTCTGTATTGGCTAGTGGCCGAGTCACTTGCCCACCTTTGCCGAACCCTTTCCGAAACTCTATTGTTTGACTATTCTAAGAGGCAAAGTATGTACACCAGGCATGTCCAAACTGTGGCCCTCCAGCTGTTGTGAAACTACAAGTCCCATCATCCCTTGCCACAGTTTTGGTACAAGGGAATGTTAAAACTATGGCAGGCATGATGGGACTTGTAGTTTCACAACAGCGGGAGGGCCACAGTTTGGACATGCCTGGTGTACGCGGTGGGTCTGCATGATGCTACATACTAAGAATGGCCACATTAGGGTCCTCTGCGCATTTGATGCCACACTTGGCGCTGTTTGTGCGCCACATTACTACAGATGTGTAGTAACCAGCTGCAGCACCGTGAAACACGTTTTGGGTCTATTTCTCGGGTAGTGTTTTGGATCTGGACCTGTTCCAAGACACCACCATTTTCGTGTTTTGTGGTTTGTGTTTTGAGTTATGATTTTTTATTAGAAAAGCATAAATACTGCAAAAATCGCAGAATTTGTTTTTTTTTCCTCCTACGCTATATTAACCTCAATATCATTAATTTCCACTCATTTCCAGTCTATTCTGAACACCTCAAAATATTGTTTTGAGGACAAAAGCTTGCAGCAAGGTAGCTGGATAACTATGCTAAGCCACACAAGTGTGCGGCACAAACACATGGCTCATCTAGGAGTGGCACTGTAGCGGCAGACAGGATGGCAGTTTGAAAAAATAGGCCCCAAAAAGCACATAATGGTCTAAAAAGAGGTGCAAGATGGAATTGTCCTTGGGTCCTCCCACCCACATTACACAAACCCAGTAAATAGGACTTGCACACTTTAACAAACCAATCATTTCAGCGACAGGGTCTGCCACAAGAAATTAATGGTTTGTTTGGACCCCACAAAAAAAGAAGTAAATCACCTCTCCCTGTACAAACTGGCTTTATAGAGGCAAGATGTCCTCCTCATCCTCCTCAATTATCAATTCATCTCTGCTGGACAAAACACAGGGATGACATGATGTCTCTGGAGGCAATTCCTGGTTTTCATTTAAGAATTGATAACTCATTTTGATGAACATCATCTTCTCCACATTTTGCGGAAGCAACCTCCTACGCCGATCACTGACCAGGTTTCCCGCTGCACTGAATACTCTTTCGGAGTACACACTGGAGGGGGGACAACTCAGGTAAAATAGAGCCAGTTTGTACAGGGGCTTCCAAACTGCTTTTTTTATCCTGCCAGTAGAGGTAAGGACTGTCTGACATGTCTACTTGGATGCTGTCACCAAAGTAATCCTCCACCATTTTTTCAATGGTGACAGCATCCAATGCAGTGACAGTAGACACATCAGCAATCGTTGGCAGGTCCTTTAGTCTGGACCAGATGTCCAACTTCAAACCCCCTTATGCCTGCCCTGCATCCCCGCCAGCGGGTTGTGTGGGAAATCGCAGCTGTTTCCTCACAGGCACAGGTGTGGGAGAAAATGATGGATGAGCTGGGGCCGTGTCACGGTCCCCTTCAGATGACAATCTCCTGACCAGCAGGTCTTTGTAGACTTGTGTCTGCCGGAATCAGAGACACAACATATGCTTTAAACTGAGGATCGAGCACGGTGGCCAGAATGTATTCCTCTGACTTTAACAGACTGACCACCCTCATATCCTGGCAAAGTGTATGGAGGGCTTCATCCACAATAGCGACATGCTTTGCGGAATCGCTATGCTTTAGCTCCTCCTTCACTTTCTCTAGCTGCTTCTGAAACAGCCTGATCAGGGGAATCACCTGACTCAAGCTGGCAGTATGGGAGCTGACTTCATGTGTGGCAAGTTCAAATGGCTGGAGAACCTTGCACAACACGGAAATCAGCCTCCACTGCGCTTGAGTCAGGTGCAGCCCCGCTCCTCTGCCTATGTCATAGGTGGCCGTGTAGGCTTGAGTGGCCTTTTACTGCTCCTCCATCCAGCGCATCACCACCTCTTGTTTGAGGTGATGGCAGGGCAGGTGGAGGAGTTTTTGCTCCCTCTCCAGCCTTCGGCAGGCAGTGGTAGAATGCCGAAAGTATCCAGCTTTGCGTGCCACCACAAGAATCTCCTGCATGCTCCTGTCACTTTTTAGGAAATGCTGCACCACCAAATTTATATTGTGGGCAAAACATGGCACGTGCTGGAAATTGCCCATATGTAATGCGCGCACAAAGTTACTGGCATTGTCCGACACAACAAATCCCCGGGAGAGTCTAAGGGGGTAAGCCACTGGGAGATGATTTCCCTCAGTTTCTCTAAGAGGTTGTTGGCGTCGTGCCTCTTCCTTAAACCGGACATACACAGTGTAGCCTGCCTTGGTAGGAGCTGGCATGCAGGAGATGCTGCTGCTGCTACGGAAGGCGATGCATCTACCCAATGGGCTGTCACAGTCATATAGTCCTTAGTTTGCCCTGAACCACTTGTCCACATGTCTGTGGACAAGTGGTTCAGGGCAGTACAACTGCATTTTTCAGGGCACTGAGGACACTTTTTCGGACGTCTCTGTACATCCTCAGTATCGCCTGCCTAGTGAAGTGGAATCTAGATGGAATTTGGTAACGGGATACGTTTGCCTATGGTACTGATGTTACATAGTGCAAACTCTTACACGTGGATTTATATAATCACAGCTCGTGTTGGGAATTAGAACTTGAACTAATCTTATTGATTGTCTGAAGGAACAAGGAAGGGAATTTCCCAGGTTCTGATTAATTCATGTCTGGACTGGAATCCCTGGTATAGAATCACATTGCCTGCAGCCCAGATCTTCTCACCAACAATGTAATACAGAGGAACATCAGGTAACATGAGGTAACATATATAGATTTGTTACAAAGAAAATAAATATAGGTAAAAGATTCAGTCTGTAGTTGATCCCTTTTAGATAAAATGTTAGAAAATTAGAGACAAGCACAGACCCTGGTGTTTAGGTTCTAAAGCATTGCCGCATTTGGTTTTGGATCTGATTCTCTTCAAAAATGGATAAAAATAGGTAAAATCATGTAAGTTATATACTAGTATGTAGTACCATCCCTCACAACTTTAAGAAGTTTGAGGTATGACCTTGGGGCAAGGGGCGTGTCTTCACAGTAATGCAGAAAACGTGAGCCACACAGCCATTACTATTGAACCAATTACTCTAATGGTCCAGGTTGTAAGAATAACCATGATTGGTCCAATTACTCTAATGGTCCAGGTTGTAAGAATAACCATGATTGGTGGCTAAATTATAATCTCAGTCAATTTAACCATCCATGCTTAGACATGGATATCTTCAAAACCTGCACGGTTAGGGAGCCCTGAGGGCTGTGTTTGGGAACCACCATTCCATTCTACTAGTATAAAAAGAGGAAGACATTTTGGCCATGATTCAGACCTGCTCGCTAAGTAGCCTATATTCGCTGCTTAGTAAGCAGGTAAACGCAGCCGCCCCAACAAATGCATGCCACCCCCCCCCCCGCTGAACAAAATCCCCGCACTAGCAAGCGAGCAGATGGGTACACTCGCCATCAAATTATCTCTCCAGCCTTCAGCTATCTGCTGAATTGGGGGCGGGCACTTAAGTCATGTGACATCAGCTGCTCACCCCGAGGATGCATGGGCATTCCTGCGTTCGCAGGGGTATGCCCAGGGCTTCCATAGGCGCTCCCACCATTTTTGTTGGCACGCCCATAAAATGCTGGGTGGTCCCCTGCATACGACCCATTCCCGTCCCCTTCCTGCCCATCCTGTTGTGATTGCCCCGGCCAGCGTAACATTCGCCGAAGGCGTTCGCTCCTGGCGTTTGCACATGTGCATATTCCCGCATGCACAAACCTGATCGATCAGGTCTGAATCCCCCCTTTGTGAGAGAATTATAAGCTGATTAAAGTGCACTTTGGTGCTGAGCTAATAATACTATAAAGTGCTAAAGATAAGTGTTCTACTAAAATGAAATTGTGTTAATTGTGCCTAATCGCTGTAATGGTGTGTACACACGGTAGGATATGCCGTACTATGCGAGTCCCGATGCGATCAGATCGCATCGGGACTCGCATCGCACAACATGCATGTAATGGCACAAGTGCAGATCTGCACTATATAGTCAAGGCAGCCAAGACTATCTACCTTGCGATACGTGCACACGCATCAGGATTGCAAGCAGATCGCAAGGGTTAAAACCCTTGCGATCTGCATGCGATGCCGACACAATGTTGAATATATCGTCAACATCGGGAGGCATATTGTACCGTGTGTACACACTATAATTTCTAAACTATTATTATATGTAATAAAGTAAGACCAGCATTAAATGCTAATCCTATTACCTTTGTCTACGTGCATGACAAATATATGCATTATATAGGGCAGGGGTGGCCAAACCAGTACTCCAGATCTACCAACAGTACATGTTTTCCAGACCCCATGGCTGATGCACAGGTGTAGTCAATACTTACTCCATACCTCCCAAGTGTCACGATTTCAGCGGGACAGTCCCGATTTTCGGGTCCTGTCCCGCTGTCCCACCCGCGGCAGGCATTGTCCCGCTGCGGGTGGTGGCAGTTGGGAGCCCCCCCAAGCTGATTGAATAGACGCTGTGCGCATGCTAATTTGCATAAACCGTGCCCTCATTTGCATAGGCCCGCCCCTTTCCGGGCGAGTGTCCCTATTCCAGCAGCCAAGAAGTTGGGAGGTATGTTACTCGCATTTTCAAATATGTGCTGCATTCATTCCTAATCAACACATTCTACACCAGGGGTTAAAGTGGGGGGGAACTGAGTTCCACCACCTCTAATGGTAAGGGGAACTAGTTCCCCCTCCATAACAGCCCTGCACAGTAATTCCAACAGAAAAGACATTATTTTTTGGCACATCATATGTGATTTTAAGTTGTCTAAGGTACTATTGCTTTGGGCATTATGTGTTGCATAAATGTATATGGAGTACTACTGTGTAGCGTAACATGAAAAAGGGGGCACTATTGAGTGTCATAACGTGAGTAAGGGGCACTACATATGGTGTAATGTGAATGAGATTGTGCTACTGTGTGAAATAATTTAAATTTGGGGTACAATTGTATGACCACTGTCCCTTTATAAAGTATGGGAGGTAGGGCATAAACTTATAGTTTGCAGATAGGTGCCAAAAACTCTGGCGCTGGCCCAGACTTGCCTAATGGGTGTGTGTGTGTGCGGGGTCATCAATAGCAGGGGAATTCAGTTCCACCACCTCTCCATGACCATTTTAAGCCCTGTTCTACACACCCACAGATGGTCCAGAAAACATAAACTGTTGGAAGATCTCGAGGACCAGTTTGGCCAAGCCTGGTATAGGGCAATGACTTATACCAATGACAGAGTACTCCGATGACAGAACTTTGTGTTCTCTTTTATTGAAATTACTGATTAATCCATAGAATATGAATCTTGTTTTCTTGATTTTACAATGGTATGATTGTACCAGGTGGCACAGTGGTAAGCATTGCTGTCTCACAACCCTGATATCATGAGTTTCATTCCCGACCACGGCCCTATCTGATCTGTGTGATAGGTTGTAGGTTCATTTATTACAAAAAATGTGCCCTTTTGTGTGTTGTAAAGAATATAGCGCGAGATGTAATAGGATGCGAATTTTGAGGTAAAAAGTGGGATAATCCAATGTTTACCAAAATTGGCACATGTAATATTGTGTGATTTGCGTTAAAAATCGCACGCTTTGCCATGACCGAAAAAGTTGGACTACAAAAATCGCATTCAGATGTTATCTCATTGAAAACAAAACGCAAACGTAATAGCAAACTAAAAAGAGCAAGAAAATAGACCTGTAGGCAGCATGGTTACCCCAAAAAAGTGTAAAATAGTTTTTTTTTTAAAGCCCGAGATGGGTGTCGATGGCCTGGGAGCCGAGATGGGAACGGCTTGGGAACCGTGGAGAGACTGTGTAGACTTGAGAGTCGACTCCTGTGTCGACTATGGAGTCGATGATGGTAAATGGCTTGGGAGTGAATAGTAATCTCTGCTGGCGGAAGCTGGGAAGCTCTGACCTCTTCTCCTGGAAACTATAGATGTTATTAGCTGGGAGGAAACCTGGCAGGTGAAGGGATAACCAGAGAGCTTAAATAGCAGCAGCAACAGATCGCAGGTATATATATATATATATATATATATATATATATATATATATATATATATATCACTGCTCTGGGACATGGAACCTGGAGCCTAGAACGCTGACTTCTGGGGAGTACTCAGGGATCAGACAAGCTGTTCAAGGTGAGAAGGAAGGGCCAGAGGCCTGACCTATATCCCCCCTGCCTGTCTGTGATTGACTGCAAGTCGCAGCCTCAACTAACTCCAGGAAGTACCTGTGCACACATTGATCACAAGTGCACAGGTCAGAGTATCAAGGTAACAGGGAAATCATTGGAGGAATCTGGCAAAGTGTCATGGCGGCGCCCGTACAGCGTGGGACTGGCTTGGGATCAGCGTGGAATGCCAACCAGGCCCCTGGGAATGCCTCGCACATCATGCCACTGTGAATTACCGGGGACATTGCTGAACAGGAACTTGCATCTCAGGATGCACAAGCGTGTGGCTAAGGGACATGGGCGCGGTCGCAGATCCGGAGGATGGTCGCGATTTCTGACAGTGTGTGAACGGTTTCATAGCTCCCTGCGCAGCACTGAAATGTCTGGATGTCCCTTTCAGTGGATAGATCCGGCTGCTACCCCACAACCCTCATTTTACATTACAATCCCGGCATGACTTATTGTCATCCTTCCCCTTCTAGCCTGACACTGCTTACAGATACAGTACATAGTTTTGTTTGTAGAGGGAATGGTTAATGTCAATGGATCGAACAAATCATGCCTCCTGTTATTATTTTTATTATGTGTGCTCTCAATGTATTTCTTCTGTACTGGTGAACTGTTGGTGACCCAGGGAGGTTGGTTCTGTATTCCCTCAGAGTGACTATCTGTAGACTTCTCTGAAGTTAAATTGTCAGATAAGATCTGAGACCCCTCATAAACCATATTGGGGTTAGATCACTATGGTCCAGAAGAGAGGTCAGAGATTTCCTCCCTCCTCCAGTTCAGATCTCTTATCAGTCTTGACTGTTGCATTTTACTGGGTTGAAGAATGTGTACAAATCACTTCAAAGCAGTGGACCAATCATTCATGTAAGAGGATTATTAGGACATTCCTTAGTGTCCAGCAGGGAAGTGGTCAAAATCCCAAAGGTGGGGGGAGGAATCTGCAGGTATAACTAAGCACTTCTCCCTATAGCTTATGGTACTTCTTAGGGGATCAGCAAGCTGGCTGGAAGCGACCCGGATGTTTCATGTGAAGTCTCCTCACTACAGAATCAGTACTTGTGTGTAAGATACAGTTCTGTCATTTTTTTTAAATTCCCTTTTATTTTTGAGTTGTATTTCTTCTGTGTGCACTTTTAAAATCTTTGTAACCATTTTTATCACTAAAGTTCTGAAGTATTTCTTGGAATAAATCATACATAATTCCAGTTCTGAATTTGTATTCTGAGGACTTAAGCCAGAAGAGAGCGGTTAACGTTACAACCTTTTTTGTATATAATGTATTGTGTGGTCAGGTGCGAGCAAGGCGTACCTTGCACAATTTCGAAGTGTTAAATCAGGCTTTGCTGGTGGTAGCGTACCTCATAGAGGGGACTCGTGTGTCCAAAGTGAACCCCAGTCACGGCCGGAGCTGCTCAGGTTGATGTATCTGGAGGAGCGACCGGTGGGTCCGTGACAGTCATTCATGTGACTGCGGATGAAGTATTGGATAAATCTGCGGCACCATCGGTACATTGAGTCCAGCAAGCCAGAAGGCCAAAGCTGAATCTTCCCCTATGTGCGTAAAAAGTGCAAGCCCACTGTTCTAGCATCCATAATTGGTTTTGGCATGTGGTCCACCTTTATAGATACCCCCAGGGCCGCCGAGAGGTATGCCGGGCCCCTGTACATTTTTTGGGACGTGACCTAATAGCGGGAGGTGTGGCCACCTCCTACAATTAGTCCCCGCTCCAAAATGTTTAGGGGTGGGGGGGGGGGGGGGTGAAAAGATAATCTAGTCAAAGGGGGAGTGTTATTGTCGCCCCCTCAGCAGCAGCAGCAGCAGCAGCAGCACACACCTACCTATAGCAAGTGTTTGCAATGTGATGTTATCACCCAGAGTAGCGTTTTATTATACCTTTATACTGGGGGGGAATATTATTCAGCACCCACAGGAACAGGGGCTTCATAAATAGCGCATCGTTAATGCACATGTGCAGTCCCACCGAGCGCGCATTTGAGGCAGCCAAATGTTTGGGTTTAGTACCAGCCAATCAGCTGCCATTTTACAGGGTGGGTTTGAAAAATGACAGTTAGGGGCCGATTGGTTGGTGGTTTATCACTCTCCTCTTTATCACTTTTCCATGCTTAGTATATCTCACCCCGGGACACTGATACCTTCTTTTGTGGCAGGATGTTGCAGCGAGGGTTATGGATGATGCTTGCTGCATCCTGCAATGGATCCTAACTGTGGTGGGGAAAGAGGCTCAGGACAACCCCTCAGGCAATTGGGAAAATAGCCTTTACATTTCAGCAAGATATGACAAATAATTAATTAACTATTTCATGAATTAAATAATTGTCTTAAAGGATCCTCGGAAACCTTCATTTTTGTTGGTATGAAGATAAAAGTCTTCATACCCCCCCCCCCCCCCCCCGTCATTCCATCCATAACATAACGCTGGGCGTTCTCATGGGCTGCACCACCCCATGGCCGTAACCACACGCACCCTGCATCTGCACATGCGCAGAAATGCATCTGTGCATGCGCAGAAACAAAACATCGGCCCCTTGTGCGAACGCACGAGGGACCGAATGAACTAGAATAACCCCCAATGTACACACTTGTACAGGTTGTACAATACACAGAGGCCATTGTTAGAATTGATACATGTACCCTGTCTGTTTCATCATAACAATATAATAGTGTTATTATACAGCCAATAAACCGATATATGAACAATGATCAACCACTTCCACAGCGTTATTAATTCCTAAACAGAGATTATTAGAGCAATTGGAGCAATCCACATGGATCAATATGTCTGTAATCTGCCAGCAGGTGGTTATACAATACCCCCAGCATGGTCATTCCGGTGCTACACACAATCAATATCACATTGCAGCCATGGAACATTGACCGTCAGAGCGGCACAATGTATAACCACAGACAAGCAAAATATAGACGTATATATAATTATATATAACTAGGTGATTCATCGCACCCTACGGGCGCTCTTCACACCGTCGTAAGGGGCTGCGCCCCCTTAATTTGTGTGTCACAGGGTGGGGCCGCGAATCGCGGGAGTCACCGGGGGTGCCGCGAATTGCGGGGGGTGTGCTGCAAATCGCGGGAGGGGGGTCGCGGGGGGGGGGGGGGGGTGCCGCGAATCGCCACAAGAAAAAATCAACACAGAAAGGTCAACACATGTAAATGTTGACATAAGTGTGGCACTTCATTGGTGTCCATGTCGACACATGAGAATGAATATGAAAACATTGAAAAAGTGAAAAATAAATCTTGTCAACCTTTTTCATTGTCGACCATAGCCATGTCAGTGTTTTGCATGTGCCATTTAATCGTGGGGTTGTCGTGAATGGGGAAGGGGGGGGGGGGTGGAGGGAGGTGCATATCCAACATGACCCTCTCCAGGAGGGACACATTGCTCTGTTTCTGGACTTTCTTCTTAATTTATGGATTACCATCACCTGTGCTTAAACACCTTTCTTATCAATTACCCTGTTTAAAATGACAGGTGATGACAATCATAAATTAAGATGGAAGTCCACAAACATAGCATTCTGTCCCTCCTGGAGAGGGTCATGTTGGGAGGTATGGAGGTGTGGGGCGCTCACCTGGTGTGTCTGGTGAGTAGCTGTGTCTTTGCTGTGTAACATGGAGAGGCAGAGGGTGTCTGGCACTGTCTGTGGGCTCACTGGGCTGGTTCTCTGTCATGTGAGTCAGTCATGTGAGTCAGAGGCTTTACCCAGCGTTACAGCTTCAGACACACTTTGAGTGACAGATGTAGCCAAATATATAAGAGATGACACGTTAGTGGTGTGAAATTGGTCCGCTTTATCATGTAAGTGTGGTGGGTGGTGGAGGTAGGGACGGCCGGAATGTGCACGGGCCACGTGCCCTGACCACCATAGCAGAGGTGAGAGGTCCTGCTGCCACACCAATGTCACACCCAGTGAAGCATCTGAGGAAGAACCAGAGGGTCTGAAAGCGCTTAGGCAGAGACTTGTTTGGGAAGGATCTCACCGGGGCTCCCACGTGGAGGAGGCAGAGATCGGACAGTTTCCGGGACTGTATCATTTTGCCCCCATGTGCACCATCTGTGGTAGGACCTGGATCCCACCTTCAGGAGGACTTGTACCATATAATATGGTGATATGCGTTTTTCATGTTTTATTTTGTGTTTTACATTTTTCATGGAAGCAGTGCGGCAGTGGATTGATTTATATGTGATCTAAACCGTCTTATTGGTGTGAGTGGAACCTTGAATAAATAAAATCCATTTTTGGACAATATTGCACTATATATGTTTTTTTGGAGTTTCTTTTAGAAAGATGAACCAATATTAAGGAATACATTTGTCTCTATTAAAGAGAAGGAAAGTGTTTGATACATATTGTTAACGAATGGTGACGCTGTAACAGACACAAAAGTTTTGTATTATTCTGGTTATGTTTTTGGGAGAGAGGTGGTGAAGGCTCCTACGTGTTGTGTTTGGCTGCAGCCAGAGGGCTTAAGCGCATTTGGAATTTACATATATCTTCTAATCTATTCGCTATGTTCGCACACAGCGTATACACATGCACAGAAGTAGAACATTGCACATGAAGCAGAATACGGGCCTATATGTACACAGGCTGATTTCTGTAGCGCAGTTACTAGTATGACCACAAGAGGGCAGCAGTAGATCAGGGCCACAGTGGCTCAGGCCCAGTAGCTTTGCTTCAGTAGAATCCAGCTGATTTCTCAGTGTGGCCCCAGAATAACAATGACAGCCTGATAAGGGCCACAGGTTGTTTCTTTCTGTAATTCTGTTATTGCAGCAATAAGAAAGGATTAGGGGGCGCACTGGTTAGATTAAGCGAGGGCTGCATAGGCACCACCACCTACAAGGCTCTCTCCTCCTCCACAGCTCCCTACCTCTCTTCACTGATCTCTATCCACACTCCCTCCCGTCCTCTTCGCTCCATCGCTGACCGCCGACTGACCTCTCACCTAATCACCTCCTCCCACTCCCGTGTCCAAGATTTCTCTCGCGCTGCCCCCCTGCACTGGAACAACCTCCCGCCACCCATCAGACTTTCTGATTCCCTTACCTCCTTCAAGCGCTCCCTCAAAACCCACTTTTTTCGACTAGCCTATCCCTCCTCCTAACCTCTTTTGATCCTCCTATCCTGCCTCCGTTCCCCTCCGTTCCTACTTATCCTGTTGTTTTTCGTTCGTCCACCCACCTATTTTTAGTATGTTAACTCTTATGAGCAGGGCCCTCCTTCCTCACGTACTCACCCTACCTCTTTACCTCACCTGTGCTCCTGTCCTGTTCTTCCCTTCCTCTACTTCATCTTCAGTCTCCTTGACAATCTTGACACCTACTTCTGAACTGATGCTGATTTTAGTTCTACCAGCTATACCCCTATTTATACTGTATTTTTCAACACACCCTGTACGTTACCTTGTAATTTGTTTTTTGTTTGCTATGTACGGCGCTGCGGACACTTTGCGGCGCCTTATAAATAAACGTACTACTACTACTACTACTAGGCATGAGGGCATATAAGTGCCTTGCAATTTTGTGATTGGTATAATAAAGTTAGTGAAATGTTTCTTACCCCCTAGAGTCCAGTGTTGTAGGTGTAGCCAATCAGGTGTAGAATGGGTGGTAGCTTATGCAGGGGTATTTAAGGAGTAGCCAGGGTTTCCTTCTTCCTCTTTGAGTCTGGATTTCGGTGCAGAGTCAAGGTCGGAGCGCAGCTGCAAGAGACAGTAAACAAAAGTTAAGTACTTCACACTAGCTTCTTATTGCCCCAGCAGCCATGCGCCGCTCCCTCAGATCGCCCCCCCCCCCTCCCCGCTGGCTGTCCGAGACTGCCCGGCCACTGTCTGCAGCAGCAGCACGAGGTGGCGGCAGACGGGCACCACAGCCTGTCCCAGTGGTTACCGCCATCCTCTGAGCGGTCATTTCCCCGGCTGGGCTCTCCCTCTTCTCCCCCTCCATCGTCAGCGGTGAGCGCGTTGGGCGCATCACCGCCCTGCTCGCCGCTGGATTTATCCGGGTCCTAACGGGCGGCGCATGCGCCGAGCGGGGTGCGTGGGGTGCACACGGTTGCACAGTCCCCCGTCCCCGCACCTCCTCCCGGGTCACCCGGCTCGCCCGACTACTCAGGGGGGCCTCCACACATTGCTGCACCTACTGCCCCCCTCCCCAGGCCCCTCGCGGCGGGACAAAAACGTGCTGGGGGGTCACATGAGCCGCCCAGGAGCTCAGCTCCGGCGGCAGGCCACAGCCCTCCACACCAGGGGGGGGGGGCTGATATGCCTATAAGGCAGGGGGAGGGCCAGGTCGCCCAGGTATGAGGGCGGCCTGGATCCCCTCCAGGGCATGCTGGCTGCAGGTAATGAAGCTCTGGCTCCCCGTGCTGGCCGTTTTTCATCACTGCTATCCCAGGGCCCCATTAGCCGGCACATATGGGGTTACCTTCCTGATCAGGGCAACCCCGCTGCCTGCATTCCCCTGGTTCCGTCCGGACACCGTCACCTCCCACAACTCCCCCCTCCGGGGTCAAGGGGGTTCCTCATTTAGGGGGTCTTGTACCCGGTCAGGGCGCTGCCAGAGCCAATATGCCCATGGCGGGGGGCTCCCATTAATTATCAACCCCCACAATTTACACCCCCTCAGGGCCGGGGGCGCCATGGACACCGCCACAATGCGGCACGCCCGCACAGGTAACCCATCCGGGTATTACCCAGGTTCCGGGCCCAAGTGGTCATGCATGGGCGCGGCATAGCAGTCAGGCACCCCTCTTTAGTCCGGGAGTCCCCATCTTTCGACAGAAATCATGGCGTTCATTTGTCAGACCAGGCGTGACTGTCCTACTCCAGGACCTGTTTAGTTGTTTTGGTTAGGGGTTTATCCCTTTTATAGTTTAGCATAGGGCTATTGTTAGGGTTGGTGGGCAGCGGTTCTGCAGTAATTACCTTTAGTGGTAATTTTTGAACCTTGCTGTGGCGGGAGGGCGCTCTTGATCAGCGGTCAAGTTTGAGGTACAGGAGGTCACTGTGCGGTATTGCCACCCTCTGCCAGGACGGCTGGTGAGTCCCGCCCCCGAGGGGGGGCGATGGCCACTTCCTTGAACTGTCCTCACCATGCAATAGGAGGGGCGGTAAGACCGTCACAGTGCAGGCTGTGCCTTGAATTCAATGGGGGCGGTTCATCGCCCTGGTTACAAGTTGGGGCATTGTATTCGCCGCCATTGTATCATGGCCGAAGGGTCTTGAGGACCCACCTCAGGCCCTAATTCAGGCGAGACTGGGGCGGGAGGCCCTTGGAACTTGGCAGGTTGGATGTACGACCTCTGCATATATTTTGGGCAGTGGGTTTTGGCGAATACTCCGAAGCAAGGGCGTGGAGTCTAACTGCCCAGCGGTCTTCTCCAGGGACCCCCGCAAGGAAGTTTGGTTTTCGCTGCGTCTGGACAGCAGGTCGCGGCCCCTCACTCGGAGCACCCACGGATGCCCAGGATGGAGCGGGCAGAATGAGCCGCTCAGGTTAGGTATCGGGAAATGAGGAAGGAGGTCTTTAGGAGAGTACCGGGATGATTGAAGCAATAACTGGATAGTGGATGACGTAAACCGGAGAATGCTGACGGAGAAACTGATGACTTGACCGGAGTAGTAACTGTAACTGAAACGGCTCACTTGGCTTGAAGAATAAACGACAACTAAAAGGACCAACTTGGTTTAAAGCAAAACTGACGACTTGTCCGAAAGGAGAGACTGTAACTGAAAACTGCTGACTCGGCTACTGGAAATAACGACGGGACTGAAGCACCAGGATAACAGGGAAGAACAGAGTATAGGGAGCTCAGGAGAGCAGGGTCAGCAGTACCACACACAACCACTGGAGCCTGCTACAGAGCAATGCTGACAGCTGAAGAGTTGTTCCAGCACTGAGGCTAAGAGCCTCCTGGAACTTATACCTCAGCCCCGGCAAGGTCCGGCCCCCTGGTGGGGGAAAAGTTACAAATACTGGTCCCGAATGCCGGTCACGTGACCCGGCCAACATGGCGGCGCCCAGCCACGGGAGCCGGCGTCTGTGCCGCCGCCGGACCCGCCGACAGACCGGGAACCCCCAGGACCGCCCGCCGCCCGCATCCACCCAGCCCTGCACCATCACGGCGCCAGGACCGGTGAACACGGAGAGGTGAGTAGCCGGTGCCGGGCCTGGCGCTGCACCGGTACCTGACACATTGTTAATGTTTTATGACTTAGCTGGTCTCCAAGCGCTCTCCTGGCCATCCCTTTCAATAAATACTGTTGACCTTTTAAACTTATGCAGTGGTTGTCCGTGTGGTTATTTCAGGTCATGTGTCCGTGTGGTTATTTCTAGGGGTAACAAATGTTAATGTTAAGGTAAAGGTCAATCACAATAATTCAATAGGCGCCTTATGAATACTGTGCTGGTATATCTACCCGAGCGGCATGCAGAGAGGATGGTATCTCCGCAGGGCATAGGTGCCAATGTGAGTCGGCCCAAATAGCGTGTGTATGACATCGGATCCGATGTGCGGTCTCTTGCGACTCGGATACGGAGATGATATGTGCTGCACGTATGATCTTCGTGTCGGACCCCTTCCAGCAGCAGGGAGCGGTGATCGCATGTGATACATTGCATGCAGAAGGGCTGGCAGGGCTGCACATTTTCACGCCGGGCAAATATTGATAGACTGCCCATGCGTATGGCCTTTAGTGGGTGTATGCAAGGCCGTTCTCAAGTTGATTGACAGGAGAGGTTAATAGAGGTAACCGGCTGCTTTATGGGTGTGTCAGGAAAAGCGCAGGCCCATATAATAGGACTGTACTGTGAAAATCAGACCAGTTGGGAGAAATGAATGTTGCCATCTATGTAGCATTGCTGTGACCACAATAAGTACATATTGGGGGTTATTCTAATTGATTCGCTCCCCTGCGCGCTCACACACGGAGCAATGTTTTGGCTCTGCGCATGTGCAGCCTCCTTGTGTGAGTGGGCACGGCAACATGATTATACGCCGGCCAGATCACACAGAGCAGTGCAGTCAGGGTTGCGTGGGGCGGCGTTTGAGGTTTGCTTAATTTAATGAAAAATGTTATGTAAAACTTTTGCTCTAGTATTTCTATAGCACATTAGAAA
Source organism: Crinia signifera (assembly GCF_055691185.1). Classification (NCBI taxonomy): domain Eukaryota; kingdom Metazoa; phylum Chordata; class Amphibia; order Anura; family Myobatrachidae; genus Crinia; species Crinia signifera. The sequence goes on along the minus strand of NC_139217.1, from coordinate 472,735,950 downwards.
AACACAAATTTTGCGATATCTGTGATACAAGCAGCACCCTATCTGTGGTACAAGCAGCACCCTATCTGTGATACAGGCAGCACGCTATCAGTGATACAGGCAGCACCCTATCTGTGGTACAGGCAGCACCCTATCTGTGGTACAAGCAGCACCCTATCTGTGGTACAAGCAGCACCCTATCTGTGATACAGGCAGCACCCTATCTGTGATACAAGCAGCACCCTATCTGTGGTACAAGCAGCACCCTATCTGTGATACAGGCAGCACGCTATCAGTGATACAGGCAGCACCCTATCTGTGGTACAAGCAGCACCCTATCAGTGATACAGGCAGCACCCTATCTGTGATACAGGCAGCACCCTATCTGTGATACAGGCAGCACCCTATCTGTGATACAGGCAGCACCCTATCTGTGATACAAGCAGCACCCTATCTGTGGTACAGGCAGCACCCCATCAGTGATACAGGCAGCACCCTATCTGTGATACAGGCAGCACCCTATCTGTGATACAAGCAGCACCCTATCTGTGGTACAGGCAGCACCCTATCTGTGATACAGGCAGCACCCTATCTGTGGTACAGGCAGCACCCTATCTGTGGTACAAGCAGCACCCTATCTGTGGTACAAGCAGCACCCTATCTGTGATACAGGCAGCACCCTATCTGTGATACAGGCAGCACCCTATCTGTGATACAGGCAGCACCCTATCTGTGACACAGGCAGCACCCTATCAGTGACACAGGCAGCACCCTATCAGTGACACATGCAGCACCCTATCAGTGACACAGGCAGCACCCTATCAGTGATACAGGCAGCACCCTATCAGTGACACAGGCAGCACCCTATTAGTGATACAGGCAGCACCCTATTAGTGATACAGGCAGCACCCTATCTGTGATACAGGCAGCACCCTATCTGTGTTGCAGATACTGTAGGCTAGGTTAGGCGGCCAATATCGCTATTAGGGGAGTCCCCACTTCCCCAGGGCATCTGCCCAGGTTGACCGGTCATAGGGTTAATGCTTTGGCCAGGGGGACTTGCATAAATGTCTCCTCCCCGGCTGTGGCATTATCCTGCTGGCGGTTGGGCACGGTGCTGGTTCTTGAAATATGGGGGACCTACTTATTGAGCCTGGTGCTGGTTTTATAAAATTTGGGGGACCCCTAGTTGATTTGCCCATTGATTTTATGAAACCAGGACTGGCACAGAGGCAGGACTCGCCAGCCATCCTGGCAAAGGGGGCGGGAGCAATACTGCACAGCGACCACCTGACACCTCACCTGACCGCTGGTCAAGAGCGCCTTCTCGCCGATTTTTAATTAAAGTTATAGAAGCCAAATTAGGGGATTAGCCCAAATGCCAGATAGCACAGAGATAGAAAGGGAACAGTGAAGGTGGGGTTCCAGATTGTAAGAGGAAGTGACTTCTCCTGACTTCACCTAATATACCCCTCTCTAAGCTACCGCCCCTAAGCCACTTGATTGGCTGACCCACCTGCCACTCACTTCTGAGCTTTTCCTGGGTAATCTGCCTTCTTCAATAACTTTATTTAACAATCACTAAATTCACAGGCTCTAAAATTCACCTGAGCCTCTGCAGTCCTCGTTTTATCTAATTGTCTTAAAGGATCCTTGGAAACCTCCATTTTTGTTGGTCTGAAGATGAAAGTCTTCATGCCCCCCCCCCCCCCCCCCCCTGTCATTCCATCCATAACTTAACCCTGGGCGTTCCCATGGGCTGCACCCCCCACCACTACCCCACGCCCGCACTGCTAGGTGCGAGCTGGACGATGAACATGCAGTTTGCTGTGCCCACACGCACCCTGCGTCGGCACATGCACAGAAATGCATCTGTGCATGCGCAGAAACAAAACATCGGCCCCTTGTGCGAACGCACGAGGGACCGAATGAACTAGAATAACCCCCAATGTACACACTTGTACAGGTTGTACAATACACAGAGGCCATTGTTAGAATTGATACATGTACCCTGTCTGTTTCATCATAACAATATAATAGTGTTATTATACAGCCAATAAACCGATATAGGAACAATGACCAACCACTTCCACAGCGTTATTAATTCCTAAACAGAGATTATTAGAGCAATTGAGAGAACAACCTTGGAGCAAACCACATGGATCAATATGTCTGTAATCTGCCAGCAGGTGGTTATACAATACCCCCAGCATGGTCATTCCGGTGCTACACACAATCAATATCACATTGCAGCCATGGAACATTGAACGTCAGAGCGGCACAATGTATAACCACAGATAAGCAAAATATAGACGTATATATAATTATATATAACTAGGTGATTCATCGCACCCTACGGGCGCTCTTCACACCGTCGTAAGGGGCTTCCGCGAATCGCCACAAGAAATAATAAACACAGAAAGGTCAACACATGTAAATGTTGACATAAGTGTAGCACTGCATTGGTGTCCATGAGACTAAATATGAAAACATATAAAAAAAGAAAAATAAATCTTCAAAAATTCATGTCAACCTTTTTTATTGTCGACCATAGCCGTGCCAGTGTTTTGCTTGTGCCATTTAATCCTGGGGTTGCCGTGAATCGCGGGGGAGGGTTCTCAAGAGATGGGGGGGGGTGCCGCGAATCGCGGGAGGGGGTGGAGGGGTCCGCAAATCACGGGAGGGGGGTCGCGGGGGTGTGTGTGTGTGCTGCGAATTGCGGGAGGGTGGGTCGCGGGGGGTGGGTGCCGCGTATCGCGGGAGGGGCGCGGGGGTTTGCAGCGAATCGCGGGAGGGGGGTCGTGGGGGCTTGCTGCGAATTGTTGGAGGGGGGGTCACGGGGGGCGGGGGTTGCCCCGAATCATGGGAGGGGGGGTCGCGGGGGGGGGGGGGGTGCCGCGAATCGCCACAAGAAAAATTCAACACAGAAATGTCCACACATGTAAATGTTGACATAAGTGTGGCACTGCATTGGTGTCCATGTCGACACATGAGAATGAATATGAAAATGGAAAAGAAATCCTCAAAAACTCATGTCAACTTTTTCCATTGTCGACCATAGCCATGTCAGTGTTTTGCTTGTGCAATCCTGGGGTTGCCGTGAATCGCCGGGGTGGGGGGGGGGGTGGTGGTGCCGCGAATCGAGGGAGGGGGGGTCGTGGGGGGGGGGGGTGCCGCGAATCGCAGGAGGGGGCGGGGGGGTGTTTTGCCGCGAATTGCGGGAGGGGGGGTCACGGGGGGAGGGTGTGGGTGCCGTGAATCGCGGGAGGGGGCGCGGGGCTTTGCAGCAAGTCGCGGGAGGGTGGGTCGCGGGGGTTGCCGCGAATCCTGGGAGGGGGGGTCGCGGGGGTTGCCATAAATCGTGGGAGGGGGGGTCGCGGGGGTGTGTGTGTATGCCCCAAATCACTGGAGGGGGGGTGGCACTTCAATGGTGTCCATGTCGACACATGAGAATGAATATGAAAACATTCAAAAATAAATCTTAAAAAATTCATGTCAACCTTTTTCATTGTCGACCATAGCCATGTCAGTGTTTTGCATGTGCCATTTCATCCTGGGGTTGCCGTGAATCGCGGAGGGGGGGGGAGGTGGGGGGTGTCCACCAATCGCGGGACGGGGGTTCTCGAGGGGGGGTGCGAATTGCGGGAGGGGGGGCGCGGGGGGGTGTGTGCCGCGAAGCGCGGGAGGTTGCGGCGAATGGCGGGAGGGGGGGGATCGCGGGAGTTGCTGGGGGGTGCCGCAAATCACGGGAGGGGGGGTGCCGTGAATCGCGGGAGGGGGTGCCGTAAATCGCAGGAGGGGTGGTGTTTTGCCGCGAATCGCGGGAGGGGGGAGGTCGTGGGGGGGGGGTTGCTGCGAATCGTGGGAGGGGGGGTCGCGGGGGGCGCTCACCTGGTGGCTGTGGAGCAGGTTCCTGGGCAGCATGGGGAGGCAGAGGGTGTCTGGCTTACTGGGCTGGTTCTCTATCATGTGAGTCAGAGGCTCCACCCAGCGTTACAGACACACTTTGAGTGACAGATGTAGCCAAATATATAAGAGATGACACGTTAGTGGTGTGAAATTGGTCCGCTTTATCATGTAAGTGTGGTGGGTGGTGGAGGTAGGGATGGCCGGAATGTGCATGGGCCACGTGCCCTGACCACCATAGCAGAGGTGAGAGGTCCTGCTGCCACGCCAATGTCACACCCAGTGAAGCATCTGAGGAAGGACCAGAGGGTCTGAAAGCGCTTAGGCAGGGACTTGTTTGGAAAGGATCTCACCGGGGCTCCCACGTGGAGGAGGCAGAGATCGGACAGTTTCCGGGACTGTCACTGTATCAATTTGCCCCCATGTGCACCATCTGTGGTAGGACCTGGCTGATCCCGACTGTCGGAACCCTATACCACACCCCTGTGGTAGGACCTGGCTGATCCCGACTGTCGGAACCCTACACCACGCCCCTGTGGTAGGACCTGGCTGATCCCGACTGTCGGAACCCTACACCACGCCCCTGTGGTAGGACCTGGCTGATCCCGACTGTCGGAACCCTACACCACGCCCCTGTGGTAGGACCTGGCTGATCCCGACTGTCGGAACCCTACACCACACACCTGTGGTAGGACCTGGCTGATCCCGACTGTCGGAACCCTATACCACACCCCTGTGGTAGGACCTGGCTGATCCCGACTGTCGGAACCCTATACCACACCCCTGTGGTAGGACCTGGCTGATCCCCACCTTCAGGAGGACTTGTACCATATAATATGGTGATATGCGTTTTTCATGTTTTATTTTGTGTGTTTTACATTTTTCATGGAAGCAGTGCGCCAGTGGATTGATTTATATGTGATCTAAACCGTCTTATTGGTGTGAGTGGAACCTTGAATAAATAAAATCCATTTTTGGACAATATTGCACTATATATGTTTTTTTGGAGTTTCTTTTAGAAAGAAGAACCAATATTAAGGAATACATTTGTCTCTATTAAAGAGAAGGAAAGTGTTTTATACATATTGTTAACGAATGGTGACGCTGTAACAGACACAAAAGTTTTGTATTATTCTGGTTATGTTTTTGGGAGAGAGGTGGTGAAGGCTCCTACGTGTTGTGTTTGGCTGCAGCCAGAGGGCTTAAGCGCATTTGGAATTTACATATATCTTCTAATCTATTCGCTATGTTCGCACACAGCGTATACACATGCACAGAAGTAGAACATTGCACATGAAGCAGAATACGGGCCTATATGTACACAGGCTGATTTCTGTAGCGCAGTTACTAGTATGACCACAAGAGGGCAGCAGTAGATCAGGGCCACAGTGGCTCAGACCCAGTAGCTTTGCTTCAGTAGAATCCAGCTGATTTCTCAGTGCGGCCCCAGAATAACAATGACAGCCTGATAAGGGCCACAGGTTGTTTCTTTCTGTAATTCTGTTATTGCAGCAATAAGAAAGGATTAGGGGCGCACTGGTTATGACTACTGTGCTGGTATATCTACCTGAGCGGCATGCAGAGAGGATGGTATCTCCACAGGGCATAGGTGCCAATGTCTCCGCATAGGCCCCTATACACTATTGGGTGAGTCGGCCCAAATAGCGTGTGTATGACATCGGATCCGATGTGCGGTCCCTTGCGACTCGGATGCGGAGATGATATGTGCTGCACGTATGATCTCTGTGTCTGACCCCTCCCAGCGGCAGGGAGCGGTGATCGCATGTGATACATTGCATGCAGAAGGGCTGGCAGGGCTGCACATCTTCACCCCGGGCAAATATTGATAGACTGCGCTCTATCACACTGACGCAATCCCTCACCCTGCGCTCTATCACAATGACACGCTCCCTCACCCTACTGCCTGCACTTTATCAAAGTGACACACTCCCTCACCCTGCGGCCCATACTCTATCCCACTGATGCACTCCCTCACCCTGCGGCCTGCTCACTATCACACTGATGCACTCCTGCACCCCACTGCCTGCGCTCTATCACATTGATGTACTCCCGCACCCCACTGCCTGCGCTCTATCACACTGATGCACTCCCTCACCCTGCGGCCTGCACTCTGTCACACTGATGCACTCCTGCACCCCACTGCCTGCGCTCTATCACACTGACGCACTCCCTTACCTTGTGGACTGCGCTCTATCACACTGACGCAATCCCTCACCCTGCGCTCTATCCCACTGATGCACTCCCTCACCCTGAGGCCTGCACTCTGTCACACTGATGCACTCCTGCACCCCACTGCCTGCGCTCTATCACACTGACTCACTCCCTCACCCTGCAGCCTGCACTATTTCACACTGACACCCTCACCCTGCGGCCTGCATTATATCACACTGACACCCTCACCCTGCGGTCTGCGCTCTATCACACTGACACACTCACTCTAGTTATCCCGTCACTAGTTATACTGCGTGTATCCCGTCACTAGTTATACCGCGTGTATCTCGTCACTAGTTATACTACGTGTATCCCGCCTAGTTATACCGCGTGTATCCCGTCACTAGTTATACTACGTGTATCCCGTCACTAGTTATACTGCGTGTATCCCGTCACTAGTTATACTACGTGTATCCCGTCACTAGTTATACCGCGTGTATCCCGTCACTAGTTACACTACGTGTATCCCGCCTAGTTATACCGCGTGTATCCCGTCACTAGTTATACTACGTGTATCCCGTCACTAGTTATACTGCGTGTATCCCGTCACTAGTTATACCGCGTGTATCCCGTCACTAGTTATACCGCGTGTATCCCGTCACTAGTTATACTGCGTGTATCCCGTCACTAGTTATACTGCGTGTATCCCGTCACTAGTTATACTGCGTGTATCCCATCACTAGGTATACTGCGTGTATCCCGTCACTAGTTATACTGCGTGTATCCCGTCACTAGTTATACTGCGTGTATCCCGTCACTAGTTATACTGCGTGCATCCCGTCACTAGTTATACTGCGTGTATCCCGTCACTAGTTATACTGCGTGTATCCCGTCACTAGTTATACTGCGTGTATCCCGTCACTAGTTATACTGCGTGTATCCCGTCACTAGTTATACTGCGTGTATCCCGTCACTAGTTATACTGCGTGTATCCCGTCACTAGTTATACTGCGTGCATCCCGTCACTAGTTATACCGCGTGTATCCCGTCACTAGTTATACCGCGTGTATCCCGTCACTAGTTATACCGCGTGTATCCCGTCACTAGGTATACCGCGTGTATCCCGTCACTAGTTATACTGCGTGTATCCCGTCACTAGGTATACTGCGTGTATCCCGTCACTAGTTATACTGCGTGTATCCCGTCACTAGTTATACTGCGTGTATCCCGTCACTAGTTATACTGCGTGTATCCCGTCACTAGTTATACTGCGTGTATCGCGTCACTAGTTATACTGCGTGTATCCCGTCACTAGTTATACTGCGTGTATCCCGTCACTAGTTATACTGCGTGTATCCCGTCACTAGTTATACTGCGTGTATCCCGTCACTAGTTATACTGCGTGTATCCCGTCACTAGTTATACTGCGTGTATCCCGTCACTAGTTATACTGCGTGTATCCCGTCACTAGTTATACTGCGTGTATCCCGTCACTAGTTATACCGCGTGTATCCCGTCTCTAGTTGTACCGCGTGTATCCCGTCACTAGTTATACCGCGTGTATCCCGTCACTCGTTATACCGCGTGTATCCCGACACTAGTTATACTGCGTGTATCCCGTCACTAGTTATACTGCGTGTATCCCGTCACTAGTTATACTGCGTGTATCCCGTCACTAGTTATACTGCGTGTATCGCGTCACTAGTTATACTGCGTGTATCCCGTCACTAGTTATACTGCGTGTATCCCAACACTAGTTATACTGCGTGTATCCCATCACTAGGTATACTGCGTGTATCCCGTCACTAGTTATACTGCGTGTATCCCGTCACTAGGTATACTGCGTGTATCCCGTCACTAGTTATACTGCGTGTATCCCGTCACTAGTTATACTGCGTGTATCGCGTCACTAGTTATACTGCGTGTATCCCGTCACTAGTTATACTGCGTGTATCCCGTCACTAGTTATACTGCGTGTATCCCGTCACTAGTTATACCGCGTGTATCTCGTCACTAGTTATACTGCGTGTATCCCGTCACTAGTTATACCGCGTGTATCTCGTCACTAGTTATACTGCGTGTATCCCGTCACTAGTTATACCGCGTGTATCCCGTCACTAGTTATACTGCGTGTATCCCATCACTAGGTATACTGCGTGTATCCCGTCACTAGTTATACTGCGTGTATCCCGTCACTAGGTATACTGCGTGTATCCCGTCACTAGTTATACTGCGTGTATCCCGTCACTAGTTATACTGCGTGTATCGCGTCACTAGTTATACTGCGTGTATCCCGTCACTAGTTATACTGCGTGTATCCCGTCACTAGTTATACTGCGTGTATCCCGTCACTAGGTATACTGCGTGTATCCCGTCACTAGTTATACTGCGTGTATCCCGTCACTAGGTATACTGCGTGTATCCCGTCACTAGTTATACTGCGTGTATCCCGTCACTAGTTATACTGCGTGTATCGCGTCACTAGTTATACTGCGTGTATCCCGTCACTAGTTATACTGCGTGTATCCCGTCACTAGTTATACTGCATGTATCCCGTCACTAGTTATACCGCGTGTATCTCGTCACTAGTTATACTGCGTGTATCCCGTCACTAGTTATACTACGTGTATCCCGTAACTAGTTATACTACGTGTATCCCGTCACTAGTTATACTGCGTGTATCCCGTCACTAGTTATACTGCGTGTATCCCGTCTCTAGTTATACTACGTGTATCCCGTCTCTAGTTGTACCGCGTGTATCCCGTCACTAGTAATACTACGTGTATCCCGTCACTCGTTATACCGCGTGTATCCCGTCACTAGTTATACCGCGTGTATCCCGACACTAGTTATACTGCGTGTATCCCGTCACTAGTTATACCGAGTGTATCCCGTCACTAGTTGTACTGCGTGTATCCCGTCACTAGTTATACTGCGTGTATCCCGTCTCTAGTTGTACCGCGTGTATCCCGTCACTAGTTATACTACGTGTATCCCGTCTCTAGTTATACCGCGTGTATCCCGTCTCTAGGTATACTACGTGTATCCCGTCACTAGTTATACTGCGTGTATCCCGTCACTAGTTATACCGTGTGTATCCCATCACTAGTTATACTGCGTGTATCCCGTCACTTGTTATACCGCGTGTATCCCGTCACTAGTTATACTGCGTGTATCGCGTCACTAGTTATACCGCATGTATCCCGTCACTAGTTATACCGCGTGTATCTCGTCACTAGTTATACTGCGTGTATCCCGTCACTAGTTATACTACGTGTATCTCGTCACTAGTTATACTGCGTGTATCCCGTCACTAGTTATACCGCGTGTATCTCGTCACTAGTTATACTGCGTGTATCCCGCCTAGTTATACTGCGTGTATCCCGTAACTAGTTATACTACGTGTATCCCGTCACTAATTATACTGCGTGTATCCCGTCACTAGTTATACTGCGTGTATCCTGTCACTAGTTATACTGCGTGCATCCCGTCTCTAGTTATACTACGTGTATCCCGTCTCTAGTTGTACCGCGTGTATCCCGTCACTAGTAATACTACGTGTATCCCGTCACTCGTTATACCGCGTGTATCCCGTCACTAGTTATACCGCGTGTATCCCGACACTAGTTATACTGCGTGTATCCCGTCACTAGTTATACCGAGTGTATCCCATCACTAGTTGTACTGCGTGTATCCCGTCACTAGTTATACTACGTGTATCCCGTCTCTAGTTGTACCGCGTGTATCCCGTCACTAGTTATACTACGTGTATCCCGTCACTCGTTATACCGCGTGTATCCCGACACTAGTTATACTGCGTGTATCCCGTCACTAGTTATACCGAGTGTATCCCGTCACTAGTTGTACTGCGTGTATCCCGTCACTAGTTATACTGTGTGTATCCCGCATAGTTATACTGCGTGTATCCCGTCACTAGTTATACTGCGTGTATCCCGCCTAGTTATACTGCGTGTATCCCGTCACTAGTTATACTGCGTGTATCCCGCCTAGTTATACTGCGTGTATCCCGTCACTAGTTATACTGCGTGTATCCCGCCTAGTTATACTGCGTGTATCCCGTCACTAGTTATACCGCGTGTATCCCGTCACTAGTTATACTGCGTGTATCCCGTCACTAGTTATACTGCGTGTATCCCATCACTAGTTATACCGCGTGTATCCCGACACTAGTTATACCGCGTGTATCCCGTCACTAGTTATACGGCGTGTATCCCGTCACTAGTTGTACCGCGTGTATCCCGTCACTAGTTATACCGCGTGTATCCCGTCTAGTTATACCGCGTGTATCCCATCACTAGTTATACTGCGTGTATCCTGGCACTATTTATACTGCGTGTATCCCATCACTAGTTATACTGCGTGTGTCCCGTCTCTAGTTGTACAGCGTGTTTCCCATCTAGTTATACCGCGTGTATCCCGTCGCTAGTTATACTGCGTGTATCCCGTCGCTAGTTATACCGCGTGTATCCCGTCACTAGTTATACCGCGTGCATCCCGTCACTAGTTATACCGCGTGCTTCCCGTCACTAGTTATACCGCGTGCATCCCATCTCTAGTTATACTGCATGTATCCCGTCACTAGTTATACCGCGTGTATCCCGTCACTAGTTATACCGCGTGTATCCCGTCACTAGTTATACCGCGTGTATCCCGTCACTAGTTATACCGCGTGTATCCCGTCACTAGTTATACCGCGTGTATCCCGTCACTAGTTATACCGCGTGTATCCCGTCACTAGTTATACCGCGTGTATCCCGTCACTAGTTATACCGCGTGTATCCCGTCACTAGTTATACCGCGTGTATCCCGTCACTAGTTATACTGCATGTATCCCGTCACTAGTTATACCGCGTGTATCCCGTCACTAGTTATACTATGTGTATCCCGTCACTAGTTATACCGCGTGTATCCCGTCACTAGTTATACTGCGTGTATCCCGTCACTAGTTATACTGCGTGTATCCCGTCACTAGTTATACTGCGTGTATCCCGTCACTAGTTATACTGCGTGTATCCCGTCACTAGTTATACTATGTGTATCCCGTCTCTAGTTATACTGCGTGTATCCCGTCACTAGTTATACTGCGTGTATCACGTCACTCGTTATACCGCGTGTATCCCGTCTCTAGTTATACCGCGTGTATCCCGTCACTAGTTATACCGCGTGTATCCCGTCACTAGTTATACCGCGTGTATCCCGTCACTAGTTATACCGCGTGTATCCCGTCACTAGTTATACCGCGTGTATCCCGTCACTAGTTATACCGCGTGTATCCCGTCACTAGTTATACCGCGTGTATCCCGTCACTCGTTATACCGCGTGTATCCCGTCACTAGTTATACCGCGTGTATCCCGTCACTAGTTATACCGCGTGTATCCCGTCACTCGTTATACCGCGTGTATCCCGTCACTAGTTATACCGCGTGTATCCCGTCACTAGTTATACCGCGTGTATCCCGTCACTAGTTATACCGCGTGTATCCCGTCACTAGTTATACCGCGTGTATCCCGTCACTAGTTATACCGCGTGTATCCTGTCACTAGTTATACCGCGTGTATCCCGTCACTAGTTATACCGCGTGTATCCCGTCACTAGTTATACCGCGTGTATCCCGTCACTAGTTATACTGCGTGTATCCCGTCACTAGTTATACCGCGTGTATCCCGTCACTAGTTATACTGCGTGTATCCCGTCACTAGTTATACTGCGTGTATCCCGTCTCTAGTTATACTGCGTGTATCCCGTCACTAGTAATACCGCGTGTATCTCGTCACTAGTTATACTGAGTGTATCCCGTCACTAGTTATACCGCGTGTATCCCGTCACTAGTTATACCGCGTGTATCCCGTCACTAGTTATACCGCGTGTATCTCGTCACTAGTTATACTGAGTGTATCCCGTCACTAGTTATACTGCGTGTATCCCGTCTCTAGTTATACTGCGTGTATCCCGTCACTAGTTATACCGCGTGTATCTCGTCACTAGTTATACTGAGTGTATCCCGTCACTAGTTATACTGCGTGTATCCCGTCACTAGTTATACTATGTGTATCCCGTCACTAGTTATACCGCGTGTATCCCGTCACTAGTTATACCGCGTGTATCCTGTCACTAGTTATACTGCGTGTATCCTGTTACTCGTTATACCGCGTGTATCCCTTCTCTAGTTATACCGCGTGTATCCCGTCCATGTGAGATCAGGGTGCTCCAGTATATACAGGGGTGCCGGGCGGCACATGTGAAGCCGCCGTAATATATATCACAGGACAGTGCGGATGGTTATTTGTTTTGTCTCAGTGCCAGACATAGTGATGGTGTGCAGGAAGCTGGGGACTTTCCATCCTCTTACTGCACGCTAGGCTTTCCTGGGACTGAGCATGGGTGTCATACTGATATATGTACGTGTCCTTTCACTTGTGGGACCTCAGCGCAGGGGACACCGGGCCTAATTCAGACCTGACAAATTAGTTCTCAAAACGGATTAGACCATGCTGCACTGCAGGAGGGGCAGATGTAATCAGTGCAGAGAGAGTTAGATTTGGGAGGGGAATATAATTTCTGTGCAGGGTAAATGCCATCTGCTGCAATGTAGATTTCAGTTTGATCGCACCGCACCTAAAAAGTGTCAAATCGCAGGTGTTTTATCTCTGATTCCTATCCGATGTTCGGTCCCTTGCTGGGATTACGTGCGATATATCATATCTAAAAGGAGCGCACATGATATATCACATGTCCTCCTGCCACCCGGGCGGTTCCAGGGGATCGTATATATCACATCAGTGTATGTGTACTGTATATAATGGATGGGTACTGTATATAGCTTATATATATATATTTTATTGCTTTTTGTGTAGTGGAACAAAGACAACTTAAACAACCATAAAATACACACTGGAAAGTAAAAACTAATGTATCTAATTCTGAATCTTGTCATATACAGGTATAGCAACAGCCTCTGTGCTACTCGCACAATGGAAAGGAATCAGAAGAGCTGGTGATGTCACTGTGCTCTGGATGGGGGGGCATTAATGTTTGTGTCAACCTAATGACCCTGTCGACTTAAAGCCATGTAACAAAGAAGAGGGAAGAAAGACTCTCTTTTTTGGGGGCACTCTTTTACTAAGATTACTCGTGGTAATCTATTGGTTTCTAGTCATTTGTATTTCAATTGGTAGAAATCTTATAGTGAGGTACCCACCATCAAACTTGCCTCTCTTTTTTTGGCGTAGTCGCAAATTGAGGCTTCTCCTATAAGGATAGGCCGCTGTATTGCAGGGTGACCCTAATAGTGGTTACGCAGGGGTTGGTAGTGAATCACTAGTCCACACAGTTGTGGGGGGAACAGAACAGAGCTCAGACCTATGCTCTGCTGGGTTCCCCTGATTTATGAAACAATTTAAAATTTAACCTTTAATCAATTACTTACTAAAATATTTGACTAGACAGACATTTATTTCAGACAATGACACACATACACATAAACAGATATGACACGTAAGCAATATACGTTTTTTATCTCCGTGCAAATCTGAGAATGTGCTTTTGATCATATACTCAAGTCTTCCAATCCTGGAGACAAGGCCTAAATAGATACTGTATCTATAAGGTTTGAATGCTCGAGACTTTGTTGCTAATTTCCTGTGATGTTTCAATTCCTAGCAAGGAGTAATCTTAGTAAAAGAGTGCCCCTAAAAAAGAGAGAGTCTTTCTTCCCTCTTCTTTGTAGCAATATTTACTCTCCTGGGTGCACCTCCACGGTCGAAATATACAGAGGGAGTATATACCCCCTTCCAGGTAACTTAACTATTGTGGATCTACATATCGTATCACATATATTTCTGTCTGACTTCAACCTGTGCACTGGTCGCCAGCCCCCTTCCCTTGTCCCCTCAACGTTGTAACCTTTTCAGTGTGTCAGCCGAAGGCCTGTTGAAATTCAGTGGTCATCCTAATGCAATGCGACCTTGAGGTGGTCAACCTAATGATCCACACCTGAGGGGGACCCTGTATCCCTAAATCCCCTAAAGTGCCCATGCATCGTCTCACAGGTCTGTGTCTGCCATAGAGCCCTCCATAGGGTAAGAGTAGGCGTCTGGCAAAGTCACATTCATGGCATAGACACCCCTCCACACACAGATGGCATGGGGGGGGGTATGGGTACATTATTGTGTGTCACTATACCAAGCCCGTATATAGAATAGTATGTACCACCACAATATGGGCCAATGATACATATAAACCCTGTAGTCAGTGTATATAGAATTATATATATATAGGACTGTGACACCTGTATACCGCGTGTGACTGAGGCTGTATACGGAGCAGACTGCGCTGAGTGATTTGACATGTGACACCTGTATACTGCGTGTGACTGAGGCTGTATACGGAGCAGACTGCGCTGAGTGATGTGATATGTGACACCTGTATACTGCGTGTGACTGAGGCAGTATACGGAGCAGACTGCGCTGAGTGATGTGATATGTGACACCTGTATACTGTGTGTGACTGAGGCAGTATACAGAGCAGACTGCGCTGAGTGATGTGATATGTGACACCTGTATACTGTGTGTGACTGATGCTGTATACGGAGCAGACTGTGCTGAGTGATGTGATATGTGACACCTGTATACTGTGTGTGACTGAGGCTGTATACGGAGCAGACTGCGCTGAGTGATGGGATATGTGACACCTGTATACCGCGTGTGAATGAGGCTGTATACGGAGCAGACTGCGCTGAGTGATGGGATATGTGACACCTGTATACCGCGTGTGACTGTGGCTGTATATGGAGCAGACTGCGCTGAGTGATGTGATATGTGACACCTGTATACCGCGTGTGACTGAGGCTCTATACGGAGCAGACTGCGCTGAGTGATGTGATATGTGACACCTGTATACTGCGTGTGACTGAGGCTGTATACGGAGCAGACTGCGCTGAGTGATGTGATATGTGACACCTGTATACTGCGTGTGTCTGAGGATGTATACGGAGCAGACTGCGCTGAGTGATGTGACACCTGTATACTGTGTGTGACTGAGGCTGTATACGGAGCAGACTGCGCTGAGTGATGTGATGTGTGATACATGTATACCGCGTGTGACTGAGGCAGTATACGGAGCAGACTGTGCTGAGTGATGTGATATGTGACACCTGTATACAGTGTGTGACTGAGGCTGTTATACTGAGCAGACTGCGCTGAGTGATGTGATATGTGACACCTGTATACAGTGTGTGACTGAGGCTGTATATGGAGCAGACTGCGCTGAGTGATGTGATATGTGACACCTGTATACTGTGTTTGACTGAGGCTGTATACGGAGCAGACTGCGCTGAGTGATGGGATATGTGACACCTGTACTGCTTGTGACTGAGGCTGTATACGGAGCAGACTGTGCTGAGTGATGGGATATGTGACACCTGTATACTGTATGTGACTGAGGCTGTATACGGAGCAGACTGCGCTGAGTGATGGGATATGTGACACCTGTTTACTGTGTGTGACTGAGGCTGTATACGGAGATGACTGCGCTGAGTGATGGGATATGTGACACCTGTATACTGTGTGTGACTGAGGCTGTATATGGAGCAGACTGCACTGAGTGATGTGATATGTGACACCTGTATACTGCGTGTGACTGAGGCTGTATACGGGGCAGACTACGCTGAGTGATGTGATATGTGACACCTGTATACTGCGTGTGACTGAGGCTGTATACGGAGCAGGCTGCACTGAGTGATGTGATATGTGACATCTGTATACTGTGTGTGACCGAGAATGTATACAGAGCAGACTGCGCTGAGTGATGTGATGTGACACCTGTATACCGCATGTGACTGAGGCTGTATACGGAGCAGACTGCGCTGACTGATGGGATATGTGACACCTGTATACTGTGTGTGACTGAGGCTGTATACAGAGCAGACTGCGCTGAGTGATGTGATGTGACACCTGTATACTGCGTGTGACTGAGGCTGTATACGGAGCAGACTGCGCTGAGTGATGTGATATGTGACACCTGTATACTGCGTGTGACTGAGGCTGTATACGGAGCAGACTGCGCTGAGTGATGTGATATGTGACACCTGTATACTGCGTGTGACTGAGGCTGTATACGGAGCAGACTGCACTGAGTGATGTGATATGTGACACCTGTATACTGCGTGTGACTGAGGCTGTATACGGAGCAGACTGCGCTGAGTTATGTGATATGTGACACCTGTATACTGCGTGTGACTGAGGCTGTATACGGAGCAGACTGCGCTGAGTGATGTGATATGTGACACCTGTAAACTGCGTGTGGCTGAGGCTGTATACAGAGCAGACTGCGCTGAGTGATGGGATATGTGACACCTGTATACTGTGTGTGACTGAGGCTGTATACGGAGCAGACTGCGCTGAGTGATGTGATATGTGACACCTGTATACTGTATGTGACTGAGGCTGTATATGGAGCAGACTGCGCTGAGTGATGGGATATGTGACACCTGTATACCGCGTGTGACTGTGGCTGTATATGGAGCAGACTGCGCTGAGTGATGTGATATGTGACACCTGTATACTGCGTGTGACTGAGGCTCTATACGGAGCAGACTGTGCTGAGTGATGTGATATGTGACACCTGTATACTGCGTGTGACTGAGGCTGTATACGGAGCAGACTGCGCTGAGTTATGTGATATGTGACACCTGTATACTGTGTGTGACTGAGGCTGTATACGGAGCAGACTGCGCTGAGTGATGTGATATGTGACACCTGTATACTGCGTGTGTCTGAGGATGTATACGGAGCAGACTGCGCTGAGTGATGTGACACCTGTATACTGTGTGTGACTGAGGCTGTATACGGAGCAGACTGCGCTGAGTGATGTGATGTGTGATACATGTATACCGCGTGTGACTGAGGCAGTATACGGAGCAGACTGTGCTGAGTGATGTGATATGTGACACCTGTATACAGTGTGTGACTGAGGCTGTATACAGTGTGTGACTGAGGCTGTATACAGAGCAGACTGCGCTGAGTGATGTGATATGTGACACCTGTATACTGTGTGACTGAGGCTGTATACTGAGCAGACTGCGCTGAGTGATGTGATATGTGACACCTGTATACAGTGTGTGACTGAGGCTGTATATGGAGCAGACTGCGCTGAGTGATGTGATATGTGACACCTGTATACTGTGTGTGACTGAGGCTGTATACGGAGCAGACTGCGCTGAGTGATGTGATATGTGACACCTGTATACTGTGTGTGTGACTGAGGCTGTATACGGAGCAGACTGTGCTGAGTGATGTGATATGTGACACCTGTATACCGTGTGTGACTGAGGATGTATACGGAGCAGACTGCGCTGAGTAATATGTGACACCTGTATACTGCGTGTGACTGAGGCTGTATACGCAGCAGACTGCGCTGAGTGATGTGATATGTGACACCTGTATACTGCGTGTGACTGAGGCTGTATACGGAGCAGACTGCGCTGAGTGATGTGATATGTGACACCTGTATACTGCGTGTGACTGAGGCAGTATACGGAGCAGACTGCGCTGAGTGATGTGATATGTGACACCTGTATACTGTGTGTGACTGAGGCAGTATACAGAGCAGACTGCGCTGAGTGATGTGATATGTGACACCTGTATACTGTGTGTGACTGATGCTGTATACGGAGCAGACTGTGCTGAGTGATGTGATATGTGACACCTGTATACTGTGTGTGACTGAGGCTGTATACGGAGCAGACTGCGCTGAGTGATGGGATATGTGACACCTGTATACCGCGTGTGACTGAGGCTGTATACGAAGCAGACTGCGCTGAGTGATGGGATATGTGACACCTGTATACCGCGTGTGACTGTGGCTGTATATGGAGCAGACTGCGCTGAGTGATGTGATATGTGACACCTGTATACCGCGTGTGACTGAGGCTCTATACGGAGCAGACTGCGCTGAGTGATGTGATATGTGACACCTGTATACTGCGTGTGACTGAGGCTGTATACGGAGCAGACTGCGCTGAGTGATGTGATATGTGACACCTGTATACTGCGTGTGTCTGAGGATGTATACGGAGCAGACTGCGCTGAGTGATGTGACACCTGTATACTGTGTGTGACTGAGGCTGTATACGGAGCAGACTGCGCTGAGTGATGTGATGTGTGATACATGTATACCGCGTGTGACTGAGGCAGTATACGGAGCAGACTGTGCTGAGTGATGTGATATGTGACACCTGTATACAGTGTGTGACTGAGGCTGTTATACTGAGCAGACTGCGCTGAGTGATGTGATATGTGACACCTGTATACAGTGTGTGACTGAGGCTGTATATGGAGCAGACTGCGCTGAGTGATGTGATATGTGACACCTGTATACTGTGTTTGACTGAGGCTGTATACGGAGCAGACTGCGCTGAGTGATGGGATATGTGACACCTGTACTGCTTGTGACTGAGGCTGTATACGGAGCAGACTGTGCTGAGTGATGGGATATGTGACACCTGTATACTGTATGTGACTGAGGCTGTATACGGAGCAGACTGCGCTGAGTGATGGGATATGTGACACCTGTTTACTGTGTGTGACTGAGGCTGTATACGGAGATGACTGCGCTGAGTGATGGGATATGTGACACCTGTATACTGTGTGTGACTGAGGCTGTATATGGAGCAGACTGCACTGAGTGATGTGATATGTGACACCTGTATACTGCGTGTGACTGAGGCTGTATACGGGGCAGACTACGCTGAGTGATGTGATATGTGACACCTGTATACTGCGTGTGACTGAGGCTGTATACGGAGCAGGCTGCACTGAGTGATGTGATATGTGACATCTGTATACTGTGTGTGACCGAGAATGTATACAGAGCAGACTGCGCTGAGTGATGTGATGTGACACCTGTATACCGCATGTGACTGAGGCTGTATACGGAGCAGACTGCGCTGACTGATGGGATATGTGACACCTGTATACTGTGTGTGACTGAGGCTGTATACAGAGCAGACTGCGCTGAGTGATGTGATGTGACACCTGTATACTGCGTGTGACTGAGGCTGTATACGGAGCAGACTGCGCTGAGTGATGTGATATGTGACACCTGTATACTGCGTGTGACTGAGGCTGTATACGGAGCAGACTGCGCTGAGTGATGTGATATGTGACACCTGTATACTGCGTGTGACTGAGGCTGTATACGGAGCAGACTGCACTGAGTGATGTGATATGTGACACCTGTATACTGCGTGTGACTGAGGCTGTATACGGAGCAGACTGCGCTGAGTTATGTGATATGTGACACCTGTATACTGCGTGTGACTGAGGCTGTATACGGAGCAGACTGCGCTGAGTGATGTGATATGTGACACCTGTAAACTGCGTGTGGCTGAGGCTGTATACAGAGCAGACTGCGCTGAGTGATGGGATATGTGACACCTGTATACTGTGTGTGACTGAGGCTGTATACGGAGCAGACTGCGCTGAGTGATGTGATATGTGACACCTGTATACTGTATGTGACTGAGGCTGTATATGGAGCAGACTGCGCTGAGTGATGGGATATGTGACACCTGTATACCGCGTGTGACTGTGGCTGTATATGGAGCAGACTGCGCTGAGTGATGTGATATGTGACACCTGTATACTGCGTGTGACTGAGGCTCTATACGGAGCAGACTGTGCTGAGTGATGTGATATGTGACACCTGTATACTGCGTGTGACTGAGGCTGTATACGGAGCAGACTGCGCTGAGTTATGTGATATGTGACACCTGTATACTGTGTGTGACTGAGGCTGTATACGGAGCAGACTGCGCTGAGTGATGTGATATGTGACACCTGTATACTGCGTGTGTCTGAGGATGTATACGGAGCAGACTGCGCTGAGTGATGTGACACCTGTATACTGTGTGTGACTGAGGCTGTATACGGAGCAGACTGCGCTGAGTGATGTGATGTGTGATACATGTATACCGCGTGTGACTGAGGCAGTATACGGAGCAGACTGTGCTGAGTGATGTGATATGTGACACCTGTATACAGTGTGTGACTGAGGCTGTATACAGTGTGTGACTGAGGCTGTATACAGAGCAGACTGCGCTGAGTGATGTGATATGTGACACCTGTATACTGTGTGACTGAGGCTGTATACTGAGCAGACTGCGCTGAGTGATGTGATATGTGACACCTGTATACAGTGTGTGACTGAGGCTGTATATGGAGCAGACTGCGCTGAGTGATGTGATATGTGACACCTGTATACTGTGTGTGACTGAGGCTGTATACGGAGCAGACTGCGCTGAGTGATGTGATATGTGACACCTGTATACTGTGTGTGTGACTGAGGCTGTATACGTAGCAGACTGTGCTGAGTGATGTGATATGTGACACCTGTATACCGTGTGTGACTGAGGATGTATACGGAGCAGACTGCGCTGAGTAATATGTGACACCTGTATACTGCGTGTGACTGAGGCTGTATACGCAGCAGACTGCGCTGAGTGATGTGATATGTGACACCTGTATACTGCGTGTGACTGAGGCTGTATACGTAGCAGACTGCGCTGAGTGATGTGATATATGACACCTGTATACCGCGTGTGACTGAGGCTGTATACGGAGCAGACTGTGCTGAGTGATGTGATATGTGACACCTGTATACTGTGTGTGACTGAGGCTGTATACGGAGCAGACTGCGCTGGGTGATGGGATATGTGACCCCTGTATACTGCGTGTGACTGAGGCTGTATACGGAGCAGACTGCGCTGAGTGATGGGATATGTGACACCTGTATACCGCATGTGACTGAGGCTGTATACGGAGCAGACTGTGCTGAGGGATGTGATATGTGACACCTGTATACTGTGTGTGTGACTGAGGCTGTATACGGAGCAGACTGTGCTGAGTGATGTGATATGTGACACCTTTATACTGTGTGTGTGACTGAGGCTGTATACGGAGCAGACTGTGCTGAGTGATGTGATATGTGACACCTGTATACTGCATGTGACTGAGGCTGTATACGGAGCAGACTGCGCTGAGTGATGTGATATGTGACACCTGTATACTGTGTGTGACTGAGGCTGTATACGGAGCAGACTGTGCTGAGTGATGGGATATGTGACACCTGTATACCTCGTGTGACTGAGGCTGTATACGGAGCAGACTGCGCTGAGTGATGTGATATGTGACACCTGTATACTGTGTGTGACTGAGGCTGTATACGGAGCAGACTGCGCTGAGTGATGTGATATGTGACACCTGTATACTGTGTGTGACTGAGGCTGTATACGTAGCAGACTGCGCTGAGTGATGTGATATGTGACACCTGTATACTGTGTGTGACTGAGGCTGTATACGGAGCAGACTGCGCTGAGTGATGTGATATGTGACACCTGTATACCGCGTGTGACTGAGGCTGTATACGGAGCAGACTGCACTGAGTGATGTGATATGTGACACCTGTATACTGCGTGTGACTGAGGCTGTATACGGAGCAGACTGCGCTGAGTGATTTGACATGTGACACCTGTATACTGCGTGTGACTGAGGCTGTATACGGAGCAGACTGCGCTGAGTGATTTGACATGTGACACCTGTATACTGCGTGTGACTGAGGCTGTATACGGAGCAGACTGCGCTGAGTGATGTGATATGTGACACCTGTATACTGCGTGTGACTGAGGCTGTATACGGAGCAGACTGCGCTGAGTGATGTGATATGTGACACCTGTATACTGTGTGTGACTGAGGCAGTATACGGAGCAGACTGCGCTGAGTGATGTGATATGTGACACCTGTATACTGTGTGTGACTGATGCTGTATACGGAGCAGACTGTGCTGAGTGATGTGATATGTGACACCTGTATACTGTGTGTGACTGAGGCTGTATACGGAGCAGACTGCGCTGAGTGATGGGATATGTGACACCTGTATACTGTGTGTGACTGATGCTGTATATGGAGCAGACTGCGCTGAGTGATGTGATATGTGACACCTGTATACTGTGTGTGACTGATGCTGTATACGGAGCAGACTGTGCTGAGTGATGTGATATGTGACACCTGTATACTGTGTGTGACTGAGGCTGTATACGGAGCAGACTGCGCTGAGTGATGTGATATGTGACACCTGTATACCGCGTGTGATTGAGGCTGTATACGGAGCAGACTGCGCTGAGTGATGTGATATGTGACACCAGTATACCGCGTGTGACTGAGGCTGTATACGGAGCAGACTGCGCTGAGTGATGTGATATGTGACACCAGTATACCGCGTGTGACTGAGGCTGTATACGGAGCAGACTGTGCTGAGTGATGTGATATGTGACACCTGTATACTGCGTGTGACTGAGGCTGTATACGGAGCAGACTGCGCTGAGTGATGTGATATGTGACACCTGTATACTGCGTGTAACTGAGGCTGTATACGGAGCAGACTGTGCTTAGTGATGGGATATGTGACACCTGTATACTGTGTGTGTGACTGAGGCTGTATACGGAGCAGACTGCGCTGAGTGATGTGATATGTGACACCTGTATACTGTGTGTGACTGAGGCTGTATATGGAGCAGACTGCGCTGAGTGATGGGATATGTGACACCTGTATACTGCGTGTGACTGAGGCTGTATACGGAGCAGACTGCGCTGAGTGATGTGATATGTGACATCTGTATACTGTGTGTGACTGAGGCTGTATACAGAGCAGACTGCGCTGAGTGATGTGGTATGTGACACCTGTATACCGTGTGTGACTGAGGCTGTATACGGAGCAGACTGTGCTGAGGGATGTGATATGTGACACCTGTATACTGTGTGTGACTGAGGCTGTATACGGAGCAGACTGCGCTGAGTGATGTGATATGTGACACCAGTATACCGCGTGTGACTGAGGCTGTATACGGAGCAGACTGTGCTGAGTGATGTGATATGTGACACCTGTATACTGCGTGTGACTGAGGCTGTATACGGAGCAGACTGCGCTGAGTGATGTGATATGTGACACCTGTATACTGCGTGTGACTGAGGCTGTATATGGAGCAGACTGCGCTGAGTGATGTGATATGTGACACCTGTATACCGCGTGTGACTGAGGCTGTATACGGAGCAGACTGCGCTGAGTGATGTGATATGTGACACCTGTATACCGTGTGTGGCTGAGGCTGTATACGGAGCAGACCGTGCTGAGTGATGTGATATGTGACACCTGTATACCGCGTGTGACTGAGGCTGTATACGGAGCAGACTGCGCTGAGTGATGTGATATGTGACACATGTATACCGCGTGTGACTGAGGCTGTATACGGAGCAGACTGCACTGAGTGATGTGATATGTGACACCTGTATACCGCGTGTGACTGAGGCTGTATACGGAGCAGACTGCACTGAGTGATGTGATATGTGACACCTTTATACTGTGTGTGTGACTGAGGCTGTATACGGAGCAGACTGTGCTGAGTGATGTGATATGTGACACCTGTATACTGCATGTGACTGAGGCTGTATACGGAGAAGACTGCGCTGAGTGATGTGATATGTGACACCTGTATACTGTGTGTGACTGAGGCTGTATACGGAGCAGACTGTGCTGAGTGATGGGATATGTGACACCTGTATACCTCGTGTGACTGAGGCTGTATACGGAGCAGACTGCGCTGAGTGATGTGATATGTGACACCTGTATACTGTGTGTGACTGAGGCTGTATACGGAGCAGACTGCGCTGAGTGATGTGATATGTGACACCTGTATACTGTGTGTGACTGAGGCTGTATACGTAGCAGACTGCGCTGAGTGATGTGATATGTGACACCTGTATACTGTGTGTGACTGAGGCTGTATACGGAGCAGACTGCGCTGAGTGATGTGATATGTGACACCTGTATACCGCGTGTGACTGAGGCTGTATACGGAGCAGACTGCACTGAGTGATGTGATATGTGACACCTGTATACCGCGTGTGACTGAGGCTGTATACGGAGCAGACTGCGCTGAGTGATTTGACATGTGACACCTGTATACTGCGTGTGACTGAGGCTGTATACGGAGCAGACAGCGCTGAGTGATTTGACATGTGACACCTGTATACTGCGTGTGACTGAGGCTGTATACGGAGCAGACTGCGCTGAGTGATGTGATATGTGACTAGGGAAGCCAATCCCGGGGCATTTTTTCAATCCCGGGATTCGGGATTGAAAAATGCTCAATCCCGGGATTCCCGGGATCCCGGGATTGGCTTTCCTAATAAAAAGACACCCTAGCTGCCCCACATTTACCTTCATTTGAGGGTGCAGCAGGGTTGCCAGGAGCCCGGTTGCTGGGTGGGGGGGACGGGTTGTCCATGGTGCGGGCTGGCGTGCTGGCATGCTGGCTGGCTTCGCGCTGGCTGGGCGGGCGGACTTGCTGGCTGGGCGGGCGAGTGGGCTTGCTGGGCGGGTTCATAGCTGGCTGGGCGGGTTCATAGCTGGCTGGGCGGGTGGGCTTGCTGGCTGGGTGGGCGGCGCGGTATCACATTGCCGGGCGCGGCCTCTGCCTGCGCAGCGTGACCTCTGATCTCGTCACGCTGCGCAGTGCTTCCGGGAGAAGTCGGGCAGCGTCTGAGCGATGCTCAGACACTACCCGGCATTAGACTGCGCGCATGCGCAATCTAATCCCGAAATCCCGGGATTGGAAACTCCAATCCCGGGATTGAAATCCCGGTGTTTTGGGGGCCAAATCCCGGGATCCCGCCGATCCCGATCCCGGGATTGGCCACCCTATATAGGAGTATATACTGCACATCCTATAGTGTGGGTATATAGGACAGTGGCACATCCATGCTGATGGTCTGGATTCACAGCTATCTGAGCGGACATTTGTCACCTCGGCCTCGGTGACAATCTCTCCTTATCTACAGGTAATAAGTTACTAATGCCCCAGCTGGGTTCTCGCCTGAGAAAAGACTATTGTTCTATGCTGGAAAGTACCTGGATCTCTGACATAACGTGATATAGCTGGTGACAAGGTGGTTCCCCCCCCCTGTGTACTTACCGCTCCTACAACTGCACAGATGCCTGTGATAGGTGCCGGATTAGTGTGTGTGATCCTTAGCATGTACTAAATCTTACACTTCTGCGGAGGCCGGGGGCACAATCATCAACGTCTTACGGATATGATGCGAAATGTGCTGGTTCTTGCAATAAGGGAGTGATGTGAAATGTGCTCGGTTTGCTATCTACTGTATCTACTGTATCTATCATCCTATCCAGGGCAGCCGAGAGGGGGGGAGCAGGTACTAATTACCGGGGCCCAGCATACCTCTCGGCTGCCCTGATCCTATCTAACATCCATCCGTAGCAGCGGTATCCGCCTCTCTGGCAGAATGAAATGGCGGCATGTGACGCTTGAGTGGTGATGTGACCGCAGATATAATACAATGTCCGCTGAGTGGGGTCAGGACAGCCCTGGTGAAAGTGCAGCATGTTTCACATCCCTATACGGAGTACACAAACAGGATGTGGCAGCTGGCTGGGAAGTACCTAATGCCGGGAGCTGGATTCGGGGGGAGAGCTACACTGCAAAGATTTTCTTCAGAATTTTAAATCCCCAAATTTCCCCAAAATATTCTTGTTGTTATTATTGGCGTTATCATTATTTTTTTTTTTTTTTTTTACTATTGGCTTAGATGTGATTGCACAGCTATGAATAAAAAGGCCTGCTGGTTCTTGTAGATGTACTCTGAAAACAATGTACAAAAAAAACTACGCACACACACACAGACACACACACACACACACACACACACACACACAGACACACACACACACACACACACACACAGACACAAACACACCCACAGACACACACATGCACACACACAGACACACACACAGACACACACACAGACACACACACACACAGACACACACATAGACACACACGCACACACACACAGACACACACATGCACACACACAGAATAGTAAAACTTTACTACACACACAAACCATCCCTCCCAACTTAGGACCTTATTCTGATTGACTCGCAAAGCTGCGAATTTCACAGCCTTGCGAGTCCATCAGGTGCCGCGCGCCTCACGAAGTGTCAGCCGCCACCCCTTTTGCAGGGAACAGTGATAATCGGTCCATTCGCAATTATCTCGCAGACTTACACTGAGCGCGTTTTCTTACCGACGGAGGCTGACTAATGTCAGTCATCTGCAACTTTACACATCAGCGATCAGGACTGAATGAGACCCTGTGTGATAACACTGCTCCCTGTGTGGTACTGCTTCAACCTATGTGATAACACTGCTCCCTGTGTGGTACTGCTCCACCCTGTGTGATAACACTGCTCCACCCTGTGTGATACTGCTCCACCCTGTGTGATAACACTGCTCCCTGTGTGATAACACTGCTCCACCCTGTGTGATACTGCTCCACCCTGTGTGATAACACTGCTCCCTGTGTGATAACACTGCTCCATGTGTGGTATTGCTCCACCCTGTGTGATAACACTGCTCCCTGTGTGGTACTGCTCCACCCTGTGTGATAACACTGCTTCCTGTGTGATAACACTGCTCCACCCTGTGTGATAACACTGCTCCCTGTGTGGTACTGCTCCACCCTGTGTGATAACACTGCTCCACCCTGTGTGATAACACTGCTCCCTGTGTGGTACTGCTCCACCCTGTGTGATCACACTGCTTCCTGTGGTACTGCTCCACCCTGTGTGATCACACTGCTTCCTGTGTGGTACTGCTCCACCCTGTGTGATAACACTGCTCCACCCTGTGTGATAACACTGCTCCCTGTGTGGTACTGCTCCACCCTGTGTGATAACACTGCTCCACCCTGTGTGATAACACTGCTCCCTGTGTGGTACTGCTCCACCCTGTGTGATAACACTGCTCCACCCTGTGTGATAACACTGCTCCCTGTGTGGTACTGCTCCACCCTGTGTGATCACACTGCTTCCTGTGTGGTACTGCTCCACCCTGTGTGATCACACTGCTTCCTGTGTGGTACTGCTCCACCCTGTGTGATAACACTGCTCCCTGTGTGGTACTGCTCCACCCTGTGTGATAACACTGCTCCACCCTGTGTGATAACACTGCTCCCTGTGTGGTACTGCTTCAACCTGTGTGATAACACTGCTCCCTGTGTGATCACACTGCTCCCTGTGTGGTACTGCTCCACCCAGTGTGATAACACTGCTCCCTGTGTGGTACTGCTCCACCCTGTGTGATAACACTGCTCCCTGTGTGGTACTGCTTCAACCTGTGTGATAACACTGCTCCCTGTGTGATAACACTGCTCCACCCTGTGTGATAACACTGCTCCCTGTGTGGTACTGCTCCACCCTGTGTGAAAACACTGCTCCCTGTGTGGCACCACTGCTCCCTGTGTGATAACACTGCTCCACCCTGTGTGCTAACACTGCTCCCTGTGTGGTACCACTGCTCCCTGTGTGATAACACTGCTCCCTGTGTGATAACTTTGCTCCCTGTGTGGTACTGCTCCACCCTGTGTGATAACACTGCTCCCTGTGTTGTACTGCTCCAGCCTGTGTGATAACACTCCACCCTGTGTGATAACACTGCTCCCAGTGTGATAACACTCTCCCAGTGTGGTACTGCTCTACCCGGCGTGACAACACTGCTCCCTGTGGGATAACACTGCTCCCTGTGTGCAGGGGCGGATCCAGGATAAAATGACAGGGGAGCACCATGATAAAAAAGGGTTTGGGTGGGGGAGGGGCGGTGTTAGTGGTGCCAGTGTACATGCTAAGAGAGCGGCAGGAGAGGGTGGGAATGGAATTAAAAATAGGCCCTGGCATTTAAAGTACGCAGTCCCACCATGGCGACAAAAGTGAAGGATGTAGTTGTGCGCGCGCCAAAGGCGCGCTCCAGAAAAGGGTGTGTGGCCACTCAACAGGGGGCGTGTCAACACCATATACAACTTCTACACATAATGCAACAAAATACTAGACCCCATTATACTTGCCCCTTACACATGATGCCAAATGGAATGAGACAAAATTGACATAATGCCACATGGATTGAGCCACAATTCAAATAATGAAACATGGATTGTGTCAAAATTCACATAATGCCACATGGATTGTGTCAAAATTCACATAATGCCACACGGATTGAGCCAAATGCATAAAATGCCATACTGATTGAGCCAAAATTCACATAATGCCACACGGATTGAGCCAAAATTCACATAATGCCACACGGATTGAGCCAAAATTCACATAATGCCACACGGATTGGGAAAAAATTCACATAATGGCACACGGATTGAGCCAAAATTCCCATAATGCCACATGGATTGAGCCAAAATTCACATAAGGCGTCTATACATTTATTTGGCTTGAACCTTAACATTCACTTTAAGCTAGCTTAACTAAAGAATAAACTCACGCTGACACAATAAAGACACGGACACCAAAGCAATTAGATTTAAAGGTCATAGGATATTTATTAAGTGGTATGACCCTTCTTCGTAAAGGGCTGGCAATAAGGCGTCACGGCTGCCCAGCTCTAGTCACATCAAAAATGGCGGCGACTTAAACGCCCCAACTGACTGATATTAACATGGGGACGACTGAGACGGCCCCATCCGACTAAGGCACAACCTAACGCTGGGAAGTCTCACCACCCCTTCTCTGGCTGGTGTGGACACTCCGCTGACGAAGTGCCCACAGCGCCCCCCCGCAAAGGCAGGACACCCCGCCGTCTTTCCCGGGGGTAGTGCCTCCCAGCGCCCTCTCATGCCACAAGTGACCGCTGGACCGTGACGCCCTACCGCCCCAGTTCTGCTAATGGTAAATGTACCAATGAATTGACTATAAAATTGAAATGCCAAAGGCAAGGGAGGGTGGGTGGGGCTGAAGAAACTTTTGCAAGAGGAAGTATTTCCTGTAAGGACCTGCCTATATACCCCTCTCCTAAGCTCACGCCCCTAAGCTCTCCCATAGTCTGACCACAAAACTGAAACTAACTTTAGCCCACTAGCAGTCATTAACTCTTTCCTGACAACCCAAAAAATGTAAGCCTCTTAAGTACGCTCTGGCTTAGGCAGCCCTCGCTTTATCTAAGGCGTCTATACATTTATTTGGCTTGAACCTTAACATTCACTTTAAGCTAGCTTAACTAAAGAATAAACTCACGCTGACACAATAAAGACACGGACACCAAAGCAATTAGATTTAAAGGTCATAGGATATTTATTAAGTGGTATGACCCTTCTTCGTAAAGGGCTGGCAATAAGGCGTCACGGCTGCCCAGCTCTAGTCACATCAAAAATGGCGGCGACTTAAACGCCCCAACTGACTGATATTAACATGGGGACGACTGAGACGGCCCCATCCGACTAAGGCACAACCTAACGCTGGGAAGTCTCACCACCCCTTCTCTGGCTGGTGTTGACACTCCGCTGACGAAGTGCCCACAGCGCCCCCCCGCAAAGGCAGGACACCCCGCCGTCTTTCCCGGGGGTAGTGCCTCCCAGCGCCCTCTCATGCCACAAGTGACCGCTGGACCGTGACGCCCTACCGCCACCGCCAGGCTCTTAAGAGATTAACTAGATGAGCTCTAAGAGCCGCCGCATGCCACCCACGAAGACCTACCTAAGTGTCCGCTATCCTAAACTAAATCTGAACTATACCTCAACAAAACCCCCTAACCTAATTGAAGGGGAGGCTGAAAGAAAAAGTTCCTGAAAGAAAATGTTCCTAACCGTTAGAAATTATACATTGCATTGATTAGTACGGCAAGGTAAGTTAGTACAATGGACCCAAGTGAAGTCGAAAACTTGATAAAAACCTCTCGTGTGTCCCGGAAGGGGGAGGTGGGCCGAATTGAAATTAATAAGGACCCACGGAGGTAAAAAATGCAAGAAAGTCCTTCACACCCCTGATTCCGGAACACTAGCTGTTCCAAAACCAGCGAGTAAACAGCGTTTTTGGGTCAGCGCCACAGGCGCACTACATCCAAATCTTATCTACCTTATATAAATCCTAATTGCAGCGGACTTCCATCGTCCCCATTGCCTGAACGGAAGAGTCAGGAAGCCTGCTGGCCGCTGCGCAGGTAGCTGCCCGCACAGGCAATTTCAGCACTAAATATTGCAGCCGCCGCAAGGCCCGCCTGCGGCGGCGACGCCAAAAGTGGATCAGCACCAAAAAACCCAGGATAATATCCAGGGCCTTTTCGAAAAGCTGGTACTGTCTGAATACCTAGGGGAGGAATTCCGCTTCCCGCCGGCCGATGCGTGAGGGAAGCCTGTACGGAAACCAGTTTATCTCTTGACATTACGTGGTGGGGGGGCGTCAGGACTGCATCCAACCCGGCTGACGGCAGGGATCCAGAAGACTCCACTGGATCCAGGGGAACACCTCGGAGAAAACAAAAGAAAAATGTTAACCCTGACCATCCGCTAAAGTAACGAACAAGGCCCGCACAAACCGGGGTTGCGCGCGGTTAATGGGGGGGGGTGTTGCCAGGGTAATGTATGCGTGGCGCAGCTGGCCAACAACACCATACACTTACAACAAGGGGAGGAACCCACTGGCCCTGAGGCCCAAGCAAGAACCATATCGAAAATGCAAGCAACGGCCCCGCTACCTGGCCTGCTAAGCTAATGCACTCTCCATCTGAGCTACTTCCAGGACAGCGGTATAGGCCGGCCGAAAGGGCTGTCCCCAATATATTGGATGTTGCCAAGGCCTGGTGGGGCCTAAACATGGATGGTCATTGAAGTTTGGAAAACATGGATGGTTTATGGCCGATGTCAACTAGTGTTGACACCGATGTGTAAGAGCCAGATGGCTTCCCCCCCATCGATGTCAAGCATAAAATAATAGTTTTTGTACCTCCCTTTGCCTTGGCTGCTGAGCGAAGCTCCGTCCCAGCACCCGAGAAGCCCCGCTCTGTATTCTGTCCACGTAGGCAATGGACGACCATCGATATGTAACCCATCGACTGTCATCCCTTGCATGGTTATGCACCATCGGTGGTCGGTTGACAGTCGCCCATGGTGGCAAGGGCAACGGTGGCCAACCCTGCCCTTTTTATAGCGTGGTACACAGATGGGAATTGAATGACCAGGTGGGATGGGGACAATCGTAGTGGGGAGTGGGTAAGCGCGGGAAATGGGACGGGCGAAAGAGGTGTCCTGGCCACAGTATGCTGCTGGGAGGGGTAAGGCTGCTAGGTGGACACGCTGGGGTGGGACCAGTACCCTTGACCGTATCCCTGGGCCAGGGAAGGCCCGAGGATGTGTCAAATTTGGCGGGCACTGAGACTGGGTGGACGCCGGCCGGAACAATCCAGGGGTATCCTGCCCGAGACCGCTGGGAACTGGTGTGGAGCGGGGGCAGGCACCACGGTCGACCGGCAGGGGGCCAGGGTGCAGGGTCACAAAGTCCGGCCCCCCTGAACTCCTTGGGCGGTGGTGGCAACAGTCACTTGCGCCCATAACCCTGCCGTACAGGGGGAGGGCAGGTGACGTAAGTGGTCCCCTTGTGGGAAGAACGGGTAGGGGTACCCGACCCCAGGCCCGGGAGGGGCCTGTACAGCAGGAAGTCCCACATGGGGGGGAGGGGGTGCTGGGTGGCTGGCCTGGAAACCAGTTCTAGTCCCAGTAGAGGGTGGAATAAGGACCCTTATTTGATGGGCGGGGTGATAGGGGTGACGGCGGGGCCTGTTGCGGGGGGCCCGTGGGTGACCATACACCCAGTGCTGGGGGGCGCCATCTTGCATGGCGGCCCTGGACCCGGCGCCCTCCTGCCCTGGAACAGGGTGGGAGAAGGGCAGACTGCGGGGGGTATGGGGTTACGGGGGGGGGGGGGAGAGATCGTCCCGGATACGCTGGATCGGGCTTAACGTGTGGGCGGAAGTGCCGCCCGATGCGTCATGGCCCGCGCTGCCCGCTGTACAGGAGCGCCGGACCCACGCGGCAGCCGCATGCCAGACGTGGAACCTGTGGGGGAACCTGTAAGGACGGCGACGGGCGGTAAGGTAGAGAGCCCGGGGGAGAAAAGGGAGGGGGAGCCGGCGCCGACGCAGAGGTGGGCAGGCCGGATAATGGCGCGTGCCCTGGTGGTACCGTGCAGGGAGAGAAACCTGCAATGGGGGAGTGGGACAGGGTACTGTGGGTCCCGGGGCGGGTGGAGGTAGGGATTTGGGGGGGAGGATAATGCTGTGAGGGGTGGGGGGGCCCTGGAAGGAGGTGCACTGTCTAACTAGAGGGGAAGGTTGTCATAAAGCCAACAGTGGGGAGGGGGAGACAGGACATGTTGGCTAACTGTACCAACTGGCCAAGGGGATAGCATATAAAATGCCCAGGCAGGCACTTAGCTTTGAGGAGAAGCTGCTGGGCTGTGTCTGCATGCTGCTGGGCTGAGACTGCAGGCTGCTGGGCTGTGTCTGCATGCTGCTGGGCTGAGACTGCAGGCTGCTGGGCTGTGTCTGCAGGCTGCTGGGCTGAGACTGCAGGCTGCTGGGCTGTGTCTGCATGCTGCTGGGCTGTGACTGCATGCTGCTGGGCTGTGACTGCATGTTGCTGGCTGAAGAAACTTTTGCAAGAGGAAGTATTTCCTGTAAGGACCTGCCTATATACCCCTCTCCTAAGCTCACGCCCCTAAGCTCTCCCATAGTCTGACCACAAAACTGAAACTAACTTTAGCCCACTAGCAGTCATTAACTCTTTCCTGACAACCCAAAAAATGTAAGCCTCTTAAGTACGCTCTGGCTTAGGCAGCCCTCGCTTTATCTAATGCCACACGGATTGAGACAAAATTCACATAATGCCACATGGATTGAGCCAGAATTCACATAATGCCACACAGATTAAGCCAAAATTCACAATACACTTTATATACAGGGACATTGTCCACCAAAGGCTCGCATTAAACATTTACACCAGAATGTCCATTACACCTTAAGTTACACGGCATGATGTCCATTATGTGCTATGCCAAACACCATAATGCCTATTAAAAATTATGCTACATAAGTGCTGCTTCTCTACATGCTCATTGCCAAGGGTTGCATGCTCATTGCCAGAGGTTCCATGCTCATTGCCATGTGGGATTACATGCTCATTGCCAAGGGGGAATACATGCTCGTGGTAAATGGGGGACAGCCGCCGCCAGGCAGAAGTGATAGCCACTGACAGTGTCAGAGCCTGGCTGTATTCAGAGCACTGCAGGTCCCGGCTATTTGAAATAATACCCCTTTCACACCAGAAAATGCATTCCCAGGTTGGCCCCCTTTTACACCAGCCTAGTCCCTGCATTTTCTGGTGTCATGGGAAGAGAAAACCACCCCTCCCCCTTTAACCAGTTATCTCATTTAACCGGCTATATCTTCGGAACCAACTGACCCATTTACATGAGACAAGTATTATATTGAAGAAATTTTGAGTGGGCTTTGAATGATTTTGGTCCAGTGAAACTGGAACGTTTGGTTCCTGAGTAATCTGCCCTCAAAAACATGAACAGCCATGAAATTACATTTAAAAAATAAAGAAATCGGTTTACACGCAATATCTCTGAAACCGATTAACCGATTTGGACCCGCCTGGTATCATATTGAAGGCCCAGCGATTTGGAATTGAATGAAAGCAACCAAAAGCTTCTGTGATGCCAGGGCGGGAACTGGCAGCCGTCGTAACCGGGTGGGGGTCGGAATTGACGGGTCCCATATTATCCTATGGGGAAAAAACGTTACAGGTTTGCCAGGCGATATCTCCGGTTCCCGGGGGCTAGAGACACGGGGCTGGGCTCGTTGGAAAGCCCTGGTCCTCAGCTACAAAATAAATGACAGGGGGGGCACGTGCCCAGGTGCCCCCCCCCTGAATCCACCACTGCCTGTGTGGTACCGCTCCACTCTGTGTGAGAACACTGCTCCGTGTGTGATAACACTGTTCTATGTGTGGCACCACTGCATCCTATGTGGCACCACTGCTCCCTACATGATAACACTGAACCACCATGTGTGATAACACTGCTCCCTGTGTGATAACACTGTTCTATGTGTGGCACCACTGCATCCTATGTGGCACCACTGCTCCCTACGTGATAACACTGAACCACCATGTGTGATAACACTGCTCCCTGTGTGGTACTGCTCCAACAGGTGTGATAACACTGCTTTCTGTGTGGTTCTGCTCCACTCTGTGTGATACACACTGCTCCCTGTGTGGTACTGCTCAGCTCTGTGTGATAACACTGCTCCCTGTGTGGTACTGCTCCGCTCTGTGTGATAACACTGCTCCCTGTGTGGTACTGCTCCACCATGTGTTATAACACTGCTCCCAGTGTGGTACTGATCCCTGTGTGATAACACTACTCCCTGTGTGATAACACTGCTCCCTGTGTGATAATGCTGCTCCCTGTGGGCGGGATGTACTAAAGGGAAAATGCAGTGAAACGGGGGTTTTACCGCATTTTCCTATGTACCATTACCCGTCCGCCCCATCTCCGGCGGGCAGGGTATCGCCACCCTCTTCTATCGCCGTCCGCGTGACCCCCCTCCACCGATCTCCTCCTCCCCCAGCAAGTATCACAGCCGGGAGGACATTCGGCTGCAGGGGGGAGAAGGAGACGCAGGGGGACACTGACAGCCGCCGGGATGTGACGGAGACCCCCACACACCACATTACAGGTATCGCGGGGGTCTCCGTCACCGCAACCTGATGCTAGCCTGGGCGGCGATATATATTAATACATTCCACCCTGTGTGATAACACTCCTCCCTGTGTAGTACTGCTCCCTGTGTGATAACACTTCTCCCTGTGTGGTACCTCTTCACCCTGTGTCATAACACTGCTCACTGTGTGGTACCGCTCCTCCCTGTGTGATAACACTGCTCTCTGTGTGGTACTGCTCCACCCTGTGTGATAAAACTGCTCCCTGTGTGGTACCGCTCCACCCTGTGTGATAACACTGCTCACTGTGTGATACTGCTCCACCCTGTGTGATAAGACTGATTACTGTTTGATAACACTGCTCTCTGTGTGGTACTGCTCCACCCTGTGTTATAAAACTGCTCCCTGTGTGATAACACTGATCCCTTTGTGATAACACGGCTCCCAGTATGGTACTGCTCCAATTTGGGTAATTACTGTTCCCTGTATGATAATACTGTTCCATGTGTTGCATGACTGCTCCCTGTGTGGCACCACTGCTCCCTGTGTGATAACACTGCTCCCTGAGTGATAACACTGCTCCCTCTGTAGTACTGATCCCTGTGTGATAACACTGCTCCCTGTGTGGTACTGCTCCACCCTGTGTGATAACACTGCTCCCAGTGTGGTACTGCTCCACCCTGTGTTATAATACTGCTCCATGTGTGATAATACTGCTCCCTGTGTGATAACACTACTCCCTGTGTGATAACACTGCTCCCAGTATGGTACTGCTCCAACTTGGGTAATTACTGTTCCCTGTATGATAATATTGTTCCATGTGTTGTACAACTGCTCCCTGTGTGGCACCACTGCTCCCTGTGTGATAACACTGCTCCCTGTGTCATAACACTGTTCCCTGTGTGGTACTTCTCCCTGTGTGATAACACTTCTCCCTGTGTGGTACCGCTCCACCCTGTGTGATAACACTGCTCCCCGTGTGGTACTGCTCCACCCTGTGTGATAACACTGCTCCCAGTGTGGTACTGCTCCACCCTGTGTGATAACACTGCTCCCTATGTGATAACACTGCTCCCTGTGTGATAACACTGCTCCCTGTGTGATAACACTGCTCCCAGTATGGTACTGCTCCAACTTGGGTAATTTCTGTTCCCTGTATGATAATACTGTTCCATGTGTGGCACCACTGCTCCCTGTATGGCACCACTGCTCCCTGTGGGATAACACTGCTCCCTGTGTGATAACACTGTTCCCTGTGTGGTACTTCTCCCTGTGTGATAACACTTCTCCCTGTGTGGTACCGCTCCACCCTGTGTGATAACACTGCTCCCTGTGTGGTACTGCTCCACCCTGTGTGATAACACTGTTCCTTTTATGGTACCACTCCACCCTGTGTGATCACATTGCTCCCTGCGTGGTACTGCTCCACCTTGTGTGATAACACTGTTCCCTGTGTGGTACTGCTCTACCCTGTGTGGAACCGTTCCACCTTGTGTGATAACACTGCTCCCAGTTTGGTACCGCTCCACCCTGTGTGATAACACTGCTCACTGTGTGATTCTGCTCCACCCTGTGTGATTAAGCCTGATTACTTTTTGATAACAATGCTCTCCGTGTGGTACTGCTCCACCCTGTGTTATAAAACTGCTCCCTGTGTGATAACACTGATCCCTTTGTGATAACACTGCTCCCAGTATGGTACTGCTCCAACTTGGGTAATTACTGTTCCCTGTATGATAATACTGTTCCATGTGTTGCACCACTGCTCCCTGTGTGGCACCACTGCTCCCTGTGTGATAACACTGCTCCCTGAGTGATAACACTGCTCCCTGTGTGATAACACTGCTCCCTGAGTGATAACACTGCTCCCTGAGTGATAACACTGCTCCCTGTGTGATAACACTGCTCCCTGTGTGATAACACTGCTCCCTGAGTGATAACACTGCTCCCTGTGTGATAACACTGCTCCCTGTGTGGTACTGCTCCCTGTGTGATAACACTGCTCCCTGTGTGATAACACTGCTCCCTGAGTGATAACACTGCTCCCTGTGTGGAACTGCTACCTGTGTGATAACACTTCTCCCTGTGTGATACCGCTCCACCGTGTGATAACACTGCTCCCTGTGTGGTACTGCTCCACCCTGTGTGATAACACTGCTCCCAGTTTGGTACCGCTCCACCCTGTGTGATAACACTGCTCACTGTGTGATTCTGCTCCACCCTGTGTGATTAAGCCTGATTACTTTTTGATAACAATGCTCTCCGTGTGGTACTGCTCCACCCTGTGTTATAAAACTGCTCCCTGTGTGATAACACTGATCCCTTTGTGATAACACTGCTCCCTGTGTGATAACACTGCTCCCTGAGTGATAACACTGCTCCCTGAGTGATAACACTGCTCCCTGTGTGATAACACTGCTCCCTGTGTGATAACACTGCTCCCTGAGTGATAACACTGCTCCCTGTGTGATAACACTGCTCCCTGTGTGGTACTGCTCCCTGTGTGATAACACTGCTCCCTGTGTGATAACACTGCTCCCTGAGTGATAACACTGCTCCCTGTGTGGAACTGCTACCTGTGTGATAACACTTCTCCCTGTGTGATACCGCTCCACCGTGTGATAACACTGCTCCCTGTGTGGTACTGCTCCACCCTGTGTGATAACACTGCTCCCAGTTTGGTACCGCTCCACCCTGTGTGATAACACTGCTCACTGTGTGATTCTGCTCCACCCTGTGTGATTAAGCCTGATTACTTTTTGATAACAATGCTCTCCGTGTGGTACTGCTCCACCCTGTGTTATAAAACTGCTCCCTGTGTGATAACACTGATCCCTTTGTGATAACACGGCTCCCAGTATGGTACTGCTCCAACTTGGGTAATTACTGTTCCCTGTATGATAATACTGTTCCATGTGTTGCACCACTGCTCCCTGTGTGGTACTGCTCCCTGTGTGGCACCACTGCTCCCTGTGTGATAACACTGCTCCCTGAGTGATAACACTGCTCCCTGTGTGATAACACTGCTCCCTGAGTGATAACACTGCTCCCTGTGTGATAACACTGCTCCCTGTGTGATAACACTGCTCCCTGAGTGATAACACTGCTCCCTGTGTGATAACACTGCTCCCTGAGTGATAACACTGCTCCCTGTGTGATAACACTGCTCCCTGAGTGATAACACTGCTCCCTGTGTGATAACACTGCTCCCTGTGTGATAACACTTCTCCCTGTGTGATACCGCTCCACCGTGTGATAACACTGCTCCCTGTGTGGTACTGCTCCACCCTGTGTGATAACACTGCTCCCTGTGTGGTACTGCTCCACCCTGTGTTATAAAACTGCTCCCTGTGTGATAACACTGATCCCTTTGTGATAACACGGCTCCCAGTATGGTACTGCTCCAATTTGGGTAATTACTGTTCCCTGTATGATAATACTGTTCCATGTGTTGCATGACTGCTCCCTGTGTGGCACCACTGCTCCCTGTGTGATAACACTGCTCCCTGAGTGATAACACTGCTCCCTGTGTAGTACTGATCCCTGTGTGATAACACTGCTCCCTGTGTGGTACTGCTCCACCCTGTGTGATAACACTGCTCCCAGTGTGGTACTGCTCCACCCTGTGTTATAATACTGCTCCATGTGTGATAATACTGCTCCCTGTGTGATAACACTACTCCCTGTGTGATAACACTGCTCCCAGTATGGTACTGCTCCAACTTGGGTAATTACTGTTCCCTGTATGATAATATTGTTCCATGTGTTGTACAACTGCTCCCTGTGTGGCACCACTGCTCCCTGTGTGATAACACTGCTCCCTGTGTCATAACACTGTTCCCTGTGTGGTACTTCTCCCTGTGTGATAACACTTCTCCCTGTGTGGTACCGCTCCACCCTGTGTGATAACACTGCTCCCTGTGTGGTACTGCTCCACCCTGTGTGATAACACTGTTCCTTTTATGGTACCACTCCACCCTGTGTGATCACATTGCTCCCTGCGTGGTACTGCTCCACCTTGTGTGATAACACTGTTCCCTGTGTGGTACTGCTCTACCCTGTGTGGAACCGTTCCACCTTGTGTGATAACACTGCTCCCAGTGTGGTACTGCTCCACCCTGTGTGATAACACTGCTCCCAGTGTGGTACTGCTCCACCCTGTGTGATAACACTGCTCACTGTGTGATTCTGCTCCACCCTGTGTGATTAAGCCTGATTACTTTTTGATAACAATGCTCTCCGTGTGGTACTGCTCCACCCTGTGTTATAAAACTGCTCCCTGTGTGATAACACTGATCCCTTTGTGATAACACTGCTCCCAGTATGGTACTGCTCCAACTTGGGTAATTACTGTT
Source organism: Crinia signifera (assembly GCF_055691185.1). Classification (NCBI taxonomy): domain Eukaryota; kingdom Metazoa; phylum Chordata; class Amphibia; order Anura; family Myobatrachidae; genus Crinia; species Crinia signifera. The sequence continues at coordinate 472,696,882 of NC_139217.1, read as the reverse complement.
CCCTGTATGATAATACTGTTCCATGTGTTGCACCACTGCTCCCTGTGTGGCACCACTGCTCCCTGTGTGATAACACTGCTCCCTGAGTGATAACACTGCTCCCTGTGTGATAACACTGCTCCCTGAGTGATAACACTGCTCCCTGAGTGATAACACTGCTCCCTGTGTGATAACACTGCTCCCTGAGTGATAACACTGCTCCCTGTGTGATAACACTGCTCCCTGTGTGGAACTGCTCCCTGTGTGATAACACTTCTCCCTGTGTGATACCGCTCCACCGTGTGATAACACTGCTCCCTGTGTGGTACTGCTCCACCCTGTGTGATAACACTTCTCCCTGTGTGGTACCGCTCCACCGTGTGATAACACTGCTCCACCCTGTGTGATAACACTGCTCCCTGTGTGGTACCGCTCCACCGTGTGATAACACTGCTCCCTGTGTGGTACTGCTCCACCCTGTGTGATAACACTTCTCCCAGTGTGGTACTGCTCCACCCTGTGTTATATCACTGCTCCCTATGTGATTAATACTGCTCCCTGTGTGATAACACTGCTCCCTGTGTGATAACACTGCTCCCAGTGTGGTACTGCTCCACCCTGTGTTATAACACTGCTTCCTATGTGATAACACTGCTCCCTGTGTGATAACACTGCTCACTGTGTGGTACTGCTCCACCCTGTGTTATAACACTGCTCCCTATGTGATAATACTTCTCCCTGTGTGATAATACTGCTCCCAGTATGGTACTGCTCCAACTTGGGTAATTACTGTTTCCTGTATGATAATATTGTTCCATGTGTGGCACCACTGCTCCCTGTGTGATAACACTGCTCCCTGTGTGATAACACTGCTCCCTGTGTGGTACTGCACCACCCTGTGTGATAACACTGCTCCCTGTGTGGTACTGCTCCACCCTGTGTGATAACACTGCTCCCTGTGTGGTACTGCTCCACCCTGTGTGATAACACTGCTCCCTGTGTGGTACTGCACCACCCTGTGTGATAACACTGCTTCCTGTGTGGTACTGCACCACCCTGTGTGATAACACTGCTCCCTGTGTGGTACCGCTCCACCCTTTGTGATAACACTGCTCCCTGTGTGGTACTGCAGCACCCTGTGTGATAACACTGCTCCCTGTGTGGTACCGCTCCACCCTTTGTGATAACACTGCTTCCTGTGTGGTACTGCAGCACCCTGTGTGATAACACTGCTCCCAGTGTGGTACTGATCCCTGTGTGATAACACTGTTGCCTGTGTGGTACTGCACCACCCTGTGTGATAACACTGCTCCCTGTGTGATAACACTGCTCCCAGTGTGGTACTGCTCCACCCTGTGTTATAACACTGCTTCCTATGTGATAACACTGCTCCCTGTGTGATAACACTGCTCACTGTGTGGTACTGCTCCACCCTGTGTTATAACACTGCTCCCTATGTGATAATACTTCTCCCTGTGTGATAATACTGCTCCCAGTATGGTACTGCTCCAACTTGGGTAATTACTGTTTCCTGTATGATAATATTGTTCCATGTGTGGCACCACTGCTCCCTGTGTGATAACACTGCTCCCTGTGTGATAACACTGCTCCCTGTGTGGTACTGCACCACCCTGTGCGATAACACTGCTCCCTGTGTGGTACTGCTCCACCCTGTGTGATAACACTGCTCCCTGTGTGGTACTGCTCCACCCTGTGTGATAACACTGCTCCCTGTGTGGTACCGCTCCACCCTGTGTGATAACACTGCTCCCTGTGTGGTACCGCTCCACCCTTTGTGATAACACTGCTCCCTGTGTGGTACTGCTCCACCCTGTGTGATAACACTGCTCCCTGTGTGGTACTGCACCACCCTGTGTGATAACACTGCTCCCTGTGTGGTACTGCACCACCCTGTGTGATAACACTGCTCCCTGTGTGGTACTGCACCACCCTGTGTGATAACACTGCTCCCAGTGTGGTACTGATCCCTGTGTGATAACACTGTTGCCTGTGTGGTACTGCACCACCCTGTGTGATAACACTGCTCCCAGTGTGGTACTGCTCCACCCTGTGTTATAACACTGCTTCCTATGTGATAACACTGCTCCCTGTGTGATAACACTGCTCACTGTGTGGTACTGCTCCACCCTGTGTTATAACACTGCTCCCTATGTGATAATACTTCTCCCTGTGTGATAATACTGCTCCCAGTATGGTACTGCTCCAACTTGGGTAATTACTGTTTCCTGTATGATAATATTGTTCCATGTGTGGCACCACTGCTCCCTGTGTGATAACACTGCTCCCTGTGTGATAACACTGCTCCCTGTGTGGTACTGCACCACCCTGTGTGATAACACTGCTCCCTGTGTGGTACTGCTCCACCCTGTGTGATAACACTGCTCCCTGTGTGGTACTGCTCCACCCTGTGTGATAACACTGCTCCCTGTGTGGTACCGCTCCACCCTGTGTGATAACACTGCTCCCTGTGTGGTACCGCTCCACCCTTTGTGATAACACTGCTCCCTGTGTGGTACTGCTCCACCCTGTGTGATAACACTGCTCCCTGTGTGGTACTGCACCACCCTGTGTGATAACACTGCTCCCTGTGTGGTACTGCACCACCCTGTGTGATAACACTGCTCCCTGTGTGGTACTGCACCACCCTGTGTGATAACACTGCTCCCTGTGTGGTACTGCACCACCCTGTGTGATAACACTGCTCCCAGTGTGGTACTGATCCCTGTGTGATAACACTGCTCCCTGTGTGGTACTGCACCACCCTGTGTGATAACACTGCTCCCTGTGTGGTACCGCTCCACCCTGTGTGATAACTCTTCTCCCTGTGTGGTACTGATCCCTGTGTGATAACACTGCTCCCTGTGTGGTACCGCTCCACCCTGTGTGGTTCTGCTCCACCCTGTGTGGTACCATACCACGCCACACAATGGGGCCGATATACTAAGCAATGTATAGATATAAACCGGAGAGAACAAAGTCCCAGCCAATCAGCTCCTAACTGCCATGATATATGCTGGGGTTGTAAAAAGACAGTCCATTATCTCTCCAATGCTTAGTACATCTGCCTGTATGTAGAACCCTGTGATATCATGTACAGTAGACGCATGCACCGTAAATCATACAGTAGTTTTTAATAATCACAAGATGAATCTTTAGAAATCACATATTTATTAAATCAATATCCAAAAGTCCCATAAAACAATGATAAAATATACATGGTATAAAGCCGACGTAAGCCGGATACACGTGGATGAGCTGCCGTGAGCCTGTGGGGAACCTGTCAGTCCAGAGTGCGGAACTGTTATCGTCCCGTCCTATCGGTGCCAGTGCATTGGGACACAAGAGATTCTTCCTCGCATTATTCAGATGTACTCCCTAGTCTGCGACCTTCACATCTGAACTTCCTGCATTTACCCCAAATCGTTTCCTCTACATTTCCCCCACAAGCCAAAAATTCCACCGTGGTACCTAAGACGGCCGGAATGTCTGTACATTCAGTATTCGTTATAGCTGACGGTGAAAACAACATGGGCTCACAGCGGGAAGCCATATTGCTGCTAGACCCAATGTCGCTCCTGATTCACTCTCCGTCGCCCAGTAATCTCCACCAGTCCAAACCATTCAATCATACAAACTTACCAAGTTATCCAGACACAAATACAAAGAAAAGAATTTGATCATATATAAAACTTATAATTATAGGATATGGTTAAAAAAAGAAAAAATATATATATATAAGGAACATTCATCTTAAACACAACATTAAACCAGACATTGATATTGATTTAAAGCTGTTTTGGTTACTTGCGCTTTGCCAGATGCGAGAGGCGGCTACAGCTCTGCGCTCCCGCTCCGCATTGGTCATTACACATGCATTCATTAAATCATAACAATCACTCACATAGAAATCGTCAGCCCACACCCAATTAAAGTGACTCAGTGTTTCACATCGGAAGAAGCTCTATAAGCACATTGTATAATGAGCAAATCATAGCCCAGGTCAGCAAGGAGCCATCAAGGGAGCTAATGAACGCGCATCTATTGGCCATGAACAGGGGAAGAAGTCATTTAGAGATACAACCTGTGAGTTCTCTCCGCACGTTTTACCTCTCAGTGATGTTTCTTTGTCAGTGATGCAGTATATCTGTTTTTTACTAAATGGATTGACTACATTATCAGTGATGTCACTGGCTCCTTGTGACTGTATAGGTTGCACTCTCAGTGATGTCACTGGTTCCTAGTGACAGGATAGGCTGCGCTCTCAGTGATGTCACTGGTTCCTAGTGACAGGAAAGGCTGCGCTCTCAGTGATGTCACTGGCTCCTAGTGACAGGAAAGGCTACACTCTCAGTGATGTCACTGGCTCCTAGTGACAGGAAAGGCTGCACTCTCAGTGATGTCACTGGCTCCTAGTGACTGGAAAGGCTGCCCTCTCAGTGATGTCACTGGCTACTAGGATAGGCTGCACTCTCAGTGATGTCACTAGCTCCTAGGATAGGCTGCACTCTCAGTGATGTCACTGGCTCCTAGTATAGGCTGCGCTCTCAGTGATATCACTGGCTACTAGGATAGGCTGCACTCTCAGTGATGTCACTGGCTCCTAGGATAGGCTGCACTCTCAGTGATGTTACTGGCTCCTAGGATAGGTTGCACTCTCAGTGATGTTACTGGCTCCTATGATAGGCTGCACTCTCAGTGATGTCACTGGCTCCTAGGATAGGCTACACTTTCAGTGATGTCACTGGCTCCTAGGATAGGCTACACTCTCAGTGATGTTACGTCTCCTAGTGACTGGATAGGCTGCATTCTCTGGCTCCTAGTGTATGGAAAAGCTTCCTTATCATGAATATTAGTTCCACTCACAAAGTGGCTGTCTCTGTTCATATGAAGGAGACAGATGCACTATAATAATGTAATTATTTGAATTAAAGGTTATACTTGTACTTTGAGTGTTCGTACAACATGCTCCCTATAGGAATGAATTACACCTGCCCCATGCACATTCATATTCTCGATGCTTTCCATTTGGGTATCATATAAAAAACATACAGTAGTAGATCTAGTAATATATATAAAAAATGTAAATCTGAAATTAGCATATGGTTCTTCGTCAAACAAGTGGTGTACCCCAAGTGCTACAATACAGCCTATAGAACAAGCAGTCAGTGGATGTCATGTAAGTGCTGGTGAGAATTCCCAAAGTCACAGTCTATAACACAGAGCTGGGGACGAGAAGCTGAACGAGGCAGTGAGCAGAGCAGGATCTTCACCAGTCAGCTGCGTTCTACTGTCTCCATACCATCCATAGTGCAACGGTTAACGCGAGAGCTCAGCCACCAGCACTGTGATCATTGGATGAGATAACGAGGAATACACACAGGACACATACATGTATTCAACAGAGGAGAAGAGGACAAGTCCAACAGGTGAGAGAATCAGAAGTGACAGAAATGAGAGCAGTCGGCTAAATGCAGAGACTCTTCCTCCAGCAGCCACAACTTCAGGCCTTTCTGGATGGACAATTCACCTTAGAAGGAAAGAAGGAAAAAGTCTGTTCATATGCAGTGTTCAATGGAAGCATTCGAAATTACTATGGGATTCTGGTTTAATCGGTCCCCCGCACGTTCGAGTCTGAGGATATATGCGCATGTTCAATTGCTTGGTGCGAGCGGGCATGGTAAACTACTTTTACGCCATCCCGCTGTGGTGGTGGTGGTGGGGTCAGAGCCCATGGGAATGCCAAGCGTTTCATGAGCTTTTCCATTAAAATGCTGGGCGTTCACATGAAAATGGCCAGGTGACGCGGGTGCCGGGGGCGGGCAGCTGACGTCAGCGGATGTCAGCTGCCCTCCCGCTTCCTGCACAGGGCGCTCGCAAAAGTGAGACACCAGATTGGTGTCTTACCTCTACAAGCGCTGGAGAAATCATTCGATGGTCAGCAACAAACTAATGATTTCTCCCCCCACACCCAAGGCCATGAATGGATGCAGCATTGCGAGTCAACCAGAATAAGGTCCTATGTGCCTAGGTTGACACCAAATGTTGACATGCAGTAGGTTGACACAGACAAAAGATCCTCATGCACTAGGTGGCAAAAGGTTGACATGCAATATGCCGACATTGACAAAAGGTCGACACAAGTAAAAGCTTGACAAGCCAATGGTCGACACATAAATAGGTCAACACAACATTTCAACACGTCCATATCGACATTGACACAAAAACATTAAAAACTCAAGTGTTGACCTTTTCCAAGTTGACCTTTTGGCAGTGTTGACCTTTTAAACTTGTCAACCTATTGCACATCAACATTTTTCCTGTGTTGACCTTTTGGCGTCCATGTCACATACTGCGTTACGTATTCTTAACTATTTGAAATTGTCTCATATTGAAAATATTTGCAAAGAAAAATCTAGCAATAGGAGCAATTTGTGTTTACAAGTGCATTTATTAGCATGCTGAGGGGTCATCGAGGGGTGCTGTCATCCAGGGCACTAGCCCACACCCCCAGTCTCATTATCAGGAATTCACAGCACTGCCAATTATCGACCGTGCAAGGACACAGTATGCTGTGCGCATCCGCGAGCCATATGTATGCACGGATCTGGTGATGGCTAGCCTTCGCTGTCCTTACGCAGGTGATTGCGACCATTTGGAGGTGTAACCCAGCAATTTCTTGGAGGGCCCCAGAAAACGTAGGCGTTCCCCGGCCATTGGGAGAGAGGGCTGCTGACATCATCAGCAGCCTCCTTCTCCCCACGGCCTTCGCAGCGCTGAGCAAGCCTAGACTTACTCTGCGAGCAGGGGGGAAGCAATCCGATGGTGACTGATTCTGATTGGGTTTTCCCCTGTGCATTCGCAGCTGTGCACATGGGCGGGATTTCACTCATGCGAGACGGAATCGGACCCAGAGTTTGTTTCCATTGACGGGTGTGGTACTGAGAGAAAACATTTCCCATTTATTACATTTTGCATTGCACATCCCAGTTGACACCAGGACAACTTACCTTTTTCTTAATTAAGTCTCGGACCCATTTTTCACCAGATGGTGCGCAGAGGTGCCTGCCCTTGTGAGTGACGAATCTGTATAGACAGAGATATGCGTATTAGAAGAGAAATCTACCCAACAATGACATTTTCACTGTTCCGTTTTGCGCTGTTAAAAAGTAGATTATCATTGCCAATGGTAAGTACCCAACAGCACCTAACTAGATGCCAATAGGCTACAGGTCAAATAGCTAAAATGACAAAGCATAGCATGCCAGTTATGTATTTTATTGCAATTAGCTCACATGTCTATATACAATGAAGAGTAGGTTATAACATGTAACTATTGGAAATGAGCAATATTGGTTCAGCGCATGAACTAATGGACTATGTAGGATGTCTTTCCCAACACTTCCCATGATTGCTTTCTTTAGGACCCAGCAACGTAGACACTTACATCACTGCCTCTATGTTGCAGCCGGTAGACAAATCCTGCTTGATGTAGCACCTCACTCTATTTCTGGGTATCTCTTTGGGACGTGTGTCCAGGCAGCAATCAGAGGGATTCCGGCTTGCACCAGACACTGGAAAGGAAAAGTGACAGGTAAGTGTGACGCTGACCAAAATGTTACAGCAATACTGCACAGCTCAGGTGGCAAGATACAGTATGGAGTCCTAGTAAGGGCCAGCTCAATGCCTACATGGGCCCCAGCACAACTATCTTATCATTGTTCAAGTGATACACAGGTAATGTTATTACAAAGTACAATGTAATGTGTAACTATTACTAGCATCACAATGGTGTGTAACACTGTGTAGTGCTCCCAGTGCATGTTATGCCATACTGTGTCCCCAGTTCACATTATACCACAGTGATACACAGGTAATGTTATTACAAAGTACAATGTAATGTGTAACTAATACTAGCATCACAATGGTGTGTAACACAATGTAATGCTCCCAGTGCATGTTATGCCATACTGTGTCCCCAGTTCACATTATACCACAGTGATATACAGGTAATGTTATTACAAAGTACAATGTAATGTGTAACTAATACTAGCACAGGGTTGCCGATCCTCCCGGAATTTGCGGGAGTCTCCCGAAAATCGGGTCCTTCCTCCCGGCCCCCCGGAAGGGTGGGCAACCCTCCCGGAATCAGGTGGACCCCCACTGAGCCCCCTGATCGCGGCATTTATATGCCGCAATCCGCGGGTCTCAGGGGAGGGGGCAGAGCTAAAACGGCACAATCGTGTCATTTTAGCCCCGCCCCCTCCATGGATATCAGGTATTTCGGCTATTTGCCGTAATGGGGGTGGGGCTTAATGCCGGCACTGTTAAGCCCCGCCCCCAAAACTCGTAATGCAAGATTCCTCTCCAGGCTTCTCTCGGAGAGGATTTTTTGAAAGTCGGCAACCCTGTACTAGCATCACAATGGTGTGTAACACAATGTAGTGCCCCCAGTGCATGTTATGCCATACTGTGTCCCCAGTTCCTGTTATTTCACAGCAACAGTTCACTTTCATTCATATTATGCTTCAGTGTAATGTCCCCAGTTCACATTATACCACAGTGATATACTGAAATTGAACATTATGTGGACCATTTATCAACGAGTGAGGAATAATTTTGTATATGGTACATCTCAAAACATGATAGGAGCTGAACACTTGAGAGGAGCTGATTGGCTGGAGAACTTTATTTCATACGCAATTTTGGGAAAGAGAAGACACATAATGGAACTGTACTAATTGATGTGCTTTGCATGCACATTATAAGACTCAGTCAGGGCCTATAACATGACTAAAGCAAATGTTAATTCCTTCATATTATTCTTAGGGAAATGCGAGTATACAATAACAGTATAGGGTTAGCGAACCCAAAATGGGTCCTGGCCTTCTCAGCATGGGGTCACGACTCCATGTTGCTGACCATCAGGCTGATGACTTTTCTCATCTCAATCAGTGATTCAAGGAGAAGCTGTTGAATTGTCTGTTACTTTAGACTCCTCCCATCACTCTGTGCCTCCATAATGCTGCCATGTATGTGCTGTCTGCTGACTACACGTGTGATGTGATGGATTATGGTATATCAGACTCCTCCCATCACTCTGTGCCTCCACAATGCTGCCATGTATGTGCTGTCTGCTGACTACACATGTGATGTGATGGGTTATGGTATATCAGACTCCTCCCATCACTCTGTGCCTCCACAGTGCTGCAATGTATGTGCTGTCTGCTGACTACACGTGTGATGTGATGGGTTATGGTAGATCAGACTCCTCCCATCACTCTGTGCCCCCACAATGCTGCCATGTATGTGCTGTCTGCTGACTACACGTGTGATGTGATGGGTTATGGTAGATCAGACTCCTCCCATCACTCTGTGCCTCCATAATGCTGCCATGTATGTGCTGTCTGCTGACTACACCTGTGATGTGATGGGTTATGGTATATCAGACTCCTCCCATCACTCTGTGCCTCCACAGTGCTGCAATGTATGTGCTGTCTGCTGGCTACACGTTTGATGTGATGGGTTATGGTATATTAGACTCCTCCCATCACTCTGTGCCCCCACAATGCTGCCATGTATGTGCTGTCTGCTGACTACACGTGTGATGTGATGGGTTATGGTATATCAGACTCCTCCCTTCACTCTGTGCCTCCACAATGCTGCCATGTATGTGCTGTCTGCTGACTACACGTGTGATGTGATGGGTTATGGTATATCAGACTCCTCCCATCGCTCTGTGCCTCCACAATGCTGCCATGTATGTGCTGTCTGCTGACTACACATGTGATGTGATGGGTTATGGTATATCAGACTCCTCCCATCACTCTGTGCCTCCACAATGCTGCCATGTATGTGCTGTCTGCTGACTACACGTGTGATGTGATGGGTTATGGTATATCAGACTCCTCCCATCACTCTGTGCCTCCACAATGCTGCCATGTATGTGCTGTCTGCTGACTACACGTGTGATGTGATGGGTTATGGTATATCAGACTCCTCCCATCACTCTGTGCCTCCACAATGCTGCCATGTATGTGCTGTCTGCTGACTACACGTGTGATGTGATGGGTTATGGTATATCAGACTCCTCCCATCACTCTGTGCCTCCACAATGCTGCCATGTATGTGCTGTCTGCTGACTACACGTATGATGTGATGGGTTATGGTATATCAGACTCCTCCCATCACTCTGTGCCTCCACAATGCTGCAATGTATGTGCTGTCTGCTGACTACACGTGTGCATAGGCGTGCGCAGCACATTTTATTAGGGGGTGCACCGCCAAAGGAGTGTGCACAGCTCCACCTATTGGGCGTGTTTAACACCGCCAATCAGGCGTGTCTTCCTTCTATTGGCACTCGCTACAATATAAAAAGTCTCTAAACCACACCAAAATCTCCTGCCTATATCAGTTTTAATCTTCTAATTACTCTGTGTAACAGTACATGCAAATACAGTCATAAACATATATGGATGATGCAGGTATTTAGTGATATGACAAAGGTCTAGTACAAGTAACAATGCAAACACACATATAATTGATTGATGGGTGCTTCTTTAAATGGAATACAGTTCTAAAAAGCAAAAGCAAAAGTCTTTGGTTAAGGGTATTGCTGGTATTGTTAGCGGCAGAGGTGTTCATAAGTGTGTGGCACAGCATTAGGGGGTGCCTGTGCACCCCTAACACTCAATGTGCGCACACCTATGCACGTGTGATGTGATGGGTTATGGTATATCAGACTCCTCCCATCACTCTGTGCCCCCACAATGCTGCCATGTATGTGCTGTCTGCTGACTACACGTGTGATGTGATGGGTTATGGTATATCAGACTCCTCCCATCACTCTGTGCCTCCACAATGCTGCCATGTATGTGCTGTCTGCTGACTACACGTGTGATGTGATGGGTTATGGTATATCAGACTCCTCCCATCACTCTGTGCCTCCACAATGCTGCCATGTATGTGCTGTCTGCTGACTACACGTGTGATGTGATGGGTTATGGTATATTACACTCCTCCCATCACTCTGTGCCTCCACAATGCTGCCATGTATGTGCTGTCTGCTGACTACACGTGTGATGTGATATGGTATATCGGACTCCTCCCATCACTCTGTGCCCCCACAATGCTGCCATGTATGTGCTGTCTGCTGACTACACATGTGATGTGATGGGTTATGGTATATTAGACTCCTCCCATCACTCTGTGCCTCCACAATGCTGCCATGTATGTGCTGTCTGCTGACTACACGTATGATGTGATGGGTTATGGTATATCAGACTCCTCCCATCACTCTGTGCCCCCACAATGCTGCCATGTATGTGCTGTCTGCTGACTACACGTATGATGTGATGGGTTATGGTATATTAGACTCCTCCCATCACTCTGTGCCTCCACAATGCTGCCATGTATGTGCTGTCTGCTGACTACACGTGTGATGGGATGGGTTATGGTATATCAGACTCCTCCCATCACTCTGTGCCTCCACAATGCTGCCATGTATGTGCTGTCTGCGGACTACACATGTGATGTGATGGGTTATGGTATATCAGACTCCTCCCATCACTCTGTGCCTCCACAATGCTGCCATGTATGTGCTGTCTGCTGACGACACATGTGATGTGATGGGTTATGGTATATCAGACTCCTCCCATCACTCCGTGCCTCCACAATGCTGCCATGTATGTGCTGTCTGCTGACTACACGTGTGATGTGATGGGTTATGGTATATTAGACTCCTCCCATCACTCCGTGCCTCCACAATGCTGCCATGTATGTGCTGTCTGCTGACTACACATGTGATGTGATGGGTTATGGTATATCAGACTCCTCCCATCACTCTGTGCCTCCACAATGCTGCCATGTATGTGCTGTCTGCTGACTACACCTGTGATGCATACCTCCCAACTTCTGCATCATCTGAAGAGGGACACTCGCGTGACATAGGGGGTGCTACCTATGCAAATGGGGGAATGGCATTTGCAAATGAGGGCACCGTCTGGCCACGCCCCTGTTTCTCGCCCTCTGCACTGACGCGTCTATTACCTTCAGGCTGGGGGGACTCCCAACTTACGCAAAGGGGGAGGGGGGCTTTCCCACAGGGATGCCCAGCATTTCCTGGGCGTACCAACGAAAAAGCTGGGTGCACCGAGGAAAATGATGGGAGTCCCCAATGCGAATGCAGGCCGGGGGCGGGCGGCTCCTGTGACATTAGCCACTGCCCCCGTTCTCGGACTGATTTGCAAATAGGGCAGAAATAATTTGATGGAAATAAATTGATTTCTGTACGCTACCCTGCGAATAGATACAATCCCATGCAAAACATCAATTCGCAAAGCGTTGGGGATGTACGGACCGCGGTGGGGGACATAGTTATGCTGATTACCAAATCAACCAGAATCACTACCAAAGTACCAACCAATCCGCTCCTAGCTGTCATTCTTCAAACAAGCCTGTTAGCAGCTAATTAAAGGCCCATACTCGCTGGTGATTTTGAGCTGAAAGACGCTCAATCTTGGTGTTTCGAATGGCTTCAAAGCCGCCCAGTGTGTATGGCCCCAACGGTGAGCAGTGATGTGCACTTCCGCATCATCGCCGGGAAAGCCGTTCATCTGCTGGTATTACCAGCAGAGCTTACAATCTATATTCCCTACCACATGTACACGCACACACAGGCATTCTAGGGTTCATTTTGTTGGGAGCCAATTAACCTACTTAATATATGAGCCTACCAGGATAATTAAACTACCAGTATATTTTTGGATTGTGGAAGGAAACCAGAGTACCCAGAGGAAACCCACTCAAGTATAGGGAGAATATACAAAGTCTGCACAGTTGGGCCATGGTGGGAATCGAACCCATGACCTCAGCGCAGTAATGCTAACCATTACACCATCCCTACTGCCCCCAATTGGTATCAATTTTAAACATTAGGAGAAGCAACACTTCCCCATTTATAGATATAAATATAACAACAATATAAATACTGATACTACTAGTACTACTAATAACAACAACAATACTACTACTTATACTACTACTAATAACAATAATACTACTATTTATATAATAATAATACTAATAATTATAATAACACACCTCCCAACATGACCCTCTCCAGGAGGGACAAACTACTCTGCTTCTGAACTTTCCTCTTAATGTAGGATTACCATCACCTGTGGTGAAACACCTTTCTTAATAGTAAACTTGTTCAACACAGGCGATGGCAATTATACATCCAGAAGCAGAGTAGTTTGTCCCTCCGGGCATGGGTCATGTTGGGAGGTATGTAATAATAATAATAATAACAATAAGACAGGTCTCCTCACCAGGGGGAACGGCCCACACAGCGGCAATCAGCAGGAAGATAATGGGTCCCCATACAGCCATCTCGGAGCAGACAGAGTGACCCAGCTGTGATTTCGGCAGATCCCTCTGTGGTGTGATGATCCCTCTGCAGGATCTCTGCTGTATTTATCCTGTCACTTGAGTCTCACTTTCACTTCTGCTGGATTCCTCCTCCTGCAGCCTCTGCAAATAGTCCTCCCCGGTAACCCCCCGGCATGTTCCTCTCAGGCTGGGGGAGGGGGTGCATTGGCAGGCTCTAACATTTCCGACCCTATTCCAGGATTATGGAAGCATTCCCTATTCCCCAACTTTCATCACAGATCTGTCATTCCTGTCATTCCCCAATTACCCAATGCCTGCATCTAATTACACACAACCAGTAATTAGTTATCATCTGCAAACATAGGCGGAAATGCAGATTCCCAATCTGAGGACAGGGGCTTATTATCCTATGGGGTCAATTCAGTTAGACACAACTTAGTCGTGTCCGCGAGTGAGTGCGGCTATAATGGTGTGGGGGTACTGCGGCATAATGTGAGATGGGGGCACGTCAGTGTGCGTGGTGTAACACGTGTGTACTGCTAACCCTAACCCTGCAAGTTTAATAGCATCTCCATCATATGTTTCATTGTTTGGGCCCCCACAGGTTAGTTGCCCAGGGGCCCCACACACCTTATAACCTATATAACTATGAATACACCAGATAATGACATTACTGAGATCAGTGCGGGTGATGATTGTATGACAGGACCTGGTATACAGTGGAGTGTGTGACACAGGGGAATAACAGACACTGTCATACATCACTGTTACTACTGACAACTGCAGTTTCATTTCTGCCACTGTCCGGACTTTTTTTCCCACACCAGGTACAGTAATTACCATCTTCATTTATGACGAATTGTAACTTCCAAAATCCCCCAATGATGGCCGGTTCACAGAGCAACCCTGCAACTGTTCTCATGTCTGATTAGACACTGAGGGGTAGATGCAGGGGTGTAATTATAATGGGTGCACACGGTGCCCTCTAGTCAAAAGGCAGAATAGGGGAAAATAGGGATTGGGAGGTCCTCCTCGCCGAAGCTCAGAGAAACCCTCTTCCCTCCACCCTTGGAAGGGTTAGGGCAGGTGGGTCCTCCGCACCGAAGTTTGAAGAGACCCTCAGTAGGCTTCCCTCCACCTTGTGGGGATCGCAGCTCTCCCCAAAAGGAGAGAGCTTTGGTATACGTGGGGGAGTGTGTAGCCAATAAGGGTCGTACACACTGACCAAAAAGAGGTGATAAAACTAACGAAAAACAAAAAAACGTGATTCAAATGACAAACGTGAGAAGGGAAAATAAATAGATAATTAAAGGCCGGGGTGGGGTTGTGAAAAATTGTCCTACCCCAGCCAAAAGGCCCAGGGTGAGGACGTGCAGCGCTAACCTAAAGGGAGAGTGCACAGTGCAGGTGCCGTACTAGTGCACGGTGCTCATGGGCACCAGTGCAGGGTTCAGGCCCCCCCGAGTTTCTCCGGGGGCACAGAGCAAGCTTGGGCTCCAGGCAGCCAGCCAATCAGCGTCTGACCAAGTGTTTCTCCAGCCCCTGGCATGGAAATGGATACTCCACTGGGCTTTTCCATTGACTCCCTTTGACTCTACTCAGTCTCAGTGTTTCTCGCATCCAAAGGTTAAAGTACTAAGCTGGGCTTTTCGCTTACTCCCCATCAGAGGCTATGAACCTCTGGAATGGGGGCAATCTACTCAGTCCCAGCGTTTCCCCACTTGGGAATGGATACTAGACCGAGCCTTTCGCTGTCTCATCCTTCAGGGGCTACAAACTCCATCAAGAGAGCCACCTACTAGGCCAGTGTTTCTCCCCCCCTCCTACCAGTGGGTTTACGGAAACAACACCTCCCACCATCTGGCATGGGTGAAGGTACTCAGTCCGGCCTTTCTCTATTCTCTGCCAGGGGCCAGTCCATACCCACTGATAAGAACAGATACTACACTTGATCTTAGCCAAATGGACCATAGGCTAGCTGCAGGGCCACTACTATTAATTTTGGGGCCCAGGACTGACCTTCAGTCTGGGGACCGCCCCGCACCCCCCCTTCCCCGGAACTGACCTTCATTCACACTTACTTACCTAGCTGCGGCATCCCACGTCTCCTTAGGAACGCGCAGTGCACAGTGCAGCCTGCAGAGCGCCGAGCCCCTCTGTGTCCTAGGCTTGGTGCTGTGCAGGCTGCACTGTGTATCGTGCATGCCTGGCTGGGGGGCTGCCGGGTGGGGGAGGCGGTGTGCGGGTTTGGAGGTGTCACTGTGGGCAGCTGCCCGGGCAAGTATGCTGTGAATCTTTTAAAACAGGCATGTCCAAACTATGGCCTTCCAGCTGTTGTGAAACTTCAAGTCCCATCATGCCTTGCCACAGTTTTGCTATTAGGGAATGCTAAAAATATGGCAAGGCATGCTGGGATGTGTAGTTTCACAACAGCTGGAGGGCCACAGTTTGGACATGCCTGTTTTAAAATGTTTTCAATGAGTAATGAATGCACCTGTGCACCTGCTGGGTGACCTGGAAAATCTAAACTGTGTGGGGTCCTGAGGACCGAGTTTGAAAACCACTGTATTAATGCATTAAATGCTTTTATTACTTAATTGTGCAAATGTGAAAATATATAGAATAATCTGATTATTCTCTCATTATTTACAGCCATGATCTGCCCACTGCGACATAAATCATCATGGCTGCTTCCAGGCGCAAGAGACTTCAAAATGTAAAACAAAATACAAATAAAGCATAAGACAGGGTGTGAATGGTGATCGCTACATTCCCAACAGCAGCTACAACCCCGCATAGGTGCCTATGGGAAATGCCCACCATCATATTTACCAAGCACCGAGATGCAAGGATGGCATTAGTCCATGGTAGCCTATGGGCTGCAATGAACATGGTAGGCTGGGGATGTGGGCATGTAAGTGGGTAGAGGATGGCATGATGGTTGGGTATGTTGGGGGGGTAGAGGGTGGCATGGTGGTGTGGGTGTGTTGGGGATAGAATGTGGCCGGTGGGTGGTGTGGGTATGTTGGGGGGGGGGGGGGGGGGTAGAGGGTGGCATGCTGGTGTGGGTGTGTTGGGGATAGAATGTGGCCGGTGGGTGGTGTGGGTGTGTTGGGGGGGGGTAGAGGGTGGCATGCTGGTGTGGGTGTGTTGGGGATAGAATGTGGCCGGTGGGTGGTGTGGGTGTGTTGGAGCTACTTGATGCCATCTTTGATGGCATCAGATCTCTGCCCCCTGATACTTATGTCCAGTGGTGGTTTTTACCTATCGGCTGCTGAACTGCAGCCGCCCTCCGCCCAGGTAAAATCTGCCACTGTGTGAAACCAGATGCAGTCTGTGAGACTGCCAGTCACCTAAGGCAGTCACATTGGGAGGTCTTCCCTCCCTCCGGGATTCCTCTATGGGCTGCTGCAATGGCGGCAAATAAATACGGGTTCTGCACATGCACAGTCCCAAGGACGATACTACGCATGCACCAGTCCCAGGACCCTGAATATGCATCTATGGACTGCTGCCGAAGCAGCCCAGTACAGGGGGATGTGAGAGGGTCAGTACAGGGGGATGTGAGAGGGTCAGTACAGGGGGATGTGAGAGGGTCAGTACAGAGGGCTGTGAGAGGGTCAGTACAGGGGGCTGTGAGAGGGTCAGTACAGGGGGATGTGAGAGGGTCAGTACAGAGGGCTGTGAGAGGGTCAGTACAGAGGGCTGTGAGAGGGTCAGTACAGAGGGCTGTGAGAGGGTCAGTACAGAGGGCTGTGAGAGGGTCAGTACAGGGGGCTGTGAGAGAGTCAGTACAGAGGGCTGTGGGAGGGTCAGTACAGGGGGCTGTGAGAGGGTCAGTACAGAGGGCTGTGGGAGGGTCAGTACAGAGGGCTGTGAGAGGGTCAGTACAGGGGGCTGTGATAGGGTCAGTACAGAGGGCTGTGGGAGGGTCAGTACAGAGGGCTGTGGGAGGGTCAGTACAGAGGGCTGTGGGAGGGTCAGTACTGAGGGCTGTGAGAGGGTTGTATTTCTGGCTAGTTACTCTGTAAGACAGGGAATTTCCATAACAAACCTTTTTCCTCAGTACTGAGCCGTCTTTAATCCCACGTGTCCCAAGAGATCAGGAAGTGCAGCTGTCATTAGCAGCGACGATGGTGCCAAACCCAACGCTCCGCACAGCCATGTTTTGTGCTTTGTGATGTCAGAGTATTATTACTATTGGGAGTTACAGGGAAGGAACTCCGCCAAACCAGTGATTGGAAACGTAACATGTCGCAATCTCATTGCAAAACACATCTACAGTATGAATAGATCCATACTGGGCTATCAGGGAGACAGCGAAGGTGGTACCTAGAGCGCAGTGGGCGTGTACTGCTACATCTGAGAGGCGTGTCATAGAGGTATGGATCATTGGGTCGACCACAGAAGATCGTCAGGAGACACTGTCAGCGTGTACAGCGCTCGCCGCGCTTCGGGTACACTATTCTCCCGCCACACTGTAGTGATGGTAGCGCAGTAATTACTGCCTGTTGGCACGTGTCGGCTCACACAAAAGGTGAAAAACTCATGGGGACCTTTTCACTGTCGACCTAGCTATTGTCGACCTAATGTTTGTGTCGACCTTCCAACCATGTTGATTAAGCCATGGAGACCGATTTCATGTGTCAACCTCAGTCATATTGACCTTCTAATATATATTGATCTAACGACCGTATACCTGTGAAACACATGATCAGTGGTGGTTTATACCTATGGGCCGCAGCCCCCCCCCCTTCCAGGTAAAATCCGCCACTGTAGATTCACTGGCTTCAATGTGACTGGCAGTGACTTCCTATTGGAAGTCCGGCCCGCCAGTCACCAAGGCAGTCCCAATGGGATGTGTTCCCTCCATCCAGGACTCCTTTCTATAGGCTGCCGAGCGTAAGCCCCTGAACCTGGGGATTGCACATGCACAGTACCTACGTCGGTATTGCGCACACGCCGTTCCCAGTATTATATAGGCGCAGGGACCGTGATTCCCCTTTTATGGGCTGTTCCAGAAGCAGCCCATAGAAGCTGTCCTCATGCGCAGTACAGAGGTTTGTACTGCCCACGCGCCAGTCCCGGTGCCTGTCATCATAGTACCGGCACCTGGAATGCAGCA
The DNA here is from genome assembly GCF_055691185.1 of Crinia signifera. Lineage (NCBI taxonomy): Eukaryota > Metazoa > Chordata > Amphibia > Anura > Myobatrachidae > Crinia > Crinia signifera. Next base: position 472,678,368 of record NC_139217.1, on the reverse strand, counting down.
TGGCGGGGACCAGGAGGAGCGGCCAGCGGCAGCCCCCCTCCTGCCAAAAGGTACGAGCCCCCACTGCCCATGATCCAACTGTGAATGAGCCCCAAAGCAGTCAGTAAGATCTGCACGACTTGTTGACGAAAAGACACTGTCAGGGATTGTTCATATATTGTGTGTTGCTACGAAAAACCTTATTAAATGTCACTGATCATCCCATATGAATGTATTATCGCTGAGATCTTTTTTCCCCCAAAAAATGTTACAGCTGCATAATGTGGGTTAGGTAAAATCGGGGAGATTGCATAAATTATGCAGGGAGTCTGGGAGATCGCTACTATTTCAGGGAGTCTCCTGCAGAATGCAGGAGGGTAGGAAACTACCTGTATGTAGATTACAACTGTACCTAAGAAGCAGATCGTTCATTTGTAAGTGACTTCCACGTCTTAATGAAAACTCGAAATGTTTACATGATCGCCCTGTGCAGTGACAGGGCCATAGAGAGTTCGCCTGGGCCCCAGTAAAGTCCAGGGCTCGGTCTCGGGCTCCCCCTGACCCCTCCATCTATACTGGGGACCGGGTAATTAAACCCCCCCCCCCCCACCCACCCTCCTTGTTGCAGTGTGTACGCTATACATTGGTCATTTTATGGATCTCTCCGGCCGATCAGGATGGGTCTAGTCATTACCATCATTGGGCAATATAATAACTACTTATAGTGCTGAGGGGGTGGGGATCTGGCTGCAGGGTCTCATATTTACAGCTTATCCCTTACTGTGAGGGGTCGTCGCTATGCCATTGCTAGCATTAGGGTCTCTCACTGATGGCCTCCCCAGTATTTGGGGTTACAGAGACTCCCATTAACCTCATTGATGTGCTATATAGTGCAGTAATTCCAGCTATAAATCTGAATGGAATGAGGGGTTATAGCTACGGCGGTCCCTGTCCCGGGCAATGACTTCTGTTACAGGATACTTTGATGAATTTATCCGCTTACAATAATTAGCCCCCATGAAATCTGCAGACAGAACGCTTGTAAAGGACCTGGCACAGGGGTCGGGCTCCCAGCGGGACGCGGCGTAATCGCCCAGTAATCGCTTCCATGTGACGGTGGCCGAGCTGCAGAGGACGGACAGCCAGGAATCACAATAACAAGGGGGATAAGGTTTCAGCCTGATGCCCAGCAGATCTGTCTACACTACTGATCTCTAGCAGGGGGGGGGGTTTATTAGCCAATAAGCTGAAGTGTTTGGCATATTTTAGGGGAGAGTTGTTTAAACCACAACTTTTATGTGTCCGGATAATCTCTGGACACTTTTCCGGCTATTCGGGGAAGATCTGGGAGAGCGCGAGGTCACGGAGTAGCCATCTTTGCTGCGCCCATCGCCATGTGTGACTTCCATGGCACAATCCTATCACATCATAGAAAACCACTGTTGTCACAGCGTCAAGATTCCACGCGGCGGGTGTGATCAAGTGCGCAGAGGCGTAACTACTTTTTTTGCGCCCCCCCCCGCCGGACATTTCGGGCCCCCCCCCCCAAATATTAACCCCCTCCTTACCCGTCCCCATTGCCGCCGGCGCTTCTGCCTCTAACCCGACACGCAGATCTGTGTCGGGTGACGGGCGGTCCCCGGCTCCGGCTGCAGTGCTAATATAATAACAGACACTCGGAAAATGGCTGCCCCCATACAGCATTATGGGGGCAGCCATTTTCCGAGTGTCTCTTATTATATTAGCACTGCAGCCGGAGCCGGGGACCGCCCGTCACCCGACACAGATCTGCGTGTCGGGTTAGAGGCAGCGGCGCCGGCGGCAATGGGGTAAGGAGGGGGAGGGCAGGAGTCGGGAGCCGGGACCAGGTGGTAACTATAGTCCCTCAGACCCCCCAGGCGCCCACACCTGCCTAGCGCCTCCCCGCCACCGCGGGGGCTGCGGGACTATAGTTACGCCACTGCAAGTGCGAGTGTCCGATACACAGCAATGATGAGCATCGCTACACCATTATATCGCTGGGTTATACACTTTCCTATTGGGGAAGGGGAGATGAGGACAACAGATTTCTCTGGCACAATACGATGCCAAGATGCCGTCATGGCTCAGATCACCCGATGCACAGGTTATGGAACATATGTATCAATGATTCGCTACAATGAGAAATGATCATCTGCCAGGATGTGTCCAGAACAGCATGTAGGTACAGGGACTCTGAGATCATCTCACTCCTAGGTGGTCCTGTGCGAATAAAATACGATGCCTTTTGTAGCGAGGTTGGTGGTTTGTAGGAGGAAGATAGAAGAACCGCTTCTGTTGTAGCCATGTCAAGACACACAAGGTGATGCTGAAGCGGACAGCAGAGGACTTCAATGTTACCTCATTTAATTGATTTTGGAATGTAGGAAGAAAAGAGAGCGTCATTTTCACCTGGGCCTAGTAGGTCTTATGTCTTTTCCCTTAAATGTTAGACATACCTCAGGAGGAGTCCTTCCCCTCTTATTATAGAAGGCTTTGTAAGCAGGGATGTGGCGCGGGTGGCTGGTTCTCCAGCATGTACAGAGGTTTGTGTGGACTGGTCCCGCTGCAGCTGCATGGAGCACCGGAGATCTGCTGCCAGATGGGACGTGGTGTCAGGGGGTGGCTTCCCAGGTGCGCGTGACCTGCAGTGGGGCTGAGGATGCAGAGTGGTCTTGTAGCAGCCCCCCCTCCCCCCCCCCAGAAAGGTGGGCAACCCTCACGGTTTCTGGGGGACCCCTGCTCCCCCCCGATCACGGCTTCCTCCCCCTCACCTTGCCGTTTAAATAACCACCAGATCTGCCGATCTCCACGGAGGGGGCAGGGCTAAAGTGGCATAATCGCTTCATTTTAGCCCCGCCCACCTCTGAGGAAATCGGCAAATCGGGTCAGTTTCCATCATGGGGTCTGCACACTTAAGCCCCGCCCCCGATCTCCTGCTGAGAGTCTCCTCTCTGGGCTTTTCCCGGAGAGGAGATTACAAAAGTCGGCAACCCTGGTGTAGAAATAATATACATGATATTGGGGATACATGCTCGTTGCCATAGATTTCTTGCTTGTTGCCAGGGGTTTCTTTATTGTTGCCATGGGTTTCTTGCTTGTTGCCAGGGGTAGAGAGTAGGAGGCGGGTGTGCAGCGTCCTCCATTCGGGCCCCTTCCTGTCTCCCGTCCTGCGGCCCTCCAGTGCACAGTGCATTTAGAGTGTAAACAGTGGAAGGCTCAGACTCTACTGCGCATGCACAGAACTCCAAAATAAATGGCTGCCACAGCCATTTTATTCAGCCAGTCTGGCAGCGGGACTCCAGAGGGGTATATATTAAAAATGGTGGTGTAGAACAGGCCAGCATTACAGGCTGCGTACGACAGGCCAGCATTACAGGCGGTGTAGTACAGGCAGCACCGGGGCGGAAGGAGCGATGCCGCAACCGAGTGGCGCCGCCCCCTGCAGCCAGGGTCCATGTACTCGTTCGGTCACTGGCCCTGCTGCTGGTTTGTGCCTGTTTTCTTGCCTGGGGTGGCCCGGCACCACCCCATGGAGCTGGAGGCAGGCCCTCTGACGATGGCTGGTGTGGGGGCAGCGGTGGATCCCCACCGCTGCTCCCTGTGAACAATGGCCATTTGAATGTGGCCCCAAAGGAGAGCCAATCATGGCTCCCACTCTAGCACCCAATGGGAAGCGGCGGCGACGAGCCAATCCTGGCTCGCCACGTCACAAGCCCAGCCCCCTGGTGCTGGTTTGAACTAACCAGCGCCGGGAGCGAGAGGAGAGTTCGGCGGCAGAAACACAGGAGGGAGGAGAGCTCAGCAGAGGAGAGGAGCAGCCGCCGGAAGCCCCGGAAGGTGGCAGCTGTGTGCACAGGACTGCTACACGCTGCCGCCCGCCGGGTGAAGTACACAGTGCCGGGGACTGTCGGCGAAGACTTCGGAAGCCCGGGCGCAGCGGGGTGCGACGCAAAAGAGCTTGCCCTGGCCCCCGGTGAAGACTCCAGGAAGCCCAGAGGTGGTGGGAAGCATCCCACCTCCAGTGAAGACGGACCACCCATGTGGCTGGACCAGGCTTGGACCAGCAGAAGCCCCTAGGATGGGTAAGTCCGCTCTCGGCCTCCCCCCTAGACCACTAGGAGTTCGGGCAGTCGGCCCGTGAGCCCAATTCACGCACTAGGCCTGTGTGCAGTAGTCGGGCAGTAGGCCCGTGGGGCATTAAGGGATTTTATAGTTGGGCACTAGGCCCGTGTGTGTTTTGGGCATTAGGCCCTTAGGGTTTCTGCGCTGGGCATTAGGCCCATTTGTGTTCTGGGCTTTAGGCCCATATAGTTGGGGCTTAGGCCCAGTGCTGTGTTGGGCATTAGGCCCTTAGGGGTGAGGTGCTGGGCATCAGGCCCTTGTGCAGGACAGAGGCCTCTCATTAAGGACAATGGGTGTGTGGCAGCAGGCTGTGGACAGTGGCTATTGTGGTGTAGCTGGGAGCAGCCACAGGGACGTAAGCCCTCACTAATGTGCTGGTATAGTGTTGTTTTGCTTTACATTGTACTGTTTTATTTGGCACTACAGTATATTGTATGCTGTACGTTGGTTCATGCAATTGAGTCACTGTGCAGATTGTGTTCTCCGCAGTTGGTGCAACACCAGGTTGCGGGTTGCGTGGGCGTAGGACGCCAGGTTGCGCGGACGTTAGGTGCCAGGTTGTGTGACGCTAGGCTGTGGCATCTAACGATCCAGCGCTAGGTCGCAGGTTGCGCGGGCATTAGGCGCCAGGTTGCGCGGCGCTAGGCCGTGGCATCGGAAGATCCGGTGCTAGGTTGCAGGTACATAAGACGGCTTCAGGCCGCAGGTTGCGCGGGCGTTAAGCTGCAGGCGCGTTGGCATATTGCCCTGCCCTAGGGAGCAGGAGGTTACGTGTGTTCCCTTCCAGGTGCCGGTATCAGCATCGGAAGCGAGTCAGAAGTCCGGTAGACGACTGGTGAGTATAATTGTGTTGCATCTGTTGTTGTGTTGTTTGTGCTCCTTCCCCTCCCCGGAGTGTTACCCCACCCGAGTTACACCCGCCGTGTTCCACAAGTGGGTGTAACCAGTCTGAGGCCATTAGTGCCTGTGATGAGCATCCCCTCCCCCCCTAGGGGGATTCCCCTCCCCTGTTTCCCTTACAGGTGCCGTCGCTTCGGAAACCAGTGGAGCAAGAGGAAAGTACCGGGACTATCATCGGCCCGAAGGTGAGAGACGGAGCGCAGCGAGGTGAATACGCGCAGCGAGCATCAGCGTAGGCCACGCCCTCGCTCCTCTTACACAGGACAGGCCAGCATTACAGGCTGTGTAGGACAGGCCAGCATTACAGGCTGTGTAGGACAGGCCAGCATTACAGGCTGTGTAGGACAGGTGGCTGGGTCTGAAATTCGTGACATTTCCTGGAACAAATCTACAAAACTTGAGACTGTTCTTAGAAGTTCTGGAGAATTCCATGGCAGAACTGGTCATTGTTGGTGCCGCTTTCACTTCTGCATTAACTGTACATAGAAAATTAGTCATTGGATAATTGCCATGTTTATCAGAGTTGGATTATTCATAGATAACTTATAACCGTTCTCTGTTCTCCAATTTCAGGACATCTGGAGACCACAGAAGGTGGGCGCGTGGCGGCTGCTTCTTTGTGGAGTGAGGGGTCAGCCCATTCTCTGGGCCACTGTATAGATGACCCACCCTGTCTGCGGTCAAAGTCCCCATTGTCAGGAGGGAGTTTCCTGCGGCTGCTCTATCTGGCTTCAAAGCAATAGAAAGGGAAGCAGAGACGTCTGTATTGTGGTTCTGGAAGCATTGTACTCATGTACAGCTGCATAGAAGCAGCCCACGGGTTTCATCGTGTTTACCAACTAGAAACCAGACGCTGTCGTATTAGTGGAATACCAGGAGTAAATACAGATGTAGCCTAGGACCACCCAATAGACCTGTGCCTAAATCCGTAGATATGAGAGACAGTCGCTAAAGACCTAGTGCCCTTATGATGTTACCCCCAGCTTACTTCACCGTGGCCTTCACTCTTACATACAATCTGACCTACACTGATCTACACTGATCTACACTCTGACCTACACTGTCCTACACTGATCTACACTCTGACCTACACTGTCCTACACTGATCTACACTCTGACCTACACTGATCTACACTCTGACCTACACTGATCTACACTCTGACCTACACTCATCTACACTCTGACCTACACTGATCTACACTCTGACCTACACTCTGACCTACACTGATCTACACTCTTACCTACACTCGAACCTACACTGATCTACACTCTAATCTACACTGACCTACATTGATATGCACTCTGACCCACACTGTCCTACACTATGACCTACACTGACCTACTGTACACTGTCCTACACTGATCTACACTCTTACCTACACTGATCTACACTCTTACCTACACTCTGACCTACACTGATCTATATTCCAACTTACTCTACACTGACTTACTGTACACTGACTTGATCCTTCAAGGATCTATACTCTTACCTACACTGATCTACACTCTTACCTACACTCTAACCTACCTTGATCTACACTCTTACCTACACTGACATACACTGATCTACACTATGACCTACACTCTGGCCTACACTGATTAATATTTTAACTTACTGTACACTGACCTACATTCTGACCTTCATGGATTTACACTCTTACCTACACTCTAACCTACACTGATCTACACTCTAATCTACACTGATCTACATTCTGACCTACACTGATCTACACTCTGACCTACACTGACCTACACTGATCCACACTCTAACCTACATTGATCTATATTCTAACTTACTGTACACTGACCTACATTCTGATCTTCACGGATCTACACTCTTACCTACACTGATCTTCACTCTTACCTACACTCTAACCCAGTGGTGCAAGTAGAAAAAATGTCATAGTGGTACTGTCCTGCGCACCGAAGGTGCGCGGGCCCCAAACAATGGGCGTGGTCAGGGGCATGGTCATGACACTAGGGGGAGTGACTACATGACAAAGCATTAGAACATGAACAGATAAACTACAGAGATATTACGTGCCTAAGGCGTGCGGACAAAATTTACACAGTAATGCCTGTTAGGCGTCACACACCCAATACATATGACCCATACCATAATGCCCGTTACACATTATGCCCCACACCATAATGCTCATTGCACCGCACAACTGATGCCCATTACTAATATGCCCCCACAATCCAGATATGCCCCCACAGTGCTAGGTATGCCCCCAGGGCCAGATATGCCCCTACAGTGCCACACATATGCCCCCACAGTGCTACGTATGCCCCCAGTGCCAGATAAACCCCTACAGTGGCACACAGATGCCCCACAGTGCCACAGGTATGCCCCCACAGTACCAGATATGCCCCCGCAGTGCCACACATATGCCCCACAGTGCCACAGGTATGCCCCCACAGTACCAGATATGCCCCCGCAGTGCCACACATATGCCCCCACAGTACCAGATATGCCCCCGCAGTGCCACACATATATGCCCCCACAGTGCTAAGTAAGCCCCCAGTGCCAGAAATGCCCCCCAGGGCCAGATATGCCCCTACAGTGCCACACATATGCCTCCACAGTGCTAAGTATGCCCCCAGTGCCAGATATACCCCCACAGTGGCACACATATGCCCCACAGTGCCACAGGTATGCCCCCACAGTGCCAGATATGCCCCCACAGTGCCAGATATACCCCCACAGTGCCAGATATACCCCCAGTGCCAGATATGCCCCCACAGTGCCAGATATGCCCCCACAGTGCCACACATATGCCCTCACAGTGCCACACATATCCCCCCACAGTGCCAGATATGCCCCCACAGTGCCATATATGCCCCCACAGTGCCAGACATATGCCCCACAGTGCCACAGGTATGCCTCCACAGTGCCACACATATGTCCCAACAGTGCAACAGGTATGCCCCCCACAGTGCCACACATATGCCCACAGTGCCACAGGTATGCCCCCACAGTGCCAGATATGCCCCCACAGTGCTAGGTATGCCCCCACAGTGCTAGGTATGCCCCCACAGTGCTAAGTATGCCCCCACAGTGGCAGATATGCCCTACAGTGCCAGATAGCGTAGTCACATTAATTTACATCCATCCAGGCTGATGACTGAGCAGCAACAGCAGCACCCAGCCGACTGGTTAAAGCAAATGACAGGCAGCTATTGTTGAGAGGAGACAGAGGAGCGTAAGAGAGAACTTACCCACTGCCTGCACGCACTGGGCGCCCTGTCACGTATCCCGCCGTCCTCCCGGAGACAGTGGCAGCTGCTGCCAGAGCCAGAGGATTCCGCAGCTTACTCCCATCCACGGTCCTGCGTGGCCGGGCTGCGCGGTGCCGGCGCCGCATCCAAGTTCCCCTCTCTTCTGCCGCAGACAGTCCTCTGCGCTGCAGCAGGCACATCACCCGCGATCCTGCGCATGCGCAGTAATCGCGTTTCCGTTCACTGTTTTATGGCGGTACGGGGTACCGGCAAAATATATCTTAGCGGTACGCCGTACCACCCCGTACCGCCACACTTACAGGCCTGCTCTAACCTACACTTACTGTATGTATACTATAACCTACACTGACCTACACTGATCTACACTCTGACCTACACTCTAACCTACATGGATCTACACTCTGACCTACACTGACCTACATTTTGACCTACACTGATCTATATTCTAACTTAATGTAAACTGACCTACAGTACACTGACCTTCACGGATATACACTCTTACATACACTGGTCTACACTCTAACCTACACTGATCTACACTCTTTCCTACACTGATCTACACTGTTACCCACACTCTTCCTACACTGATCTACATTCTTACCTACACTCTAACCTACACTGATCTACACTCTTACCTACACTCTTCCCAACACTGATCTACACTCTAACCTACACTGATCTACACTCTAACCTACACTGATCTACACTCTAACTCACACTGATCTACACTCTAACTCACACTGATCTACACTCTAACTCACACTGATCTACACTCTAACTCACACTGATCTACACTCTTACCTACACTGATCTACACGCTTACCTACACTGATCTACACTCTAACTTACACTGGCCTACTCTCTAATCTACATTGATCTACACTCTTACATACTGTACACTCTGACCTACACTCTAACGTACTGTACCCTCACCTACACTTTGACCTTCACTGATCTACACTCTAACCTACATGGATCTACCCTCTTACATACTGTCACGGCTAAAGGGCTGGATGGAGTCGTGCGGTGCACAGGAACCGGAGACGGACCAGGAGGAGTAGGATTGAAACGTGCAGGTTTAATAACTGATTTCATAAATGATAAACTTCACTCAAATACTTCTTTAAGTGACAGTTGGAATAAATTAAATAGAGTCCAGCACAATACTAATAACGGGCAGGGAAATCTGGAAACGTATACTTGGTGAGCCAGAGTACATAGATGAGGATCCGGAAGGAGGTTGATTTGATGACAGAAGAAATGGATCCGGATGACTGAAAGATGATGGAATGAATGAGTTGTATGAAGGAGGACAGCGGAAAGCTGTGCAGGGTAATTCTGGGACACAAGCAGGAACAAGCACTAGGTAGGACTTGCAGCATTGGTGTCAGGAGAAAACTTCCTTGTAGCAAGATGCAGGGAGCAAGGCACCAGAGTCAGGAGAGAAAGAGCCAGGATCCGGGAATCAGCTAGGAGTTGTGAATGACTCCAAAGACTCATTGCACTGACACTGAACAGCCTAGGCAGATCCCCTATATCCCCAGGGGATGGCTGCCATTGGCTGTCAGCACAGGATGAGGAGGGAACCTCCACTCTGGGCCAATCTGTCTCCTGCCCTCAACCAAGATGGCGACGCCGGCCTCCCGGCACCACTACTGCTGCCATCCCTACCCAGAGCTGCCGCTACCCGCACACCGCAGACCGGAGCCTGCACACGCTAGCCGGCGGCGGGCGCGGACGGGTGAGTACTGTACCCGCCGCGCTCCGTCGCGGCTACGTGTGACAGTACCCCCCCTTTTCAGGGTGACCCCAGGGCGCCTATGGGCCTTGTGCGGATTTCTCTGGAGAAATTGCTTTACCAGTTTTGGAGCGTGCAAATCAATGGAATCCACCCAAGAGTTCTCTTCGGGACCAAACCCAACCCATTCCACCAGATACTGGGTACGAGAATTGCGGCAACGAGAGTCTATAATGCGTCTTACCTCGAATTCAGACCCACTTTCGGAGTTAATCTTGGGCGGTTTGGGAATCTTCTTTTGATAAGAGTTCAACCTTAAAGGCTTGAGGAGGGACACATGGAAGGAATTCGAAATCCTTAGGGAAGGAGGAAGTTGAAGTCTATAAGCGACAGGATTAATGACTTGGATGATAGGGTATGGCCCAATGAACCGGGGAGCCAGCTTCATAGAGGGCAGACGGAGGCGTATATGGCGGGTAGACAGCCATACCCGGTCTCCGACTTTCAATCTGGGCGCTGCCCTTCTTTTCCTGTCTGCCATCCTCTTGTATCGGGCGGAAGATTTAAGAAGAGCGGTGTGGACATCTGACCAGATTTTAGCAAAGCGTTGTAATGAAGTGGTTGCTGCAGGAACTTCGGAAGAGGATAATTCTGAGAAATCCGGAGATCGTGGATGTTTGCCGAATACTGTAAAGAAGGGGGTGGTTCCGGAGGAAGAGTGATAGGAGTTGTTATGCATATATTCTGCCCACGGGAGAAGATCCACCCAGTCATCTTGGGACGACGAGACAAACAGTCGGATAAAGGCCTCCAAGTCTTGATTCACCCGTTCTGTCTGGCCATTGGTCTGGGGATGAAAGGCAGTGGAAAACTTGAGTTTGACCTGTACCGCGGCACAGAGAGCTCTCCAGAACTTTGCAACGAACTGTACTCCGCGGTCGGATACAATCTCTTTGGGCAGTCCGTGAAGTTTAAAAATGGTTGAGATAAATAGCTGAGCCAGTACTGGAGCAGAGGGGAGACCTTTTAGTGGGAAAAAATGGACCATTTTCGAGAATCGGTCGACCACTACCCAGATTGCGGTATGACCTTTTGAGGGAGGTAGTTCGCAAATGAAGTCCATTGACAGATGGGTCCATGGTTCTGTGGGAATGGTTAGAGGGCGGAGAGGACCAGCGGGAGTTGTTCTGGGCACCTTATGCTGAGCACATCTTACACAAGAAGCGTTGAAGTTGGTTACGTCGTGGCGGATGGTTGGCCACCAATAAGAACGTGACAGGAACATCAAGGTCTTTTGTGCTCCTGCGTGCCCTGCGAAGCGGGAAGAATGTGCCCATGACAATATTTTCTTGCGGAGTTCGGGGGGAACGAACGTTTTACCTGGAGGAGGAGATGGCTGTACGGTTACTTGGGCGAAGACCAGCGGATCGAGGATTGGACGAGGAGGTGTCTCTAGGTCAGAGGTCATCTCAAAGGAGCGGGATAGAGCGTCTGCCTTAGTATTCGTGGTTCCAGGTCGGAATTTAATTTGGAAGTCAAAGCGTTCAAAAAACATGGCCCAACGGGCTTGGCGGGCAGTAAGGCACTGAGCCTGTTTAAGAAAGGACAGATTTTTGTGGTCTGAATACACGGTGATCTTATGCCGTGCCCCCTCCAGAAGGTATCGCCACTCCTCTAACGCAGTTTTGACTGCAAGCAACTCCTGTTCCCCGATGGGGTAATTCTTCTCTGCCGGGAGGAATTTTTTGGAGAGGAAGGCACAAGGGTGTAATTCTTGATCCTCACCTTTTTGTGACAAGATGGCCCCGATCCCTTCCGAGGATGCGTCCACCTCGAGAATGAAGGGCCTGTCGAGGTCTGGTTGGAGGAGGATTGGTGCCGTTATGAATGCTCTCTTTAACTGCTGGAAGGCAGAGGATGCTTCTGGCGACCATCGGCTTGGATCAGCTCCCTTGCAAGTGAGAGCAGTGAGGGGAGCAGCGATAGTAGAGAAGTTCCGGATAAATCGCCGGTAATAGTTTGAGAACCCTAGGAATCTCTGAATTCCTTTGAGTGTTGTGGGGGCTGCCCAGTCTTGGATGGCTCTCACCTTCTCTGGGTCCATTTCTATCCCAGTGGCGGAGAGAATGTGACCCAAGAATGGAATGGACGTGACCTCAAAAACGCACTTCTCCAACTTGCAGAACAGTTGATTTTGGCGAAGACGTCGTAGGACTTCGGACACTGTCTGTCTGTGAAGTTGAAGATTTGGAGAGAAGATGAGTATATCGTCTAGATAGACTACGATGGAGTGGTACAGCAAGTCCCGAAAGATATCATTTACAAACTGTTGGAAGACGGCGGGGGCGTTACAAAGGCCGAAGGGCATCACCAGGTATTCATAGTGGCCGTCGCGCGTGTTAAAAGCCGTCTTCCACTCGTCACCTGGACGGATCCGGATCAAATTGTAGGCCCCTCGCAGGTCCAATTTAGTAAAGATTGCTGCCCCTCTGATCTTGTCGAATAGTTCTGCGATAAGGGGTAAGGGATAGCGGTTTTTAATGGTGATGTCGTTCAGGCCCCTATAGTCGATACATGGCCGAAGACCGCCATCCTTCTTTTTCACAAAGAAAAACCCGGCCCCGGCCGGAGAAGTAGATGGTCGAATGAAACCTTTGTTTAAGTTCTCTTGAATGTACGAGGACATGGCCTCAGTCTCAGGTAGCGACAGGCAGGGCCGGCGCCACCACTAGGCAGCTCTAGGCATTTGCCTAGGGCGCCGGCACCTGGAGGGCGGCAGTTCGCCCCTCACCCCCTGCACTGTGGTACCTGCGTAAAAAAAACTTCTGTCCCCGGCGTCCCTGCTGAGTGCTGGTGTAGGGGTGTCCGTGCCGCCGGGGGAGCCTGCGGCGCTGTTATCGTGTATACGCTTGTCGCGCCCGGCGGGGTCCCTACAGAGCATAGAAAATAACGCCGCGCGCATAGCGCTAGTTATTTTCTATGCACTGTAGGGACCCCGCCGGGGCGCGACAAGCGTATACACGATAACAGCGCCGCAGGCTCCCCCGGCGGCACGGACACCCCTACACCAGCACTCAGCAGGGACGCCGGGGACAGAAGTTTTTTTTACGCAGGTACCAACCAAGACACACCCCCCCCCCCCCCGCCCGGCACCGGGCGCCCCCACCCCGACTCGCCTGGGGCGCTCCGGTGCCTTGCACCGGCCCTGGCGACAGGGGATAGATGCGGCCACGAGGAGGGAATTTCCCGGCCACCAGCTCTATCGGGCAGTCCCAAGGACGGTGAGGAGGCAGGGTGTCGGCACCACCTTTACTGAATACATCTGTAAATGAACGATATGGTGCGGGTATCGACAAGGGTGGAGCTGAAGAGGATGAAGGATAGTTACCCTCACGTTGTGGATGGGTCTGGTAGACCGGAAGGATCTGAGGAATGCAAGTAGACTGGCAATCTGTTCCCCAGGCCTTGACCTCCATATTGGTCCAATCGATGTGTGGGTTATGTTTGGAGAGCCAGGGAAGGCCCAGGACCATTTGGTGTGAGGACTGTGGAAGAATGAAGAATTCGAGGGTCTCTTGATGTAGAGCTCCTATGAGCAGTGTCACCGGGGTGGTCTGATGGGTGATTTGTCCACTACGAATTCGACTCCCATCCACTGCAGTGAGGACCAGCGAGTGATCCAGGGGTTGCACAGGCAGGGCATGTTGGGTGACAAAAGAAGAAGAAAGGAAGTTTCCCGCTGCTCCAGAGTCCAATAGGGCCTGAACTCTTTTTCTCCCTTGGGGACACACAAGGGTAACCGGAATGGTGGAATCAGAAGAAGAGGGAGATGGAAGCAAGACTCCTAATCGGACCTCCCTCGGGGAGATTAGGAGCGGTCGTTTCCCGGCCGCAGCGGGCAGGAAGCCAATAAGTGAGCTGAGGAGCCACAGTACATGCATAGATTCTCTCGCCGTCTTCGGGACTTCTCTTCGAGAGAGAGACGGGAGCGGTTGATTTGCATGGGCTCATCTGTTGACACCGCAGGAGGCGGGGTTGGTTTGGAGGCTGGTGCGACATTGGAAGGAAATCGAGGGCGAAGGCGATCAGAGCGATTCCTCTCAAGTTGGCGTTCTTGGAGTCGCAGATCGACTTTGTTACATAATGAAATGAGTTCAGCCAGGGTGGAAGGAGAATCGCGAGTTGCTAACTCGTCCTTGATGCGCCCGGCTAGGCCGTTCCAGAAGGCAGAAACGAGAGCCTCTTCGTTCCATCTGAGTTCGGAAGCCAGGGTTTGAAATTGTACGACATATTGTCCCACTGGGCGACTGCCCTGACGAATCCTTAGGATCTCTGTGGCTGCGGAGGACACTCTGCCAGGCTCGTCGAAGATGCGACGGAAGGAGGCCACAAACTCTTCATAGTTATTGAGGATGGGATCCGCACGCTCCCAAAGGGGGGACACCCACTCCAGGGCTGGACCCGCCAGTAGGGACACGATGTAAGCCACCCGAGTCTTGGGAGAGGGGAAATTGGAAGGCTGGAGGGTAAAATGGACGTCACATTGATTCAGGAATCCTCGACACCCCCTCGGGGACCCGTCATATTTACTGGGGGTTGACAGGTGTAGATGGTGAGGAGCAGCTGGCCCAGGGGAGCAGCAGAGGCCGAAGCTCCGGAGGTTGGTGCTGCTGAAACTGAGGGAGCCACCTGAGGTGATGACAAGGTCTGGAGAAATTGAGCCACTTGACGCTGGGTAGTCTCTACTTGTTCCAATCGAGCCATGATGCCTTGAAGAACATCCGTCATGGAGGCCTGTGCTTCACCCGATTCCATCTGGTCAGTGCAAACTGTCACGGCTAAAGGGCTGGATGGAGTCGTGCGGTGCACAGGAACCGGAGACGGACCAGGAGGAGTAGGATTGAAACGTGCAGGTTTAATAACTGATTTCATAAATGATAAACTTCACTCAAATACTTCTTTAAGTGACAGTTGGAATAAATTAAATAGAGTCCAGCACAATACTAATAACGGGCAGGGAAATCTGGAAACGTATACTTGGTGAGCCAGAGTACATAGATGAGGATCCGGAAGGAGGTTGATTTGATGACAGAAGAAATGGATCCGGATGACTGAAAGATGATGGAATGAATGAGTTGTATGAAGGAGGACAGCGGAAAGCTGTGCAGGGTAATTCTGGGACACAAGCAGGAACAAGCACTAGGTAGGACTTGCAGCATTGGTGTCAGGAGAAAACTTCCTTGTAGCAAGATGCAGGGAGCAAGGCACCAGAGTCAGGAGAGAAAGAGCCAGGATCCGGGAATCAGCTAGGAGTTGTGAATGACTCCAAAGACTCATTGCACTGACACTGAACAGCCTAGGCAGATCCCCTATATCCCCAGGGGATGGCTGCCATTGGCTGTCAGCACAGGATGAGGAGGGAACCTCCACTCTGGGCCAATCTGTCTCCTGCCCTCAACCAAGATGGCGACGCCGGCCTCCCGGCACCACTACTGCTGCCATCCCTACCCAGAGCTGCCGCTACCCGCACACCGCAGACCGGAGCCTGCACACGCTAGCCGGCGGCGGGCGCGGACGGGTGAGTACTGTACCCGCCGCGCTCCGTCGCGGCTACGTGTGACACATACACTCTGACCTACAAGGACCTACACTCTAACTACTGTGTTAAGCGCAGCCGCCGCCACCCGTCCACCTTTCCTGGCACTGCTCCATCTTCTACAGTTGCCGGGAGGACAGGGGCTGACGGCGGACTGTGAGCGCTGGTCCGGAAGGTGGGGAGACGTCGGGGACATTGCCGGGCAATGCCCTGTGATTGATTGTGGCTTGGTGTCGGGGCATTACTTGGCAATATCCTGAACTTCCACCCCGGCGGCTTCTGGGGCAGCAGCTGACGTCACCAGCCAGGCGGCAGTTTTGAATATAAGGCCGGCGTCTGCTTGGAAAAGACACCTGTTATAGTTCTGCACACTCTGGTGTTTGCTTCAGAGTGTTCCCGGTTCCAAGGCTCCTGTATCCTGTGTCCTGTGTGCCTTCCTTGTGCTGTGCCTCAGTCTGCTTGCTCCAGGTTCCTACCTCAGCTGATCAGCTTGCTCAACTCCTGTGCTTCCTGTGGTTTCCCTCTCCCAGATAAGTCAGGGGTTGTTTGCATTTATTATTCTGCCCGGGATCATCTGGTGCATTGTTGCTGTGTATTCACTTTCACCATCTTGTGTAATGTTACATATATTTATTTATATTTACCGGTACCATCTTCTAGCATTGTTGCTTTCCTGGGGGTCCAGTGGAGCCTGGTTCCCAGATTCCTCCCGGAAGCCTGTAGACTCTAGGGGTATCCCACTCTATCCTCTATCTGGCGGTGAAGAACCCATGCAGATTGGGGCAACTCGGTTGTTCAGTCAGGAGAGGGCTAACCGACGGTCATTGGGTCTCTGTCTTTACTGTGGTGGCAGGGACACATTGTGAATGCCTGCCCAGAGCTTTTGGGAAATGCCAAGGCCTAAGGATGCAGGGGGAGATCCTCCCAGGCCTTTCTGCATTGTCCCCCAACAACTCCCTATTACTTCAAGTACATATAGATACAGGGGTGGATAGATGGGAGTGTAGGGCATTTATTTACAGTGGTGCTGCGGGTATTTCATTGTTCTTCAGTTGTACAGGAATCATGGAATTCCTCTCATCTCTCACCTCAGAAATCTCTGTGAATGGTTTAGACAGAAATTTATTACCCAAGGGACATACTACTCACCGCACCGTACCCATTGATTTATGTTTTGGTATTTCCCATTCTGAAAGATTGTCCTTTTTTGGGGTTCATAGTCCCTTGGCTCCTGTGGTATTGGGGTTACCCTGGTTAAAGAAACATAATCCTAGTTTTGACTGGCGTACTGGTGAGCTTCTGCATTGGGGTTATGAATGTTTTTGGAGTGTCTTACACTTCCTGTATGTATGTCCTTACCTAATGCTTCTCTTGTCCTGATACAGTATGCTTCTTTCACCGATGTCTTTTCTAAGGAGGAGGCCGACAGTTTACCACCTCACCGCCCCTATAATTGTGCAATTTCCCTAATTCCTAACGTTAAGCTAGCAAAGGGGAGGTTATATTTGTCCTTGCCAGAGGCCAAGGCAATGGAGGAATATATCAAAGAGAATCTCAAAAAGGGGTTTATCAGGCCCTCTAAGTCTCCTGTGGGGTTGGGTTTCTTTTTGTAGCAAAGAAAGACGGCTCATTACTCCCATGTATTGATTATAGGCAACTCAATCACATCACTGTTAAAAACGCTTATCCTCTACCCCTCATTTCTGTACTGTTTGACCAGTTGCATAATGCTTAGATTTTATCGAAGATTGATTTACGGGGTGCCTAAAATTTAATTAGAATCAAATAAGGAGATGAATGGAAGACTGCCTTTAATACGCACACAGGGCACTACGAGTATCTTGTTATGCCCTTCGGGTTGGCCAATGCCCCTGCAGTCTTCCAGGATCTCATCAACGATGTGCAATGGGATATTTTTTGGTGTCTTTGTTGTAGTGTATCTGGAGGATATTCTAATTTTTTCCTCCTCACTGGAACAGCATCGGCAACTGAGGGAGAATAATCTTTTTGCCAAATTAGAGAAATGTGAATTTGAAATGGAAACCACCTTTCCCGGTACTGCTCCGTCTAGTGCAGTTGCGCCAACGCCCTGAGCTTCTGCCTCGTGATTGGTGGTGGCTTGGTGTCAGGGCGTTGCTTGGCAATGTCCCTAACTTCTGCCCGGCACCTTCCGGGGCAGCGTGTGACGTCACCAGCCGCCAGGCAGCAGTTTTAAATATAAGACCGGTTATAGTTCTGCGCACCCTGGTGTTTGCTTCAGAGTGTTCCCGGTTCCAAGGCTCCTGTATCCTGTGTCCTGTGTGCCTTCCTTGTGCTGTGCCTCAGTCTGCTTGCTCCAGGTTCCTACCTCAGATATTCAGCTTGCTCAACTCCTGTGCTTCCTGTGGTTTCCCTCTCCCAGATAAGTCAGGGGTTGCTTGCATTTATTATTCTGCCCGGGATCATCTGGTGCATTGTTGCTGTGTATTCACTTTCACCATCTTGTATATTGTTACATATATTTATTTATATTTACTGGTACATCTTCTAGCATTGTTGCTTTCCTGGGGGTCCAGTGGAGTCTGGCTCCCAGATTCCTCCCGGAGGCCTGTAGACTCTAGGGGTATCCCACTCTATCCTCTATCTTAGTTGAACCTTTTGTCATCTCTCCATCTCGGTTGACGTGTTGTCTCACATAAGACCTGGGGGCATTTGGGGTTTGAGCAGCTGGCATAACCAGCTCCTTTGAACGCAGCTGCTAAAAGTAAAGCCTAGCACTGCATACATCTGCCAATCACGGTGAGAGACAACAGAGCATAGGGTTCTGGTTTTCGTGGTTACCTCTGAGAGTCATAACATACTGTACACTGACCTACACTTTGATCTTCACTAATCTACACTCTAACCTTCACTGACCTACACTCTAACCAACATAGATCTACACTCGTACCTACACTCTAACCTACACTGACCTACACTCTAACCTACACTAATCTACACTCTAACCTACACTGACCTACACTCTAACCTACATAGATCTACACTCGTACCTACACTCTAACCTACACTGACCTACACTCTAACCTACACTAATCTACACTCTAACCTACACTGACCTACATTGATCTACACTCGTATCTACACTCTAACCTACATGGATCTACACTCTAACCTGCATTGACCTAAACGCTGACCTACATCGACCCACACTCTTACCCACAGTCTTACCAACACTGATCTCGACCTGCACTCTGACCTACACTGTGACCTGATTAGCTGGTACTTTATCTCTCTCCAAGAACTAGTACATGTGCACAACATTGCACTTTTTCAGGCCTGATTTTGTCTAGAGAACCTCATTGTATCCATGGAAAGGCCGCACAACACTGTCTTTCCTGTGCGTGCCTAGTAAACAGAGATAAATTCCTAATCTAGTGAACGTTACTGTATTTGTGGTTTCCCCTTACATACAGTATAACACTCTGTCCTTGGACAGAATCCAGAATGTTCCTTCTTGTAGCATCTGGTAATAAACGGTCACTGCAGAGATGACTGTAACATGGGTCAGGGTGGAGGGAGACTGTGATGGCCAACAGTGACGGCCTGGGCTGGGAACACATTGCGCTGGATGGCAGGTTCTCTGGGAATTCTGCAGTACCAGACTTAGGGGGAGATTCTCTAAAACTCCCCGCCCCCCTTCGCTGCCCATCGCAATTATAATTATCGCATATGTTCTAACATATGCGATAATTATGGCAAAGGACAGCTCTTGCGTTAAGAGCTGTCCTTTGTGGTGAGAGTTGCCGGGTCCAAGCAGGTCTCGGCGGCTCCCCCCTCCCCCCCACACCCGGCGCTGCTGCTGCGCCGGGCTCTCCTCCTCCCTGCACCCGGAAGAGGATCAGTGCAGGGAGGAGGTCACAGGTCCAGGCAGCACAGCTCTGTGCTGCCCAGACACACGTGAGGGGGCGATGCAGGGCGGCGGGGGTCCAAGCGGGGCGGCGGTGGGTTCGCGTTAGAAGCCCATTGGCTTCTATGGGGCATCGCCAGATTTTTCTGGCGATGCTCCCCACCACGTGAACCCGGTGGGGGATGCTTAGATCATCCCGAAATGTGGTAAAAACCCTGATTACGGGGTTTTTACAGCATTTTTACCTTAGAGAATCTCCCCCTTAGGCCTGATCAGCGTAGAGCCCGCCGCAATGTAACCTGATATACAACTAAGGGCAAAGCCTCCATATATGTCAGCGATGTCTACTGTACATGTGCAGGTCTCTGGAAACATGGCAGCCCCCATGTTCCGGAGACTCATTTCAATACTGCGTATGCGCAGCAGCCATTGTGGCTGTGATTTTTGCCATGGCTGCAGCACATGATGCGGAAGTCTGGAAGATTAGTAATTAAATATGGTTGGCATTTGTGGGACTCCCTGGAGCTAGGGACCATGATCCCTGGAGCTAGGGGCCGGGATTCCGACAGTCATTACACCGACGTCAGAATCCCGACTGTTAAAACCCAGACACTCGGGATCCCGAAGGCCACCGACTATTCTCACTCATGGGGGGGCTTTGTTGCACTCCCCCCGCTGTCTAAATCCGGGCAGTCAGGATCCTGATGTCGGGCTAATGACTGTCGGGATCCTTACTGTCGGGGTCCTATACCACACCCCCTAATTGCACCCTTTATAGAAATGCCAATGCTTGGGAGTAAGGCTGGGCAATTTAGGATCAGTTACCGGTGCCCCTACTACAACATATGGGGGCTGTGATTTCTAGACATACTGCTCCACACATTCATCATTATAAGATTATTACATTAGTTACTTGTTTTATATGCAGCGATATAATATGTGTTATACTGTATGCATACTGTATCCAGACCTGCACTAACTAATAGTGAGGAAACCACACAAGGATCACACACACCAGTATTGAGCAATAGAGAGACAATTTAAGGAGAATTGAAACTTATTCATTCACAAATATCTAGGTGATTTCCATGTGGTAGAACAATTGGAGAGCACATTGCTGTACATGGAGTAAGAGACGTCTTAGAGTGTTACAGATAAATTGGGTGATATTTAATAGGATGCGATTTTTTCACATTTACCGAAATCGCACCATATCACACTTTTTCATATAGCATTTTTTTGCATTTTTTTGCCGGAATACAACTATTTAATGAGATGCAAATTTGCAGCAAATAGATGCACTATAGTGCGATTTTAGGCATGAAAATATGCGATTTTGTGGACATGTGCGATTTGGGAGACAGGTCGTGGGGTCCCCCCTCCTGAGCATAACCAGCCCCGGGATCAAAGAGCCGGTCCTGGGTTCATAAAATCACGGGGCAAAACAAATAGGGTTCCCATTGATTTTATAAAACCAGCACCAGACTCACGGGCCGGTCCTGGTTCCCAAAACACGGGGGGACAAAATGAGTAGGGGTCCCCCGTATTTCAAGAACCAGCACCGGGCCCAACCAGCCGGCAGGATAATGCCACAGGGGAGACTTTGTATAGAAGTCCCTCCCGGCCAAAGCATTAACCCCCTGACGGTCGGTCATTAGCCCCTGACCGGTCAGCTATATGCTGCAGGGCTGCAGCACCCCACCCCCTCCACTGTATCTGCCTGAAGTGAAGCCAGATGCCGTCCTGTGAGACTGCTCTGGCTTCACTGTGACTGACAGTGACTTCCTATTGGAGGTCCGACCTGCCAGTCACTCAAGGCAGTCCCATTGGAAGGTGTTCTCTCCCTCTGGGATTCCTCTCTGTGCGCAAATACACGACAGCCCCCAAAATGGGTTCTGTGCATGCGCCGTATTGTGGACTATACTCCGCATGCGCCAGACACGGGAACCCGATCAAGCCTCCGGGGGCTGCTGCAAAAGCAGCACATGGAGGCTTGGGCCAGCACAGTATGTATGAAGATACAGTGCATGCGCTGGCCCCATGCAGGGGAATGGTGGCCGGGGAGCGCGAGGGACGGGGGGAGCTTGGCAGCGGCCCGCATTGCGCCAGCCCCCTCCTCCGAAACAGTAAGAGCCGCCACTGACTGTAACCATTGCGAATTCTTATGGAACTAAGTCCCAGCAAGTTACATTGCATGCAGAGGCCTGGTGAATCACAAGTCCCAGCATGCGGGGCAAGAGCCCACTGGGACTTGTAGTTCCACTACAGTGCAAATAATGTACCTGATGTCGCGCTCTCAGGTCATCCTCATGTCGCCCTCTTAGGTCAGCCTCATGTCGCCCTCTCAGGTCAGCCTGATGTCGCCCACTCAGGTCAGCCTGATGTCGCCCTCTCTGGTCAGCCTGATGTCGCCCTCTCAGGTCAGCCTCATGTCGCCCTCTCAGGTCAGCCTCATGTCGCCCTCTCAGGTCAGCCTCATGTCGCCCTCTCAGTTCAGCCTCATGTCGCCCTCTCAGGTCAGCCTGATGTCGCCCTCTCAGGTCAGCCTCATGTCGCCCTCTCAGGTCAGCCTGATGTCGCCCTCTCAGGTCAGCCTGATGTCGCCCTCTCAGGTCAGCCTGATGTCGCCCTCTCAGGTCAGCCTCATGTCGCCCTCTCAGGTCAGCCTGATGTCGCCCTCTCAGGTCAGCCTCATGTCGCCCTCTCAGGTCAGCCTCATGTCGCCCTCTCAGGTCAGCCTCATGTCGCCCTCTCAGGTCAGCCTCATGTCGCCCTCTCAGGTCAGCCTCATGTCGCCCTCTCAGGTCAGCCTCATGTCGCCCTCTCAGGTCAGCCTCATGTCGCCCTCTCAGTTCAGCCTCATGTCGCCCTCTCAGGTCAGCCTGATGTCGCCCTCTCAGGTCAGCCTCATGTCGCCCTCTCAGGTCAGCCTCATGTCGCCCTCTCAGGTCAGCCTGATGTCGCCCTGTCAGGTCAGCCTGATGTCGCCCTCTCAGGTCAGCCTGATGTCGCCCTCTCAGGTCAGCCTCATGTCGCCCTCTCAGGTCAGCCTGATGTCGCCCTCTCAGGTCAGCCTGATGTCGCCCTCTCAGGTCAGCCTCATGTCGCCCTCTCAGGTCAGCCTGATGTCGCCCTCTCAGGTCAGCCTGATGTCGCCCTCTCAGGTCAGCCTGATGTCGCCCACTCAGGTCAGCCTGATGTCGCCCTCTCAGGTCAGCCTGATGTCGCCCTCTCAGGTCAGCCTGATGTCGCCCTCTCAGGTCAGCCTCATGTCGCCCTCTCAGGTCAGCCTCATGTCGCCCTCTCAGGTCAGCCTCATGTCGCCCTGTCAGGTCAGCCTCATGTCGCCCTGTCAGGTCAGCCTGATGTCGCCCTCTCAGGTCAGCCTCATGTCGCCCTCTCAGGTCAGCCTGATGTCGCCCTCTCAGGTCAGCCTGATGTCGCCCTCTCAGGTCAGCCTGATGTCGCCCTCTCAGGTCAGCCTGATGTCGCCCTCTCAGGTCAGCCTGATGTCGCCCTCTCAGGTCAGCCTGATGTCGCCCTGTCAGGTCAGCCTGATGTCGCCCTCTCAGGTCAGCCTCATGTCGCCCTCTCAGGTCAGCCTCATGTCGCCCTCTCAGGTCAGCCTGATGTCGCCCTCTCAGGTCAGCCTCATGTCGCCCTCTCAGGTCAGCCTGATGTCGCCCTCTCAGGTCAGCCTGATGTCGCCCTGTCAGGTCAGCCTGATGTCGCCCTCTCAGGTCAGCCTGATGTCGCCCTCTCAGGTCAGCCTGATGTCGCCCTCTCAGGTCAGCCTCATGTCGCCCTCTCAGGTCAGCCTGATGTCGCCCACTCAGGTCAGCCTCATGTCGCCCTCTCAGGTCAGCCTGATGTCGCCCTCTCAGGTCAGCCTGATGTCGCCCTCTCAGGTCAGCCTCATGTCGCCCTCTCAGGTCAGCCTGATGTCGCCCTGTCAGGTCAGCCTGATGTCGCCCTGTCAGGTCAGCCTGATGTCGCCCTGTCAGGTCAGCCTGATGTCGCCCTCTCAGGTCAGCCTGATGTCGCCCTCTCAGGTCAGCCTGATGTCGCCCTCTCAGGTCAGCCTGATGTCGCCCTCTCAGGTCAGCCTCATGTCGCCCTCTCAGGTCAGCCTCATGTCGCCCTCTCAGGTCAGCCTGATGTCGCCCTCTCAGGTCAGCCTGATGTCGCCCACTCAGGTCAGCCTGATGTCGCCCTCTCAGGTCAGCCTGATGTCGCCCTCTCAGGTCAGCCTGATGTCGCCCTCTCAGGTCAGCCTCATGTCGCCCTCTCAGGTCAGCCTGATGTCGCCCTCTCAGGTCAGCCTGATGTCGCCCTGTCAGGTCAGCCTGATGTCGCCCTCTCAGGTCAGCCTGATGTCGCCCTCTCAGGTCAGCCTGATGTCGCCCTCTCAGGTCAGCCTGATGTAGCCCTCTCAGGTCAGCCTCATGTCGCCCTCTCAGGTCAGCCTGATGTCGCCCTCTCAGGTCAGCCTGATGTCGCCCTGTCAGGTCAGCCTGATGTCGCCCTCTCAGGTCAGCCTGATGTCGCCCTCTCAGGTCAGCCTCATGTCGCCCTCTCAGGTCAGCCTGATGTCGCCCTCTCAGGTCAGCCTCATGTCGCCCTCTCAGGTCAGCCTCATGTCGCCCTCTCAGGTCAGCCTGATGTCGCCCTCTCAGGTCAGCCTGATGTCGCCCTCTCAGGTCAGCCTCATGTCGCCCTCTCAGGTCAGCCTGATGTCGCCCTCTCAGGTCAGCCTCATGTCGCCCTCTCAGGTCAGCCTCATGTCGCCCACTCAGGTCAGCCCGATGTCGTCCTCTCAGGTCAGCCCGATGTCGCCCTCTCAGGTCAGCCTGATGTCGCCCACTCAGGTCAGCCTCATGTCGCCCTCTCAGGTCAGCCTGATGTCGCCCTCTCAGGTCAGCCTGATGTCGCCCTCTCAGGTCAGCCTCATGTCGCCCTCTCAGGTCAGCCTGATGTCGCCCTGTCAGGTCAGCCTGATGTCGCCCTGTCAGGTCAGCCTGATGTCGCCCTGTCAGGTCAGCCTGATGTCGCCCTCTCAGGTCAGCCTGATGTCGCCCTCTCAGGTCAGCCTCATGTCGCCCTCTCAGGTCAGCCTGATGTCGCCCTCTCAGGTCAGCCTCATGTCGCCCTCTCAGGTCAGCCTCATGTCGCCCTCTCAGGTCAGCCTGATGTCGCCCTCTCAGGTCAGCCTGATGTCGCCCTCTCAGGTCAGCCTGATGTCGCCCACTCAGGTCAGCCTGATGTCGCCCTCTCAGGTCAGCCTGATGTCGCCCTCTCAGGTCAGCCTGATGTCGCCCTCTCAGGTCAGCCTCATGTCGCCCTCTCAGGTCAGCCTGATGTCGCCCTGTCAGGTCAGCCTCATGTCGCCCTCTCAGGTCAGCCTGATGTCGCCCTCTCAGGTCAGCCTCATGTCGCCCTCTCAGGTCAGCCTGATGTCGCCCTCTCAGGTCAGCCTGATGTCGCCCTCTCAGGTCAGCCTCATGTCGCCCTCTCAGGTCAGCCTGATGTCGCCCTCTCAGGTCAGCCTGATGTCGCCCTGTCAGGTCAGCCTGATGTCGCCCTCTCAGGTCAGCCTGATGTCGCCCTCTCAGGTCAGCCTCATGTCGCCCTCTCAGGTCAGCCTGATGTCGCCCTCTCAGGTCAGCCTCATGTCGCCCTCTCAGGTCAGCCTGATGTCGCCCTCTCAGGTCAGCCTGATGTCGCCCTGTCAGGTCAGCCTGATGTCGCCCTCTCAGGTCAGCCTGATGTCGCCCTCTCAGGTCAGCCTGATGTCGCCCTCTCAGGTCAGCCTCATGTCGCCCTCTCAGGTCAGCCTGATGTCGCCCTCTCAGGTCAGCCTCATGTCGCCCTCTCAGGTCAGCCTGATGTCAGCCTCTGAGGTCAGCCCGATGTCGCCCTCTCAGGTCAGCCTCATGTCGCCCTCTCAGGTCAGCCTCATGTCGCCCTCTCAGGTCAGCCTCATGTCGCCCTCTCAGGTCAGCCTCATGTCGCCCTCTCAGGTCAGCCTCATGTCGCCCTCTCAGGTCAGCCTGATGTCGCCCTCTCAGGTCAGCCTGATGTCGCCCTCTCAGGTCAGCCTGATGTCGCCCTCTCAGGTCAGCCTCATGTCGCCCTCTCAGGTCAGCCTCATGTCGCCCTCTCAGGTCAGCCTCATGTCGCCCTCTCAGGTCAGCCTGATGTCGCCCTCTCAGGTCAGCCTCATGTCGCCCTCTCAGGTCAGCCTCATGTCGCCCTCTCAGGTCAGCCTCATGTCGCCCTCTCAGGTCAGCCTGATGTCGCCCTGTCAGGTCAGCCTGATGTCGCCCTGTCAGGTCAGCCTCATGTCGCCCTCTCAGGTCAGCCTGATGTCGCCCTCTCAGGTCAGCCTCATGTCGCCCTCTCAGGTCAGCCTGATGTCGCCCTCTCAGGTCAGCCTGATGTCGCCCTCTCAGGTCAGCCTCATGTCGCCCTCTCAGGTCAGCCTGATGTCGCCCTCTCAGGTCAGCCTGATGTCGCCCTGTCAGGTCAGCCTGATGTCGCCCTCTCAGGTCAGCCTGATGTCGCCCTCTCAGGTCAGCCTCATGTCGCCCTCTCAGGTCAGCCTGATGTCGCCCTCTCAGGTCAGCCTCATGTCGCCCTCTCAGGTCAGCCTGATGTCGCCCTCTCAGGTCAGCCTGATGTCGCCCTGTCAGGTCAGCCTGATGTCGCCCTCTCAGGTCAGCCTGATGTCGCCCTCTCAGGTCAGCCTGATGTCGCCCTCTCAGGTCAGCCTCATGTCGCCCTCTCAGGTCAGCCTGATGTCGCCCTCTCAGGTCAGCCTCATGTCGCCCTCTCAGGTCAGCCTGATGTCGCCCTCTGAGGTCAGCCCGATGTCGCCCTCTCAGGTCAGCCTCATGTCGCCCTCTCAGGTCAGCCTCATGTCGCCCTCTCAGGTCAGCCTCATGTCGCCCTCTCAGGTCAGCCTCATGTCGCCCTCTCAGGTCAGCCTGATGTCGCCCTCTCAGGTCAGCCTGATGTCGCCCTCTCAGGTCAGCCTGATGTCGCCCTCTCAGGTCAGCCTCATGTCGCCCTCTCAGGTCAGCCTCATGTCGCCCTCTCAGGTCAGCCTCATGTCGCCCTCTCAGGTCAGCCTGATGTCGCCCTCTCAGGTCAGCCTCATGTCGCCCTCTCAGGTCAGCCTCATGTCGCCCTCTCAGGTCAGCCTCATGTCGCCCTCTCAGGTCAGCCTCATGTCGCCCTCTCAGGTCAGCCTGATGTCGCCCTCTCAGGTCAGCCTGATGTCGCCCTCTCAGGTCAGCCTGATGTCGCCCTCTCAGGTCAGCCTCATGTCGCCCTCTCAGGTCAGCCTCATGTCGCCCTCTCAGGTCAGCCTCATGTCGCCCTCTCAGGTCAGCCTGATGTCGCCCTCTCAGGTCAGCCTCATGTCGCCCTCTCAGGTCAGCCTCATGTCGCCCTCTCAGGTCAGCCTCATGTCGCCCTCTCAGGTCAGCCTGATGTCGCCCTCTCAGGTCAGCCTCATGTCGCCCTCTCAGGTCAGCCTCATGTCGCCCTCTCAGGTCAGCCTCATGTCGCCCTCTCAGGTCAGCCTGATGTCGCCCTGTCAGGTCAGCCTGATGTCGCCCTCTCAGGTCAGCCTGATGTCGCCCTCTCAGGTCAGCCTCATGTCGCCCTCTCAGGTCAGCCTGATGTCGCCCTCTCAGGTCAGCCTGATGTCGCCCTCTCAGGTCAGCCTGATGTCGCCCTCTCAGGTCAGCCTCATGTCGCCCTCTCAGGTCAGCCTCATGTCGCCCTCTCAGGTCAGCCTCATGTCGCCCTCTCAGGTCAGCCTGATGTCGCCCTCTCAGGTCAGCCTGATGTCGCCCTCTCAGGTCAGCCTGATGTCGCCCTCTCAGGTCAGCCTCATGTCGCCCTCTCAGGTCAGCCTCATGTCGCCCTCTCAGGTCAGCCTCATGTCGCCCTCTCAGGTCAGCCTGATGTCGCCCTCTCAGGTCAGCCTCATGTCGCCCTCTCAGGTCAGCCTCATGTCGCCCTCTCAGGTCAGCCTGATGTCGCCCTCTCAGGTCAGCCTGATGTCGCCCTCTCAGGTCAGCCTCATGTCGCCCTCTCAGGTCAGCCTGATGTCGCCCTCTCAGGTCAGCCTCATGTCGCCCTCTCAGGTCAGCCTGATGTCAGCCTCTGAGGTCAGCCCGATGTCGCCCTCTCAGGTCAGCCTCATGTCGCCCTCTCAGGTCAGCCTCATGTCGCCCTCTCAGGTCAGCCTCATGTCGCCCTCTCAGGTCAGCCTCATGTCGCCCTCTCAGGTCAGCCTCATGTCGCCCTCTCAGGTCAGCCTGATGTCGCCCTCTCAGGTCAGCCTGATGTCGCCCTCTCAGGTCAGCCTGATGTCGCCCTCTCAGGTCAGCCTCATGTCGCCCTCTCAGGTCAGCCTCATGTCGCCCTCTCAGGTCAGCCTCATGTCGCCCTCTCAGGTCAGCCTGATGTCGCCCTCTCAGGTCAGCCTCATGTCGCCCTCTCAGGTCAGCCTCATGTCGCCCTCTCAGGTCAGCCTCATGTCGCCCTCTCAGGTCAGCCTGATGTCGCCCTGTCAGGTCAGCCTCATGTCGCCCTCTCAGGTCAGCCTGATGTCGCCCTGTCAGGTCAGCCTCATGTCGCCCTCTCAGGTCAGCCTGATGTCGCCCTCTCAGGTCAGCCTCATGTCGCCCTCTCAGGTCAGCCTGATGTCGCCCTCTCAGGTCAGCCTGATGTCGCCCTCTCAGGTCAGCCTCATGTCGCCCTCTCAGGTCAGCCTGATGTCGCCCTCTCAGGTCAGCCTGATGTCGCCCTGTCAGGTCAGCCTGATGTCGCCCTCTCAGGTCAGCCTGATGTCGCCCTCTCAGGTCAGCCTCATGTCGCCCTCTCAGGTCAGCCTGATGTCGCCCTCTCAGGTCAGCCTCATGTCGCCCTCTCAGGTCAGCCTGATGTCGCCCTCTCAGGTCAGCCTGATGTCGCCCTGTCAGGTCAGCCTGATGTCGCCCTCTCAGGTCAGCCTGATGTCGCCCTCTCAGGTCAGCCTGATGTCGCCCTCTCAGGTCAGCCTCATGTCGCCCTCTCAGGTCAGCCTGATGTCGCCCTCTCAGGTCAGCCTCATGTCGCCCTCTCAGGTCAGCCTGATGTCGCCCTCTGAGGTCAGCCCGATGTCGCCCTCTCAGGTCAGCCTCATGTCGCCCTCTCAGGTCAGCCTCATGTCGCCCTCTCAGGTCAGCCTCATGTCGCCCTCTCAGGTCAGCCTCATGTCGCCCTCTCAGGTCAGCCTGATGTCGCCCTCTCAGGTCAGCCTGATGTCGCCCTCTCAGGTCAGCCTGATGTCGCCCTCTCAGGTCAGCCTCATGTCGCCCTCTCAGGTCAGCCTCATGTCGCCCTCTCAGGTCAGCCTCATGTCGCCCTCTCAGGTCAGCCTGATGTCGCCCTCTCAGGTCAGCCTCATGTCGCCCTCTCAGGTCAGCCTCATGTCGCCCTCTCAGGTCAGCCTCATGTCGCCCTCTCAGGTCAGCCTCATGTCGCCCTCTCAGGTCAGCCTGATGTCGCCCTCTCAGGTCAGCCTGATGTCGCCCTCTCAGGTCAGCCTGATGTCGCCCTCTCAGGTCAGCCTCATGTCGCCCTCTCAGGTCAGCCTCATGTCGCCCTCTCAGGTCAGCCTCATGTCGCCCTCTCAGGTCAGCCTGATGTCGCCCTCTCAGGTCAGCCTCATGTCGCCCTCTCAGGTCAGCCTCATGTCGCCCTCTCAGGTCAGCCTCATGTCGCCCTCTCAGGTCAGCCTGATGTCGCCCTCTCAGGTCAGCCTCATGTCGCCCTCTCAGGTCAGCCTCATGTCGCCCTCTCAGGTCAGCCTCATGTCGCCCTCTCAGGTCAGCCTGATGTCGCCCTGTCAGGTCAGCCTGATGTCGCCCTCTCAGGTCAGCCTGATGTCGCCCTCTCAGGTCAGCCTCATGTCGCCCTCTCAGGTCAGCCTGATGTCGCCCTCTCAGGTCAGCCTGATGTCGCCCTCTCAGGTCAGCCTGATGTCGCCCTCTCAGGTCAGCCTCATGTCGCCCTCTCAGGTCAGCCTCATGTCGCCCTCTCAGGTCAGCCTCATGTCGCCCTCTCAGGTCAGCCTGATGTCGCCCTCTCAGGTCAGCCTGATGTCGCCCTCTCAGGTCAGCCTGATGTCGCCCTCTCAGGTCAGCCTCATGTCGCCCTCTCAGGTCAGCCTCATGTCGCCCTCTCAGGTCAGCCTCATGTCGCCCTCTCAGGTCAGCCTGATGTCGCCCTCTCAGGTCAGCCTCATGTCGCCCTCTCAGGTCAGCCTCATGTCGCCCTCTCAGGTCAGCCTCATGTCGCCCTCTCAGGTCAGCCTGATGTCGCCCTCTCAGGTCAGCCTCATGTCGCCCTCTCAGGTCAGCCTCATGTCGCCCTCTCAGGTCAGCCTCATGTCGCCCTCTCAGGTCAGCCTGACCTTGAGAGCAAACGACTTATATATTTGTGATGATAAGACTGAGAAACCGCTGTATAGATTTCAGACTGCCGGGCGGTGGCCAATTGCGACTAGGCCCTTTTCTGGGTCCCTATGTAGATCTGAACTGGATATGGCAGCTAATGTGCGCAAATAAGCTAATTCCGCGTCCGTTTGGAAACGTTCTGTACCCACTGTCACAAGACTCTCGCTCACATGTGGATTGCGCAGTGCAATAATCACTCGACTGCTGAATTATTGGCATTGTGCTTTACCCAGAGCCGGCCCTAGCCTAAATGATGCCCTAGGCAAGATTTTGGCTGGTGCCCCCTAGCACCACCACTAGTTCTGCCTCTGACCCTGCTCCCCTTTCCCAGCACCATCAACCCTCATCTTAGCAGTCATTATTTTGGTGCTCCAGGACACACAAGGAGCTTCCGATGATTAAAATGATATGCGGCATGCCTATATTCTGTTTGTGACTGTGGCTGTACCTGCATACGGAATGCTATGTTACAGTGATTTCCATGAATACACTATTTCATATGCAGATACAGCCTCACTCACACACAGAATATAGGCATGCTGCATATCATTTTAATCAGCAGAAGCTGCTGGTGCCCCAAGGCATTTCAAATGCCCTAGGCATTTGCCTAGTTTGCCTATGCCTAAGGCCGGCTCTGGCTTTACCCCGTGTCCATAAACTTCTGCTTGGTGCTAATAAATAAACTTAATCAGAATCAGAATCAGAATCATCTTTATTGGCCAGGGATACTTGCGTATGCTTGGAATTTTTTGTGGTAACAGTGCAGCATCAATCAGGGAACACAAGGGGGGTGGGAAGAGAGGC
Organism: Crinia signifera; assembly: GCF_055691185.1. Taxonomy (NCBI): domain Eukaryota; kingdom Metazoa; phylum Chordata; class Amphibia; order Anura; family Myobatrachidae; genus Crinia; species Crinia signifera. The sequence continues at coordinate 472,647,565 of NC_139217.1, read as the reverse complement.
ATAAACATACATCACATACATTTCACATGTATCTAGAAAAGTTTGAGTTAGTATTTAGTATTTGGTATGTTCAGTACGGTTTAGATGGTGGACAGCTATTGGGAAGAAGCCTTTTGTAGTTCTTGTCGTCTTTGCTGGGATGGACCTAAAACGTCTGCCTGACGGAAGGGGTTCAAACAGGTTGTGGCCAGGGTGTAGCTTGTCCGCCAAGATCTTTCCTGCACGCTTATTGACCCTGGCTAGGTATAGTTCTTGGACAGTGGGAAGCTCCGCCCCAATGATCTTTTCTGCCATCCTCACCACTCTTTGCAACCTTCGTCTGTCATTCTCGTTTGCTCCTCCGAACCAGATTGTGATCGAGGAGCAAAGAACAGACTCTACTATGGCAGTGTAGAAGATGAGCAGCAGCTCCTGCGGGATGTTGAATTTCTTGAGTTGCCTCAGGAAGAACAACCGCTGCTGAGCCTTCTTGACAGTTGTAGTGATGTTGGGACCCCATTTGAGGTCGCAGGAAATCTTTGTTCCTAGGAATTTGAAGGAGTCGACCCTCGACACTACTCTGTCAGATATTATGAGTGGGTTCATGGCATTTGGTTTCCTTCTAAAGTCCACCACCATCTCCACCGTTTTGAGGGGGTTTAGTTCAAGGTTGTTTCCGCTACACCATTTAGTTAGCCGATCCACCTCCCGTCTGTATGCCGACTCGTTTCCATCCATGATTAGGCCGATAACCGTTGTGTCGTCTGCAAATTTTATAATTTTTACTGACTGTTCTGCTGAGGTGCAGTCGTTTGTGTAGAGGGAGAAGAGCAGGGGGGGGAGGACACATCCTTGAGGGGCACCGGTGCTAATTGTGCATGTGTTTGAAATGAATGGGCCTGCTTTCACTGCCTGTTTCCTTTCAGTCAGGAAGTCAGTGATCCAGGAGCATGTAGGTTCTGGGACTCCTAGTGAACGTAGTTTTGGCTCCAGGATGTGAGGGATGATAGTGTTGAATGCTAAGCTGAAATCAACAAATAGTATCCTTGCATAGGTGCCTGGATTGTCCAGGTGCTGTAGAATGTGGTGCAGCCCTAGGTTGACTGCATCCTCGACACTTCTGTTTGCTCGGTAGGCAAACTGCAGGGGGTCGAGGTGAGCATTTGTAACAACTCTCAGGTGGTTCAGCAGCATACGTTCAAGCACTTTCATGACCACCAATGTTAGTGCAATCGGCCTGTAGTCATTGAGGTCTTTCGCAGTTGAGCTCTTGGGAACCGGGACGATAATTGAGCCTTTGAAGCAGGTGGGGACCTTGCACATTTCTAGTGAAGTGTTGAAAATCCTGGTAAAGATAGGGGCGAGCTGTGTTGCACAGGTCTTGAGGGCAGATGGAGACACTCCGTCTGGGCCTCCAGCTTTCCTAGGGTTGACCCTCTTGAACATTCCTTCTACCTCTGTTTGGTCCACCTGGAGAGTCTGGGGGTGGGAGTTTTGGAAGGAGGGTGGACAAGCCGTCTTGCCCCGGTCAGGGGTAGGACTGATGCAGGTAGCTTCCTTCTCGAACCTGCAGTAGAAATCGTTCAGCTCGTTCACTAGTTTCTGGTGCATGGTGGAGGGGGTTCGAGAGATCTTGTAGTTGGTTATAGCTTGCATGCCTCTCCAAGCTGACGTGGGGTCGTTGGTTGACAGGTTGTTCGCCAGCTTGTCTGGGAATCTTTTTTTTGCCAGCTTGATTTCCCGTGTTAGGGAGTTCCTGGCCTGTTTGTACAGGACAATATCACCACTGCGATAGGCTTCTTCCTTTGCCCGACGGAGCTTCCTGAGTTGACTGCTGAACCATGGCTTGTTGTTGTTGAAGGTGCGTGCTGTTTTGATTGGCACGCACAGGTCCTCGCAGAAGCTGATGTAGGCTGTCACTGTGTCGGTCAGATCGTCTAGGTTTGTAGCGGAGGATTCAAAGACTCCCCAGTCTGTGCATTCGAGACAGGCCTGAAGCTTTATTTTTGCCTCGTTTGTCCAGCTTTTGACTGATCTGACCACTGGTTTAGCTGACCTTAGCTTCTGGGTGTAAGTTGGTAGAAGGTGGACTATGCAATGGTCAGAGAGGCCCAGAGCTGCCCGGGGGATAGCCCGGTAAGTAGACTTGATAGTGGTGTAGCAGTGGTCTAAGGTACGTCCTTCCCTGGTGTGGCATTTGACTTGCTGTCTGTACTTCGGTAGCTCTTGGGACAGGTTGGCACTGTTGAAGTCGCCCATCACTATAAGCAGTGCTTCCGGATGTTTGAGTTCTGTGTCTGTTATCCTGGTGGCCAGTTGGAGTTGGGCTTCTTTCGCATTTCCTTGGGGAGGTATATACACCCCCACCAGGACTATTGAGGCAAATTCCCGGGGGGAGTAGAATGGGTTGCATTTAATGATGAGTGTCTCTAGTTGAGGGCTGCTTGATTTACTCAGAGTTTTTACGTCAGTGCACCACCCTTCATTTATGAAGAAGCAGATACCTCCTCCCTTGGTTTTTCCGGTGAGCTCCTTGTCGCGGTCAGCCCTGAGGAGACTGTAGCCCGGCAGCATCACCGAGGAGTCGGCAATGAGTTCATCTAGCCATGTCTCAGTAAAGCATAGGATAGATGAGCCAGCAGTGCCTGATCTTGCATTATTTATGAGCAGGGACAGCTCATCCATCTTGTTTACAAGGGATCGTGTGTTTGAGAGTAGGATAGCTGGGAGTGCAGATCTGTGGCCTCTGCGTCTCCACTTAACTAGGGCCCCAGCACGGCGGCCCCTCTTGCGAGTCCTGAGCCTCACATATCTTCCTGTCAGCCTAGCTGTTAGGTGGGGGGCCCCTCCAGGCCACTTGGCGGTGGTAGGGGCATGTCTGTTCCTACTGGAGGGAGCCAGCGGCCTGGCTGGGATTGCCCTCATTGTTGTCAGGGGCTCAGTTCTGGCTATCTTCTCAGGTGGGCACTGAGTCACACCACTTCCTTTTTGGGCCCCCATAAGTAGGCCCTGGGGGTTTACTTTTCTGCTACCTCTGTGAATGGTTCTCCTTGGTCGCCGGTCCACTCTCCAGCAACTGCCATTCAACTTTGCTGCATCCTTTCTGCACAGGGCAGCAAGGGCAGCATGGACTGTGAGGGCTGCCGATCTGCCCACGTCCCGCTCCGTCAGGCTCATATGGGTGGTCTGCACCAGGGGTGAGCTCCATTTCAGAAGGGCTTCTCTGCTGTGCTTGGTTTCCGCACTTGGCAGGGTCATCACACTCGAGGGGGTGATGAACGAGGACAAGGACAGGGGGAGACAAGGGGAGACATGTAGTTTGGTTGAGCTGCACAGCTCCGAGGCAGCCTTCTGCGGCGCCATATTTGTGGTATCCAGTATGATGAAAACACTTTTACTCAAGTCTGTGAGTGCTCCAGGTTATTGCTGTGTTTGGTTGCTTCTTTCTTGTACAAAGATGTATTTTATGTGAAGAGAGCATGTTTCTTGTGTGATTAATCTGTGGATGACGTTGGAGATAATGTATCAGCTCAGTGTGTTCCGTGAGTCTGAATGTACAACGATGCATAGACAGCAGATTGTGTTTCAAGAACAACATGTGTGATGTGACGTGACAGGTGGACAGGTGGGCGACAACAGCCGCCCTGGCAGGTTTACACTAATCATGTACCTGAGCCAGATTCCCAGTATTCAGACAAAGGTGCCCCAATGCAGGGCTGGAGCCTTCGGGGCCCGGGTCACTTTAGAAAGGGGGGCCCCTCTCACTTGTCATTACTGGCCACAAACTGCACGGGAGAATATCACACTGTCACAACCAGAGTAATGGCAGTACTTGGTCAATGGGTTACTGCATAAACATAAATATATATACAGATTTATGGGTCTCGTCACTGCAATCCATTCTAAATGCTGCTGCTAGGCTGATCTTCCTGGCTAGATGTTCATCATCTGCTGATCCGCTCTGCCAGTCCCTCCATTGGTTGCCTGTATCTTACCGTATTCAATATAAAACACTTCTAATCGCATATAAAGCTATTAACCATACTGCACCAGCATATATCTCTACTTATCACAAAATATCTCCCATCTCGCTCTCTCCGCTCTGCACAAGATCTGCGTCTCTCTTCTGCACAGATCACTAGCTCCCATTTACTATTACAGGGCTTTCATCGGGCTGCTCCTACCCTATGGAATGCCCTTCCACGCACAATAAGACTCTACACTAGCCTCCAAACTTTCAAGCGTTCCCTGAAAACTCACCTCTTCAGGCAAGCCTATCATATTTATATACCGTACACATAACCCTCTGAGGCACTTATGTATTATATAGCTTCCCTTCTGGGCCTGCAACTTGGTGGGACTGCTATGCTATTACTGGTGCCTGTCCTTGTGTTTCCCTCCTATGTCCCTATAGATTGTAAGCTTGCAGCAGGGCCCTCCTACCTCCAAGTCTGTCTGTTGTTACCCAGTTTGTTTTATCACTGTCTACTATTGTAAAGTGCAGCGGAATCTGCTGCGCTATATAAGACACTGTAACGGAATCTGCTGCGCTATATAAGACGCTGTAACCGAATCTGCTGCGCTATATAAGACACTGTAATGGAATCTGCTGCGCTATACATGACACTTTAACGGAATCTGCTGCGCTATATAAGACATTGTAACGGAATCTGCTGCGCTATATAAGACGCTGTAACGGAATCTGCTGCGCTATATAAGACACTGTAAATAAATAATATATAAAATACCACATGATAAGCCTGTGTTTGTCCCTCTGTACCTTAATCTGTAGGAGCCCTGACAGGCCCAGCGCTGCCTCTAATTAAAAACCCTCCCATGATGAAGCCGCTGCTTCTGCTGTCCTCCATGGACCTGAGAAGCATATGATGAGCTCCACCAAGCAGAGCTCAGCACAAGCCTCTCAGCCTCTGACCTCTTGTGCAAAGTCTCATGGAACTTAGTCAACTCTCAGTAATCAACTCGCAGAGAAGGCAGAGGTCAGGGAGAGGGATCAGAGAAGGCTGAGGTCAGGGAGAGGGACCAGAGAATACTGAGGCCAGGGCGAGGGATCAGAGAAGGCTGAGGTCAGGGAGAGGGATCAGAGAAGGCTGAGGTCAGAGAGAGGGATCAGAGAAGGCTGAGATCAGGGAGAGGGATCGGAGAAGGCTGAGGTCAGGGAGAGGGACCAGAGAAGGCTGAGGTCAGGGAGAGGGACCAGAGAATACTGAGGCCAGGGCGAGGGATCAGAGAAGGCTGAGGTCAGAGAGAGGGATCAGAGAAGGCTGAGTTCAAGGTTGTTTCCGCTACACCATTTAGTTAGCCGATCCACCTCCCGTCTGTATGCCGACTCGTTTCCATCCATGATTAGGCCGATAACCGTTGTGTCGTCTGCAAATTTTATAATTTTTACTGACTGTTCTGCTGAGGTGCAGTCGTTTGTGTAGAGGGAGAAGAGCAGGGGGGGGAGGACACATCCTTGAGGGGCACCGGTGCTAATTGTGCATGTGTTTGAAATGAATGGGCCTGCTTTCACTGCCTGTTTCCTTTCAGTCAGGAAGTCAGTGATCCAGGAGCATGTAGGTTCTGGGACTCCTAGTGAACGTAGTTTTGGCTCCAGGATGTGAGGGATGATAGTGTTGAATGCTAAGCTGAAATCAACAAATAGTATCCTTGCATAGGTGCCTGGATTGTCCAGGTGCTGTAGAATGTGGTGCAGCCCTAGGTTGACTGCATCCTCGACACTTCTGTTTGCTCGGTAGGCAAACTGCAGGGGGTCGAGGTGAGCATTTGTAACAACTCTCAGGTGGTTCAGCAGCATACGTTCAAGCACTTTCATGACCACCAATGTTAGTGCAATCGGCCTGTAGTCATTGAGGTCTTTCGCAGTTGAGCTCTTGGGAACCGGGACGATAATTGAGCCTTTGAAGCAGGTGGGGACCTTGCACATTTCTAGTGAAGTGTTGAAAATCCTGGTAAAGATAGGGGCGAGCTGTGTTGCACAGGTCTTGAGGGCAGATGGAGACACTCCGTCTGGGCCTCCAGCTTTCCTAGGGTTGACCCTCTTGAACATTCCTTCTACCTCTGTTTGGTCCACCTGGAGAGTCTGGGGGTGGGAGTTTTGGAAGGAGGGTGGACAAGCCGTCTTGCCCCGGTCAGGGGTAGGACTGATGCAGGTAGCTTCCTTCTCGAACCTGCAGTAGAAATCGTTCAGCTCGTTCACTAGTTTCTGGTGCATGGTGGAGGGGGTTCGAGAGATCTTGTAGTTGGTTATAGCTTGCATGCCTCTCCAAGCTGACGTGGGGTCGTTGGTTGACAGGTTGTTCGCCAGCTTGTCTGGGAATCTTTTTTTTGCCAGCTTGATTTCCCGTGTTAGGGAGTTCCTGGCCTGTTTGTACAGGACAATATCACCACTGCGATAGGCTTCTTCCTTTGCCCGACGGAGCTTCCTGAGTTGACTGCTGAACCATGGCTTGTTGTTGTTGAAGGTGCGTGCTGTTTTGATTGGCACGCACAGGTCCTCGCAGAAGCTGATGTAGGCTGTCACTGTGTCGGTCAGATCGTCTAGGTTTGTAGCGGAGGATTCAAAGACTCCCCAGTCTGTGCATTCGAGACAGGCCTGAAGCTTTATTTTTGCCTCGTTTGTCCAGCTTTTGACTGATCTGACCACTGGTTTAGCTGACCTTAGCTTCTGGGTGTAAGTTGGTAGAAGGTGGACTATGCAATGGTCAGAGAGGCCCAGAGCTGCCCGGGGGATAGCCCGGTAAGTAGACTTGATAGTGGTGTAGCAGTGGTCTAAGGTACGTCCTTCCCTGGTGTGGCATTTGACTTGCTGTCTGTACTTCGGTAGCT